>NC_086111.1:30247436-30927024 GCF_963921235.1 Mobula hypostoma | reverse complement strand
ATCACTGTCTGGTATGGATGGGCTACTTCACAGGACCAAAAGATGCTACAGAGGGTTGTAAATCTAGTCAGCTCCATCCTGGGTACGAGCCTACTAAGTACCCAGGACATCTTCAGGGAGCAGTGTCTCAGAAAGGCAGCGTCCATTATTAAGGATCTCCAGTACCCAGGGCACGCCCTTTTCTCACTGTTACCATCAGGTAGGAGGTACAGAAGCCTGAAGGCACACACTCAGTGATTCAGGAACAGCTTCTTCCCCTCTGCCATCCGATTCCTAAATGGGCACTACTTCACTTTTTTAAAAAATATACAGTATTTCTGCTTTTGCACATTTTTAAAATCTATTCAATATATGTAATTGATTTATTTATTTGTTTGTTTATTATTATTGTATTTTCTCTCTGCTAGAGTATGTTTTCCATTGAACTGCTGCTGCTAAGTTAACAAATTTCACATCACATGCCGGTGATAATAAACCTGATCCTGAATCTGATTATGAGTACCTTGGCTGCCCAGCTGGACAGTCAGTTTGGCAGGTTTTCTCTTTGCACACAGTTGTTGGGTTGTTGTCTTCTGTACAATGGTTGCTTGTCCATCTCTGTTGCGTGTGGTTTCTCACTGATTCTCTTACGTTTCTTTCCATTTACTATGAATGCCTGTAAGAAAATGAATCTCAAGGTAGTGTTTAGTGACATACATGTACTTCAATATTAAATTCACTTTAAATTTTGATCATTGATAACTATAGAAAAGTGCTTACATTCATAAAAATCTGTGTAGTACCTAAAGCTACACAGATTAGAAAGGCTGGAGTCAAACTAGACACACTGGAGGCTGTGGTAGAACAAAGAACCCTACAGAAGATCCTGGCAGTTATGGGCAATGTTTCTCACCTTTTGTATGACACCTTGGCTGAATAGACTAAGTAATAGACTAAGACAACTGCGCTGCTCCAAAAGTGCTATATGAGGTCATCCTTACCGTCTGGCCATTAGGAGTCAACCTATAACCAGGAAAGTGATGAACCCCTCCCGTTAGACTGTTTGAGGTAACTTATTTTTTATTCTTTCTTAATTCTCTTCTAATATTTGTATGTCTGTGCACTTGTAATGCAATTGTGACACTGTAATTTCCTTTGGGATCAATAAAGTATGTATCTATGTCTCTAAAGACAGGCTTTAGATATTGGGTTGCCAAAAGCACAGAGAACATTTGGTGAGACATAGAAAACCCTCAGCACAATACAGGCCCTTCGGCTCACAAAGTTGTGCCAAACATGTCCCTACCTTAGAAATTACTAGGCTTACCTATAGCCCTCTATTTTTCTAAGTTCCATGTACTGATCCAAAAGCCTCTTAAAAGACCCTACCGTATCCACCTCCACCACTGTTGCTGGCAGCCCATTCCACGCACTCACCACTCTGAGTAAAAAACTTACCCCTGACATCTCCTCTGTACTTACTTCCCAGCACCTGAAACCTGTGTCCTCTTGTGGCAACCATTTCAGCACTGGGAAAAAGCCTCGACTATCCACACAAAGTACAGGACAAAGACAGGACAGACAGTGCACAATCAAAGCAGCTCAGAATCTGTAAGCAATGTGGATGCTAGCACAAGTGGCTAAATAAAATCAAACTTTGCATTGGAAAAAGTGTGTATGGTGTAGATTAGAAAATTATTTCCATAATCACTGCATAAAAGGAACAGTAAATATTCAGTCATAGAAACAGCATAGAAACAGGCCCTTTGGCCCACCTAGATCATGCTAAACTATTATTTAGATTAGTTACTTCAATCTACACCCAGCCAAAGCCCTTCATACCCCTCCATACATATACCTATCCAAATTTCTCCTAAATGTTGAAATCAAACCCATATCTAGCACTTCTGCTGGTAGATCATTCCAGATTCTCACCATTCTGTGAGTGAAGTTTCCTCTCACTTTCCCCTTAAGAATTTCATCCTTCACACTTAACCCATGATCTCTAGTTCAAACTCAGTAGAAAAAGCCTGCTTGTACTTACCCTGTCTATATCCCTCATAATTTTGTATACCTCTGTCAAATCTCCCCTCATTCTCCTACACTCCAGGGAATAAAGTCCCAACCAATTTATGGACTAGAAGAGATGTGCTGGTCAAGGAACAGGGTCTAATTCATAATACCAGTTGAATACAGAGTTCCTGGTGTCTTGCAAGGCAAATGTTGTGGAAAAAAACGCACACTGGACACAACTATGCCAAGAAGCTTGTGCAAGAACTATCAGTGATGTTTCAACTTGATGTGGAGCAGCATGCAATGTCCACCCAGAGCAAAGGGAGGACACTACAGCAAGAAACAACAAACCATGTGCTACCTATTTTCAATAAGGATACACTGAAGTTGGTAAACACAAGATGCATGAATTCCAAGATGTACCTTTCTGTTTAGTAGACCATAGAGGTATTAAATCTGACTGCAACATGTTCAAAGTTCAAAGTTCAAAGTCTATTTATTATCAAAGTACATAAATGTCACCATGCACAATCCCTGAGGTTAATTTTCTTATGGGCATTCAGAGTACATACAAACAAACAAATAATAATAACAAATAAATAAGCAATAATTATCAAAAATGTAAGATGAAGAGTCCTTGAAAGTGAATCCATAGATTGAGGGGACAGTTCAGTGTTGGGATAAGTGAAGTTAAGTGAAGTTATCCCCTTTGGTTCAAGAGTCTGGTAGTTGAGGGGTAATAACTGTACCTGGTGGTGTGGGTCTGAGGCCCCTGTGCCTCATTCTTGATAGCAGCAACGAGAAGAGGATGGTGGGAGTCCTTGATGATGATGCTTTCCTGTGACTGCACTCCACATAGATGTGCTGAATATGGGGCCAATACAGGTACCAAAACAGAATTATGACAACTATTGCAATGCAATCAATCACATGCGCAACTTAGAAATGATTGTATCAATATTGTTCACACATCAGGGAATCCACAAGGATAAAGTGGTGCAGGAAGAGGTGGCTTAGGAGGCAAGCAAACTTGGACCATAGGAGGCCAACACCTTTCATCGCTATGGGTTGGATTGACAGTGAAGGTAATACTTACATCAAGTGATTTCAGGTAACAGGCTGTTGTGAAACAAAACAACTTAGACCACTTTCAAATCTCTTACTAGCTCTTCCTTCAGTTAGTCCTGACGAAGGGTCTCAGCCCGAAATGTCAACCGTACCTCTTCCTAGAGATGTTGCCTGGCCTGCTGCGTTCACCAGCAACTTTGATGTGTGTTGCTTGAATTTCCAGCATCTGCAGAATTCCTCGTGTTTACGTTAGATCAACAGGTAATGACAAAAAAGAACACCCCAACTCAGAGGAACAGGTACTGGGCCAAATCGGAAAGGACCTATTTGTTTAGGTGCCAAGGACCTTGTAAAGTGGAGGGACTGTTTTCTCTTTTCATTTACATGTTTAGGAATGGGCTGTAACATTTCCAGTGTGTATATATGTGTTGTTAGACTTGTAGCATATGTCTAAAGGCTCCCTGTATGCTACTACAGTTGTTTGAGTGTAGAACAGTGTGGTACTGCTTTTACCAGTGTGAGTAAGCACACCATAGGAATATTGCTCATTGTCCTGTAAGTTTATTTGTCTAATAAAGCACTTTGCTAACTTAAATCACCAGCTCTCCTCATCCTACTCAGTAAATGAGGGAGAGAAAACTGAAGAGTCGCAGAACAATTGTTTCTGGAGCTTGCTAATTTGAGTTTATGTGGTTGAACCACAGATCTCAATTGTACATATTTGCACCATAGCCTGTTATAGAAACACCAATGCACTTGAATGGAAACCCTACAAAAAGTAGTGGATATGGCCCACTCCGTCTCGGGTAAAGTCCTCCCCACCATTGAGCACGTCGACACGGAGCGTTGTCACAGGAAAGCAGCATCCATCATCAAGGACCCCCATCATCCAGGCTATGCTCTCTGCTCACTGCTGCCTTCGCGAAGAAGGACCTTCAACCCCACACCACCAGATTTAGGGTCAGTTATTACCCCTCAACCATCAGACTCTTGAACAAGTGAGGATAACTTCACTCAACTTCACTTGCTCCATCACTGAACTGTTCCCACAACCTATGTACTCTCTTTCAAGGACTCTCCATCTCCTGTTCTCGATATTTATTGCTTATTATTTATTTTTATTAATTCTTCCTTTTCTTTTGTGTTTGCACAGTTTGCTGTTTTTTTAACTTTTCCTGCTTTACCCAATCTTATACTCCATTCCCAAATAAAAGGACAATCTTCTTTGGACTAATCATCCAACACGGTACCCAAAGACTTTAGTGTAAATCAAAGTTCAAAGTAAATGTATTATCAAAGTACAAGTATGTCACCATATACAATCCTGAGATTCATTTTCTTGCGGGCGTTCACATTAAGTACAAAACACAATGAAAGACCACACCCAACAGGATGTGCAAACATTCAGTGTGCAAAAGGCAAAATAAAACTGTGCAAGTGCAAAAAATAGAAATAATAATAATAATAAATAAATAAAGCAATAAATATTGAGAAAATGAGATGAGGGGTCCTTGAAAGTTAATCCAAAGTTAGTAGGATCAGTTCAGTGATGGGATGAGTGAAGTTGAGTGAATTTATCCCTCCTGGTTGCTTCAGAAGGTAACAACAGTTCCTGAACCTGGTGGTGTGGGCCCTGAGGCTCCTGTACCTTCTACCTGATGGTGACAGCAAGAAGAGAGCACGGTCTGGGTGGTGGGGGTCTTTGATGATGGATGTTGCTAACCTGCAATAGTGCTCTGTGTAGGTGTGGGGAGGGTTCTGCCCATGATGGACTGGGCCATTTCCAGTACTTCTTGTAGGATATTCCATTTAAGAGCATTGGTGTTTCCACACCAGGCTGCAATACAACCAGTCAAAATACTCTCCACCACACATCTATAGAATTTTGTCAAAATTTTAGACGTCGTGCCAAATCTTTGCAAACTTCTAAGAAAGAACAAGGACTTGAAATAGAAACATCCCAGGCTTACCATCTCTGAGTCGTGAAAAGCTACACTGACAGTAGGTCAGCAGGTTTTAAAATTCAAACAAATTAATCTATTTTGAGAAAAAAAAGAATTTCAAGAGGTTATTTACTCATCCTTGTTACAACTGTATTTGCAAGTTGACAAGGGTGTTGTTGGAATGCAGTTCCAGCTCCCTTTAATCATCTTTCTATGAAACGTGTACCAGAAGTTCGGATTCAAATTAAAGGCACAAATGAGTTTAACTTCTGACCCTAGACTCCCTCTTAATTTAGCTGACATGTATTCAATACTGCTTAGCCATGGTATTCTCATAAAGCAGCAAATTGCAGCCGCCTGCTGTTTTTATCCCATAGGTAGTTGCCTTCTAATCAACAGTGAATCACACAGTCTCCTTTGTCTTTGCAATATTCAGCCTGCTGCAAAATTATTCTGTTCCTCTGAACAAGATACAACATTTCACCAAAATTTGAGCAGTGTTCAGTGCAGATTCTCCTCAGTAAAAAACATGCCAATCTTTCAGGAAGCAACATTAAGTTTCAATTACAGATGCCAAAATAAAATTTTTAAACTTGCTAACTTTTTTTAAACTTTTAATCTCATTATGGTTATATATTTGGCGGCAGTCTGCCATATTTGGGCACTCACTTTTTGTAAGGGAACTAACATTCAAGTTACTAACATCTAGACTCTTCTTATTCAAGGTCTGGAACAAGTTTAATTCTCTATCAAGAGAAGGAGGATGAGAGGAGACATGATAGAGGTATACAAGATATTAAGAGGAATAGATAGAGTGGATAGCCAGCGCCTCTTCCCCAGGGCACCACTGCTCAATACAAGAGGACATGGCTTTAAGGTAAGGGGTGGGAAGTTTAAGGGAGATATTAGAAGAAGGTTTTTTACTTAGAGAGTGGTTGGTGTGTGGAATGCACTGCCTGAGTCAGTGGTGGAGGCAGATACACTAGTGAAATTTAAGAGACTACTAGACAGCTATATGGAGGAATGTAAGGTGGGGGGGGTGCGTTATATGGGAGGCAGGGTTTGAGGGTCAGCACAACATTGTGGGCCGAAGGGCCTGTACTGTGCTGTACTGTTCTATGTTCTATGTTCTATAATCAACACATCTGATGCTCTAGAATAACAACATTCCATTCTTATGACCCAGAGAGAATTAAATGAAATTATTATCAATATTTAATAGTAGCTTTGGTGTAATATATTCATCATTAGCTTACGTTTATATCTCCATACTTATTTGATTAATTCTTTAAATGATACAATCCAGAGTCTCTGTTATCTCTGCTACAGATTGTGCTGGTTTCTCAGAGGCCGCGGCTGCTGTGTTGTGGGTGGCCGCAACCAGATAGTTAATTGGAATCTGTTGCTGCCTTTAAGGAGCACTTCGTGGACCAGAAGCTACACCCACTTAAGTGCAGCAGCATCACTTATTTCCGAGCACTCTTTTGGAATGGGATCCGGTCTGCTAGGAAGAAAGTAGCAATAATATCTGTGAAGTTATGCTTCCCTCTTCACTTCATTAAGCCATGCCCAACACCCCCTCACTACCTAGCATGTGGCAGACGGTCAAGACAGCTTCTTGGCATCTATAACAGCAGTCTAAGCAGTAACAACTGTTCTTCCACATTCCAGAGAGGCACATTGATGACAGCTTGTGATGAAGTAAACAGGCCTGGTCCACCCTTCTCAGGGAGCCTTTTCAAAAGTAGCTTATTACTTTTCTTATGAATCAACCTCTGAGGCATTTCTCTTGCATAAATTGATCAAGAGAAGCTGTTCTCAATGTCAGATGAAACCAACTGCACATCCATGACCTGTGAACAAGAAGATTTGCTGCTATTAAACTATACGGGAGGTTAAGGTTCTTCCTGTTGTGAAGACTGGCCCTGCCTGTGCTTCACCACCCTTCCAGTGAAAGGAGCACAATTAAAAATGCGTTAACAGTTCTAGAGTTAGTACTGTTTAACAGGCATGTCCAGGATTCAATGCCGAGAATTAAGGCCTGAGCAGGAATTCTTCTTCTTCATGTGCCTTGCACATTACACACTTGGGCGATCATGGCTCTCCACGTTGAACGATCCCTCACAGCGTCAATGACATCTTGCACAATTAGATCTGTTAGTTCTTTCACAGTGTCCATATATTTTCTTCTTTGCCTTCCTCTTCCACGTTTCCCAGGCATACGGCCTTGTAATGTAAGGCATTCTATTTCTCCCTTTCTGATGACATGGCCCAGGAAATTAAGATTCCTCTCATTTAATGTTCTCATTAAAGATCTTTTCCTATGGGCATGTTGGAGTACTGTCTCATTAGTTACCCTATCTCTGTATGATATTTTCAGCATTCTTCTAAGAAACCACGTTTCTGTTGCTTCTAAGTTTCTTTGGAGTTCTGGTGTTATAGTCCATGTTTCGGAAGCATACAGCAAGATTGACCAGATGTAACATTTTAGTAGCCTAAGCCTTGTTGTCATAGAAATGTGTCTGTTGGTAAAAATGGGTTTCATTGTTTTGGAAGTTGGTTTTGGCAATGGCAATTCTTCTTTTTATTTCTATTTTACTTCTAGCATCTTGTGATATAAAACTACCAAGGTAATTAAAGCTGGTCTTTTGTTCAATCTTTTGGTTACCGATGTACAATTGGCAGTTGGGAGTACCCTGCTCTTTTGATATCACCATACATTTGTTTTTTTCACAGTTAATGGTTAGGCCAAAATCTGCACTTGTTTGTACTACTTTGTCCAGGAGGATTTGTAGGTCTTCTGCAGCACTTGCTATTAGGGTGGTATCATCTGCATATCTTATATTGTTAATGTTAACATCTCTAATTTTTATCCCATCTAGGTCTTCTATTTCTCTGAGAATCATTTCACTATAGATATTAAATAATTTCGGTGAGGTAATGCATCCCTGTCTAACTCCTCTTTGAATTTTAGTCCAACTACTTATATTATCATCAATTTTTACCGCCGCCATTTGGTTCCAGTATAAATTTTGAATCAGTTGTTGGTCCCTTTCATCAATGTTTAGTTTAGCGAGAATTTGAAATATTTTTTCATGTTTCACATTGTCGAATGCTTTAGTGAAATCAATAAAACATAAAAAGGCATCATTTTGATATTCAATTGCCCTTTCTGAAAGCATTCATAGTATGAAAATTGCGTTCCTAGTTCCTCTATCCTCAATAAACCCATATTGCAGTTTAGAAGTTTCTGGCCTTAGCTTGTTTTTAATTCAACTCAGAACAATTCTCAACAAAATCTTTATTATGTGACTCATCAGACTGATTGTTCTATAATTTTCGCAGTCAATAGTTCCAGGAATTTTTGGCAGAGTTATAAATACTGAGTTTAAGAGAACGTCAGGCAACACACCAGACTCGTATATGCCATTAAGCAGTTTAAAAAAATATCTATGCCCAGATCTTCTAGGGTTTGTATCATTTCCACTGAAATTTCATCAGGTCCAGCAGGAATATGAAGTCTAAAAGTCGAGGCCCCCTTGGTTGGAGCAGAATCTGCAAAGCTCTGCGAGTCCACTGGGAAGGTCAAAGCACCATGTTTGTAGGCCCGGATCCATGTCTGCTGGAGGCCTGTCCCAGGGTTAAAGGATTGTGCGTGGGTGGGACGGAGGAATGGAGTTTGTTTTTGCTGCTGTGGTTTGTTGCTTGTTGTGTTCTGTGTTGTACTGCCAAGCATTGTGGGCATGTTTATGTTAGCACCGAAATGTGTGGCGACATTTGTGGGTTACCCATAGGGGTGCTGGTTGCTAATGCAAATGGCACATTTTGCTGTATGTTTCAATGTACATGTGATAAGTAAACTTGAACCTTGAATATAAAGGTAAAGTGGGGTAAGGTGAAAAGAAAAGGAAGGAAGGAAAGGGGAAAGAAAAGGTGAGGAAGGGGGAAGAAACTGGAAAGAGAAAGTGGATGGAAGGGGAGAATGAAGGGACTCTGCTACTCATTATAATAACAGGTAGCAGACCATGAGATGTCCAGTCTGATGAGTCAATGCTGCTATTAGCACTGAAAACTCAAGTGCACCAACTAATCCCTAGGGACCAACATTCCCCGAAACATAACTTCTGGAAAAAATTACAAGCCCCACATATTGTATGCTCAAGAAAGCAGTGCTGAGGAAAGAATTAGGTACTCCAAGCTTAAGCACTGTGTGGGCAATTACTTCAGTTACAGCTAGGTATTACAGAAGCAATGAACATGACTGAAAATCAGGGACTTTGAACCTCATATCAGAACTGTTAACATCACAAGATAGTGGAGGGGAGGTGAGGGGGATGGGGGGGATTGCGATAGAGGGTAATTGAGAGCTTGGTTGTCAGAGCCCTAATACTGGGAGAAGATTGAAGCACCTAGCTGATGGGTCAGGGAATCAGATATAATGGTGAACAGCTTTTCTTTATTTAAACATAACTCAAGTGGCAGCAAGATCTGAGGCAAAATTAAACCTCTGATTTGCCTGTGCCCTTTAAGCCTCAAAGGAAAGCTATGTTGAAAGCTGTGGGGAAGCAAGCCTACTGAAGAGTGTTACACACAAAAAAAAATGCCTTTCACACCTGAGGGATCTTATGCCTATTTACCTGTTGAATTTTATTTAATACTGATGGAAGGCTTGTACAGGAAGCAGGTTTGATTAATTTTGCCAAAATTATGCGATTTTTTTCCCCTCGTATTATATCTGTTTGCTGTCTTAAACATATTAAATCATTTAGATAGATTTAATTCAAATGTTCGTCAGCTAATATTTGTTTACTGGTGAATTTGAATCCTAACCAGATTCCCTGGCTTTGGGATACAACTGCTGTGTTTCACGTTCTCTCCACATAGACCAGATTCAGGCTTAATAACTGTGACTATCCTTCAAAGGTTTAGTTGCTTTAAAATAAGTTAAGATAACCCAAGATCATGAAAGAAGCTAGAGCCATAAAATCACAAAGGGTTACTAAACAGAATCATATTTTTACAGGCACTCCTATACTTAATGTCACTTTATGAACATACAATCAATCTTATGTGTTTATATATATATTGAGTCTGTTATTGCTTTGTTCTTTATCTTATTATGTTTTTACTACTTAGTTCTTAATCTCATTGTGTTTTTTTTTGTGCTGCATTGGATCTGGAGTAACGATTATTTTGTTCTCCCTTTACACTTGTGTACCAGAAATAACACTAAACAATCCCAAATCTTGAATCTTGAGAAACAGGCCATCAGGTCTGCACTGACCATCAACCACCAGTTTACCCTAATCCTACCTTAGTTCACTTTTTCACTCTTCCCATATTCTCATTTTCCAACCCCCCTCCCAAATTCTACAACTCACTTACACACTAAGTTCAAACCCCAGTGGCCAATAAACCTTCCTTTTCATGTCTTTTGGATGCGAGAGGCAACCAATGTGGTGCAGCCTTGTCACCCTACTGAATAAGTACAATTAATTTTTTTCTTCTCTGGGTCATGGCATGTTGTCTTTGATGAATTTCATGCAGCAGTAATGGATCAGTTCTTCTGAGAAACCCTCAGGAAGATGGACTTAAGCTCTGTAATAAGATTTCATTATGATTGCAACAGGAATAGAGAAATCAATTAATCCATCTGTTCCAAAATAACGTGGCCACATTGAGTAGAAAAAACAAAGCAACTTCTAGTTTTTCCTTCATCACCTCTAACTCTATTTTTTTCCCCAAGGCTGTCGATTATACTCCAAGCAAATACAAAGTTCTTTGTTGCAATGGGCATCATCCCCTTACAAGTTCTGTTGTATGCTCATTATGTATAAAAGGAATTCCTGCTCCCAAATAGCAGCTGCACATTTTTAAACCCATTTTAGATTCTTCTGTCTACAAATTGAACTGAGCACTGAAGCCATGTATTTGTAAATGGCTGACAGCCAACTTGTCAGGTGTATTTGGCATTACTGCCTTTGCATTAGAAGATCTCTGGTTAATTTTGAAATCCAGAGACTCATGCACTAGTATATTAGTGTAGAGATAAAGGCGTGCAGTACTGTTAGAAATGCTGCTGCTTGGTTCAAAGATTAAAGCAAAATCCCAATTGCACCACCATATGGAACAGAAAGATCACATGACACTTTTGCGGTCAATCAAGGAAATTATACCTTGAGCTCTACTCAATACTCCTTCCTAACAAAAACATTAAAACCCTGCATCACCAGCTCACTATGACATTTTTGTCTATGAGACCATGAAACGCTCACATTGGCTACCTAACTTCCTCCACTGCAACAGACAAAGAATGGCATCTCAAAAGAACTATTGGCTTTAAAAGCACTGTGGGGCAGCTTGAGATCTTGAAAAGATACTATATAAATCCAAGACATTTTCTTTAACATGACAAATAGAGAACTGTCCAGCAAATATTCCCTTCATTGATATGCTAATGCATCGGAGAGAAATTTCAAAAGCACATTTTTATTGAAAGGGGTCTCTGCTATGAACCTAGTTATTTCTAAGATTAGCTTCCAGTGCTCTGACCTCTGGTGTGAACTTTTAAATCCATTATGGCCATTTCCAAATGGATTTTTTTCAGAAAAGGCCTCCAAGATCAGGCATGGTCTTTTTAAATAATGGCAAAGACTTGGGGGTGGGGTTGGGGGTCATGTGACCTGCAGCTGCTCCTAGTTTGTAATATTTTTGTGTTTATATTCTGTCCATAATGCTGCATTGCCATCAACCATGAAACCCTTGCAAATTATAAAAGAATTTTGCATGGCACTTTATCAAATGCATTTTGAAAATCTAGATAAGGTAACAATAAGAACTTGAATTTATGTTGCAAAAATGTTACTGAAGTTCAAAGTTTAAAGTAAATTTATTATCAAAGTATATATATGTCACTATATACTACCTTCTCCTTTTCTTGCAGGCATTAACAGGAAAATAATGAAATACAATAGAATTTCTGAAAAACTATGCATGACAAAGACTGATAAATAACCAACGTGCAAAAGAAGGCAAATTGTACAAATTATATTAAAAAAAAAGCAAATAAATAATGCTGAGAATGAGTTATAGAGTCTTCAGAAGTGAGTCAACAGTTTGTGGAGTCAGTTCAGTGTTGAGGTGAGTGAATTTATCAATGTCCGTTCAGGATCCTGATGGTTGAAGGGTAATAGCAGATGATGTGAGACCTAAGGCTCCTGTATCTCCAGCTCAACGGTAGCAGCGAAAAGAGACCATGGTCTCGATGATGTAGGTCCTTGATGAGGGATGCTGATTCCTTATGGCAGCACACCCTGTAAATGTGCTCAATGATGGGGCGGGCTTTGACTGTGATGGACTTGGCACCATCTACCATTTTTGTAGACTTTCCAGTTCTTGGGCATTTGTGATTCCATCCCAATGAATAATTGAGACCAAAACACATAAGGAAATAATCCACCTACCTTTTCTATTTTTGATGATAGTCACAATCAGCTACTAAGATTGAAATTCCTAAAATTCTTTCTGTAAACTCCGTTCTATCTCCCTGTCCTCTTTTAAAATACCATTCAAAGTTCAAATTAAATTTATTACCAAAGTACACATATGTTATTATACAAAACCCTGAGATTAATTTTCTTGTGAATTTATTCAATAAGTCCAAGAAACCTAATAGAACCAATGAAAGACCACAACCAACAGGGTGGACAAACAACTAATGCGCAGAAGACATGCAGAACACCAAATGTACAAATGCAAAAAAAAATCAATATGCAATAAATAACAATGACATGAGACAAATAGTCCTTGAAAGAGAGTACATGAGTTGTGAGAAGAGATCATAACCAGATGATGGACTCTGCTTTCTTGCAACAGCGCTCCGTGTAGATGGTCATAGTCATAGTCATAGTCATAGTCATAGTTCATTGATCCCAGGGGAAATTGGTTTTCGTTACAGTTGCACTATAAATAATAAATAGTAATAAAACCATAAATAGTTAAATAGTAATATGTAAATTATGCCAGGAAATAAGTCCAGGACCAGCCTATTGGCTCAGGGTGTCTGACCCTCCAAGGGAGGAGTTCTGAAGTTTGATGGCCACAGGCAGGAATGACTTCCTATGTCGCTCTGTGTTGCATCTCGGTGGAATGGGTCTCTGGCTGAATGTACTCCTGTGCCCAACCAGTCCATTACGTAGTGGATGGGAGACATTGGCCAAGATGGCATGCAACTTGGACAGCATCCTCTTTTCAGACACCACCGTCAGAGAGTCCAGTTCCATCCCCACAACATCACTGGCCTTACGAATGAGTTTGTTGATTCTGTTGGTGTCTGCTACCCTCAGCCTGCTGCCCCAGCACACAACAGCAAACATGATCGCACTGGCCACCACAGACTCATAGAACATCCTCAGCATCATCCAGCAGATGTTAAAGGACCTCAGTCTCCTCAGGAAATAGAGACGGCTCTGACCCTTCTTGTAGACAGCCTCAGTGTTCCTTGACCAGTCCAGTTTATCATCAATTCGTATCCCCAGGTATCTGTAATCCTCCACTATGTCCACACTGACCTCCTGGATGGAAACAGGGGTCACCGGTATCTTAGCTCTCCTCAGGTCTACCACCAGCTCCTTAGTCTTTTTCACATTAAGCTGCAGATAATTCTGCTCACACCATGTGACGAAGTTTCCTACAATAGCCCTGTACTCAGCCTTATCTCCCTTGCTGATGCATCCAACTATGGCAGAGTCATCAGAAAACTTCTGAAGATGACAAGACTCTGTGCAGTAGTTGAAGTCCGAGGTGTAAATGGTGAAGAGAAAGGGAGACAAGACAATCCCCTGTGGAGCCCCAGTGCTGCTGATCACTCTGTCGGACACACAGTGTTGCAAGCACACGTACTGTATTCTGCTAATCAGGTAATCAAGAATCCATGACACCAGGAAAGCATCCACCTGCATCACTGTCAGCTTCTCCCCCAGCAGAGCAGGGCGGATAGTGTTGAACGCACTGGAGAAGTCAAAAAACATGACCCTCACAGTGCTCGCTGGCTTGTCCAGGTGGGCGTAGACACAGTTCAGCAGGTAGACGATGGCATCCTTAACTCCTAGTCGGGGCTGGTAGGCGACCTGGAGGGTATCTAAGTGTGGCCTGACCATAGGCCGGAGCAGCTCCAGAACAGGTCTCTCCAGGGTCTTCATGATGAGGGAGGTGCTCATTGGTGGGGAGGGCCAAAGTCACAAACCTTCTCCACCTCTAATCCCCTGATGAGGATTGGCTCATGGACCTCCAGTTTCTTCCTCCTGAAGTCAATCATCAGCTCCTTGGTCTTGCTGACATTCAGTGAGAGGTTATTGCTGTGGCACTACTCAGCCAGATTTGCAGTCTCCCACCTGTGTGCTGATTCATCACCATCTTTCATTTGGCCCACTATAGTGGTGTCCTCAGAGAACCTAAACGTAGCATTGGAGCTGTGCCTAGCCTCACAGTCATAGGTATAAAATGAGTTGAGCAGGAGGTTCAACACACAGCCTCGAGGTGCACCTGTGCACCAATCCGAACTGACTCGGGTTTGCACATGAGGAAATTAAGGATCCAACAGCCAATTACTCCAGGTAACCCAAACGGATACACCTCCTGTGCTCCTTGATGTGGCTTTCCACCGTGCGCCCCATCTGGTGGACATATGTTGCTCTGCATTTACAGGGAACCTAACAATGAGGAGGAACCTGTTGCTACCACGTGTCTTCCCTATATTTCCATGGTTTCCGAAAGGATTATCAGGATCCTGAAGAAATACCAGATTAATACAATCTACAACTCCGTAACGAAGCTCAAATCACAGAATATGCAGGTCAAAGTTGGCCTGGGACTCAGGGCAGCTGGTGTTTACAGGTTACCCGGAGAAAATGGCGATAGCGGAATATTGGATTCGCAGTGGGCGTTGGATTGACTACTGTGCTGCGCTAATGGCTTTTGGGACCACCTGGTGAAGGAAGCTATTGAAATAAAACTAGAGAAAAAGAATTTTATCAAAGACGCAGGTCTCACTCTAAGTAAGAACTGGAATTCGATTGTAAACTAGGTGGGACAGTGAAAACCTGATTGGTTGAGGACTAACCAATCAGGAAGAATGGACAATGGATGTATATATACCCTGGACTAGACATGCCTAGGCATCATCCCTGATGAAAATGGCAAAGTTTGTCATCAAAACGTCAGTTAAAATCAATACCTGTACCCGCAAGGAGAATTTATTAGTGGCAAGATGCCAATCAAATGTTCTGAATAGTGTCAAGCATCTTAAGTATTACATAATGGATCAAAAGATTTTTCAAATCCAAATGCAAATTTGATGCTTTAATTGTCATTTGACTCTAACAAGCTGAAAGAACTTTGACTATTACAAATGAGGGTATTATTTAAAGCCATCCTAAATAAATCTTTGATCCTCAGCTGGGAGACTTCTATGAGTCTTTTCATTATATCCAGAATGTACATATCAAGTTTCATCCAGAACATGTGTGACATGTCACCAGAATTAAACAGAGAAAATCTCAAGGAAGTTTAATGTAGGTGAATTCTGAACTAATTCAAAATATCTAGGAAAAAAAATGTCACTATGTACAACCAGCCCAATGCTCTAGAGGAAAGATATCAAGTTGCACCGAAGGTTATTCTCCATTTAGGTATCTCTTCAATGAATAGCTTTAAACAAAACAATGTACTGCATATGGAATCAAATTCAACTATCTAAAAGTAATTTAAACTAAAGAAGGATCACATTATGTACCGTTCTGGAGCTTGGAGCATAGGTTTTGATTTTCAAGCAAAGGTCTTGTGTGGAATTGCTCAGTTTATGCGGGTTCTTATAAAGTCAAGAGTATAACTCACCATACAGGTCTTCACACAGTTACTACAACACCTTACTATTAATGATAATGTCTCTCACGTGGCCAGGGTTCCTTTATCTGGACAGATATAGGAAAGAAAGGAAAATGAGATTACACCTTCTGCTGATTAGACCATAAGACCATAAGACATAGGAGCAGAATTAGGCCATTTGGCCCATCGAGTCTACTCCACTATTTAATCATGGCTGATCCTTTTTCTGTCCTCCTCAACCTCATTTCACAGTGTTCTGCCTGTAACCTTTGATGCCATGTCCAATCAAGAACCTATCAATCTCCGCCTTAAATACACCCAACGACCTGGCCTCCACAGCTGCACGTGGCAACAAATTCCACAAACTTACTACCCTCTGGCTAAAGAAATTTCTCTGCATCTCTGTTTTGAATGGACGCTCCTCTATCCTGAGGCTGTGCCCTCTTGTCCTAGACTCTCCCACCATGGAAAACGTCCTTTCCACATCTACTCTGTCTAGTCCTTTCAACATTTGAAAGGTTTCAATGAGATCTCACCTCATCCCTCTAAATTCCAGTGGTACAGACCCAGAACCATGAAACGTTCCCATGAAACTCTTTCTCTCCTGGAATCATCTTTGTGAACCTCCACTGGACCCTCTCCATGCCAGTACATCTCTTCTAAGATGAGGAACCCAAAACTGTACACAATACTCAAGGTGAGGCCTCGCCAGTGCCTTATAAAGTTCAGCATCACATCCTTGCTCTTGTATTCTAGACCTCTTGAATTAAATGCTGACATTGCACTTGCCTTCCTCACCACCAACTCAACCTGCTAGTTAACCTTTAGGGTGTTCTGCACAAGGACTCCCAAATCCTTTTGCATCTCTGATTTTTGGATTTCCTCCCCATTTAGAACATAGTCTGAACATTTATTTCTACTATCATAGTGGCATGACTATGCACTTTCCAATATTGTATTTCATTTGCCACTTTCTTGCCCATTCTCCTAGTCTGTCTAAGTCCTTCTACATTCTACTTCTTTCCTCAACACTACCTGCTCCTCCATCAACCTTCAGATCATCTGCAAACTTGCCAACAAAGTCATCTATACCATCATCTAAATCATTTATATACAGCATAAAAAGAAGCGGTACCAAAACCAACCCTTGCGGAATACCACTAGTCACTGGCAGCCAACCAGCCAAGGATCCTTTTATTCCCATTCACTGCCTTTTTCCAATCATCTTAGTAACTTTCCTGTAATACCATGGGTTCTTAACTTGGTAAGCAGCCTCCTGTGTGGCAACTTGTCAAAGGCTTTCTGAATGTCCAAATATACAACATCCACTGCATCCCCTTGATCTGCTCAAGGAATTCCAACAAGTTCGTCAGGCAGAATTTTCCCATAAGGAAAACCATGCTGACTTTGTACTATCTTGTCCTGTGTCTCCAAGTACTCCATCACCTCCTCCTTAACAATTGATTTTAACATCTTCCCAGCCACTGAGGTCAGGCTTACTGGTCTATCATTTCCTTTCTGCTGCCTTCCTCCTTTCTTAAGGAGTGGAGTGACAGTTGCAATTTCCTTTCTTAAAAAGTGGCGTGACATTTGCAATTTTCCAGTCCTCTGGCACCATGCCAGAGTCCAATGGTTTTTGAAAGATCATTTCTAATGATGCCACAATCTCTAACGCTACCTCTTTCAGAACCCTAGGGTGCAATTCATCTGGTCTGGGTGACTTATGTCTTTCAGCTTTTTGAATACCTTCTCCTTTGTAATAGTAACTGCACTCACTTCTCTTCCTTCACACATTACAACATCTGGCACACTGCTAGTGTCTTCCACAGTGAAGAAAATCAGCAATATAAGAGATGCAAATGGCAAGACCCTACCTGAAATGTCAACAGTTCCTTTCTCCCTGCAGATGACGCTCGACCCACTGAGTTTTTACAGGAGATTATTTTATGCAGAATAAAAATGGACCGAGCTCGCCTGCTTGTCCTCTCAGTATGGGAGAAACCCATCACGGGCAGAAAAGCAATTACAATAGAGCAAAGTTTATTCAGGGCAGAATTTCACTGAAGTGATAAGCCACTCAGGTTCATTGGTTGACCATCAACCAGACTTAACTCCGATCCCAGATGGGAAGTTACTCAGTGAAACCAATTTCAAACTCGTGAGCAAAGTTCTGAGTAGCATCAGGCTTTGTGCTCACAAATCACATGTTTAACGTTTAGTGAAGTCACCGCTGCCCTCATTCTCTGCATTGCTCATACCACTGATTTTTGCCATGTGCTCCCTCTGATTTGTAATGTTGACCTCATCAGGGGTATGTTGGTGCCTGAATGCGCGGTGACACTTGCAGCCCATCCGCTGCACAGCCTCAGGTATGTTGGTCATTAATGCAAATAATGCTTCGATGAACACATGACAAAAAAATACCTTGAAACTTGAAAAGTTTCGATTGTGTACATATCTGGTTTGCCATAGAGGGAGTTGAGTAAAAGCTTGCCAGGTTGATTCCTGGAATCGTGGGTTTGCTGCATGAAGAAGATAACACAAACTGGGCCTGTGGTCTCTTGGATTCAGAGAACTGAGAGGTGGTATGAAATGTGTAAAGTTCTTAAGGTGTGAAATTAATGTTCATTGCTAAGCCATCTAGGAGCAGGAAGCACTGTCTCAAAATTGCAGGCCGACAAATCATGACATAGCTGATAAAGAAACTTATTCCCTTAGAAGAGCTTTTGGGGGCTCAAGCTATGAATATATTCAAGACAAAGATTGATAGCTATTTAAGGACAATAGAGGATATCGAGTTAGTGGTGAAAAGTGGCGCAGAGGTAAAGGGCTGGCCATTGTCTAATTCGATGTTAATATTGATATTCCAATATCATTGATTAGTATAAAATCCCATATTTCATTGTATCCTTAGATAGTTCAACACTGTTCTCTGAATCCTGGTCAAATGGTTATGTAGCTGCAGTGTCTATTATGATTTAGCTGTGAGTGAAAGAATTAAATCCATGTGGACATTACCAATTGCAAAATCAGCAAAAGTACAGATGTCATTGACTTCTCAGATGTACACTGTTGTGACTGATGAAAACTGAGGAACACGGAAGCTGTAACTTGGAAATATAAAAGTCTTTATTCACACAGCAAACCTCCAGGAGAGAGAAAGAGTCCAGGATGATACAAGAGAATACAAGAGATTCTGCAGATGTTGGAATTCCAGAGCAATGCACACAAAATGCTGGAGGAACTCAGCGGGTCAGGCAGCTTCTATGGAAATGAATAAGCAGTTGATGATTCGGGTCGAGGCTCTTCTTCAGGACTGGAAAGGAAGGGGGACAACTCCAGGATAAAAAGGTGGGGGGAAGGGAAGGAGGACCAGCTAGAAGGTGATAGGTGAAGCCAGGTGGGTGGGAAAGGTAAAGGGCTGGAGAAGAAGGAATCTAATAGGAGTGGAGAGTGGATCATAGAAGAAAGGGAAGAAGGGGCACTGGTGGAGGCAATAAATAAGTGAGGAGAAGAGGTAATAGGCCAGAGTGGGGGAATAGAAAAAAGAGAGAAGGGGAGGGAAACACGAAGAATTCTGCAGATGCTGGAAATTCAAGCAACACACATCAAAGTTGCTGGTGAACGCAGCAGGCCAGGCAGCATCTCTAGGAAGAGGTACAGTTGACATTTCAGGCCGAGACCCTTCGTCAGGACTAACTGAAGGAAGAGCTAGTAAGAGATTTGAAAGTGGGAGGGGGAGGGGGAGATCGAAAATGATAGGAGAAGACAAGAGGGGGAGGGATGGAGCCAAGAGCTGGACAGGTGATTGGCAAAAGGGATATGAGAGGATCATGGGACAGCAGGCCCAGGGAGAAGGAAAAGGGGGAGAGGGGGAAAACCCAGAGGATGGGCAAGGGGTACAGTCAGAGGGACAGAGGGAGAAAAAGGAGAGAGAGAGAAAGAATGTGTGTATATAGATAAATAACGGATGGGGTACGAGGGGGAAGTGGGGCATTAGCGGAGGTTTGAGAAGTCAATATTCATGCCATCAGGTTGGAGGCTACCCAGAAGGGGAGGGAATTTTTTTTACCGAAAAGAGAAATTGATGCTTATGCCATCAGGTTGGAGTCTACCTATAGATGGAACATGAGATGTTGTTCCTCCACACGGAGAGTGGTCTCATCATTGCCAAAGAGGAGACCATGGACCAACATGTCAGAACGGGAGTAGGGATGACAATTAAAATGGTTGGTCACCAGGAAATTCCACTTTTGGTGGATGGAGCAGAGATTCTCGACAAAGTGGTCCACCGGTTAAATATTGGGTCTCGCCAATGTAGAGGAGGCAACATCAGGAGAACTGAATACATAAGCAATTGCAACAGATTCACAAATGAGGTGCTGCCTCGCCTGGAGGGATGGTCTGGGGGCCTGGAATGGAAGCCATATTCATCATTCTCTGCAACATCTGCCATCTTCAGTGGGACCCTACCACCAAGAACATCTTTACCTTCCCCACTCTATGCTTTCCATAGGGATCACTTTCTCAGTGACTCCCTTGTCCATTCTTCCCTCCCCACTATCCCTCGAGAGACAAATATGCTGCACTTGATCATTTACGTCTTTTCTTACATCCATTCAGGGCCACAAAATGCTGCTTGAACTGTTGAGTTCCTCTAGGAGGATTTTGTGGATGCAAGGGAATCTCCTTTTTCTGAAATACTGACTTAAAGTTCAACACAAAATTAACAAACAATGATTATCTATAGCTTCAGTTGTTTTTGTTAGCTACTTAACTTTTATGTTTGGAATATCATCATCATCATTATCTGCCTTGTTGTATGACATAGGCGATCATGGTCCCATGACCATGATCATCCTTGGAAAATTTTTCTACAGAACTGGTTTGCAATTGCCTTTTTCTGGGCATTGTCTTTACAAGATGGGTGATATCAGCCATTATGTGTACTCTTCAAAGATAATCTGCCTGACATCAGTGGTCACATAACCAGAACTTGTGATATGCACCAGCTGAATTTGGAATAGAGTTTGGTAAATTTACAGATCAGGGAGAAAATGGCACCAGCGAACAACACTACTAAGGGCAACATCCTGAAGAAGGGTCACGGAGCAACTCCTTACATTTTTTATGTCTTTTTTAAAATTTCAGTTGTGGTTCTACTACTAGCAGTGTGTTTTCGGATCGATTGGGCAGTCTGGCATTTTGCTGTCTCTGAGAGGGTAACACGAGGCTGCAAGCAAAGTGTGCAGCATGGATGCCCATGAATGATTCTACCTCTCACCGACCTCGCCGATTAACGTGCCGAGGAAGACTGAAATCATCGAGGAGGATGTGGAGGCAAGTGAATACTCAGCACCATCTACCAGCCTCTCACTCACTGCTGCCAGAAAAGAGTGTCTGTGTGTGATGGTCTTTCTCTCTCTCTAGCTTGCTGTTCCCAAGGGAAGGTCCTTGCTTTCGAATGATCTCTCCCTCTCACTCTCTCTCTCACTCTCTCTCTCTCTCTCTCCTTTGATGCTGTCAGATGATGGTGCAAGGTTTAATTGACATGGCTTGTGAACAATGTTCCCTCTAATTATTCGTAGTCAGTATGCACAAAAGTCTTATGTTGTGCAAATTTTTTCCTCTGACAAAAAGTATGTGCGCACTGAATGCACACATGGCACAGTTTATGTAGGTTTACAAAATATATGACATAAAACTGCACAGAATAACAACAAAATAACATACATATTTAAGTCACTCAGTTATTTTTCTCTCTCCTGTCTTTGGCATTTCCCCATTCTTTGTAAACTGTATCTAGACTAATTGAACTTTCATCCAACTGATAGCTTTTGATTCTTATTAACATATCCAAATGACATTCACCTAAACGATTTCTCAGATTGTTTTGGAGTTGATTCATTAGGCTAAAACCTCGCTCACAGTCTGCACTAGATGCAAGAAAAGTTCCCCCAGTGTCCACCAACTGTGCAAGGTCACAAAACTGTTCATTTTGAAGTACAAATGCCACCATTTGAGCAATGTTTGAGATCAGTTTGGATTTAATTTTTTCTTGCATGGAAAATTTCAAATCATTAAACTATCTATTAGAATATTTTCAGCTAGAAAATCATGATATTTTAGACATAAGGCATTAACTCGTCCATCGCCAAATGTGAAGTCACAATCTGCAATTGCGGAGAAATCAAAAGCTGACCATTGTTGTACCTCATCTTCAGGAAACCTTTCTTTTTAATGAACACAAAGACTATTTATAAAAGTCAACAGCGAACTTGTATCAACTGCGACGTTTTCTACACGTTGTTGGCTTAGCAAAACTTTAACTTTGTCACTCCACAAAACGTTGTCTCCCAGATACTGCTTTATTATCTTGTTAATTTTGCCTCGCGCAAAATGAAGTGATCAATCGGTGTCAGGCCACTCTTTTGCAGAATCTTGCACAGTGCAGCCAGTTCATCAAAGACATCGCTTAAAACCAGTAAAGCTACTTCAAAGTGATGTTCATCAAAGACATCACTTAAAACCTGTAAAGTTTTTTTGCGCTTCACGCCCTTTTGAATTCGACATAGTGAATCAGTATTTTTTGCAATAAAAACTGAGTAAGCTATCTACAGGATTTGAAACAGATCTTTGTAAACTTTACGATATGAACACTGTTGGCCATGGCTGTACAAACTGGAACAAGAAAGGTGAGGGAGGTGGCGTAAATTAGTGACGTGCATTGTGGTATTTGAAAAACCGACTAACTAGTTAACAGAAACATTTATCTAAAAGATTATTTTCATAAGTATAATTATTAATTACTACATTATTTTAGGTAACTAACCTTTTGTGCGCACGTTAATTTCCTTGGTGCGCTGGTTGAAAAACGTGTGTGTGCATGCACACGCGCACAGCTTAGAGGGAACATAGCTTGTGAATTGTAGACTCTAATTCACATTATTTTCTGGTCTCTCCTTTTTTAGTTGCTAGTTTGGGCGATTTTAAATCAGGGTGGGTTACAGATAACGAACACTGAAATGAACTGAAATATGCCTTTTAATTATGTGCTTTATATCCTGTGTTTTCGCTTTTTTTTGTTGCTGTTTACACGATTTGTTTGCTTTCATGCATGTGGGGAGAGGGTTGGTGTTTTTTACCTATGGAAGGTTCCATGGTTCTTAGTTTCGTGGCTTTCTGTGGGGAAGATGGAATTCAGAGTTGTGTTCTGCAAACATACTCTGATAATAAATGTAGTTTGTATTTTGAATTTGAATTTGGCAAAACATCCCAAATAGCAGAACCACATTGAATGTTTAATACTGTGGTCTGTTCCAAAAACCTGACACACAGAATATGCACGTTTGTTACAATGTTGAAGGATGACTGCATGAATACACAACTAACCAGAAGGTTAGGTGACCAAACAGATCTGTCCGGCTCTGAGCATCAAGCGGCAGGAATACATCTTAAACAGTGTGCTAATAGCAGTAGCATTCATCTGGTGAACACAGCAGGCCAGGCAGCATCTCTAGGAAGAGGTACAGTCAACGTTTCAGGCCGACACCCTTCGTCAGGACTAACTGAAGGAAGAGTGAGTAAGAGATTTGAAAGTGGGAGGGGGAGGGGGAGATCCAAAATGATAGAAGACAGGAGGAGGAGGGATAGAGCCAAGAGCTGGACAGGTGATTGGCAAAGGGGATGTGAGAGAATCATGGGACAGGAACACCTTATATTCCATCTGGGTAGCCTTCAACCTGATGGCATGAACATTGACTTCTCTAACTTCCGCTAATGCCCCACCTCCCCCTCGTACCCCATCCATTATTTATTTTTATACACACATTCTTTCTTTCTCTCACTCTCCTTTTTCTCCCTCTGTCCCTCTGATTATACCCCTTGCCCATCCTCTGGGTTCCCCCCGCCCCCCGTCTTTCTCCCCGGACCTCCTGTCCCATGATCCTCTCATATCCCCTTTGCCAATCACCTGTCCAGCTCTTGGCTCCATCCCTCCCCCTCCTGTCTTCTCCTATCATTTTGGATCTCCCCCTCCCCCTTTCCCTCCCACTTTCAAATCTTACTCACTCTTCCTTCAGTTAGTCCTGACGAAGGGTCTCGGCCTGAAGCATCGACTGTACCTCTTCCTAGAGATGCTGCCTGGCCTGCTGCGTTCACCAGCAACTTTGATGTGTGTTGCTTGAATTTCCAGCATCTGCAGAATTCCTGTTGTTTTAGTAGCATTTATCTATTGTCTTTCCTTATGTAGTTTCCAAAGGGACAGAATTTGAACTAGCCACAAAGTATCAGTTGAAGGTAAATTATGTGCTGGTTTTATTTCCTGAAGACTGGCTCTCATTGTAGCTAATCCATTATTATAGAAACATAGAAACATAGAAAATAGGTGCAGGAGTAGGCCATTCGGCCCTTCGAGCCTGCACCGCCATTTATTATGATCATGGCTGATCATCCAACTCAGAACCCAGCCTTCCCTCCATACCCCCTGACCCCTGTAGCCACAAGGGCCATATCTAACTTCCTTTTAAACATAGCTAATGAACTGGCCTCAACAGTTTGCTGTGGCAGAGAATTCCACAGATTCACCACTCTCTGTGTGAAGAAGTTTTTCCTAACCTCGGTCCTAAAAGGCTTCCCCTCTATCCTCAAACTGTGACCCCTCGTTCTAGACCTCCCCAACATCGGGAACAATCTTCCCGCATCTAGCCTGTCCAATCCCTTTAGGATCTTATACGTTTCAATCAGATCCCCCCTCAATCTTCTAAATTCCAACGAGTACAAGCCCAGTTCATCCAGTCTTTCTTCATATGAAAGACCTGCCATCCCAGGAATCAATCTGGTGAACCTTCTTTGTACTCGCTCTATGGCAAAGATGTCTTTCCTCAGATTAGGGGACCAAAACTGCACACAATACTCCAGGTGTGGTCTCACCAAGGCCTTGTATAACTGCAGTAGTACCTCCCTGCTCCTGTACTCGAATCCTCTCGCTATAAATGCCAGCATACCGTTCGCCTTTTTCACCGCCTGCTGTACCTGCATGCCCACTTTCAATGACTGGTGTATAATGACACCCAGGTCTCGTTGCACCTCCCCTTTTCCTAATCGGCCACCATTCAGATAATAATCTGTTTTCCTATTTTTGCCACCAAAGTGGATAACTTCACATTTATCCACATTAAATTGCATCTGCCATGAGTTTGCCCACTCACCCAACCTATCCAAGTCACCCTGCATCCTCTTAGCATCCTCCTCACTGCTAACACTGCCACCCAGCTTCGTGTCATCCGCAAACTTGGAGATGCTGCATTTAATTCCCTCATCCAAGTCATTAATATATATTGTAAACAACTGGGGTCCCAGCACTGAGCCTTGCGGTACCCCACTAGTCACCGCCTGCCATTCTGAAAAGGTCCCGTTTATTCCCACTCTTTGCTTCCTGTCTGCTAACCAATTCTCCACCCACACCAATACCTTACCCCCAATACCGTGTGCTTTAAGTTTGCACACTAATCTCCTGTGTGGGACCTTGTCAAAAGCCTTTTGAAAATCCAAATATACCACATCCACTGGTTCTCCCCTATCCACTCTACTAGTTACATCCTCAAAAAATTCTATGAGATTCGTCAGACATGATTTTCCTTTCACAAATCCATGCTGACTTTGTCCGATCATTTCACCGCTTTCCAAATGTGCTGTTATCACATCCTTGATAACTTCATAACTCTAGAATGACCTTAACATACACGTCACTGTAATCATTGTATCAATCCATCACTGTAAGGAACCTGAATGAATAAAGAGCATATCAAAGTGGGTCTGAGAGCGAGGAATGACACGGAGTTTGGGTGATTTTAGTGCTGGTCCAGATTGACTGGCTTCCGTTCTGAATGTTATTTGCTTATTTTATTGTTTGCACTATTTGTTTTTGTTTCTGCACATTGGGTGTTTAACCGTCTTTTTTTTAATGGGTTCTATTTGGTTTCTTTGTTTTGTGGCTGCCTGTAAGGAGACACATCTCAAGAATGTATATAGTGAAGTTGAAGCTTTGTTCGTTGGATCTTTCATTATGTCAAACAATTCAGACTGGTTGCTTGAGACAGAAAATCCATTGGAAGGTTGGAATTGGAATTCAAATCCACCTGTACTGAGATACAGTGAAAAGCTCTTCTTGAATACAGTTCATATGTATCAGAACATTATAACAGTGCATTAAGATAGAACAAGGTAAATCAATAACAATGCAGAATAAAGTGGAACAGTTACAGAGAAAGTGCAGTACAGGCAAACAATAAGGTACAAGATCCTAACAGGTTTGATTGTGAGGACAAGAGTCCAATTAGTCATACTAGGGAAATAGTCAGTAGTCTTATATTGGGCTTTTGTATCTTCTGCTTGAAGGAAGACAGGAGGGAGAGTGTCCAGGGTGGGGTCTTTGATTATGTTGGCTGCTTCGCTGAGACCACAAGAAGTATAGACGGGGTCCTTGGAGGGGACACTGGTTTCTGTGAACTCTGCAGTTTCTCGTGGTCACATTCAGAGCAGACGGGAGAGTTGCCATTCTTTCCCCCCGAGCTTTGGCACCACAAGCACTACTGGTGGATATAGAGTGTAGCACCTACAGACTGTGCTGCCATTACGTTCATGGGCTCCTCCCAGTTTATGACTACTACCAGCAAGAATGGAAAGAGTAGCAGTCATATAGGAATACCACCACCTACAGGTTCCCTTCCGAGTTGCACAACATGCTATCTTGTAAATATTACTGTTCCATCTGCATTGTTCACTCACCATCCAGAAGCTTCCCACACATCATATTGTGAGAGCACATACAGCAGAAAACTTGCAAAGGGTCCAGAATATGCCTGCCCAAAGGTAAATAGGAGAGCAGCAACACACCAGAGGCACACGCCACCATTTAGAATCATGAGCAGATCATAAGAAAAGGGATTCATTAAAAATAAAAGTGACTGATTAATAAATTCCTAATAGCTCCAGACACTTAATCTGTCTTTCCCTCAGTTTGTTAGAACACTCCAATGATGTTCATCACAGCATGACACTGAGCCATCTACAACAACAAAATGCACAATGACAGGGGACAAGTACCATTTAGAATAACAATTCTGCAGTGGTTTAGACTGTGGTCAAATGTTACTCATCCTACCTGACTGTGAACTAAAACCAGCAGAAGTAGACCATTCCATCTCTTTGCCACTCCACCATGCAGTACGATCATTACTAATCTTATATCTTAATACCTATCATTGCACAATCCCATATTCCTTGATTCCTTTACCACGTAAAACCTATTTTGACTAAAGGTACAGTATAAAATGTAACGAACATAATCAAGGAGGCAGAATGGCATGTACCCCTTAACTATTTTGGAGAAAATATTGTGAATCTCATGAAATATTAGGGCTCTGAGCCTAGTCACCAGCAGTAAAATATGTTCAGGTTTCTGAAATGCATCAGGAGTTTAAACTTATTTCATCATTAGGCTTTAGTTACTTTTTACAAAGTCTTTGAAATGAAAACTCCTACGATATTTGCAGTGAAAACAAAATGTAATTTAATATATTTGATTAGTTGAATCAGATTTTTACTATTTATTCCAAGTAATACTTGGCCTTTAATAGATGTTAAATTGACCTCTATTGTCATTGAGAGTTGAGAGGATTGTCTGGATGGTTGTGATCACATCTGTTGGTTGTTATTCATTTGCAATTTGTCATAATTCTCGGCTGTCAACATGGCTTTCTTGTGGCATTACTTGCAAAGCATTTGACTAGACAATGTAACGGTTAAAGTAATCGCTGAAACTATGACTTTCCAGCAACACTATTAAACAAGCAATGAGACACATTCAGCAAAGGATATATGTGATCAGGAGTGACAGGAATAGAAGGACATAAACCTTTACTGATACTAAGCATCCCACTAAATCCACATGACCTGGTATTTGAAACAGAGGTTATATTTGTGAAAACTGGAGTAATAACACAAGCTCACACTGGATCAGCAAATGATTGCATAGAGAATTGATGGTGATCCTATTGATAGCTGTCCTTATAAACTGTGATTGCATCCTAACTCAGCCAGGGTATAACGGATGATTCTTCTGCGGGCATAAAGGTAAGAGTTCCCTTAAATCATATCAACGCCTTCCTGAGAAGTGACTTGGATCCATTTCAATATACCTACCGGAGCTACAGGTCCGCAGCTGATGCCGTTTTACTGGCTGTTCACTCAACCCTGGAACACTTGGACAGCAAACGTGCATAGATCAGGTTGTTCCATATTTTCTCTACAGCTCAGCATTCAATACCATCATTCCCTCAAACTTAATCAATAAGCTTCAGGACCTTGTCCTCAGTACATCCTCGGGCAATTAGATCGTCGATTCCCTCATTTGCAGATCCCAGTCAGTTCAGATTGGCAACAACATCTCCTTCACGATCTTCATCAGTACAGATGCACCACAAACTTGTGTGCCTAGCTCCTTGCTCTTCTCACTTTACATGTATGACTGCGTGGCTAAGCATGGCTCCAATCCCCTATTCAATTTGTTGAACACACTATTGTCTTAGGCTGAATCAAAGTTGGTGCCATAACAATAACCTCTCACTCAATGTCAGCAAGACCAAGGAGCTGATTATTGTCACAGGAAAGCAGCATCCATCATCAAGGACACCCCCACCACTCAGGACGAATTTTCTTCTTGCTGCTGCCATGAGGATGAAGGTAAAGTAGCCTCAGGACTCACACCGCCAAGTTCAGAAATGGTTATTACTCCTCAGCCATCAAGTTCTTGAACTAAAGGGGATAACTTTACTCAACTTCACTTGCCCCATCATTGAAATGTTCCGACAACCTCTGGACTCTCTTTCAAGGACTCTTCATCTCATGTTCTCAATACTTATTGCTTATATATTTATTAGTGTTATTTCTTTCTTTGTGTATTTGCAGAGTTTGTTGCCTTTTGCACATTGGTTGAACAAATGTCTAATGGATTTTCATGGTTATTATTTGAGTATGTATTCATGAAATATACCAGCAAGAAAATAAATCTCAGGGTTGTATATGGTAATGTATATGTGCTTCCATAATAAATTTACTTTGATCGTTGAAATCTGAAATCACGCACTTATTATGAGTGGATGACTTTGTAAACATGCAAATTTAGGAAGTTTTTTTTAAGTGCAGAGAAACACACAGCTACACGCAGCGCTAGAATAACCACAAGGAGTTGGTGAGTTGGAGTTGCGATAAAAAGATTTATTCAAACTTCGCGGCCTGCTTTAAAGCCTTCCCGTTCCCACTCTCCCTGGGGCGGGTCTGCTGTGGGGAATGTATATTCCCAGACCCTTTCCACGCGCGGGATTTTCCCCCTGCTGGTGAAGATGGCCTGGCGCCCTTTTTGGGGCCGGCCCTCTGCCTGCGCGCGCTGTTTTGTGAGCCAGTTCGTGTGTGCTAGAAAGTGGGTCACCAAATAACGCCCCTCCCCAGAACCAGCGATACCTCCCCCAGTGTCCACAGTCTGGATCGGCCTCTGTTTGGGAGGTCTGCCCCTGCGCCGCGGTACCTGAGCCTGGACCGGCTGCACCAAGTCCACATGGACCGGTTTGAGTCGGTCCACCGTGAAAACCTCCTTTCTCCCCCCAATGTCCAGCACGAACATGGACCCGTTGTTCCTGATCACCTTAAACGGCCTCTCGTAGGGCCGCTGTAGCGGTGCCCAGTGTCCGCCCCGTCGTACAAAAAGAAACTTACAGTTCTGCAGGTCTTTGGGTACGCAGGTCGGGCTCTGTCCGTGCTGTGAAGTGGGTATGGGGGCCAGGTTACCAAGCCTCTCCCATAGTCTGTCCAGGACTGCTGCGGGTTCTTCCTCTTGCCCCCTTGGGGCTGGTATGAACTCTCCTGGGACAACCAGGGGTGCGCCGTACACCAACTCGGCCGACGAGGTGTGCAGATCTTCCTTGGGTGCCGTGCAGATCCCGAGCAGGACCCAGGGAAGCTCGTCCACCCAGTTAGGCCCTTCCAGGCGGGCCATGAGAGCCAACTTCAGGTGACGGTGGAAACGTTCCACTAGTCCGTTCGACTGTGGGTCGTAGGCAGTTGTGTGGTGTAGCTGCGATCCTAAAAGGCTGGCCATAGCTGACCACAGGCTGGAGGTGAACTGAGCGCCCCTGTCGGAGGTAATGTGGGCCGGTACCCCGAAGCGGGCTACCCAGGTTGCGATCAGTGCTCGGGCGCAGGATTCGGAGGTGGTGTCGGTGAGCGGGACTGCCTCTGGCCATCTGGTGAACCGGTCTATCATAGTTAGGAGGTACCACGCTCCTCGAGACACTGGCAGGGGCTCCAGGATATCCACATGAATGTGGTCGAACCTCCGGCGGGTGGGTTCGAACCGCTGCGGCAGAGCCTTGGTGTGCCGCTGCACCTTGGCCGTTTGGCACTGCGTGCACGTTTTGGCCCATTCACTGACCTGTTTACGCAGCCCATGCCACACGAACCTGTTGGAGACCAGCCGGACGGTTGTCCTGATGGAGGGGTGCGCTAAGTTGTGAATGGATTCGAAAATCCGCCAGCGCCAGGCTGCTGGGACGACGGGGCGGGGTTGGCCGGTAGCTATGTCACATAGTAGGGTCCTCTCACCTGGGCCTACGGGGAGGTCTTGGAGCTGCAAACCAGAGACTGCAGTCATGTAACTGGGGATCTCAGCGTCTGCCTGCTGTGCCTCTGCCAGCGCTGCATAGTCCACCCCCTGGGACAGGGCCTGTATGGTAGGTCTGGAAAGTGCGTCTGCCACAATGTTGTCCTTTCCAGAGACATGCCGGATGTCCGTCGTGTACTCGGAGATGTAGGACAGATGTCGCTGCTGGCGGGATGACCAGGGGTCGGACACCTTCGTGAACGCAAAGGTAAGCGGTTTGTGGTCTGTGAACGCGGTGAAGGGCCTACCTTCTAAGAAGTACCTGAAATGTCAGATTGCCAGGTATAGTGCCAATAGCTCCCGGTCGAAAGAACTGTATTTGAGTTCTGGTGGTCGTAGGTGTTTGCTGAAGAACGCCAGGGGTTGCTAGCAACCCTCGATGAGATGTTCCAGCACTCCACCGACTGCTGTGTTAGATGCGTCCACCGTGAGGGCAGTAGGAATGTCTGTTCTGGGGTGCATTAGCATCGTGGCGTTTGCTAAGGCTTCTTTGGTTTTAACGAAAGTGGCTGCGGCCTCTTCATCCCAAGTAATGTCCTTGCCCTTACCCGACATCAGAGTGAACAGGGGGCGCATGGTTCGGGCTGCTGAGGGGAGGAAACGGTGGTAGAAATTCACCATACCCACGAATTCCTGCAGGCCTTTGGTTGTGTTGGGTCGGGGGAAGTGGTGGACCGCGTCTACCTTGACGGGCAGCGGGGTTGCCCCATCTTTAGTAATCCTGTGGCCCAGGAAGTCGATGGTGTCAAGTACGAACTGGCATTTGGCCGGGTTGATTGTAAGGCCGAATTCACTCAGGCGGGAATAGAGCTGGCGGAGGTGGGCCAGATGCTCTTGATGACTACTGCTGGCTATGAGGATGTCGTCCAAATAGATGAATGCAAAGTACAGGTTGCGTCCCACATGTCCATTAGCCGCTGGAACATCTGTGCGGCATTCTTCAAGCCGAACGGCATTTGGAGGAATTCGAAAAGTCCGAACAGGGTGATAAGTGCTGTTTTGGGGATGTTGTCCAGATGTACTGGGATTTGATGGTATCCCCGGACGTGGTCTACCTTGGAAAAGATCCTTGCGCCATGTAGGTTTGTTGTGAAGTCTTAAATGTGCGGCACAGGGTAGCGGTCTGGCGTTGTAGCCTCGTTCAGTCTGCGGTAGTCACCGCATGGTCTCCAGCCCCACCATTGCCTTGGGCACCATGTACAGGGGGGAGGCCCGTGGGCTGTCGGACTGTCGTATGATCCCCAATTCCTCCATCTTTTTGAACTCCTCCTTCGCCAGTCGGAGCTTGTCCGGGGGAAGCCTTCGAGCACGGGCGTGGAGGGGTGGTCCCTGGGTCGGGATGTGGTGCTGTACTCCGCGTCTGGGCATGGCTGCCGTGAACTGCGGTGTCAGTACTGATGGGAAATCTTCCAGGATCCTGGTGAATTCATCGTTGGACAGCGTGATGGAGTCCAGGTGTGGGGCTGGCAACTTTGCTTCACTCAGGGAGAACGTTTGAAAAGTCTTGGCGTGGACTAATCGCTTCCCTTGCAGGTCGACCAGCAGGCTGTGGGCTCACAGAAAATCCGCCCCCAGGAGTGGTTGGGCCACGGCGGCCAGTGTGAAGTCCCACGTGAACCGGCTGGAGCTGAACTGTAGCCGCACTGTGCGGGTGCCATAGGTTCGTATTGTGCTGCCATTTGCGGCCCTCAGGGTGGGTCCGGGTTCTCTGTTGCGGGTGTCGTAACTCATTGGAGGTAAAATGCTGATTTCCGCTCTGGTGTCGACCAAAAATCGGCGTCCCGACTGCTTGTCCCAGACATACAGGAGGCTGTCCTGATGGCCAGCCGCCATAGTGATCGGCGGCGGCTGGGCCATGGCGTTTCCCGGGAATTTGCAGTGTGGTCTACAGCGGTGGGCCTCTGTGCCCCACCACTGGTGGTAGAAGCACCATTGTTTGTTGGGCTCTGCTGCCGGGCCTGGTCTTGTCTGTCGTTGGGCACGCGGCTTGGCGACCTGTTCAACGGATGCCCCTCTCTCCTTCTTGGCATTCCACAGCACATCTGCCCGGCCGCCACCTCCCGGGGGTCGCTGAAATCTGTGTTGGCCAGCAGCAGGCATGTGTCCTCGGGCAGTTGCTCTAGGAACACCTGCTCAAACATGAGGCAGGGTTTGTGTCCTTCAGCCAGTGCCAGCATTTCGTTCATTAATGCTGACGGCGGCCTGTCTCCCAAACCATCCAGGTGCAGTAAGCGGTGTGCTCGTTCGTGCCGTGAGAGTCCGAAAGTCCTTATGAGCAGGGCTTTGAATGCTGTGTATTTGCCGTCCTCCGGGGGCAACTGTATAAACTCCTCAACTTGTGCAGCTGTCTCCTGGTCGAGGGAGCTCAGCATGTAGTAGTAGCGAGTGGACTCCGAGGTTATCTGCCAAATGTGGAATTGTGCTTCTGCCTGTTCAAACCACAGACGAAGTGTCAGCAGCCAAAAGCTTGGCAGTTGTAACGAAACTGCATGAACAGATGCAGCATCGGTCATCTCACACAGCGCTAGAATAACCACACGAAGTCGGTGAGTTGGAGTTGCGATAAAAAGATTTATTCAAACTTCGCAGCCTGCTTTAAAGCCTTCCCGTTCCCGCCCTCCCTGGGGCGGGACTGCTGTGGGGAATGCATATTCCCAGACCCTTTCCACGCGCGGGATTTTCCCCCTGCTGGTGAAGATGGCCTGGTGCCCTTTCTGGGGCTGGCCCTCTGCCTGCGCGTGCTGTTTCGTGAGCCGGTTCGTGGGTGCTAGAAAGTGGGTCGCCGCAATCTTCTATCACCAGACAATGCACAACAAGGTGTTTCTGCAGTGTATAAACAATGTGTGATACTCATTGATAAAACTGTAAGCAATTGGTCCAAATTCCCAAGCTATATGTAACAACTGTGTATTACTTGTCTTACCTCGTGTGACTGGTCACTGCACTCTTTATGAGAAAAACAAATCACATAGTACTATACTAGGTGCTAGAAGGCCATCAGAAGCTCTAGGTATCGAAAGAAAGCAGTGAATTGAAAACACTCACTTCTGGAGGTAAATTTTGTTTGTATATCAAAAAAAAACAAATATTTACATGAATAAGAATGATTCAAAATTCCAACATTCTGATGAGATTCCAAATTTTTGATATCAAATAAAAACCAAATTCCTGTTTAGTTAGAGTCAGGGAGATCATTAGAATACCTTTTATTACTCCATTTTCTCTAACTAATTAGATCTAGTGTTCATCCCTATTTAAAAGTTTACACACTAACCTTTCCTTTTTAATTAGTCCTAGTTAGAAAACTAATTGATTTCCTATTCTTAAGTATTATGGTTAACTTCAGTTTCAGTTCAGGTCGAAACGTCTACAAATCCAAATTCAATAACTAAATAAATAAATAAATAAATGAATGAATGAATGAATGAATGAATGAATGAATGAATATATATATACAGCATAACTCCTTTCACTACAATTCTCCAACATCATGACTTTGAAACAAAGTAAATTTCATTCAGTAATTTATCAAAGTCTTTGCAAAAATAATCCGTTCTTGCAGAAAATCAAATTCAGATCCTTTGAATGAAAATAAACTTATACATTCAATTGCATTAATGCCGCTACATCATTAAAATTTTGTTCCCACACTGGTGCTTCAATCTTGGATGGCTTGTTATCTTGCTTCTTGGTTTGTTCGATAAAATAGTTGATCATCCATGGAAAGTTGATTCACAAACTTATACAAAGAAAAACCTGACCTGTAAACAACAGGATTACAATCCATAAGTTTATTATACATATTCTATTTTCTGTTTCAAAGTAACTCAATATCACATTGTTATTTCTAAACATTTCTCAGTTACAACACCATTGAACGTAGTTCACAAATAAAATATACATTCGAAACAATAAAAGTTTTAACTCACCAAATCCCTTGGTATGAGTTAACAGAACTAATTCCCGGTTACATGGTAGAGATCTTGGACACTCGTCTCTGCTGATATTGTCTTGTTATAGCTGCTGCTTGTTATAGCCATAGTTTTAATAGATCTTTTATCACAATCGTCTCTCCTCCAGGGGTTTCATCCTGAGGGTTTTCAACTAAGTAGGGTAGAAATACTCACTACTAATTCTACTGTTAACAGTTTATGTCCATAGTTTCTAATAGTTTGCTACATTTCTCTTACTTTCCCATGCCTAAATCAGCCACGCCTCATTCTCACATAGTTTTTTTTTCCCAAATTCTCTTTCTTTTTAAAAAAATGCAGTGAACCTTGTCTTCACCCCACAGGTGGAGCTTTCTAACATGACGTCATTTGGTTTAATTAACCTGAGTCACACCCTCCCTCTTTGAATTTATGCATACGGCCACAGGTTACACTGTGATGGGCTTGGGTTGTGCAACATGTATGAAATCTGGAAGAGACTCTACAAAAGTTGGATGCAGAGCTTGGAAAAGGGACTGAACTATTGTCACTATTGGGTTTCCTTGCTCAGGATATGCTAGAGCTCTAAGATTTTCTCTGTGTCTAGAAGACCTTCTGAGTTCAGGCTCTTCTTTGTGAAAATTCTCATTTGTCATGTACTTTCTGGTCAACACTTCATCATGTGTCTCTTTTCCTTGTTGAATCTCAGACTCGTTTGGGATTGATGAAATTTCCAGACTTCTGCCATCAGGTAGGATACACTGATTACACTGATATGGCATTTCCTCATGTGTTGTTTCTTCCACACGGTTTTCTTCTGGACTGACAGGTAAGTTACTTTCTACAGTGGATTCCTCTACATCAGGTAAGTAACTTGCATTTCGTTGGGATTCCAACACTTGGTCTGCAACCGGAGTGGTTGTAAATGGTTGATTTGAGCTTGGGTTGGAACCCATAATTCTTCTGTGTAACCGTTCACAAGTTTCTCGAATCTTAGAAGGTTCATTTATAATGTAAAGTCTTGTTCTGGGTAATAAACCTCATCTTCGTCCTCTTCAAAGTCAATTGGATTTTCTTCCTCTTCAACCAAATGTTCATTCTTAGTACTCCTGCGAGTTGTGTACTTGTGAATAGGCACAGGATAAACTTGTTCATTGTTTTCAGGAGGAAGAGATCCAGAAGGGAACAATAGATCCCTACGTAATGTTTGCATGGGCCCAGACTAGTTCTCAGGATGTGCCTTGTAGACAGGCATATCATCAGCTTGGCTCATCACTACAGAGACTATTTCTTCCCGATTATTGGCAAGTTTATTTTTACCTTGTAGGCGCTTACTAGCAGTCAGCTTCTTCTTTCAACTCTGAAGCTGTCACTTGTTTGTCATATCTGGTCTTGTTTTGGTCTTCCATTTTCTGTGAATTCCCCATAGCTATCTTGAAGCTTTCTCAAGACAAGATTTCAAATTTTGTACATACTGAGAATGTGATGTACTATGTTTGTCTTTCAAGGGTTGTCCGAAAGCTATGTCAACTGGGAGTCTGGGTTGTCGTCCGAACATCAATTCATACGTAAGTCGTTCCGTTCCTAGTACAATCATAAGCATGGACCCGGAGTTCCACAAAATCTCACCAGCAACTTTTATCTTTCGTCCCCAATAAATGTAAGAGGATCCTGTTAAACCTTTCAACAGCGTTTCCTCTGGGATGATATGGTGTAGTTCTGACTTTGTGAATTCTCATACAATTCTTTAATCAAGTGAAATTCAAAGTCAGATCCTCTACTGCTGTGTAGACGCTCGGGATAACCATAATGCAAGATTAAATGCTCCCAAGGGCACTTTGCAACCGTCTTGGCTATTTGGTTACTTGTAGGAATAACCAAAGCAATTTAATGAAATGCTCAGTTATTACTAACACATCTTTTGTGTAACTTTGATCAGGTTCTAATGTAAGAAAGTCCATGCAGACCAGTTGCAAGGGTTGAGTAGTCACAATATTCGCTAATGGAGCAGCTTTCTCAGACAAAGTCTTTCTTCTTACGCATTGACTGCATGTTTTAATCTTGTGTTCCACATCAGCAGCCATCTTAGGCCAGTAGAATTGATTTCTGACAATATCCAGAGTATGGTCAATACCCATGTGACCAAAGTCATTGTGAAGACTCTTAAGCACCACAGATTGAAACTTTTAAGGTAAAACAAGCTGGTATGTTGTTTCACCTCCAGTTAATCTTTTCCTGTAGAGAATCCTGCCTTTTAGCGCTAGACGATCTCTTTCTCTGAGAAGGTAGTGTAGTTGGGGATTGCATTTCTCATTGAAGGGAATGGTTTTTCTCCAATATCCATCTGCTTGATGACTTCCCTTATTCAAGGATCTGCTAACTGGGAGTCCGTAATCTCAGCATTAGAGAGATGAGAAATGACTGGTAATCCTTCACACTGATCTTCTCGTGTGTAACTGTCAGGTATAGCACTTGAATGCATCATTAAGGATCGAACATATGCAATGGCAACATTTGTGGCAGGCTCTGTTTGTTGGGTAAGACAACTCTCACATACAACTTGCACAATGTCAGTGCTAACATCAACCACATCACCTGAGTTCACTTTCAGTAAAATTCAAGATGCATTCCCACTCTTTATGGGACTTTGTTTCAATTAGCAAGATCTTGGGACATGCTTTGCCAACATCAGTCCCCATCTGCTCTGCAACAGGAACCACTTCTAGTTTAAAATGAGGCTTAAGAGTACCAGGACGTGATTCCCACTCACTCCACCTCTTTTTAAGTAGTCTTCTCTCTTCTGCTACCAATGCCGGATTGGGTTCATGGCAGCAAGAGCTGGCTATGTGCCAATCTTCACCACATTTAATACAGTACCAAGGTTTTGGTTTTACACTTGGCTGTTTGTTAGTGGTTGTAGACTCTTGTTTATCTTTTGTGTTAGCCTTTCTTTTTGGTGGCGTATCAATTGCTGTCTTAAAGCTTGGTTTTACCTTCAGCTGTTCCGTATCTTGTAGAGTAGCTAGTTGACTTTGAAGCGCAGTGATTTGTTTAGTCAGGTGAGAATAACTGAAGTTAGCTGTGCCACATCATCTTCATTACAGGCACCTGTGGTCTGAGGCTGTATTATGGCATGATGTTCGACTGTTCATAAATGCTGCTTCATGCGTGTGGGTCTGGAAGCATGCTTATCTTCTTTGGTGCATAGAAATGTCAATAGTTCGGTAAACGATGGCAGGTTTTGTTGCAGGAATCTCATGTGGATAGGGTGGTGAAGAAAGCTTTTGGTTTGCTGGCCTTTATTAATCAGAGCGTTGAGTATAGGAGTTGGGATGTGATGTTGAATTTGTATAAGGCATTGGTAAGGCCAAATCTGGAGTATTGTGTACAGTTCTGGTCACCGAATTATAGGAAAGATGTCAATAAAATCGAGAGAGTACAGAGGAGGCTTACTAAAATGCCTGGGTTTCATCTCCTAAGTTACAGAGAAAGGTTGAACAAGTTAGGTCTTTATTCTTTGGAGCATAGAAGGTTGAGGGGGGACTTGATAGAGGTGTTTAAAATTATGAGTGAGATTGATAAAGTTGACGTGGTTAGACTTTTTCCATTGAGAATGGGGAAGATTCAAACAAGAGGACATGGGTTGAGAATTAGAGGACAAAAGTTTAGGGGTAACATGAGGGAGAACTTCTTTACTCAGAGAGCGGTAGCTGTGTGGAACGAGCTTCCACCAGAAGTGGTTGAGGCAGGTTCTATGTTGTTGTTTAAAGTTAAATTGGATAGATATATGGACAGGAAAGGAAGAGAGGGTTATGGGCTGGGTGCAGGTCAGTGGGACTAGGATAGAGTAAGAGTTCGGCATGGACTAGAAGGGCCAAGATGGCCTGTTTCCGTGCTGTAATTGTTATATGGTTATATGGTTATTGTTCTTTCTGTTTCAGTTGCAGCTCTAACATTGGGAAGTAGTCACAACATCCCCTAAAAAATTTCTTTAAAGGATGCTTGTAAATCTCACTTTCGGCAACTCCACCTCACTTTACAGTCAGTGTCAGTGTTACCTGTAGCCATTGTAGGCAGGCAGCGTTTTTTCACCCGTGTTCATGAATTTGGCGAATAATTCATCATCGTCTTCCATTGTGGCATAAGCAGTGAATCTAGGAGTTGTATGTAAATAGCAGGTGAAGCTCCAGGGCTTATTGACTTGATGATGTCAGAGGCTGGTGGAAGAATACTTTCACGTACTTTCCCTGTTCTAATGAAGATCAGACACACTTGACTCTTGCAAGAGCAGTTCAATAATAGCATGCCAAGTCTCATAATCCACCTCATTAGGTGGACGAGGAAGTCTATCAGAAAAAGTTTGGAGCCTTACAAGTGGATTGCCATGAGTGGTCAAGTCATTACTGTGCACAATGTGCTCTGCCATGATCCTTTGAATATCTGGACAGTTTAGATCACTGGGAGAGAGAGATGGGTTCACTGCGATTCCATTAGTTTGTATTACAGGTATTGAGTTATTCTGCATAGCAGCTAGAGCTGTTTCTGGTGGGTTAGTATCAGAGGAGTCTGCTCTGAATTGGAGTTGTGGTCATGTTACACAGATCTTCAGCAGTTTCAACTACTCCCTACTCTCAATAGTAAGGGTTTCACTGATATGAGTTAACATCTCTCTCAGGATTTCGTCATAATCTTTCCAATGGCGCTGCACTAGGGTTTTCAACTCACCAAGGTAAGCTTGAGTGGTGTCTTTTCCAACTTTCTGAGTGTAAACACTGGCCAAAGTAACTACACGATAGGAAACTTCTACGTCAGCACTTACCTGTTGAGTGTGCAGCAGCAAGGGCTGGAGATCTTGCACGGCAGAGCCAAAATTTATTCCACTACGAGAGACTTGGGAATTTCTGCACTGGTGTCAGAGGAATAACACTGGAAACTGAGCCATATTCTTTTAGAAAATCTAGTATTTCCTCTTGTTTTCTGTTCCTGTTATGCCGCTGACTAAAGCAGCATTTGGGATTTTTAACACCCTTTTCCCCTGACCCATTTTCTTTCACTGTAGGTCTTAACTGAACAAGTGAGTTTGAACAACAAAATTATTTTAGTGCTTTGTATGCTAATCAGTGTGTTACTGGTTATCTAATACACTTTCCCTTCACTGGGTCGCCAAGTTTTATGCAACACGTGTAGCGCTTGTCTTACTTATATCATCTGACAGGTCGGAGCACTCTTTATGTGAAAACCAAATTACGTAGTACTACACTAGGTGCCAGTAGGTCATCAGAAGCTCTAGGTATCAGAAGGAGGCAGTGTATAGAAAACACACTTCTGGAGTAAGTTTTGTTTATATAAAAAAATATACAAAATATTTACGAGTATGAAAAATTCAAAATTCCAACATTCTGTTTAGGTTCAAAATCTCAGATATCAAATAAAAACCAAATTCCTATTTAGTTAGAATCAGTGAGATACATTAGCATAACCTTTATTACTCCAATTTCTCCAACTAATTAGATCTAGTGTTATTCCCTATTTAAAGGTTTACAGACTAACCTTTCCTTTTTATTTATCTCTAGTTAGAAGACTAATTGAATTCCTATTCCTACTCCTAACTGAACTGGTTAACCTCAGTTTCAGTTCAGTCTGTATTTCTAAAAATTTCAAAATATATACACACATACACACAGCTTAATGCCTTTCACAACATCACAATTTTTAAATAAAGTAAACCTCATTCAGTAACTTATCAAAGTCTTTGCAAGATAATCAGTTCTTGCAGAACATCAAATTCAGATTCTTCGAATAAATCTAAACCTATTCATCCTGTGGCGGAAATGCACCATTAAGCTGGATGCCAACCGCCGTAAAACAAGATACAGAACCTATTCATCCAACCATATTAAATCCTCTACATCATTAAACATTTTGTTCCTGTGCTGGTTCTTCGATTTTGGGTGGCTCGCCATCTTGTTTCTTGGTTCATTGGATGAAATAGTTGATCATCCATGGAAAGTTGATTCATAAGCTTATACAGAGAAAACCTGACCTGTATACATCTGGATTACAATCCATAAGTTTTTATACACATACTATTTTCTATTTCAAAATAATTGTATATCACATTGCCATTTACAAACATTTTTCAGTTACAACACTACTTAACATATTTCACACGCAAAATGTACACTCAGAATATTAAAAAGTTTTAACTCACCAAATCCTTTGGTATGATTTAACAGAACTAATTCCAGGTTACAGGGTAGAGATCTTGGACATCCAACTCTGCTGATATTGTCCTCTCATAGCTCCTGCTTGTTATAGCCGTAGCTTCAATAGATCTTTTATCACTATTGTCTCTCCTCCATGAGTTTCATCCTGAAGTTTTCAAGTAAGGTAGAGATACTCACTACTAATTCTACTTTTAACAGTAGAATTTTCTACTTTCCTTAGTTTTGAATAGTTTGCTACATTTCTCTCACTTTCGCATGCCTGTGTCAGCCATGCCTTGTTCTTGCATAGCTTTTTATCCCCCAAGGAGGAACTTTCTACCTTTACATCTTCGGGGTTAATTAAGATGGGTTACATATACACAAAGTTTAAATGCATTTTCATGACATCTTCATAGAAACACCACTATGCAGGTTTAAAATAGTAGAATGCAATGTAACTTCGAAGCAAATATTTCCAGAAAAATAGTGTGTCTCAGCTTCCTATTCATTGAAAGAGTCCCTTACCTGGCTGTCCGATGCACAGGTCATTCAATATCATTTCTTAGCTCAGTCTCTTAACATACCCACACTTCACATCCTTACAGAATGCAAAATGTGTCTCAGTACTTGTATTATTTTGGTACCATATGATTTATAGAAATTGTTTTCATTGATTGGGCCTAAACTGTGGAGTGACCAACAGCCCACTTGCAAAGCATATTTGATTTTCACTTTCATTCAATCAGTGAAATTAAATATCTCATCCATTTACTCAGGGCTGGCAGTCTGTGCCAGCTTGCCGCTCAGAAAAAGAGAACTTATATCTCTGGCTTTTATTTTTCTTGATCTTTTCACTTTAGATAATGTACTTTGCTGTGGTTAAATACAATCATTTCACTTCCCTTTTGATGTTAGCCTTGGACAGTTCCAGACTAAATGCAGCTTGAAACGGTGAGCGATTATAAAGGTTAACAATATGTCGACCTTTATTCCAAGAGGATCTATATGGAAGACTGGAGATGCCTTGCTCTAATTACATCAAGCTTTGATGAGATTGCATCTAGGATATTGTGCACGTTTGATCTCCCTACTTAAGGAAGTTTTTATAAGGGTGTGCAGCAAGGATTTACCCTGCTCTGCCATGTAAGAAATAATTAGAGCACACAGGTCTGCTCTCTTTAGAGCCATGATGAGAGAGTGTTGATCTTTTTGAAACATACAGGAAATGAAAATTTAAAAATACTGCAGATCCTGCCAATCCAAAATACAAGCAAAAGATGGTGGAAAAACTCAGCAGGTCAAGGACCATTTGTGGAAAGGGAAACAAAGTTAATGTTTCCAGTCAATATCCAGAACAGTGGAAGCTGAAAGGAATGAAGAAGGCGCTTTGACATGAAACATAAGCGGTTTCTCTTTCCAGAGGTGACGGATAAACTCTACAAGTCAGATAACATTTTCCGTTTCTATTTTAATATTCTTCCAAGGCAGAAATAGAGCCAGGGGAGCCAGGGATAGGGGGTCAGAGTCTCACCATATTCTGGGCGGAGATGAAGAAAAATCTCTTCTCCTAGAGGGTGAATTTTTTGAAATGAGTGAGTGAGTGAGTAAGAGAGTGAGTGAGAGAGTGAGAGAGTGAGTGAGTGAGTGAGTGTGAGAGTGAGAGTGTGAGTGAGGGTGAGAGTGAGAGTGTGTGAGAGTGAGAGTGAGAGAGTGAGAGAGAGAATCAATCATGATCAGCATGTAATTGTGTTTTGACATTCACAATAAATTGAATGCCACTCGATTTGTACTTCTCTTAGTTCAGCCATATTGAAAGCATTCAAAGAATTAAAGCATATTGTTTGAATAAGTTGCAGCCATCAAACAATATGTACACAGACCTGCTTGTGTGATCTTTGGTCTATTTTGGAAGAAAGAAGAAAGATTAGCATTTACCAGAAATTGCATCAACATCCAGTCGGGTACCCCATTAAAATTTGTGAAATTCAGCACAAAACCGTGTTCAAAGCAGGCCATTGGTATTTTGCACAAAGAATTACATGCTAAAACAAGGAACAGCATTTCCCTATGGGAGCTGTGCAAAAGGCTTGCAACTATGTCACTGCTGTGCTGCTTGTTCATGAATGAATTCTCCACATGGCAGCTTCAGAGCAGCTGCATAAGAGACTGACATGGACATGAGGGAATGACGATGAACAGTGAAAGAACCACCACTAATGCAGTTTCCATTATCTTATCACTGAAGTCTGAGGCTGACAGATGCTGTATGCAATTTATCAGTGTCACTGTGTAGACTCTTTACTTGACAGTTCATTGTTGCACCCTGAGTCATTCACTGCCAGGTTTGTTGTGAGTGATCAACTGCAATTGTGCATTGCGAAAGCATAAAATTTTACTGGCAGTGGAGGGGAAGTGTGGTGATGTCATTAGATGGGTGGCTGATATCAGAAAACATCCATTCCATAATGAAAATAATACAAAGTAGTGCCCAGAGCAATCTCTCAATGGGCTGAATGTCATCTTACTAACCCAAACTAACCTTGGTAAAATCAATTTAATGCAAAATGTTTTCATGGAAAGTATACACTAATACATACAATTTCTAAGCTTATTTGCTGTGATTATGAACATTCTAATCAATGTTGCTCCTTTAGTGCCAAAAAATATTAAGATGCTTGATGTGCCTCAAGGAATAAAATAAAATACTTTTACACTTACAATGAAGGCAAGTGCCTGAATGCAGGAAATGAATTATAAAACAGCATGAAAATTTAGAGTTTAATTTTCTTTAATCACATTATTAGTAGCAATATTTATTCAGTTCTGTGGAAAGGAATCAATTCTAATTTCAATAGGACATTTTTAAAAAGTCTCATATCAAAAGATTATTATTGCTGAAGGATTCTGTTCATAAAATGGTTCATACCTGAATGCCCTGCTGGGGTGGAGGTAAAGGTGAGTACATTAGGGGTATTTAAGAAACTCAGATAGACATACGAATGATAGAACAATAAAGGGCAATGTAGGAGGAAAGTGTTAGATTGATCTTAAAGTAGATTAGAAGGTCAGCACAACATTGAGGGCTGAGGGACCTGTACTTTAGTTTCTATGTTCTAAGTTAATACTTTCAATATCTCTGTATCCCTCAGTACTTTGAACATTGTAATTATCTCATTCTACTGTTTTCCAGCTTCCCGGCTTTAACACTAACATATTTGCCCACTTTTGGTGTGGTTTCAATTTTTTTTTAATTTTAAAACATTGTTCCTGATTATTTCAACTGCACATTGACTACGTGTGTATTATTCAATGCTTAAAGAATTATTTAATTATGTTTGTTTTAAATTGCAGAACCCAGTTCTTTAAAAGTTAAGATACTAAAATCAAAGTCAATGCTTCAATAAAATAAAAAGCTGACTATTGACTTCAGGAAGGGAAGAAGGGTGAGCATGTACTAGTCTGCTTTGATGGCTCGACAGTGGAGAGAGTCAGCAGCTTTAAGTTCCTGCATATCAGCATATTGTCCTGGGCCCAAACATATCACCCTGGGCCCAAATTGTAGATACAATCATCTGGAAGGTGTAATAGCATCTTTACTTTTTAAGAAGGTTAGGGAGCTTCATCATGACATTGAACACTAACAAACTTTTACAGATGTACTGTTTGGTATCTCCTGGCTAGTGACATCATGGTCTGGTACAGGATTTTGAACGCTCAGGAATGTAGAAGGTGCAGAGGGTGGTAGACTCAATCCAATCCATCACAGGCACATCCTTCCGTATCATTGTATTGCCTCATGAAGGCAATACCTTTCATCATACATCCCCATCAACTGGACCATGCCATCTTTTTGCAGCTACCTTTGGGCAGGAGGTACTGAAGCCTGAAGTCCCTTCAGGGATTCAATTCTTGTACCAATCTGCACAATCCTAATCTACTATATCAGCATAGAAGCATGATCGCCTTGCACTACATTGGAGCTTGCTTTTTTTTTTGTTCTAATTGTGCACTTCCTTGCAAAATTGTGTATAATTTATGTTTTTCTCCTGAATGTTAATCTCTAGTGATATGTGATGCTGCTGCAAGTAAATTTATCAGTGCATGTGCTTGCACATATGGCAATAAACTCAACTTTGGCATTTATGTTATTATTGAAGAGGTCACAGCTTGCAATCAGTCATGTGATGAGCAGCTGAGGGCAGGAGGCAATTCAGCAATTAGACCTGTCCCGGAACGACCGATTAGACTCTGAAACCAATAAGCACAGCCATCAGTTTCTAGTGACCAGTGAGAAATTGAAGTATGCATCCCCATGCACAATTATTTTCACACTTTAATTCTTCCCTGTCACCAACTACATGCACCGCTTGGCCTCAGTGCATATATCAGACATCCCACCCTGCAAAAATTCATTTCAGAGAGGTATCACCACCACTTCAGGGAGGTAGCACCCCCACCTCCCCGCAACACCATATCCCCACCCGCCCGCCCATTGACCTCCAAGGGTGTATGTAATACTTTGTTTAGTGATTTTGTCTAATCTGTAAACCAAGTTGGGTATATGCAGCAAATGTGACATTAAAATATGTACTTATATTATCATGCTTATTCTATTACAACTTTAAGCAAGTCTACAGGGAGTTTGGCCTCATCACGTAGGACATCAATAGTGTAGCTCCTTAGCAGCTAGCCAGCTAGTTTAAATAACATTAGCTATGTTGTAATGACACCCGTTAAACTCACCTCAACATGTCTTTTACATTTTAACCCACAATGGGCAATAGAAAAGTCACTGTTGCAAACAGTGCAGTGAGCAACACTGTCATTATTTTTGAGGTCGACTGTAAAGCCCACCCACAGAGAAAACTGATAGGTCTACTTAGCAGGGGTCCCCAACATTTTTTGCACCGCAGACCGGTTTAATATTGACAATATTCTTGCGGACCGACCGACCGGGGGAGGGGGTGTTAATCACGACTGGAATATAGGTGGTAAGTCAGTAGCATCATAACATTTTAAGTAACATTTGGATATTAAACACACAGCGCATATATGAACATATAAAATCATTGCAACACACCAATATCGCTGAATCAGTGCGAGCCCTGGGCTTGTTTTCCTGCAACAAGACGGTCCCATCGAGGGGTGATGGGAGACAGCGATACTCGAAGGGGGTTCAGTCTATTCCGCAATTTAGTTTTCGTTACATTCATTGCAGAAAACACTGCTTCGCAGCGATATGATGTTGGAAATGGAAGCAACATTTTCAGTGCTTTCGTGGCTATCTCAGGATACTTAGCCTTGACTTTGATCCAGAATGCCGGCAGAGATGTTATGTCAAACAAACTTTTCAGTCCGCCGTTATTTACAAGCTCGAGGAGTTGATCTTCTTCCTGCACTGACATAGATGACGCGTGCGTAATGACCTCACGTGCGTTCAAGTTCAACAGTGCGTGACAGGGAATGAAGAAAGGTGCAAATGACTCATATCATTTCACATCGCCAAATCATATTGTTTCCTCACTGCCCGGCGGTTGGGGACCACTCTTAGCATGAAGGGAGACCAATCAGGATGCTCCCTCTCCCTCTCCCTCTCAAAAAAATCTATTTCCGGGATATTGTATATAATTTCCGGGCGTCAGGGAGCCACAATCGATATGCAGAAGACTCCCGGATCTTCCGGGAGAGGTGGGATGTCTGATATATACAAGCCAATGCAGAACCAAATCTACAAATCAAGTTTTGTTTTATTGAATTGAAACATTAAATAATCACTCTTATACTGTGCCTTAGTACCCGCCCTACACCTATCTTTATGCCTGCCTTTGCAATTCCAGCGATCCAATACAACGCCACAGCAGAGCTGCTGGCATGTTGTTGACTTTCACGGAAAGTGCAGATGGTTTGGGGATGATCCCAGTGGCTGTGAGCCCAGATACCCAGGTTCAGAATGTACTATCTCAGCATGATTGGTGGTTGTCTGCACTTCTGGGTTGATGGGTGCTAAAGAACAACATAAATGTGGTTACGAAATTTATGGATAACACCTTGACTGCTGGAGCAACAAATGTTCAGCATCTGCAGTCTTTTCTATCTCTCTGAAGATTGGGGGAATTTTTTTTAGATTAGATTATGAGAACACTCATAATAATGTTGAAAATGTGGAGGGTAGTCATAGACTCAGGGTGATAATTGATGTATTGATGATCTGGGCTAAGAAAGAGCCGATGGATCTTAATACTGATAAATGTAAGGTCATACATTTTGGGAATACTAATGAAGCTAGGACATACACCACAAAGTACTTTCTTTGGAAGGGCTGAGATATAAACATCTTAAAGGTGACAGCACATGTTGACAAATTGCCATGTGGGATACTGGCCTTCATTTGTTAGGCATTGAATACAAGAGTGGGAAGGTTATCCTCCAAATTTATAAGAAGTTGGTCAGACATCAGCTGGAGTACAGCATGCAGTTCTGGCCAGAACACTGTAGAAAAGATCTGATGGTGCTAAAAACGATGCAAAGGAGATTCAACAGGATGTTGTCTGGATGGAACATTTCAGTTATGAGGCGATGCTACAGAGGCAAAGTCTGCTTTCCCAGAGCAGTGGAGATAAGAAGGACATGTCTGAGCAATGTACAATTATGAAGAGTATAACTGTGTAAACTACGGGAAACTTTTTCTTATTTCAGAGGCTGATAAAATAGATTTCGGGTAAGGCAGGTAGAGAATGAGAAGTGATCTGGGGGGGGGGGGGGGGAGGAGGGTCAGCTTTCATCCAGAAAGTGAGGAGCACTTGGAAAGCCTGAGAGAATGGCGGATAGTTCCTGATTGCGTTTATTAAGAATCCAGGTGTGCATTTGAATCACTTAGGCATAGAAGGCTGGAAGTCATATGCCAGAAGATTGGATTAATAAGATGGATGCCCACAGATTGTTGTGGTTGTGATGGGCTGCAGGGCCTGTTTGCATACTGTATGATTCTCTGACTCTGTGACAGTTTGCTGGATTGTTGCCACAGCCAATAATCACTAACACCAACATACATGGTGGATTGCTGTCATATAAGTACAGGGCACCAAACTAACTTTACCCAACAGCCTGTTCCCCGAGCTATTATACCACACAGGCATCTGTGGTGTCAGCCTTATCACTAACTCATGGTTGGGTCCATCACCACTTCTATGTTGACCCTGCATGGATTGACATTATAAGTGGACTTCCTTGAAGATTGGCCAAAATTGAAAGTGTTGCACTTTGCATAGATATCAGAAAATCTTAAGACCATAAGACATTGGAGCAGAATTAGGCCCATTGAGTCTGCTACACCTTTCCACACCATGGCTGATCTATTATCGCTCTCAAACCTGTTCTCCTGCCTTCTGTCCATAGCTTTTAACAACCTGAAAATCAAGAACCTATCAATCCCTGCTTTAAATATACTCAGTGACTTGGCCTACACAGCTGCCTGTCACAATGAATTCCACAGATTCACTGCCCACTGGATAAAGAAATTCCTCCTCATCTCTGTCTAAATGGATGTTCCTCTATTCTAAGGCTGTGCCCTCTGGTGCAAAGACTCATCCACAAATAGAGACATCCACTCTATCTAGGCCTTTTAATATTCAACAGATTTCAATGAGATCCCCCTCCTCGTTCTTCCAAACTCCATGAGTAAAGTCCCAGAGCCATCAAACGCTCCTCATATGTTACCCTTTTCATTCCCAAAATCATTCTCTAGACCCTCTTCAATGCCAGAACATCTTTCTCAACTAAGGGGCCCAAAACTGCTCATAATATTCTGAGTGTGGTCTGACCAATGTTTTATAAAGCCTCAGAATCATATACTTCTCCTTATAATCTAGTCCTCTTTGTATGTATGGTAACATTTCATTTGCCTTCCTTACCACAGACTCGGCCTAAAAGTTAAACCGGGGAATTCTGCCCAAAGGCTCTCGAGCCTTTTTACACCTCTGAGTTTTGCATTTTCTCCCCATTTAGAAAGTAGTCTTTGCCTTTATTCCTTCTACCAAAGTGCATGACAATACACTTCCTAAACTATATTCCAAGTGCCACTACTTTGGCCATTCTCCCAATGTATCTAAGTCCTTCTGCAGATTCCATGCTTCCTCAACACTACCTGCCCCTCCACCTATCTTCATACCATCCACAAACATGGTCACCAAGCTATCAACTCCATCATACAAGTCATTCGTGTGTAATATGGAAAGAAATGGTCCTAACACTGACACCTGCAGAACATCACTAGTCATCTGCAGCCAACCAGAAAAGGCCCTGTTTATTTCCACTCTTTGCCTCCTGCCACTCAGCCAATCTTCTATCCATGCTAGTATCTTTCCTGTAATACTATGGACTCTTATATTGCTAAGTGCGTCGTGTGTGGCATCTTGTCAAAGACATTATGAAAATCTAAGTAAACAAATTTCACTGACTCTCTTTTGTCTATCCTACCTGTTACTTCCTCAAAGAATTCCAAAAGATTTGTCAGGCAAAATTTTCACTTAAGGTCACCATGCTGGCTTTGGGTGATTTCAGCATGTGCCTCAAAGTACCCAAAAACCTCATCCTTAATAATGATATATATTGGACTCCAACACCTTCCCAATCACTGAGGTCAGGCTGACTGGCCTATAATTTCCTTTCTTCTGTCTCCCACCCTTCTGAAAGATTTTTGGAGTGGCATTTGCAACTTTCCAGTCCTCCAGAACCATTCCAAAATCTAGTGATTCTTGAAAGATCATTACTGATGTCTTAACAGTCTCTTCATCTACCTCCTTTAGAACCCTGGCATGTATTCCATCTAGTCCAGGTGACTTAATTACCTTCTGATCTTTCAGCTTCCCAAGCATCTTTTCCTTAGTAATAGCAACTGCACTCACTTCTGCCATTGAAAGTCACTTGAATCTTTCCGTTGTGGAAATTGTTCATGAGTTCTCTCTGGGCACTTGGTATAGGCACACTCTTTCCTGCCTGAAAGCAATGCATGCCTGGCAGTAGGATGATTGGCCACAATAAAACTGCTCAACATAAATAAATGGAAAATTATGAGAATGTAAGAGGGAGATGGGGAGGGTTGAGGAAATGAGACCAATAGGATTTCTCTGCTGGAGGTTTGCATGGACACATAGGCTGAAATGTCCCTCAAATGTTGTAATAAATAAATAAATTATGCTGATTCTACCCCCAGGCTATCTTCTGAATTATATGTTGTAAACACTATCTGAGCTGGTAATTGTGCGCTTACAACCACAGTAAAATGTTTCTTCACCATCTTGGATTTCTCATTCTTTCTTCCAGTTGCATGTCTTAGCAGAAGGGAGAAAGGCACCAGGGTAAGGTTATAGAGTATACATGGTTACACCACCTGGAACTTGTAGCTTGGAAGAGTCTGTAGGATGAGGAGCTGTGGACTGTAAAAAGTGGATTTGGGACAAGTTTCTGCTCTGCACCAGATGCTCCCATGATGCCATGCTCCATTTCTTCCATGAGAATTGCAACAGTTCCAGGCAGAGCTATGTAAAGTCATTAGAGTACAGGAGGCATTAGTTCATAATCTTTTGTGTTATTATAGTTCACATGACCTTTAATGGCTTCTTGTAACATATTACTGTAGCTCTTGTATTTATAGTTGTGGTTGTTCAAACTGGCATTTGCCGAGTGTTGGTATGTGCTGAGAAGACAAGAAAACTGGCAGATGGATGTGGTAAGTAGTCACTCTCTTTTTGCACTACCCATTCAACTTAATTCATACACAATGTATATATACCTTTCATTGTAATTTATCTTTCTATTTATTGCGTTGTGCTGCCACAAAACAATAAATATGATGTTAAATACCAGTGATATTAAACCTCATTCTGAACTTAATAAACATTTAAATAAATTTTAGGCTTTGTGAGCCTTGATTATTTCTATCCCACTCAGGCAGATTCAGGCCACATCCAGAGAACAAATGTAGGAGAAAACTACTAACTATATAATCATACACTCTACAACAAGGCTTGCATGAAGTCAGTCTGAATAGGTCAAAAGTTCATTGTATGTCCACCTTTGCAGCTTGTTTGAACAGTAACAAGCAGCCTCTTCAATTCATCAGAATGGATCATTTTCCAGATAGTGGGCCAATATTTCTTCACCTTTCCAGTCCTCAAATTCGTATCCACTTTCATTCCTGTTCCTTAGTATAGAATAGTTGTTTCAATACAGTATGGAGCATGGACTCCGCAGATATCTTTTGTCTATTATCATCTTCCTGAAAACATTGCTTCAGACTGCCAGTGATTATTGGGAACACCAACTGAGTCTAACAGTTGGAACTCAGAATGGTTTCTATAGCTTGCTAAATATATTTGTGATGATGCACACCATTCAGGTCTTTATTGAAGCTGACTGGTTTTCAGCCACTGCTATTAACGCTGCAGGTATTTTCATCCAGAAAAACTGTCTCAGCTGAAAGCTGAAGTACAGCTATTGTCTTTGCTTGATTAATTTGCTCAGTAGGTTCCAGTTGTGTGTGGGTGCATTTTCAATCTGATGGAATGCCTTGTGGGAGAGAGATTAAGATTTATTCAAATCAGGAGATAGCTGAAGTGGTTGACTTTATCACAAGCTATTGGGATCCATTGTTGGGGATCAAAATTTTGGTTTTGAAAGCATCCAGAGTAAATTTAAAATTGCTCTAATTTATTTTGGATTCCTCAACCAGATGAAATTGCTCCTCAATGTCTACTCTATTGAATTCTTTTTATCAAGTAGTCCGGAGTAAATTAGATTTCAGCCTTGTACGTCTGCAATCCAACTAATGAGCTGTAAGCCAAAAACTCATCAGTCTTTTCACATAATCTCCAAGGATCATGATCATGTCTCAGTCAAAGTAATTTGACATACTAGGTAAGTAATAATCAGATTTCAGTGGCATTACTTTTGTTCATATTAACACAGGGATTATGGAACTGGGTCCAGGCATCGACATGCCTCTTCATGATTTAGATTCAATTTCAATTCATTTATTTGTCACATGCATATCAAAACATGCAGTGAAATGTTTGCATTAACAACCAACACAATCTAAGGATCATGGCATATTCTGGTGCCAACAAAGCATGCCCACTCCAACCTCTCCTTTCTTTGGCCCTGCAGATCTGTCCAACTATGGCAATCATGGAAATCACAACTAGCGCAGTGCTTCATTTGCTTCTCCAAGTGTTTCCTGCCCATTTTTCGTGATATTGAGGCATATTAGGTATATAGAGGCACATCTCAGTCAGCTCTTCGCAAAACATGAAGCTATGCTGTTGCCGCCGAGCATAAGATTTGGTGATAATTTCACCAACATAATACTTTAAAGTGAACTTCGCAATTATTGGTTTGGTTCATAAGAGATTGTGGCTTGATTGCATTTAACATGTCAATCATAAGTTTATCTTGAAGACCTAAAATGGACCTTTAATGTTTTTTTTATAAATGTTTTCTTTTGCAAGTTTAGTTACAGTGTATATTCATATTTGGGAATGCAGGCATCTCCAGCAAGATAGTATCCTCAATTTCCCAGCATGGAGTGGGTTGCTAGGGCCTGTAATCAAATATCAGCCATCCAGACTCAGGATAGAACATTTTTCTCTACTGAGAATTTGAGTGATCAGATGGCTTTTAATTAATGTTAATCCAGTTGTTCATTGGTCATCAATATTGCATGTTTTCAAAATGTCATGTTATTCAGCTTCTGCAACTACCTTGAGAGGACTTGGATTCAGACTGTGGGATCACTAGGCGGTAATTTAACTCTTGCACATCACCATCCCAATACACCACCCTCATTGGTAAGCACACAAATTATAATATCCATCAAGTCTGCAGAACCACAGCCAGCACAAGACAAGGCTGGAGAAATCAATAGAGATATTATTGTTTTATGAAGCTGGTCACATATTATGCATTGCCTAGCAAATTAGAGAGCTTTTTATTTATAAAAATCTACATGAGCTTTGTCAAAAGTCTGCTGACTCTTGAATACAGATTGAAATAAAATATTAACAACATTTTCTGTTCTAAGATCACTTCCAGCATTTGTCAAGAGTGCTAATTCAGGAGAAAAAAGTGCTTATGTTAACATAAAATTAAAAATTCTGGCATGCAATATTTTATATTAGATAGGAAATACATACTTAAATATTGATGGCTCAGTGCTTTAAAAAATTGGAGAAAGCATCATACCTTTTTTGGCATCTTTTTCAATAAGCAAAATATCCAGCACTGCTACTAATGTTCGAAAACAGAAATAGACCCTTACTAAAAGAGGAGTTATTTGTAGTCATGAGGCTAATTGGAGAATGGATCAATATGTTGATTTGGGTTTATTGAGGGTACTAGATTATGCTTTAAGTAATTTACTTCTGTACAATGGAAGATGACACTTAAGGACATTGAAGGTGAACATGGGTTACAATAACAATGACAGTGCAGATAGAATTAAAGAAATATATTCCTACTGAAATCAGGCTTTAAAGCAGATTTGCTTTAGTTGGAAATCTGCATTCTTGCTCGTGCAAATTCTGTCATGGTTAGTACCTAACATTAAACTAGTGCTCAAAGGCTTGGCCTTGTAATATACCAGTCATAGTTCAGCATAGTACTTTTGCCTTTGAATCAGAGATCATGGACTCACTGCAGAAACGTGCACACAATGTAAGATGGTATTTCCAAACAGTGCTGAGTTAGACTGCCACTTTTCAAATGAGACTTAAACAAGAGTGCTAGCCTGCAACTGCATAAGATCATAAGAGATAGGAGCAGAAAGAGGCCATTGGTCCATTATTCGATCCTAGCTGATATATTTTCCCGTTCAACCCCATTCTCCTGCCTTTTTCCTACAACTTTTGATGTCCTTACTAATTTAGAATCAAGGGTGGCACAGAAACGTGGTGGTTAGCACAACGCTTTACAGTACTGGTGACCCAGGTTCAGTTCCCACCACTGCCTGTAAGTAATCTTTACATTCTCCCTGTGAATGCGTGAGTGGTCTCTGGGTGCTCCAGTTTCCTCCCACAGTCCATAGATGTACTATTTGGTTGGTTAATTGGCATTGTAAATTGTTCCATGATCAGGCTACGATTAAATTGGGGGATTGTTAGGCCATGTGGCTCGAAGGGCTAGAAGAGTTATTCCATGCTGTATCTCGATAAATAAGTAAAAAAGGTAGCATTCTCCAGTTTAAATAAACCACTCCCTCCCATTCCACTCTCCACTCTCTCTCCTTTCAGATGAAGGTTAAAGGTCTCACGACCTTTGATTTGAGTTGTCCAATCATCCTGGACAATGTAAAAGCATTGGCTACACACAAATTTGCTGCTATCAACACTATATTATAAAAGTTATGCCAATTACAGTAATTAGTTAAAAGACATTCCACAGATAAGAAATACTGGATGAATGCCTTTCTGTAATATATGAATTTTACGTGAACTTTTGTTGAATGAGCTAGTTAACCAGTTACACTTCAATGAAAAATGGATCTTTAAATGTTACAAATTATTATTCAAAAAATGATTCAGCTGGATTGACCATTATAAAGTAAATTATTGACAAACATTTTGGTTTTAAAATTTAAAAGGTCAATGAATATGAGAACAGAAGAACACAGGAAAATAGGAACAGAATTAGACCACTTAACCCCTCAAGCCTGCTTCACCACTCTGTATAATCATGGCTGATATGTCCCAAGTCTCATCTCTTTATCTATGTCTGTTCCCCATAGCCCTCAAATCCCTGATCCACTAAATGTTTAGTTACCTCTTCTTTAAATATCTCCAATGTCTCCACAGCTTTCAAGAAGTAGAGAATTTCAAACAGCACAATAACAATTGAGGAATAATGACACTCAGAAATCTCAATTTACTTCCCTTTTTGTACAAGCTACCTTAACGTAGATTATTCATCAAGTTCATTCAAGGTGTGTCAAGATTTCTGGTGCAATTAGACTGAGCAGATACATATGCACTGTTGCCAATTATATTGCAAGCATTGCAGAAATTTGGTTATCATAGAGGGAGGGCTTAATATGAAACTTTTTAGAAATGTTTCTGTTGAAATATAAGAAGTACATAATCAAATTGCAGAATCACAGATTAAATACAGCACAGAAGACCATTCACCCCGCTCTGTCTGGACCTGCTGTACATAAAAGAAATCTAATTAGCCTCATTCCCTGGCCTGGCTGATGTGGCCCTACAGCCTCTGTGCTTTCTAACTTATGTAGCTCCTTGTTAAACTCTTCAATTCAATCTCCCTCCATTACAACCGACAAAAGTGCATTCCAGACACTAAACATCAAAAAAATGGAAGAAAAGCTCGTTTCACTTTTGGTTTTTCAGCCAATCACGCTTCAATATACTTTTTAACCCTTGACCCATCTGACATGAGAAAAGTTTGTCTCTATCTACTTTGTGTGCTCTTCACAGTTTCAGTCTGTGAACTCCTCTGCACTCAAAAGAACCACTATAGCTTTCCCAATGTATCCAGAAAAATAAAGTTCATTCTTGAAGCTATTGCTTCATTATCCTCCTCAGAAGACCTCCAAGTTTTGTATCAACTGCAGATATGGAATATACAGTTCTGAATATACAAATCCAAGTTATTAATTAATATATATATTAAGATAAGAAGTTGTTACACTGACTTCTGCTGAACTTCTCTGTACACTTCTCTCACATCTCAATTTCATGTGCAGGTTCTTTTACTCTGAGGCCTTCAGTTTTGATGGCATGCCCAAATCACACGATCAACTCCCTTTGGAAATCCAAGAAAGCAATACAACGGCATTTCCCTCAGCAACCCTCTTTATTATTTAAGAATCTCTATCAAGTTGATTAAATATGGATTTGCTTCCCCGTGGACTTCTTTTTATTAATTCATACTTATGCAAATAACTGCTCCTGTTTATTGTTTCTAGAATTTTCTACATCACTGAAGTTAAAGCAGCTGCTTTGCAATTTCTGGGTTTAAGCTACATTGTTATAGAGACATAGAGTAAAGCAGCACAGAAACAGACCCTTCAGCCCAACTAGTCCATGCTGACCACAGCATCCTCACTGCTAGTCCCAGTTACCTGGGTTCTGCCATAACCACCCAACAACCTATACAATTGCCTCTTAACAGCAGATACATCATTTAGAATACTGTCGGGAGGGGGTTCTTGATCAAACAGAGGAAAGTCATGGTGGTCGGGTCTTGGGCACTAAGTCTGCTTCTGTGACTCAGAAGGGAAGTGGAGGAGAAGAGGCACACTGTGGTGAGAGGGGATTCGTTAGTAAGTGGAATGAACTGGAGGTTCGGTGGGTGAGAATGAGATCCCCAGATGGTATGTTGCCTCCTGGGTGCCAGAGTCCAGGATATCGCGGATCGTGTCCTCAGCATTCTTAAGTGGGAGGGTGAACAGCCAGAAGTCGTGGTTCATGGAGGTACCAATGATAGCGGCAGGATAAGTGACGTGGTTCTGCGTAGGGAGTTAAGTGCTAAGTTAAAAGGCAGGACCTCTGGGGTTGTGATCTCAGGATTGCTACCCATACCACATACTAGTAACGCCAGACCGAAAATTATACAGGTTAATATGTGGCTAAGGAGTTGGTGTAGGAAGGATGGCGGGTATAAGATTGTTGGGTCATTGGTCTCTCTTCCAGGGAAGGTAGGACCTGTACAGAAGGGACAGTTTGCACCTAAACTGGAGGGGGACGAATATCCTCCAGTTCAAGCAGCACAGTGGGGTTTAAACTAGAGTTGCAAGAGGAATGGGAACCAGAGTACCAGAACAGTTAGTGGAGAGGTTGTGGAGATTGGTAAGACCTCAGACTACGTTAGTAATCATAAAGTTGAGCATGTTGCAGCTAGTGTCCCAAGTTGCATATATTTCAATGCAAGAACTATCGTAGGAAAGGCAGATAATAGTGCTGAATATGAGGTAGTTGGTTTACAGACAGAGGCAATATGTAGTGAGGAGAGGCTGTTTGTTGATAGGGCACAATTGCCATCAACAGAATGAGGTGCAATGGAAAAGGTGGACAAAATCAAGAAGGGTGAATCCAGGACTGAAGGTGTTGTATCTGAATGCACACAGAGTACAGAATAAGGCAGATGAACTTCCAGCACAGTTGCAGGTTGGCAGTTCAGATGTTGTAGGCATCACTGAATCATGGCTGAAGGAAGATTATAGCTGCAAGTTTTATGTACAAGGATAAACATTGTATTGAAAGGGCAGGCAAGAAAGCAGAGTGGGTAACGTTGCTCAGATGGTAGAAAATGAAATTTAATCAGTAGAATGAGGCAACATAGGGTTGGAAGGTGTTAAATCATTGTGGATAGAACTAAGGAACTACAAGGTTAAAAAGACCCCAATAGTTGTTGTATACAGACCCCCAAACAGCAGTACGGATGTGCCCTACAAATTACAGTGGGGGTAGAAAATATATGCCAAAAGGCCAATGTTACTACAGTCATGAGGTACTTTAGGATGAGGTCTTAAGGTACTTGGAGGCAAATAATAAAATAGGCCATAGTCAGCATAGTTCCTCAAGGGAAATCCTTGCCTGTCAAATCTGTTGGAATTCTTTGAAAATATTAGAAGCAGGATAGACAAAGGAGAATCAGTTGATGTTGTGTACTTGGATTTTCAGAAGGCCTTTGACAAGGTGCCACACATGAGGCTGCTTAAGAGGCTATGAGCCCATGGTATTACTGGGAAGATTCTAGCATGAATAAAGCACTGGCTGACTGTCAGGAGGCAAAGAGTGGGAACAAAGGAAGCATTTTTGGTTGACTGCCAGTGACTGGTGGTGTTCCACAGGGGTTTGTGTTGGGACCAATTCTTCTTACATTATATGTCAATGATTTAGATGATGGAATTGATGGCATTGTTGCAAAGTTTGCAGTTGATATAAAGATAAGTGGAAAGGCAGATAGTTTTGAGGAAGTAGCAAGGCTACAAAAGGAATTAAACAGATTGGGAGAATGGGGAAAGAAATGACAGACGGAACACAGTGCTGGGAAATGTAAGGCCATGCACTTTGGTAGAAGAAATGAAAGGGTTGACTATTTTTGAAATGGAGAGAAAATATAAAATCTGAGGCATAAAGAGACTTGGGAGTCCTTGTGCAGGATTCCCTGAAGATTAATTTGCTGGTTGAGTCTGTGGTGAGGAAGGCAAATGCAATGTTAGCATTTTTTCAAGAAGACTAGAATATAAAAGCAAGGATGTAATGTTGAGACTTTAAAAATCACTGGCGAGGCCTCACTTGGAATATTGTGAGCAGTTATGGGTCCCTTATCTTTGAAAGGTTGTGCTGAAACTGGAGAGGGTTCAAAAGAGGTTCATGAAAATGCATGGCTTGTCATACGAATAGCATTTGATGGCTCGGGGCCTGTATTCACTAGAATTCTGAAGAACGAGCGGTGGCCGAATTGAAACATTTCAAATGGTAAAAGGCTTTGATAGAGTGGATGTAGAGAAAATGTTTTCCATGGGGGGAGAGGCTAAGACCAGAGAACACATCTTCAGAAAAAAGAGTCATCCTTTTAGAATGGAGATGAGGAGAAATTTATTTAGCCAGAGTGGTGAATCTGTGGAATTCTTTGCCACGGGCAGCTGTGGACGCTAAGGAAGAGGTAGATAGATTTTTGACTGGTCATGGCATGAAGGGATGTAGGGAGAAGGGGAGAGATTGGGGCTGAAAGGAAAATCGGATCAGCTATGTTGAAATGTTGGAGCAGACTCGATGGGCCAAATGGCCTAATTCTGCTCCTATATCTCATGATTCCATGATCTTAAATATAGCATTTGCACCTGCTTCGATCATTTTTTCTGGCAGTTCATTCCAGGTATCACAAACCTCTGTGTAAAGAAGTTACCTCTTGGGTCTCTTGTAAATTTCTCTCCTCTTATCTTGTAAGTGTGCTGTCTAATTTTGGACTACCCAGCCTTGGGGAAAAGACGATAATCTTATCTATACCCCACATGATTTTATACATTTTTGTGAGGTCACTCATTATTCTCCTACACTCCAAGGATGTCAGTACCTCCAGTTGAACTCTGTCTTTTTGTGTGTTTCCCCCTAGCTGTCAGTCTGTGGTCTTGTGTTGCCATGTGTTCCTGTCCCCGTTCCTGCTCTATTCCGGCCCCTGTATTACTGCGTCTTTCTTCTGTTTCTCATTATTACCTGTATTGCAGCCACCTGTATCTCATTGTGCACCACTTATCAGCTGCCTCTCTGTTTATTGCTCAGTGTATTACAGTCCTGTGTTTTCAACTGTTTGTTGCCAGATTGTGCCAGTGAATTTTCCTGAGCCTTTCCAGCATTTGTATCTGTACTCTGTCCGTCTGAATATTGTCTCTGCCTGTTTCCCGATTCTGGTTTTTGGATTTATCTGAATGTTTTGACCTTTGCCTGAACTTTGACGCCGACTTTGTTTGCACCTCGGGATTTGTTACTCAACTAATATCACTGTGTGCACAGCAAAGGGACTGCAATTGAATCCCTGCTCGAGCATCCTGACAAAGGAATAAAGATCCAGCATAGCCAGTCTCTCCTGATAACAGACTCTTAGCATAGCCAGTCTCTCCCTATAACAGACCCTCAGCATGGCCAGTCTCTCCTGTTAACAGACTCTTAGCATAGCCAGTCTCTCCCTATAACAGACCCTCAGAGTAGTCAGTCTCTCTCTATAACAGACCTTCAACATGGCCAGTCTCTCCCTATAACTGACCCTCAGCATGGCCAGTCTCTCCCTATAACAGAGCCTCAGCATGGCCAGTCTCTCCTGTTAACAGACTCTTAGCATAGCCAGTCTCTCCCTATAACAGACTCTTAGCATAGCCAGTCTCTCCCTATAACAGACCCTCAGAGTAGTCAGTCTCTCTCTATAACAGACCTTCAGCATGGCCAGTCTCTCCATATAACTCAGACCCTCAGAATGGTCAGTCTCTCTCTATAACAGACCTTCAACACGGCCAGTCTCTCCCTATAACTGACCCTCAACATGGCCAGTCTCTCCCTATAACTGACCCTCAGCATGGCCAGTCTCTCCCTATAACTGACCCTCAGCATGGCCAGTCTCTCTCTATAACTTAGACCCTCTAGTCTTGGCAAAATTCTCGTAAGTTTCTTCTGCACCCTCTCTAACTTGACAATGTTCTTCCTATAACAAGGTGAGAAAGCCTGTACACAATGTTCCAAGCTGATCACAGGCATGCACGCGGATACCTTCAAACTCCTCCCTCATGGAAGATACCAACATCCACTTAACTTGGGTATGTGAAAGCTTTCCTGATCACGGAGTAAAGTGGATGAAATTTGCACAGAGTTGAAAAAGAACCAGATCTGCAGGAAGGTCATGCAATACTGTGAGCATGGATGGCCATCTGTTTCAAAAGGAGCTCCCAAACTCAGACCTTAATGGCTTGAAAGAGACACACTCTCTATTCCTGATGATTTGTCGCTAAAGAGCTCCAGACTTGCAATTCCTGCTTCTACGTACACCAAACTCATTAGTCAAATTCACTGAGACTATCAGGGCATGGAAAAATATTACCTAAGAGCAAGATAATCTGTGTGGTGATCTGGTCCGAGCACACAGCTGGGACATTATGTAAAGCAATGTGAAGCATGCAGAAAACTGCACAAAGATCATGCTGAACCTCTCTGTCCCACAGAATTCCCAGACTTTCCATGACAAATTGTAGACACAGACATTTTTGAGCTGAAAAGTGAAAAATAATTTGTCACTGCAGATTACTACTCACGTAATATTGAGGTGTTCAAGCTGTCTTCTACATCCTTGGCAGCAGTTATGTAGCCCCTGAAAGCTGTATTTCCTTTCCTTGGAATACCAGTGTCAGACAATGGTCCACAATTCAACTGCTCAGAGTTCAAAGCCTTTGCTAGGGACGATGAGTTCAAACACCAGACAAGCAGCCTACAATACCCATGGGCAGATGGAGAAGCAAAAAGAGCAGTACAAGCTAGTAAGAGTTTCCTACTGAAGGCAAATGACCCTTACAAATCACTGCTAGCTTATCACTCCGCATGTCTAGTGAATGGCTACAGACTGAGTACAAGCCTGCCCTTTCCTCCTCCCCTTCTCCAACCTCACTTACCGGACTTAGACAACGTGAGAGATTTTGAGGCAACGCAGCATGAGAAAATGAAGAGCACGCGTGACCTCAGGAGTGGTGAAGCTGTTTAGGTTTCAGAGCAATGCGCCAAAGGATCAATAGTCCGGCAGCATGCACCATGACCATTTGTGATCAGAACATCACGAGGTGAAGTCAGGTGGATCAGACGTGCACTCGGATACCTTCAAACTCCACAGAAGGTAGAGGAAGAAATAGAGTGGTCTGATCTTTATGACAAGGATCACTTACCTGAGGCGGACGCACCTGTTCAAGAATCTCCATTTGCTCCAGTACTTCCAGAAACTTATACCAGATCAGGTTGATTATTTGTTCAACTACAGAAGTATACTTCATAGTCTAATAGGTTAAAGCAAGTGAATAAAGAGGCAGAATAATCCTCTCACTTGTCGGAGTGTTCAGGTAGACTACCCTGATCTCCATTAGACTGAGTGCTTTTTAAAAAAGAGCAAAATGAGACTGTTCTTAAAAAAAAATGGAATTGGTGGAAAAAAGGTGGAAAACAAAAAGCATGAGAGACCATTAAAAACAAAGAGAAAAACTGTTTTAATAGTGGCAATTTTTCTAATATTTATGTAAGGAGCATAAGTTACATACCATAGATGAAGTGAACTGTATGGTTCAAATTCAGTGAATATCATTTCAATGCAGTTCTATAAACAAGAAACAGAAACCTAGTTTTTCTTTCTTTCAAGAAGGGGACTTGTAGTGGTAGTTAATTGTCTTATTCCTATTCCACTCGATTAGCCACATCCACTTGGAAGGAGTTCACATACTGTACAAGCAGTGTTATCAAAAAAGTTCAGTTGAGTAACCTGCAGCTTGGCATCCTGGTGCATTCTACACTATCCCCCAGTGACAAACACACTAACCTTCTGAGTACTTTTCAGCTCACCCAGAAATTTGGCTACACACCTTTGCTGAGACCAGCAGTATCTTCCTGGTGAACAATGATGTAATATTTTGGTTTAATATCTTAACTAAGCCTGTTGTTTTCTTGAAGTAATTGCATTTTTGGTCTCCAATTGGCTCCACCATTGCTGTTACAATACTTTTCCTAATCATATACCAATACAATAATTTTGTATTCGCATTTACATTGTTGTCAGCTTTTACTCATGCTTAGCCTTTGCCTCAGTTATTTCCTGTTCTATCTCTTTATTAACAGCCCAGTGTTTATCATGCTCTCCTTTCCCAGTCTGTTTTACTCTTTATTTCTTTAGATATTAAAGGAATGTTGGCTTTAATTTCTCTACCTTTCACCTTCTGGACTTCAGATGAAACAACTTTAATCAAATTCCCAATGTCCAATTAACTATTGCTTATCAAACTTTGAATCCAATCTTCCTGGTCCACATCAGTTTTCACTCTGTCTTTTCAGTTTCCCTGTAAATTTGCCCCAAATTATGCTTCCCACTAGTTGACAGCCTAGAGTGGGGTCCAGATAGTAATCATTGCTTTATAGCTGCTTTAATTTTAACAGGTAGCTTCTGTCCTCGGTCATTTCAGGACACTAACACTGTCTTGTTCTCTTTATTCATTATCTGCCACTGCCAAGATAAAGAATCAGAGATCTATACGGCATAGAAAAGAAGCCTTTCGGCCCAGCTCATTAACGCTGATGTAGCTGACTAAGCAAACTAGTCCCATCCGAAAGTCTGCAAAATTGAAGATGCAGTCTGTGGGCGACTGCAAATGCTCTCACTGCAGGAATGAAGTTCAAGTTTAATAATTTTGTGAGCATCGCGGTGTGATTGCTTGACATGTGTTAATTTTCAAAGTTCATACACAGTGACAGATAAGGAAGCTCGGAGTTACAATGTAGAGGATACGTGGTAACTAAGAGAACAAGTTTCTGCCTTGACTGAGATGCAGTTCCTTTCTTTCTTTCTTTTCTATCACGGGACAATTTACAATGAAGGATTAACCTATTAACTGACATGTTTTTGGATTGTGGGACGAAGCTGGAGCACCCAAAGGAAACCAATGTGGTTCGTGGGGAAAATGTACAAACTCCTTACGGATTGCACTGGAATTGAACTCCTAACCTGGAACACCAGAGCTGTAATTAGTGTCATGCTAACCACAATGCCACCATGGTGCTCTAAAGCTCTGTTAGCCCTGAATCAGTCACAAGCACACTAGTACACAGGAACACCAGACAGGTGCTCTGCTGAGCGTCAGTACAGCCACCAGGAATCAGACTGCCAGGAAGAAATAAAGGATCAATTATTTTCCAATTCAGCCTCGCAATCAAATGCTTGCATTCAATGTTCTGAGAACAGCTCTAGTGAGGTGGATTCCACTCTACGTGGCTACAGGAATAAACATAGGGACAACTGGGCTCACTCTGAAACTTTTGCTGCTTTTACACTCTTGGCCTATTTGCCCAAAGCAGAGCTTGCTGTTGGGGCTTGCAATCAGCTGCCCAGTGATTTATTCCCTAAACCTGACTTCATTAAAGTAGTAGAAGGGGACATGTATACAACAATTATGTCAGCTCAGCAATCTTGTCTACTAAATGAATCCTTCTTATAGACACTTTAGAATCCTGGATGCCTCATAGAGTTATAAGGTCAGCCTTGCCCCTTTTTATTTTCTAGAAAGGCTAATATTTTAAGAACAAACGACTTTACCTTCTTTTAGTGGTCATTAATAACTCCTTCCTGCAAAAGGTCTCATGAAAGCTCATGTTATTGTGGCCATCTGCCCTCCACAATAGGCCTTAGCAGACGGCACAGCATCTAGTGTTATACTCAATTACCTTCACCCTGCTAGGAGCTTCCATGGTTTAAGCTGCCTGCAGATGGCCCGAAGCTGTTGTGCCTTTTACTGAGCATCAAAGCACATCTGCACCACCTACTGGACACACATGAAAAAGAGAGGTCCGTGTTCTTATCGCATTTTTCACTAGCTCAGATCTTCTAGGACACTCTAAAGACATTGGAAACGTAGTGATGCAGGAACTGCATTTGACAATATGCGTGGAGCAAGGTCACATAAACAGCTATGTGATAATAGCCAGAGAATCTAGTTTTAATGATTGAGGGTTGAATATCAGGGACATTACTTCTATTGGTAAAATCTGTCTTGCTGCTATATGCAGCACAATACACAGCTAAATGAACTCATGTATTAATATTTGATCTCACCTTGTCAAAGTTATGTTCTATTCAATCCTTCCCTACCTTCTCTGCTGCCAAAAACAAGCTTGTTCCCTCTCAATAATTTCAATAGTTCTAGTTAATATCAGAGAAATGTATGCAATAAACATCCTGAAATTCTTATTCTTCACAGATTTCCATGAAAGCAGAAGGGTACCCCAAAGAAAGAGTGACAGTAAAAATGTAAGAACCCCAAAGCCCCCTACCCTACCCATTCCTCCCACGCATAAGCAACAAAGCAATGACTCCCCTACCTCCACATACTTCCACAAAAAAAGCATCAGCACCTAGCAAACAATAGCAGAGCCCCCAGTAAAGACCATCATTTCCAGTACAACAAAAACTAATTGTTCACCTGACAATTCGACATTCCACAGGCTCTCTCTCTCCCTTTCACAGTAACAAAACAACTCGCAGATTTGCAATGATAAAGTCTGTCACATCGCTTTTTTCCCCCGAGTTCTCCGACTTGAGACGTGGCAACAAACTCTCCCCCACCAATAAGAGAGAGATAGAGAAACAGAAAGATAGCGAGAGAGTATAGTATAGTGCCTCTAACAGCTGATCCGCTGTTCCCGATGTTCTGTTTTCACCTGTGCTGCTTCAGTCGGTGGCACTGGCATAGAATAAACTCATCCACAGAGTTGCAAAGGCTCAGAACCCCAAAGACATGCTCATCTTCTAGGCCGTGTCCTTCAGATACTGGAAAGTGGTCGGTCGTGATCCCCCAGGAGTGGGTCCCAGCTCTCTTTCCCAGTTCTGATGAATGGTCTCTCATTTGACACATTCACTGTTTCTTTTTTTCATAGATGTAACCTAACTGCTGAGTGTTTCCAGCAATATTACACTGGGACTTGTATAGAACCAATAGGAGGTACTGGTGGCGGTGCAAGTGGTGACAGGAAGTCCAACATTGTTGAACTCAACAATAAAGACTGAAGTATATGAAAAGCTTGATATGAAGATGAGGTGATGTCCCTTGGATTGGTTTGATGTTTGGAAAAAAGTTCAAAGTTCAAAGTTCAAAGTAAAATTTATTACCAGAGTACGTACTTGTCACCACACACAGCCCTGAGATTCTTCTTCCTGTGGGAATACTTAGCAAATCTATAGAAACGTAACTGTAAACAGGATCAATGAACAACAAACTGTGCAAATGCAGATATAAATAAATAGCAATAAATAACAAGAGCATGAAATACCAAGGTAAAGATTCCTTAAAGTGTGACGATCGGTTGTGGGAACATCAGAAATAGAATGAGTGTAGTTATCCCCTTTTGTTCCAGAGACTGATGGTTGAGGTTAGTAACTGTTCTTGAGTCCTAAGGCTCTTGTACGTTCTACCTGATGGCAGCAGCGAGAAATAAGATGGTCTGGGTGTTGAGGATCTTTGATAATGGATACTGCTTTTCCATGCCAATGTTTCCTGCAGATATGCTCAATGGTCGGGAGCGTTTTACCCATGATGTATGGGGCCAAATCCATTACCTTTTATAGGATATTCTGCTCAAGGGCATTGGTGTTCCCATAACATGCTGTAATGCATCACACATCTATAGAAGATTGCCAAGATTTTTGATGACATGCCAAATCTCACCGACTCCTGAGGAAGCAGAGCCTCAACGTTCAATTGAGTTCAAGTTGATGCTCAACTGAGGAACTCAATGTTCATCTGTAATACAAGGTTGAAATGGCAAGCAACTGGAAGCCCAGATAACAGGTATAAAATGTGAAGAGCTCAGTGTGCATTCATCCAGGAAATGGACATGACAAAGGTATAGCTAAATTCACACTAACATCTTGGAGATGCAAGCACTAGGATTGCTGTCTTGGGGACTAATCTTTGATGTTGTTATGCTCACAAAGTCATTAGTGTCAGCCAATGTCATAGAAACCTTTGTCACCATCCCTGCACACCACTAGCAGGACAGCCGTACAAGATAAGCAGCAGTCCTCAACTTTTACTTTAAACTCAGGAGCTCTCTCCACCATGGGTAGTCAAGCTATCTCCTCATCCCACCATTGCTACCAAACAGCTAGTCAACTTTCTCTTAAAGAGAAGTAAAGGAGAGCGTGTCAGGAGTTGCACCAGGCAGACATGTAACAGAAGTACAAACCTAGCAAATTATAGATCAGGACTGCAAGACTGCTAAACCTTGGGCACTATGAAAGATCCCAAAAGCAATGGGGATCTGAGGGGTAAGGTTATTTATCTAAGAAGACTGGTTGATGTTTGGAATGCATGAACAGAAGAGGTGGTAGCATCTGACACAACTACTAAGCTGAAGATGTACTTAGTCAGACACTAGAAGGGTATGGATCTAATGCAGGCAAATGGGATTAGTGCAGTGGGTCAAAAGATCAGATGGTCATGGTGGGCAGAAGGACTTTTGCTGATGGACTCTAATATGGATATGGATCTAATGCAATGAATTACATTAAATTTCTGCAGTCCTGGTGTATTGCTGGTTGTGGAGAACTGAATGAGTTATAGGATTGCAGGCTCTATCAATATCCAAATCCTCAATGCTGTGAAGCCCAGGACAATGACCAAAGCAAAGATGACGTATTTACAATAGGTTTAGGCAGAAATGCCAAGTGAATGAACAATCATTGCTATTTCTTCTCAGTCTTCAGTCAGCCCCCATGATGTCAAAAACAGATTGGAGATGCTGGATGCAGCAAAGCCCTTCTACCCCTAACAATGATGGACAGTGGTGCTGTAGACATGCACTCCAGAGCCAGTCGCACCTCCAACAAAATTGCCCGAGCCACCTCCAGCAAAACTACCTGAGTACATGAAAATTTGCCGATTAATATAATCCAGCCAGTTATCACCATCTTAAATTGTTCTCAAGCATGGATAAAGCAATGGCATGTGTCATAGACTATGCTATCAAGCAACATTTAATTTAAAGTACCTTCATAAGTGCCTTTGTTAATAATACCTTTCAGCAAAGTTCATGTTATTGTGACCGTCTGCCCTTCATAATTGGTCCATAGGTTAATGTAGAATGCAGTGACTCAAGTTATATTTAATCACCACAGATTTAATCATTCTATGGTTGTCAAGGTGGTCTGAAACAATGGTAGTTTCTCCTAACATATCAGCGCCATCTCCTGGTGACATAAAATATTACCAATTAAGTTCATGCACTGATGGAAATTATGGGACTTGACATTCAATAAAGTACTTCTGGAATGTGAAAACATAGCAGCCAATTTGTGAAAACAATCAGTTAATTTATTTTAGATATTGACCAGGACACTTTGGTCAAAACTATAAGGGTAAGTCTGGAAAGAATTTATGTTTTAGGTTGAAGACCCCTCATCAAACAAGTCTTTCAACTGAAACATTAGCTCTCTTTCTCCTTCTGCAGATATAGCTTCTTAGACTGAGTGTTTCCAGAATTTTCTGTTTTGATTTCAGATTTCCAGCACCTATTTATTTTCCTTAATGGTGCCATGAGATCTTATATGTCTGCCTTCGATAACAGAAAATGGTTTAATGTCCTATCCAAAGGCAGGATTTTACAACTTGACCCAACTGTAAGAACAATCCTGGCAACTTGAGCAGTTGTATTTGAGTTCATAAGAACTTGGTGAGGGCCACTTATTAAAACAAAGCCTATAGAGTCATGGTTTCTCAACAAGTGTGGATATGAGTGTGTGTTATTGGAAAATTTGGGTGGGCAATCTTAAATGATGAGACCTCCCATTCCTTATTTCTTCACAGTCTACTGTGCTCCCTCCAAAGTAGTTGTTCCACCACTGAGCTATCCAACAGGAATTACATTAGGTGTACATAAATCCTATTGCAAGTTCCTTTTGACTGCAGAAATGTAGTTGAAAGCACAAAGAAAACTTAAGGTTAAACAATGATAGGAAAATATAATGCTGAAAGGCATTACTCTATTGCTGGCATCAGTGAGAAGAGATTCACATGAGGACTGTGTTTCCAGTTTTAATAAAAACCCCGGACTAAATTTCGCATGCAGTGTTAAGAGCCTGCAAATGAAAGCAATTCTGCCCTAATCCAGGTTATAACAATTTCTCGACTACACAGTACTGTTTTTCTCAGCATTGTGAGAACAGATGCCCCTACTTTATGATTATCACTTAGTCTATTGTTGCAAGTTGCACTTTCAAACTATCAGTGTTGAAAGGTCTGTGATGCCCACATTTCCATTCATTAATTGCAAGATATCTTCCATCCTAAAATCCTCAGTCCCTCCTCTGTGAATAAGATTAGGAAAGCTTTCTATATTAAAATTATTCCAAAGAGGCAAGCTGGTGATATTACAGAAAAGCAATATAATCTAAATCGAATTCTAAATGAGCAATTATTGTAATAGTTTTATGCTTCACATTCTGACTGAATCAATGGCAGCTAATTCCACAGAATTCATTCTCATTAAAATCAAATAAAGATATACTTATGGCAAGACTGCAGTGCAGTCTACTTGCTTTTAAGCCACAAAACCTCATAAGTCAATAGATCAGCATGATAATGTGTCTGAAGGTCAATGTCAGCCTTGCTTTATGCATTTTCCTGTGATCCAATTGAAAAACAGCCAGAATGTTCCAGATACTGCTGTGATACAAATATAGAAGGTGAAGGAAAACCATAACAGGAAAATATCTGCCCAAAACAGTGCAAATGTAGTCCATTTTGTCAAAACCAGGGCTTATAAAATGGAAGTAGCAATGTTTGATTTTATGCTGGATTTATATGTTTTATATTAATAATCCACAATATCTTTCAATGACTTTCTCAGCTGGATGATAAAATCAAAACCTTAAGCAATAAAATCATCCGCAGCTTGTGTAAACCACCATCAGCACCACACTCACGGCAGTCAACTTGACAAGATATTTCTTGTATTAGTAAACTGATATAAACAGAAAAGTTAGCAACAATATGAATGATGGTAGGTCTAAATGAGGGCAAATGATTTAGGAACCTGCTAATAACCTTGACCTGCCTCAGTTCTTCAGCACAGTCAGGCCAGGCCAGGCAAGGACATAAAGAAGACAGACAGGCAGACGGTGCATGGAGCACTTTGAAGAAGTCATCAATCAAAGCTCTCACTTTGAAAAGAGCGTCTTTGACTTCATCCCACAGCAAGTTATTCAACTCAATCCCAGTGCATCACAAGTTCGGCAAGAGAATGAAAAGTCTATCTGACAGCTGGAAACCAGCTCGGGCTTTGGAGCGGAGAAATTTGCTGCTAAAAGTATTAAAGCATGATGAAAACCTGTCTCAAACTCATGACCGTAGCTCTCTCATTCAAGAAGGAAAGAGCGTATAAGGATATCAGAGACTCACTAAATATGACCATCTCCAAGAACGTCCTTCCGCTGTCCGTACCAGGAAAAGTCATCACATAGATCAGTGTCAGCAAGTCACTTTGAGAGCATGTGCCCACAGTATAATAATTTTCTAAAAAATTCTCACACATGCCATGGTAATCTTTAACAGAGATTATGATTGATTAATGAATTAGTAACAATAATTATGGACTTTTTTAAGGAAAAAGGATGAGCTCAGTTGCTTATTTACTGTATTTGTCATTTTGCTATTAATAAAATGTTAACAGAGATGGATTGAAATAAACGAAGCATTTATAGAACCTGTTTAAAACTATTAATATTAATCAAAGATAAGTATTCATGAAGATGCTACACTACCCACTGTTTTTTGAATTGAATTGAATTGATTTTATTTCTTACATCCTTCATACACATGAGGAGTAAAAATCTTTAAAGTACGTCTCTATCTAAATGTGAAATGTGCTATTTATAGTAATTTTTAATAAATAGGACAGTCAATATAACATAGAAATACAATTGTATCAGCATGAATTAATCAGTCTGATGGCCTGGTGGAAGAAGCTGTCCCAGAGCTTATTGGTCCTGGCTTTTATGCTGCGGTACCGTTTCCCGGATGGTAGCACCTGGAACAGTTTATGGTTGGGGTTACTTGAGTCCCCAATGATCCTTTAGGTCTTTTTAACACACCTGTCTCTTTAAATATCCTGAATAGTGGGAAATTCACACCTACAGATGTGCTGGGCTGCCCGCACCACTCTCTGCAGAGTAGTTATTAGCACTGAATATCCACAAATGACAGAAGGAAAGAAATATAAGCAGAGCAAAGCCAATACCAAATGGCTTAATTATCTATTATGCAAATACTGATGTATATAGAAGCCAATACCAAATGGCTTAATTATCTACTATGCAAATATTGATGTATACACAAGGTCTGCAAGGATTTCAAATTATATCTTGAAATGTCATGTGTTCTCATAACCTTCTAGCTGGCACCAAGCCAGTGTGGGACGTTTCCCATGAAAACGTCACTGCTGTCACGTTGTAAAAAAGTTTTGCCATCTTGGGCACAGGCACCATAGGTTCACTGCCCCTGACATAGATCCTCCTCCTCTGCACCTATCACCGGGCAAAGAGCTCTTCTCAATTTCTGCCTGTCAAAATATACAATGGTCTTGACATTCACCACATGGAAAGTCCAGGAAAAAGATAAGGAGTAGCAACAACCACTCTACGTGGCCTTTTATTGCGTTCACAAAGTTCTTTGATTCTGTTAACCAAGAGTTGTAATTATGATTTCTTTCTCAAATTTGGTTGTACTGTGAAATTAATTTCCTTTTCCCATCTGCTACACAATGAAATGCAAACTGTAGTTCCAACCCGAGTGTCTACTACAGACTGAATCTGGTTAAACACAAGGGTCAGATAAGATTGTTATCAAACCAAATTCTTCTTAATCTTCCTCTCTGAAGTATCACCCCTTAATTCCAAGGAGATTCCTAGACTAGGTATGGCATTGGTTTGCAGAAAAGTAGACAGGGCAGGAAATCATGCAACCTCAACATCTCCCTAGACCTGGCAGTGATGCTTCACTTCCAGGCGAGATCTATGCCTTTTATGCTCGCTTTGAAAGGGAGAATAAAACTGCAGCACCCTGCAGCTCTGTGATCTCGGTCTTGGAGGCCAACATCAGGCTGTCTTTCAGAGGGTGAACCTTCACAAGGCAGCAAGTTCCGATGGACTACCTGGTAAGGCTCTGAAAACTTGTGCCAACCAACTGGCTGGAGTGTTCAAAGACATTTTCAATCTCTTACTGTTGGAGTCAGAAGTTCCTACCTGCTTCAAAAGGGCAACAATTATACCAGTACCCAAGAAGAGCCAGGATAAGCTGCCTTAATGACTATCATCCAGGAGCACTCATATCTAATGTGATGAAATGCTTTAAGAGGTTGGTCATAGCTAGAATCAAATCCTGCCTCAGCAGGGACCTGGACCCACTACAATTTGCCTATTGTCACAATAAACCTACAGTGGACGCAATCTCATTGGCTCTCCACGTGGCCTTGGATCACCTGGACAAAACGAATACCTAAGTCAGGAAGCTGTATATTGACAAAGCTCAACATTTAACACCATCATTCCTGTAGTTCTGATTCAAAAGCTACAGAACCTAGGACTCTGTACCTCCCTCTGCACCTGGATCCTCAACTTCCTAAGTGAAAGACCACAATCTGTGTGGATTGGTAATAACATCTCCACCTCTCTGGTACACCTCAGGGATGTGTGTTTAGCCCACTGCTCTACTCTCTCTATACCCATGACTGTGTGGCTAGGCACAACTCAAAAGCCATCTATAAATTTACTAATGATACAACCATTGTTGGCAGAGTCTCAGATGGTGACGAGAGGGTGTACAGGAGCGATATTCCAGCTGGTTGAGTGGTGTCACAGCAACAAACTTGCACTAAACATCAATAAGGCTAAGGTGCTGATTGTGATCTTCAGAACAAGGTAAGACAAGGGAACACACACAGTTCATTATGGAGGGAGCAGAATTGGAAAGAGTGATCAGCTTCAAGTTCCTGGGTGTTTATATCTCTGAAGATCTAAACTGGTTCCAACATATCGATGCAGCTATAAAGAAGGCAAGACAGTGGTTATATTTCATTAGGAGTTTGAGCAGATTTTGAATGTCACCTAAAATACTCTAACATTTCTATAGCTGTACCACAGAGAGCATTCTGACTGACTGCATCACCGTCTGGTATGGGGGTGGGGGGTTGAGGGCTAGTGCACAGGATCAAGGAGTTGTAAAATTAGTCAACTCCATCAGACTTTATACTTTATACTTTATTGTCGCCAAACAATCGGTACTAGAATGTACAATCATCACAGCGATATTTGATTCTGCGCTTCACACTCCCTGGATTACAAATATTAAATATTTAAAATATTAAAAATAGTTAAAATTAGTAAATATTAAAAATTTAAATTATAAATCATAAATAGAAAATAGAAAAATGGGAAGTAAGGTAGTGCAAAAAAACCGAGAGGCAGGTCTGGATATTTGGAGGCATGGGTACTAGCCCCTGTAGTATCGAAGACATCTTCAAGGAGCAGTACCTCAAAAAGGCACATCCATCCAAGACATGCCCTCTTTTCACTGTTACCATCAAGAAGGAGCTACAGAAGCCTGAAGGCGCACACTCAGTAACTCAGGAACAAGTTCTTTCCCTCCGCCATCCAACTTCTGAATGGACATTGAAACCATGAACACTACCTCACTACATTTTTATATTTATGTTTTTACACTACTTATTCAATTTAACAATTTGATATACATATACGTATATACATATGTAGTTCACAGTATTTTTCCCTGAATTGTCATGTATTGCATTGTACCGCTGCCACTAAGTTAACAAATTTCACAATATATACCCGTCATATTAAACTTGATTCTGATTCTGACCAAATCATCCCAACTTCAGTTGTTGATCAGTCTTGGATGATGCTTGTTCATGTGTAACTTGGAGGGCAGCTTCAAGTCATTGTTCATTACTTCACTGAAGCTTAGGTCATAGATATCGAGAAGACATCTCCTATCAACCCACCTGCTGCTCTCAAACACACAACTGTCATAAATGTCCATGGAAAGACTATACAAAATGTGGATTACTATTAAAATCTTATGAACGCTATCTCAAAATAGGCAAACAAAATTCACCAACACTTCCAGTGCAAATCCCAAGCTCAGGGTCCAGTGGGCACCTAAGACCTCTGTCCACCTGTATGCTTGGAAGCCTTAAATTTCTGTGGTAGACGTATCAGAGAACTGGAGAAATAATGTTAATGATGTCTCTGCAAATCCTTTCAAACATAAAGTGGAAAAATATGAACTTTTTCCCTTTGGAAGGAAGAATAGATAGAAGTATTATCATTTAAATAGAGCGAGACTACAGAATGTTGTAGAGCAAAGAACTTTTGGGGTTCACGGCATATGAAAGAACACTGCTGGCATGTAGGTACAGTTGTCAATTAGTGAGGCAGTTGATAAGCTGGGTTTTATTGCAAGGTGCATGGAGTTTAGATTAAGAAATAGTTCATGCTTATTTACAGGACATTGGTGAGATCTTCCTCGGCTTGCAGATTCAAGGAATGACATACTAGCATTGGGGGCAGTACAGAGTGCAAAATTAAACAAATTGAGTTTATAGTCAGTAGAGTTTATAAGAATACGAGGTGGCTTTATTGAAACATATAAGTTTTTGAATCTGGTTGGCAGAGTGGATGTTGAGAGGATATTTTCCCATTTTAAATAACAAGTCATTCAATTCAGATGGAGACGAAGAGGAATTTCTGGCCAGCTTGTTACTCCACAGGTCTGGGGTCTCAATCTCATAGTGGCTTTAAATCTGAAATGAAAAATTCTGGGCCAGTGTGTTACTGACATCATGAGTCGGTACACACTTCACTTGCTGACCTACAGTGGAATGGACACATGCCCTGTCCCTATGAGCACACCCTCGAAGTGGTCAGCACTGCAAAACCATGAATTTGACTGTATCCTTTTATGTCTTTGAAAGTAATTTCTTTTTGAAATCACCCACTCCAATTGGAAAATGACTTCAGATCCTTTGGCCATCTCTCTGTTTCTCCAGCATGCAACACCTGCAAAATTTGTGTCTAATTTCTTCAAATGAAGCTTCCATTTAGCTGCCCTTTCACACCTGGCTTTACATTCCTCCTCAGGTCTGCCTTCAAATTCTATCTGCAATGGTGATAACATACCTAATGCAACTTGCTTAACACATCAGCCATCATGAAGAGGGTGGCCTGTATTTACTGTACACACTCTCTCTCTCTCATGATCCCTGTGATCCCAGACAAATGTACAGTAGATATGGTTTCCTGGACTATTTTTTGGAGCTACGATCTACAATCCTGGCCCACCAGTGATGGACAATTTTTGGTCCCTCTTAAGGCCACTTGATCTGCTTGGAAGAGGTCAGTAGACCCTGGAATTTGAGTACCTGCTGATTCTATTCATGAAGTGGGCCACAAGAACAAATCGGGCCTCTAGACTGAGGCAACACGCTGATGACCACTGACCTATGATACTGAGAGAAAAATTTAAAAAGTATTTTAAATTGATATAAATAATTAAAAGGGAAATTATTTTAAAATAATTTATAACAAAAATAATTACTGTTAAACACTTAAAAACATAAAATGAATTATAGAAAAATGAGCAATCCTTTACCTGATGAAGATCAATGACTCGGTTCACATTAATGGGGTTGTAGCTGGCCTGGATAATCTCTAAGGAGTCTGATATAAAATACTCATAGCCCCTCAGCCCCACAGTGATGAACCCAGTCAAGGAGATGGAGGTGAGATGTGTAACTCGACAAACTAATCAAACAAAAAAAAATGGAGTCCAGAATGCATGTCTACTTACCTTCTCTTCAGTGAGGTCTCACATATGACTTGATGGCTATATAATACAACCACGATAGAGACATCCACAGCATAGTAAATTTTAAATTTTCCCATTCAGACCAAAAGATTTAATTGCTGTGGGGGATTTTTTACTCTTGTGTGATAATGTTCTTTTCTTGATTGGGGGTGGGGTTCATTCTGCTTGGTAGGTGAGGCTTGTGGTTGTGAAATAATCTGAAGTTCTGGGGCCGCCTCCATGGGGGCTGTAGGACACAACTCTGGGACTGCAGGAAGTAGTTCCAACAGCTCTGGACAACTTTCATCTCCAACAATTGTCTCTGCTCTCCTCGACTGCTCGCCTGTTGTCTCCAGATCACATCAGACATAATCTTCACATCGAACCTCCCCTTGTTTGAGGAGCCCTCAATTTGCCTCAGCTGCTTGTCCTGCATACTCCTTCTGAGATTGGGTTTGAGGAGATCAAAGCATGAGTGCAAGGGATGATTCATGAACAGCATAGCTGGTGAGTTGTTGGTTGTGGAGTGTGCTGAACTGCGATATGCAAGGAGGAAATTGGCAAGCTTCTACTTCAGTGTCAGTGTAGTTTGTTTTGCTAACTTTGTTCACAGTGCATTCTTTAGTCTCTGGACAAACATTTCTATCAAGCCCCTAGCTGGGTGGTATAGTGCAGATGTAATATGTCTTGTTCCATTCATTATCAGAAATGACTGAAACTGTTCCACAACAAGCTGTGGACCATTGTCACAGATCAACAGTTGTTGTGAAGAAACTTCTCAACACATCAACAATGAACAAGACTGTCATGGAGGTCATTGCAAACACTTCTGGCCACGTATTAGCTGTATCCGCTACTACCAAGAAATTTGGGCCCATGCATTGCTCGGCAAAATCCCCATGAATCCTCTGCCAAGGCTGTGCAAGCCATTTCAATGGATGAAAAGGTGCTGCTCTTGGCATCTTCTGGACATGTTGGCATCCCGAACAGTTCATGGCAAGCTGCTTGACCTTCTGATCTATCCCAGGTCACCAGGCAAAACTTTGAGCCAATACTTTCATTTTGATCATGCTTAGATGACCGGCAATAGTTCCTCCAACAATTTCAATCTCAGCTTGAATGGTACATCAACTCTCAATCCCCATATGAGGCATATAATCCCCCTGACATCCCAGTGCTGGTAAAAAAGGGGAACTGGTATTTCTGTTGCATATTCCAGCCATTTCGGATGACTATGTAAACATGAGAAAGTGTGGGCTCTTTTCTAGTTTCCTTTAGTTCATCTCTGCTGTAATATGGAGATTTTTGTTTTGCATTAGGGAGAATACATCAAGAGGAGTGTCCTCCTTTGTAAGATTGCACAAACTAAATGATCTCTCAGTGCATCATTAAGCCCTTCAATGAATTGACAATAATCAGACAATTTCTTCAATTCAGCCACATAAGCTGAAATGGATTCCCATTCCTTTTGATTCTGCTTATGAAACCTAAAGTGTCCGGCAATCAACAATGATTTTAGTTCTAAATGTTCCTGCATCACAATATCAGCAAATCTCATTTCAGCTGGGTTGTTTGGAGCAGTTAAACTTCTAAGCAAACTGTATGCCTTTCCTCCTATTGCATCCAGGAACATTGGGACTTGTACTTGCTTTTCATTGACTATTTAATTTGCTTCAAAATACTACTCAATTCATTCAGTTTATGTCATTTACATCTGTTGTGCAATCAAATGCATCTATCTTTCTGATGGGGCAGCCTTTTCTGTTTTTATATATTTATTATTATTATCACCTGGTACTCACTATTTATGAACCAGTGCTTTTTTAACTCGACTGCATCTCTCCTCTTCAAACGTGAAGAAAAATGTATTGTACTTCAACAGGTCGGTAGTCATTTTAATTTTTCATTTTAAAACTTAATCATTACTACTGTTATGCTTTGTAACTCCAGAAACTAATTAAAAGAAAAACAGAGGAGCCCAAAATGCATGTTTCTCTTTAGTGAGGTGCTCACATATAATGTTGTGGCGTAATGACATATGCCATGTATTTCTTACATATAACCCATAATGAATTATGTAAACAACAAAGAATGCTTAATCAATGAATATATTTACAATCCTACTGAAATATTAAATACATACAAGGTGTACCTCTCCCATTGTGGTCACCATCAGCTCTATGACCTGTGTTACTGTGAGCAGAGGCAGAGATGAAGAGAGAGTGTACATTGAAGATTAGGTGGGTGTTGATTGCTTACAGAATCCCAGCCAACATCAGAGATCAAACCAGGCCCAAGGCTGAGAATTTCAGTCATATTCCCTTCTTTACTTCTAACATACTAGAAAGGGTAAATTTGTTCTTCAATTTTGGAAATGGACCAGGTGATAAACTGGTATAACTATCAAATGAGACAGCTCAAAACAACCATCAGTACTTCTCTGAAGACCTAACACCTCCTGGAGAGCTAAATGCCAGAAGAGAGGTGAGAGTGATAGCTCTCGACTTCAAGGCAGTATTTGACCGATTATGGCATCAAGGTGCCCTAGCTAAAGTGGAGACAATGCGAATTAAGGGGAAAACCCTCCACTGGTTGGAATCATACCTGATATGAAGGAAGATGGCTGTGGTGGTTGGAGGTCAATCATCTCATCCTCAGGACATCACTGCAGGAGTTCCTCAGGGAAGTGTCCAGGACCAACCATCTTCAGCTGCTTCATCAATGACCTTCCTTTCCTCATAAGGTCAGAAGTGGGGATGTTCGCAGATAACTGCACAATGTTCTGCACTATTTCTGACTCCTCAGACAGTGAAGCAGTTCATACCCAAATGCATCAGGATCTGGACAATATCCAGGCTCGGGCTGACAAGTGGCAAGTAACATCCGAGCCTCACAAGTGCCAGGTAATGACCATCTCCATCAAGAGAGGCCCTGACCATCGTCCCTTGACATTCAATGGCATCACCATCACTGAACCCCTACTATCAACATCCTGGCGGTTACTATTGACAGGAAGCTGAACTGGTCTAGCCATATCAGAACCATGGCCACCAGAGCAGGTCAAAGGCTAGGGATCCTGCAGCTTATAGCTCACCTCCTGACTCCCCAAAGCCTGTCCACCATCTACAAGGCTCAGGTCAGGAGTGTAATGGAATACTTGCCACTCGTTCGGATGAGTGCAGCTCCATCAACACTTAAGAAGCTTGACAGCATCCAGTATAAGGTGGTCCACACGATTGGTACCCCTTCCACAAGTATACAATCCCTCCACCATCGACAAACATTTGCAGCAGTGTGTGCTATCTACAAGATGCAGAGCAAGAACACACCAAAGTTCCTAATGAAACGCTCAGCTATATTGGCTCATATTTATCTAGGGGAAACCCTGTCTGCTGCCCAACTGAGGCTCCCGGTTGCATTGGTTGCTGTGCAGTGCCACCTAGTACGACCTCAAACATCAAATATCAGACAGCACACAATGTACACTTTACAGATTACACTTTATAAATCTTACTGGGGCTATGAGATTAATAGAGATACAATATAAAAGAAAAAGAAAACGGCGCCAGACTTATCAACGTTCAATTTCTTCGTGCACACAGTTGAAGCTCAAATATCCAGGGTCTTCTCTCTTCACCCTGCGATCCACTCTGACCCCCTCTACTCGCCGCTCAGGACCACGCAAGGTGATTGACCAGAGTGCTTCCAGCACGTCCATCTTCTCCCGGTCTCTCATGAAAAGCTCGCCAAACACACCGGTTCCCAGCCATATGAGACAGAATATCACCCCAAAAAAAGAATAACATGGACATCCATTGGTTCATTGCCTCCTTATCATTAGTGATAAACCAAACAAGCTGCTAGCTGCTAGGAAAAGAATCACTGTCTCAGCAGTTAACATCACAGAGGAACCATTTTAATTATAACATAACAAAGAAGCCATTTTGATTAGCATACACAGTAACATAAAAGAAAAAAACCCCTTACACTAAGGCAGCACCTTCCAGACCCTTGACCACTACCATCTAGAAGGACAAGAATAGCAGATACCTGGGAACACCACCACTTGGAAATCCCCCTCCAAGTCACTCACCATCCTGACTTGGAAACTTATCGCCGTTCCTTCATTGTCGCTGGGTCAAAATCATGAAATTCCCTTCTTAGCAGCACTGTGGGTGTACCTACACCTCAGGGACTGCAGCGGTTTAAGAAGGCAGCTCATCCCCACCTTCTCAAGGGCAATAGGGATGGGCAATAAATGCTGGCTTAGCTGGCGATGCCCACATCCCGTAAATTAATAAATAAAATGAGCCCATTATGATATGACCTCTAAATACCTTTTCCATAATAGTGAATTTGTTTAAAAATGTTTTTCTGCACTGCCACTGCCGTCTGGAATCAACCTAGTTATCACCCACCATCTGTATCTTCACCACATACTTACATCACTAGTTCCTATCCTTCAGCTGATCATAAACACCAAGTAACATGGTGCTACAGGAAGCTACCTACCCCACTGTGCTAAAGACAACCATCTCTTTGCAAGAGTTTTTTTTTTCTCTTCCACAGGACCTGCATCTGAATGACACAACACCCTAAGATCAATGGGCAAGAGAGTTCCGATGCTGAAACCTGGAGCAACAAACAACCTGCTGGAGGAATTCAAAGGGTTGAGCAGCCATCTGTCGGTGGGGAAGACATTATCTACATTTTAGGTCAAGACACAGTATCAGGACGAACACATGTTTATGGCCCTAAGTTTGAACCCCCTTTACCAGTGAACAGGCTGCACGTGCTCAGTTGGAATCGGCAGCTTGTGCAGAACCAGGGCTACTGTCTGGTGGGCCTTGGGCTTACCGCCAGGGTACGGGGTTCAGGTCTTGCTAGCAGGATATCAAAAAACTAATTCCTAATGCAGTTTCTCTCCACTTGCCTTTCCAAATCCTTAATTTTTAAAATGATTCAACACCACGGCACCATTCATCAAGCTGCTTACTCACAGCTCCAGCTGCTCCAGTTCAAATCCGACCTTGAATGCTGTCCATGTACAGTTTGGTATCGGCAGTGGTTTAATATTGTCACGCGTATTTTAGTCAAAAGCTTTTGCTTTGCCTGCAATCCAGACAGATCATGTCTGAGGAGATTTGGTATGTCACCGCCGACACTCGCAAACTTCTACAGATGTACCGTGGACAGCATTCTAACTGGCTGCATCACTACCTGGTATGGGGAGGGGGCGCACACTGCACAGGATCGAATAAGGCTACAGACAGCTGTAAACTCATTCAGCTCCATCATGGGCACTAGCCTCCCCAACATCCAGGACATATTCAAGGAGCGATGCTTCAGAAAGATGGCTTCTGTCATGAAGGACCCCCATCACCCAGAACATGCCCTCTTCTCATCACTACCATCGGGGGTGGGGGTGGGGGTGGGTATAAAATCTCACTGAACAATTCAGGAACAACTTCTTCCCCTCTGCTATCAGATTTCTGATTGGACCTTTGAAACCATGATTATTTAATATAACTTCTGAAAAAAGTATATATATATTTTCTGCAATTCACAGGTTTTATTATTATGTATTGCAATGTACTGCTGCCACATAACAAGAAATTTCTCCATATATGCCAGTGATATTAAACCTGATTCTGATTCCTTTTACAATCTCATTGACGTAGCTAAAGAGAAACAGAATGCAGAATATATTGTTGCAGTTCCAAAGAAAATTCAGTGCAAGTAGAAAAATAAAGTCCAAGGGCCATGAAAAGACAGATTGGAAGATCAAGATTTCAAGAGTTTAGCATCTGAGAACATGCATTCAGGAGTCTGATAGCAGAGGGATGGAAGTTGCCCTCGAGTCTGGTAGCACATACTCTCAAGCTGTTATTCCTCTTCCCAGTGGGACAGAGAAGGGAGGTATATTTGAGCAACACACAATCAAAGTTGCTGGTGAACGCAGCAGGCCAGGCAGCACCTCTAGGAAGAGGTACAGTCGACGTTTCGGGCTGAGACCCTTCGTCAGGACTAACTGAAGGAAGAGCTAGTAAGAGATTTGAAAGTGGGAGGGGGAGGGGGAGATCCAAAATGATAGGAGAAGACAGGAGGGGGAGGGATGGAGCCAAGAGCTGGACAGGTGATTGGCAAAAGGGATATGAGAGGATCATGGGACAGGAGGTCCAGGGAGAAAGAAAAGGGGGAGGGGGGAAAATCCCAGAGGATGGGCAAGGGGTATAGTGAGAGGGACAGAGGGAGAAAAAGGAGAGAGAGAGAGAAAGAATGTGTGTATATAAATAAATAATGGATGGGGTACGGGCGGAGGTGTTGCATTAGCGGAAGTTAGAGAAGTCGATGTTCATGCCATCAGGTTGGAGGCTACCCAGACGGAATATAAGGTGTTGTTCCTCCAACCTGAGTGTGGCTTCATCTTTACAGTAGAGAGGGCCGTGGATAGACATATCAGAATGGGAATAGGACGTGGAATTAAAATGTGTGGCCACTGGGAGATCCTGCTTACAGTAGAGGAGGCCGTGGATAGACATACCAGAATGGGAATGGGACGTATGTTCTACCTATGAAAATATGGGTTTCCTTCCACTTATAAGGGAATGGAAATGCCCTGTGAGATAACATACGAGGATTTGATGGTCAGAACGGCCTCACTTTATGGCGGAAGAAAACATGGAACTTTTGAATTGCGTGAATACTTTCTCGTTATCTGATACCACTGTTGGCCATCGTCATCGTTCTGTTAAAATGGGATGCTTAAGCCAGGCACATGGTTTTAAGTGCACTGCAACGTGTGCCACAGTACTTCTGTTAATAATACAAGCTCACTGAAATGAAATTTTCTGAACAAGCTGTACATTCAGTCAGGAACTGAATTTGTCCTTTAATCTATAAATTACCATCTCAATGCCTTATTGAGGCATTTTAAGACCACTGTGAAGCAAAACCCTTGTTCCAGAGGTACGGAAGTCTGAGAAAGGATCTTCCCAACACAAAAAAAAAACAGAAGCTTGTAATGAATCTGCATTTCTACCATTATGCTAAACCATGAATATATTTTGTGGCTTATAAATATTCATAAGCCCAACCAGATGCTTATTGATTAAATGCAATTGATTTCATCTGTTTGGTGTTAGAAGAAGGAAAAGCAAGTAATAAAACCGAGATCAGTAAGAGCAGAAATTTGAAAGAATTAATATTCATAAATCTCAATCAGACCAAAAAATCTATGAATCTAGATTACATGATATTTTTTAAAATTTAAAAAAAATTTGTGTGCAGAGTAACAAGAATATACTACCTAAAGACTGAGTTTATGTGAAATATAATCCCTGCAAAGTCATAATCCATGTATATTCTCTGTCTTTTTAAGAATACTGTCCCCATCAACCTACATTTTTCTCAGTGCTTTTCATAACTGCGTGAAATCAGGAGTGAATCTCACTACCAGTTCGCTTATTTTGACTTCCATGGATTGGAAAATTTAAAACATGGATAACTAGGTCAGGTACAGCTGGGGTTAAAAAAGGGCAGGATAGGACCGCAAAAACTTATCTCATCCTCCCTCATCACTCGACCACTCAGTGTCAACTCTTGCCATTAGAACTGAAGCAGATGATCTTGCACAGGTGCTTTTGTTCATTTTAATTTATAGTGGACAGGGCACTTTTTGGGAGTAGAATAGAAGTGGGCCATTCAGTCCCCTGACACGGATCTGGGATTTAATGCACTTGCATCCTTTCTGAACATTACATGATTTTTGTGGCCACCATAGCACTAAACAACAAAACTTCTTCTGGCTATTGACTCGGCATAAGAGATTCTGTAGATGCTGAAAATCCAGCGAAGCGCATGGAAAATGCTGGAGGAACTCAGCAGGTCAGGTACCATCTATGGAGAGGAATAAAGAGTCAGCATTTTGGGCTGAGACCCTTCATTGGGACACTCAGTCCTGATGAAAGATCTTGGCCTGGAACTTTGACTCTTCATTCCTCACCATAAATGCTGCCTCACCTGCTGAGTTCCTCCAGCATTTCGTGTGGGCCATTGACTGAAGCTGTATTCCGGTGCCATGTAAAGCTGGATGCTTCTTTCATGCCGTTTTCTATAAGGGAATGTTGATAGTGTGCAGGACCTCAGCAATGAGCTCACTAGGAGCTTAGCAGCGCCATCCTCACGCCACCTGAGACAGACGCAAAATAAATGATTGCCTGCTTATAAAACACACAGTCAGATGCACAACATTTCAGCATGAAAAGAATCACAGAAAATCACTCTCTTCAGAAACAGTTGACAAGGAGTTAACCCGAAAGCTCGGTTGCTGCTGAGCAATGAGAGGAAATTGTGTTATTACATTTAAATGTAGTGTTGACGTGCAAAAGGGATTATGCCATTTTGGTGCATCACAACACATGCTGATTGTAATAAATCATATCCAGTGGCATATTTTGCTTCGGGACAACCAATGCTTTCCAATCTGGCAGCAGCAGGAAGGAGCTGACAGACAGTTATTGCTGACAGGCCGCTGCTGGGCTGAGATTATTCCCGATGATGGCTGCATCAGTTGATAAGTGGGGTTTGAGGATACTGATGCATTTGTTTTTTTTAATGCTAGATCAAGTTGACGTTTGGCTGGCATGCTAGAACAGCAGTGGCCTGCCAAGACCAAAGAACCTGCTGATGTGTGGAATCTGTCTCGCGCTGTGTAATGCTTGTGTTTACTAAAGCAATCATGAAGCTTCATTAAAACCAAGTTTTCAAACAAAATACCTTCTGCAGCCCATTACTGTAAATGGCTTCTTCTGATAATAAAAACAGATGCAATAATGATTGACCCAAAACTGCTACAGCTTTGCTTTTATATTAGTTTCAGGTCTTTATTTTAATTTTGTGATAATGTGCAAAATGACTACCTAAGACATGATTTCAGTATTGAAGTGCTTTCCAGAATTGGCTAACTGGGGATTAAGAACATTCTTCAAATGAGTTTGTGGAATAACATGATATCAAATATCTAAAGCAGAAATTATTCTAAACTCACTCTAACACTCTTTTTTAAACATTAGGTCTTACCTGTCACCTGCCATCTTGTATTCCTCTCCTTCCCCCCCCACTTATTTGGGTTCTGTTCCCTTCCTTTTCAATCCTGATGAATGAGCATGGCCCAAAAATTCGATTGACTTTCTGATTTCCTCCTGTATGTTGTGCACGTTGCTCAAGATTTCCAGCATCTGCAGAATCTTTCTTGCTTATGAACTGCTAATATTCTCCAGCAAGTACTGGTTTACCATCTTCTGTTGTTATCTTTATCCATATTTTCTACGTCCCACTGGCCTGCTCAATTAAAGTTCCAGCTCCTGAGTTTGAACTGTTTAAGTAACTGGTGAAGAATTGTGGTTCCAGCATTACTTCTTCTGAAACACCACTAGAGACTGCTTGCTAGCCCAGAACCTGTTACTTCCTCTTGATTCTCCAGTCTGTATTCAGGATGCTACCTAATCCGTTGCAAGATCTCCGACTTTATATCCTGGCATCAGTCATGAGGTTCTGAGGGCCTATGTAAAATCTCTGTGTTGAGTAGAGGGCAGGCAGCAAGCAAAGAGAACTTGGAAAATTTGAGCCTGGAAGTTGAAAAACACACAAGTGAAGTGGGTCAGGTCAGAAATTGTCCAAGAGATGGGTCAGACAGAGAATTTGCAGGGTGCACTTTGTAGGCTAAACGTAAGCGGTAATACAGAATAGGAATAGGAATGTGTTTACGTGCCAGGCTTGGGATTGTGATCAAATGCCCTGGATGGTTACAGCCATACAGAGTGTGAACAGTGACATTGACCGTTAGGGGTGGGATGGACTTGAATACAATAGACCTTGGAGTGAGGTGGCAAGCAAGTGTTCTATATCTTGAAGCAAGATGGGAGATTGAATAAGAACAATAACTAATGTTTGAGTTACTTGAGGAATCTTTAAACAGTGGTTCACTGAAGGGAACAGCTGTCTATTTTATAGACAGCCCCACAAAATTTCTTAAAACTTCAAGCATTCCATTGAAGTTCAATATTGTGCATCAAATAATGTACACATATATCTTTCAATGCTTGTAAAAAGTAGGTCATATAGTCAATGGAATTGCCAATAGATGTGTGAACAGTTTCACATCATCAAGAATTTCCCGTATCAGAAAGCTTTCTGTTCTGTCTATCCACCAGAGGTTATTGTGTCAGGGACAGCAAACCCCAGAAGAGCAACAGATTTTTTTAAAAAGGAAAGACTGTTGACATTATTATCTAGTTTACGTACACTGGGAGAAGTACTGTGGTAACAGTGTTTGAATTCTGAGGTATGTATTCAACTCTTCTTGCTCAGCACCAGCTCGCAGAGCACATCTAATGCTAGACTTGGGTGCTTAATGTCGATTTAATGCAATAGCAGGACCCTCAGCCCCATCCAGTGACAGGACTGCATTACACACAACAGTGGCACAAGTCCCACGCAGAGCTGGGTTCAATGCTCACCCAATGCCAGGGCACCAGGGGATACTTGGGCTTGGGCATGAGGAAGGAGCCTGAGACTGGGTACCTGAGACCCAATTGAGTACCAGCAACTAGAGCAGGCATGGGCTTTAACCCCCTGTAAAGTTTCTGGTAACATTTTTGGTCCTATTTTTCAATGGCTTCAGTTTAGAGAACTACCTTGCACAACGTGGATTCAGCAGAATGTGAGAGAATTCCTACCAGGGCATGTTACCAAACTGCAAATCTGTCTCATCAAAATGTACAAACAAAGTAACAGCTGGCTAAAGGCCCCCACCATTGTTTGTTGTAATTGACATGGATGATTCAGGCTGTGTGGCTCCTCTGCATCGATGGTTTGCATTGAGCTTTGTTTGAGCAAATTAAACTGGCTGCAGGAAGATAGTCTTCTCCTCCATGTTTAAATATGTGATAAGCATTATCTAGTGAGCACCAGGCACTAAGGTGTGGACTGGAACAGGGCACGAGGCAGCGGACCTGGTCTTTTTAATTACCTTGACATTGAAAATTTACAGATTCAAGTGTGAAATCTCATTCTTTCAGATTTTAATTGTCACTAATTTTAAAGATGTAACATTGAAAATAAAAGTTGATGTATTTCTTTTACTCTCTCCTATTTTCTTCCTTGTTTTTAAATTTCTATTTCTGGTTTGATTGACTGCTTCCAGACTCTAATTTACACTTTTCACTCTGTCTGAGGCAGAGTGGGAGCCTAATTTCACATTCATTCAATGCAGGGGTTCGCAACCTCTTTTATGCCATGGACCCCGATCATTAACCAAGGGGTCCGCGGACCCTAGGTTGGACACCTCTGCTTTAGTGTGATAAAATTGGACAGGTTATAAATTTTAGGCCAGGTCCTAGATGTTCTCTTTCTCTCAAAGAAACATTAGCAGCTTTTATTCCTTGTGGGTAGAGGTTTCCATGCCTAAATGCTGCAAATAGTGAAGGAGTAACTGGGGATGATTTACCAGGATGATTCCTGGAATGCAGGAGCTAACATATGAGGAGCGTTTGTTGGCTCTTCAACTGTATTCATCAGAGTGTAGAAGAATGAGAGGGGATCTCATAGAAACATTTCGAATGTTGAAAGGGTTGGACGGAGTAGATGTGGAAAGGCTGTTTCCCTTGGTGGGTGAGCCCACGACAAGAGGCCACAGTCTTGGAATTAGAGGGTACCCATTTAAAACAGATGAGGAGAAATTTTTTTTAGCCAGAGGGTCGTGGATTTATGGAATTCGTTGCCACATACGGCTGTGGAGGCCCGATCATTGAGGGTGTTTAAGGAGGAGATTGATAGGTATCTAATTAGTCAGAGTATCAAGGGATATGGGGAAAAAGCCGGACATTGGAACTAGTTGGAAGAATAGTTTAGCTCATGGTGGAGTGGCGGAGCAGACTCGATGGGTCGAATGGCCTACTTCTGCTCCTTTGTCTTGTGATCTTGTGATCTTGTGAACCGTGTTCAACTTAAGGGCAAATATGACTAATGGCGGGTGCAAACACGAGGAATTCTGTAGATGCTGGAAATTCAAGCAACACACATCAAATTTAGTCATAGTAGTCACAGTCATAGTCATACTTTATTGATCCCGGGGGAAATTGGTTTTCGTTACAGTTGCACCATAAATAATAAATAATAGTAGAACCATAAATAGTTAAATAGTAATATGTAAATTATGAAATAAGTCTAGGACCAGTCTATCGGCTCAGGGTGTCTGACCCTCCAAGGGAGGAGTTGTAAAGTTTGATGGCCACAGGCAGGAATGACTTCCTACGACGCTCTGTGTTGCATCTCGGAGGAATGAGTCTCTGGCTGAATGTACTCCTATGCCCACCCAGTACATTATGTACTGGATGGGAGACATTGACCAAGATGGCATGCAACTTAGACTGCATCCTCTTTTCAGACACCACCGTCAGAGAGTCCAGTTCCATCCCCACAACATCACTGGCCTTACGAATGAGTTTGTTGATTCTGTTGGTGTCTGCTACCCTCAGCCTGCTGCCCCAGCACACAACAGCAAACATGATAGCACTGGCCACCACAGACTTGCAGAACATCCTCAGCATCGTCCGGCAGATGTTAAAGGACCTCAGTCTCCTCAGGAAATAGAGACGGCTCTGACCCTTCTTGTAGACAGCCTCAGTGTTCTTTGACCAGTCCAGTTTATTGTCGATTCGTATCCCCAGGTATTTGTAATCCTCCACCATGTCCACACTGACCCCCTGCATGGAAACTGGGGTCACCGGTATCTTAGCTCTCCACAGATCTACCACCAGCTCCTTAGTCTTTTTCACATTAAGCTGCAGATAATTCTGCTCACACCATGTGACAAAGTTTCCTACCGTAGCCCTGTACTCAGCCTCATCTCCCTTGCTGATGCATCCAACTATGGCAGAGTCATCCGAAAACTTCTGAAGATAACAAGACTCTGCGCAGTAGTTGAAGTCCGAGGTGTAAATGGTGAAGAGAAAGGGAGACAAGACAGTCCCCTGTGGAGCCCCAGTGCTGCTGATCACTCTGTCGGACACACAGTGTTGCAAGCACACGTACTGTGGTCTGCCAGTCAGGTAATCAAGAATCCATGACACCAGGAAAGCATCCACCTGCATCGCTGTCAGCTTCTCCCCCAGCAGAGCAGGGCGGATGGTGTTGAATGCACTGGAGAAGTCAAAAAACATGACCCTCACCGTGCTCGCTGGCTTGTCCAGGTGGGCGTAGACACGGTTCAGCAGGTAGACAATGGCATCCTCAACTCCTAGTCGGGGCTGGTAGGCGAACTGGAGGGGATCTAAGTGTGGCCTGACCATAGGCCAGAGCAGCTCCAGATCAGGTCTCTCCAGGGTCTTCATGATGTGGGAGGTCAATGCCACCAGTCTGTAGTCATTGAGGCCGCTGGGGCGCGGCGTCTTCGGCACAGGGACGAGGCAGGACGTCTTCCACAGTACAGGAACCCTCCGGAGACTCAGGCTCATATTGAATACATGGCAAAGTACTCCGCATAGCTGAGGGGCACAGGCTTTGAGCACCCTGGTACTGACACCATCTGGTCCTGCAGCCTTGCTTGGGTTGAGACATTTCAGCTGTCTTCTCGCCTGTTCACGGTGGGCTTCACGGCTGAACAGGTGAGAAGACAGCTGAAACGCCTCAACCCAAGCAAGGCTGCAGGACCGGATGGTGTCAGTACCAGGGTGTTCAAAGCCTGTGCCCCTCAGCTATGTGGAGTACTTCACCATGTATTCAACCTGAGCCTGAGGCTCCGGAGGGTTCCTGTACTGTGGAAGACGTCCTGCCTCGTCCCTGTGCCGAAGACACCGCGCCCCAATGGCCTCAATGACTACAGACTGGTGGCATTGACCTCCCACATCATGAAGACCCTGGAGAGACTTGTTCTGGAGCTGCTCCGGCCTATGGTTAGGCCACACTTAGATTCCCTCCAGTTCGCCTACCAGCCCCGACTAAGAGTTGAGGATGCCATCGTCTACCTGCTGAACCGTGTCTACGCCCACCTGGACAAGCCAGCGAGCACTGTGAGGGTCATGTTTTTTTGACTTCTCCAGTGCATTCAACACCATCCGCCCTGCTCTGCTGGGGAAGAAGCTGACAGCGATGCAGGTGGATGCTTCCCTGGTGTCATGGATTCTTGATTACCTGACTGGCAGACCACAGTACGTGTGCTTGCAACACTGTGTGTCCGACAGAGTGATCAGCAGCACTGGGGCTCCACAGGGGACTGTCTTGTCTCCCTTTCTCTTCACCATTTACACCTCGGACTTCAGCTACTGCACAGAGTCTTGTCATCTTCAGAAGTTTTCTGATGACTCTGCCATAGTTGGATGCATCAGCAAGGGAGATGAGGCTGAGTACAGGGCTACTGTAGGAAACTTTGTCACATGGTGTGAGCAGAATTATCTGCAGCTTAATGTGAAAAAGACTAAGGAGCTGGTGGTAGACCTGAGGAGAGCTAAGGTACCGGTGACCCCTGTTTTCATCCAGGGAGTCAGTGTGGACATGGTGGGGGATTACAAATACCTGGGGATATGAATTGACAATAAACTGGACTGGTCAAAGAACACTGAGGCTGTCTACAAGAAGGGTCAGAGCCGTCTCTATTTCCTGAGGAGACTGAGGTCCTTTAACATCTGTCAGACGATACAGAGGATGTTCTACGAGTCTGTGGTGGCCACTGCTATCATGTTTGCTGTTGTGTGCTGGGGCAGCAGGCGGAGGGTAGCAGACACCAACAGAATCAACAAACTCATTCGTAAGGCCAGTGATGTTGTGGGGATGGAACTGGACTCTCTGACGGTGGTGTCTGAAAAGAGGATGCTGTCTAAATTGCATGCCATCTTGGTCAATGTCTCCCATCCACTACATAATGTACTGGCTGGGCACAGGAGTACATTCAGCCAGAGACTCATTCCACCGAGATGCAACACAGAGCGTCATAGGAAGTCATTCCTGCCTGTGGCCATCAAACTTTACAACTCATCCCTTGGAGGGTCAGACACCCTGAGCCAATAGGCTGGTCCTGGACTTATTTCATAATTTACTGGCATAATTTCCATCGTACTATTTAGCTATTTATGGTTCTATCACTATTTATTATTTGTGGTGCAACTGTAACGAAAACCAATTTCCCCCTGGGATCAATAAAGTAAGACTATGACTATTTCAAAATTAAGCACTCGAAGCACGGTTTAGTGTCTAATGGCCATATAAGTTCATGTGACTGACGCAAATTAGAAACTGTTCACCAACAGTTTCCTGTTCTAATTAAGCAGCATAGTGTGCCAACAAACAAAGGAAATCCTGACTATTTTCTTAATTAGTTTTTGTTCTTTAACAGTTGGTCTCAGTTGTTCAGGTGGAGATTTAAGTGCTGGGCCAGATTGAAAAGGTCAGGGTGGTGAGGAGAAAGCCAAGTCAGATCACTGCTCGAAGAAGCAGAACCTGTTGTTCGGATGGAGAGTTAATCGCCGGATCAGACTGAAAAGGTCAAGGTGTCGGAGCCCGATGCGAGGTATGGGCCGATCAAGATCGCTACTCCGCAACATTTTCTCGGCTCCACAGTGAACTATGGGTCTCAGACTCTCTTTGCGAACTTCAGTTCAGAAACGTTATTTGCTTGAGATTACCCTTTGCATGATGGTTTTTCATTGCACACTGGGTGTTCGACGGTCTTCCTTTCATTGGTTATTTTATTCTTTTATTTTCTTATGGGCGTGAAGTGTTTTTTTTATTCTCCACACAATGTTCATTAGACAGTCTTTTTTATATATATGGGTTTTGTTTTTGGGTTCTTTGTTTCCTGGAATCTCAAGGTTGTATAAAGTATACATACTTTGATAATAAATTTACTTTGAACATGAAATAAGCAGCTGCCCTGTTTAACCAATGGACCAATTAACCGTAATCCTCTGTATATAGAACATGACAATAGTTCCATCAGGCCAATTTAGCTGTGGGTTGAATGAAGATGGAAACTTTCTAGAACGTGAAGGAAGTCTGAGAAAAACACTATATGTTCAACAACAGGAAAATATCATGTGAAATGTCAAAGGTAGAAAAGTCAGACTGTTATGTTAGATGAGCCAGTGGGCACAGGCTCAAAATAGAACAGAGATGGGACGGAATTTCTTTAGCCAAAGGGTACTGAATCTTTGGTATTTTGCCAGTCGGGGAGTGTGTGTGTGTGTGTGTGGGGGGGGGGGGGGGCTGTAATTCATTGGTTATATTTAACGTGGAGTTTGATAGGGTCTTGATTAGGAAGGGCATCAAAAGTTATGGAGAGAAGGCAGGAGAATGGGGTCAAGAGGGTTAAAAAATCAGCCATGGTAGAATGACTGACCAGACTAAATGGAATGAATTGCCTAATTTGCTACCATGTCTTATGATTTTATGATCTTGTATGATCAGTAACGAAAGCAAGATAACAGCAGATGGCGCTGGAGACTAAGTAAACCTTAAGTCTCTCCTTGCATCTCACAGGTCATCACCAAAAAGTGATTGAATCGAATGAATTAATCTGATACACAGTTACTTTAACATAAACAGATGTAATGTGCACACCTCACAAGTGTCATGAAATAAACAATCAATTAAATTTGGAGTGATGAAGGCCAGGGAATGGAGATAGAGCACAGAACAAAGAACAGTACAGCACAAGAACAGCCCCTTCAGCCCACAATGTTGTGCCGACATATTTAAATTAGTAATCAAATGGCCATCTAAATTAGCCCTTTCTGCTTACACAATGTTCATATTCTTCCACTCCCCTCACATTCTTGTTCCTATCAAAACATCTGTTCTTTTTTTCCTTGAGCTCATCACCCCTTCTGAAGCATGGGCTGCCAGCAGCTCCCCAGAGTCCTCTGTCCTGAGCTGATAGAAGGTTGATCGACCCCGTGGCTTCAACTTTCACCACATGACTGCATACATCTTCTATGCAAACATCCTTCCTCTCCCAGGAATGAGGTCTTTGGAGCTTCCATTGGCATTTTTGTAGCTCTGAATTTTTATGGGATGGGGCTGCTAGCCCCATGCCCAAACCCTTGCTCCTTTTCCATGGCGGAGTTTAAATTAATGTATTTGCCTCTAACACCACCCCAGGCAGCGAATTCTAGACACCCACCGCTCTCTGGTGTAAAAACCTTGCCCCTCGCATCTCCTTTGAAATTAACCTCGCTCACCTTAAATGCCTACCTTCTGGTATTAGACGTCTCAGACCTAGGAATAAGATACTGTCTGCTCTGTCTATGCTTCTCATAAAACTATAAACCTCTATCAAATCTTCTCAGCCTCCACCACTCCAGAGAAAGCAACTCAAATTTGTCCAACCCCTTGTCATAGCATGGCCTCTAATCTAGGCATTTTGGTAAACCTCTTCTGGGGTGACCAGAACTGTATGCAATAATCCAGATGCGGCCTTTCTAGAACATTATAAATCTGCAAAATAACTTCCTGACTTTTAAACTCAGTCCCTCGTCTAATAAATCCAAGCATGTCATATACCTTCTTAACCACTCTAGCAACCTGTGTAGCCACTTTCAGAGGGCTAAGAACTGGACTCTAAGATCACTTTGGTCATCAACACTTAAGTGTTGTCCTTCACAGAGTACAGTCTCTTCACATTTGACCTACAAAGGTGCAGCACTTCACATTTGCCATCTGCCATCTCTCTGCCCATATCTGGAACTGATATATATTCTGCTCTTTTTGGATTGGCAACATCTCTACCACAATCTCCCTCAGCATTGATGCACCAGAAGGTCATGTACATAGCCCAATGCTCTGTCTGTTTTCTAGTTATGACTGTGAGGCTACGCACTGTTCCCTTGCCATATTTAAATTTGTTGACAACACCACTGCCATTCCTTGAATCAAAGGTGGTGACAAATCAGCATATGGGAGAGATATTGAGAATCTGGCTGAGAGGTGCCATAACCACGACCTCTCACTCGATGTCAGCAAGATAAAGGAGCTGATTATTGACTTCAGGAGGGGGAAACTGGAGCCAGTCCTCATCAAGGGATCAGAGGTGGAGGGGGTCAGCAACTTTAAATTTATTGTTGAAATCATCTCAGAGGATCTGTTCTGGGCCCAGCATGTAAGTGCAATTACGAACAAAGATGGAGGCACTTCCGCTTCCTTAGAAGTTTGCAAAAATTTGGTATGACATCTAAAACTTTGACGAACCTCTATAGATGTGTGATGGAGAGTATATTGACTGGTTGTATCCAAGGTTTCAAAGGAACATTTAATGACAGTGAAATGTAAACAATATACATCCTGAAATTCTATTTCTTCGCAACCATCCACGAAAACAGAGGAGTGCCCCAAAGAATGAATGACAGTTAAATGTTAGAACACCAAAGCCCCCCAGCTCCCCCCTCCCAAGCGTAAGCAGCAGCAAGCAATGATCCCCCCTCGCCAACCAGCAAAAAAAGAAATGGTGCCTCCCACCAAGAACTCAGCGTGCAGCAAAGCATCAGTAAAGACACAGACTTGCAGTACCCAAAAGACTACTCATTCACCCGGTATTCGACATACCACAGACTCTCTCTCTCACTATTAAGGGAAAAAGAGGTGTCACCATTTCATAGTGAGAGGGGAGACATAACAAAACAACTCACTGATTTACGATGTTAAAAATCTGTTGCGTATCTTTTTCCGAGCTCTGTGCCCAAAGAACTCGGGTCTCTGGGCACACAGCCAGCAGCCAGCTTACTGCCTTTAATCTTCCGAGTACTCCCACGACATATCGACTTCCTGCAGAGGAACCGACCTCGAGTCCGCCCACGTCCAGAGACAGGAAATTCTGAAACTCTGAAGGCAAGCTACTCTTCTAGGCTACATCCTTGGTATATCGAATAACAGCCAGTCCTGAGACCCCGAGAGTCGGTCCCATTCCCAGAAAAAACAGTCAGTGTGTAACTCCAGGTCAGGGTCTTCAAAAGAACCCTAAAAGAGAAAAATACAGGTGTTTCTGAAGATGCAAGCAAAGGAGTTGCTGTTAGATGCCATTGTCTCCTAAGCTCCAATGTCTTTGAATGGAAAACAATGCAAAAATTAGTGGATCCAGTTGGGTGCATCATGGGAAAAGCCTGCCTCACCATTGAACACATAAACATGGAGGGCTGTCACAGGAAAGCAGCGTCCATGATCAATGACCCCCACAAACCAGGCCATGATCTCTTCTCGCTGTTGCCATCAGGGAGGAGGTACAGGAGCTTTCGGATCCATACCACCAGATTCAGGAACAGTTAATACCCATCAACCATCAGGCTATTCAACCAGAAGAAATATCTTCACTCAACTTCATTCACTCCCATCAATGACTGTTCCCACAACCTATGTACCTACTTTCAGGGACTCTTCATCATATGTTTTTGGTATTAATTGTTTATTTATTCTTGGTGTTATACATAGAAACGTAAAAACCTACGGCACAATACAGGCCCTTCAGCCCACAATACTGTGCTGAACATGTACTTACTTTAGAAATTACCCAGGGTTACCCATAGCCCTCTATTTCTCTAAGCTCCATGTACCTATCCAGGAATCTCTTAGAAGACCCTATCGCGTCCAACTCCACCACCATCTCTTGCAGCCTATTCCACGCACAACCACTCTGCATAAAAAACTTACCCCTGACATCTCCTTTGTACCTACTTACAAGCATCTTATAACTGTGCCATCTTCTGTTAGCCATTTCAGCCCTGAGAAAAAGCCTCTGACTATCCACATGATCAACACCTCTCATCATCTTATACACCTCTATCAGGTCACCTCTCATCCTCCGCCGCTCCAAGGAGAAAAGGCTGAGTTCACTCAAACTATTTTTACAAGGCATGCTCCCCAGTGCAGGCAACATCCTTGTAAATCTCCTCTGCACCTTTGCTATAGTTTCCATATCCTTCTTGTGGTGAGGTGACCAGAAATGAGCACAGTACTCCAAGCGGGGTCTGACCAGGGTCCTATATAGCTGTAACATTATCTCTCGGCTCTTAAACTCAATCCCATGGTTGATAAGTGCAAATGCACCTTATACCTTCTAACCACAGAGTCAACCTGTGCAGCAGTTTTGAGTGTCCTATGGACTCGGACTCCAAGATCCCTCTGATCCTCCATACTACCAACAGTCTTACCATTAATACTATGTTCTGCCATCATATTTGACCTACCAAAATGAACCACCTCACACATATCTGGGTTGAACTCCATCTGCCACTTCTCAGCCCAGTTTTGAATCCTATCGATGTTCCGCTGTAACCTCTGACGGCCCTCCACACCATCCACAACATCCCCTACCTTTATGTCTCAACAAATTTACTAACTCATCCCTCCACTTCCTCATCCAGGTCATTTATAAAAATCACGAAGAGAAAGGGTCCCAGAACAGATTCCTGAGGCAAACCACTGGTCACCGACCACCATGCGGAATATGACCCGTCTACACCCACTCTTTGCCTTCTGTGGGCAAGCCAATTCTTGATCCACAAAGCAAGGTCCCCATGGATCCCATGCCTCCTTACTTTCTCAGTAATCCTTGCATGGGGTACCCTATCCAATCCCTAGCTGATATCCATATACACTACATCTACTGCTCTACCTTCAACAGCATGTTTAGTCACATCCTCAAAAAGTTCAATCAGGCTCATAAGGCACGACCTGCCTTTGACAAAGCCATGCTGACTATTCCTAATCATATTATGCCTCTCCAAGTGTTCATAAAACCTGCCTCTCAAGATCTTCTCCATCAACTTACCAACCACTGAAGTAAGACTCACTGGTCTATAATTTCCTGGGCTATCTCTACTTCCTTTCTTGAATAAGAGAACAACATCTGCAACCATCCAACCCTCCAGAACCTCTCCTGTCCCCATTGATGATGTAAAGATCATTGCCAGAGATTCAGCAACCTCTTCCGCCTCCCACAGTAGCCTGGGGTACATCTTGTCTGGTCTTGGAGACTTATCCAACTTGATGCTTTCCAAAAGCTCCAGCACATCCTCTTTCTTAATGTCTATATGTTCAAGCTTTTCAATCCACTGTAAGTCATCCCTACAATCACCAAGATCATTTTCCGTAGTGAATACTGAAGCAAAGTATTCATTAAGTGCCTCTGCTTTTCCCTCCAGTTCCATACACACTTTTCCACTGTCACACTTGATTGGTCCTCTTCTCTCACGTCTTATCCTCTTGCCCTTCACATACTTGTAGAATGCCTTGGAGTTTTCATTAATCCTGCTTGCCAAGGCCTTCTCATAGCCCCTTCTGGCTCTCCTAATTTCATTCTTAAACTCCTTCCTGCTAGCCTTATAATCTCTAGCATTACCTAGTTTTTTTGAACCTTTACATAAGCTTTTCTTTTCTTTTTGACAGAGAGCCCTGTTGGCAGCTGATGGAGTTACATCATTTTAGATTGCTCCTACCCCATTTACTTTATTGTCTCCTACCAGTTTTTTTTTTGAAGCCTTATTATATCTTATTACTGCTTTACTATGGCTGGGAAAAGAACAAAACCCTCTGCAAAAGAAAGAGAATCAGAAGATGAATCCCCAGTCACTTTGGGATCAATCAGTGACTTACTTAAACGGCAAAAATCTGAATTCTCCGAGGAGTTTCAACGGCTTCATGGCAAATTGGATACAATCCAAAAAACTTTAAATGAGCATGAGAACCGAATTCAAGAAAATACTGCAAAGCTGGTAATACTTGAAGAGGATCTTGAAGATACATTTAAACTCTGCAAAGATTTATCCTTATCCAATGAAAAAATGATGAAAAGGATTATTAGTTTAGAAAATAGAAACAGGAGAAATAACTTGTGAATTCTGGGTCTTGAAGAATCAATTGAAGGCGCTGACCCTACAAAGTTCTTTGCAAACTTTCTGAAACAGCTATTCCCCATTCTATTCACTTCTGAACCGAAACTTGATCGAGCTTATCACTCGCCGACTTCGAAACCATTGTCGTCGGCTGCGAGACCCAGGTCGGTTATTCTAAATTTTCATGAATTTCATATTAAGGACTTTTTAATTCGCCATACCCGTCGACAAGGAATGATCGATTTCCATGGTTACAAGGTCAGATTTGTTGAAGATTATTTGCCTGAAGTTATGATTGATCGTATGAAATATAAAGAAGTTATGTTGGAATTTTATAATAAAAGATTTAAACCATCCCTTCGGTTTCCTGCCCGTATGAGTATTGTTTTGAAGAATGGATTGCGAAAAAGAATAAAGTCGGTTGAAGACGCAAGGAGTTTCTGAAGGATGAAGCCTAAAATTGTTATATTTCTTATTTGATCAATTTTCTTCTCTGTTAATATGAATTTGAAATAAGGTTTCAATAAGCCTATGTTTTGGCTGTTCATATATTGTCTATTGTTTTTTTTTGATACTTTTTATTACATCTCTTTTTGACGGTTTATTTTAATATAATTTTCTTTGAATTTGTTTAAACTGATCCTTCTATATTTTTGAATACTGAGTTATTTTTCTTTTTATGTTGTGGCTTGGTAGGGACATATTTGACCTTGTAGGATCGGAGTTTCTGTCAACAGGATTTTTTTGGGGGGCGAGCTTAGTTGTTAGCTCGCTGACTGTCTATTGGTCAGCTTTCTTGCTTTGGGTGGGGAAGGGGAGTAGGACCTATTTCTCTCTGGAAGCTGTGTTGGGTTGGTTATATAATTGTTTGTTTGATTACCTTACCTGACGATTTGCTTTCTAGTTTTAATAACTTATGGCCAGATCTTTTAATTACGTGACAATTTGTATTTAAAATGGTTCAAAATATTAACTTATTTAGTTTGAATGTGAAAGGGCTGAATCACCCCACTAAATGGAAATAAGTGTTTGCTTATATTAAAAAATTAAAAGCACCCATTATTTTCTTACAAGAAACACACATACGCAGCTGTGATAGCTTATGTTTTTTTACTCGGTGGAAAAATATGCAATTCCACTCTTCGTTTAATGCAAAATCACATGGAGTTTCGATTTTTGTAGATAATACAGTTTCTTTCGTTCAGCATAAAGTTGTTTCTGATCCTAATGGTTGATTTGTTATTGTATCAGGGATTTTAGACAGTAAATTGGTTGTTTCAGCTGATGTATATGCCCCCAATATAAATGATCCAGGATTTTTTGAATGTCTATTTTCGTTTTTGCCAGATGTGTGTAATTACTCTTTTGTGATGCGATGAGATTTTAACTGCTGGTTAGATCCAGTATTAGATTGCTCATCTGTCAAACCAACCACACTTAATACATCAGCTTTGTTTATCCAATCCTTTCTAACTAAATGCTGTATAATTGATGCTTGGCATTTTCTTCATCCGATGGACAGGGAGTATTCTTTTTTCTCTCATATCCATCATTCTTATACCAGGATTGATTATTTTTTACTGACAATCAAATGATTCCATTGGTTTGATTGATCGAATATAAAGAGATTGCGATTTCTGATCACCCTCCTGTACTTCTATCTTAATTCTCCCTGGTCCTATCCCTATGAGTAGATTTTGGCGATTTAATTCAACACTGTTTTCTGACAAGGACTTTTTAAAATTTATGGAAAATCTAATTACTCTTTTTTTTGAACAAAATACTTTGGAAGAGAAGTCTAGTCTTATTATATGGGATACTTCTAAAGAATACATCCGGGATCAAATTATTTCTTATACTGCAAGCATCATTAAAAAAGCTAACAAAGAGAGAAATGAACTAGCTAATCAGTTAAAACAACTGGACCATAAATATGCTTCGGTACTCGATCCTGAAACGTATAAGAGATGTATTGAAACCAAAATTAGATACGATCTTCTTTTAACGTATCCAATTGAGAGCCAGTTTATAAAAGATAGAAGTCAATTTTATATTCACAGAGATAAAATTGGTAAGCTATTGGCTAATCAATTGAATCCATTTATAGCCAAGCGGCAAATTAAAGAAATATGTAAAATTAATGGAGACATGACAACTGACCACTTTGAAATTAATGACACTTTTCGGGAATTTTATTCCAAATTGTATAGTTCTGACTCTGTTAAGGATAATATTGCAATGAATAATTTTTTAGATCAATTAAATATTCCTAATCTTTACAACTTTACATCTTTAACTATACAATTTGGAATAAAATCGTAGGCAATTGGATCAACCCATTTCCCAGGAGGAAATTGCGCAGGCTATTCAAGAATTGCATTCTGGGAAATCCCCAGGACTCGATGGATTCTCTGGAGAGTTTTATAAGGCTTTTTCCTCCTTGCTTATACCACACTTATGTTCTACCCTTACAGATTCCTTTAAGGTAGGAAGATTACCGCAGTCTTTTTTACGAAGCTTCCATTTTGCTTATTCCCAAAAAGAATAAGAATCCTACTGAATGTTCTTCGTATAGACCTATCTCTTTACTCAATCTTGATACTAAAATATTTTCTAAAGTGTTGGCTCGCACATTTGAAAATATTATATCTTCTATAGTTTCCGATGATCAGACGGGATTTATTAAAAATCGATATTCCCATTTTAATATACGGTGTTTGTTAAAAGTTATGCATTCTCCATCTAAAGAAATACTGGAATGTGTGATATCTTTGGATGCGGAGAAGGCCCTTGACAGAGTTGAATGGAATTATTTATTTACGTCCTTAGAAAGATTTAATTTTGGACCCAATTTTATTCATTGGATTAAATTACTTTACTTATCTCCCTCCATTCGGGTTCTTACTAATCTTCGGAATTCTAAACCCTTTAAACTCCAGTGTGGAACTAGACAAGGTTGTCCATTGAGCCCTCTGCTTTTTGATTTGGTATTAGAACCCTTAGCAATTGCTTTTCGAGAGTCTAAAGAGATTATTGGTATTCTAGGGAGAGGTATTATCCATAAAGTGTCGCTCTATGCTGATGACTTATTGCTTTTTATATCTAATGTTACAACCTTATTACCATTTGTGTTCGGTTTACTAATTTTAGTCAGTTCTCAGGATATAAATGAAATTTACATAAAAGTGAACTGTTTCCTTTAAGCAATTTTATACCAACTGATATTAATCTTCCTTTTAAATTTTTAAGAAAACAATTTACGTGTTTAGGAGTAACAATTACTAAGAATTATAAAGATTTATTTAAGGAAAATGTTTTAACCTTATCGAATTATGTTAAAAAAAACACTTTCTAATTGGTTGCCTCTCTCTTTATCACTGATTGGCCGAATTAATTCTATTAAAATGAATATCTTACCTAAATTTATATACCTTTTTCAAGCTGTACCTGTTTTTATTCCTAAATCTTTTTTTGTCTCTTTGGATTCAATTCTTTCTTCTTATACATGGAAGAATGAAAAACCTCGTATAAATAAAATTCACCTTCAAAAAAACAAACAGAATGGAGGCTTTGCCTTTTTCGGTTATATTATCGGGCAGTTAATATACGAAATATTACGTTCTGGATATATTACATTAACCATGGGAATTACCCTATATGGGTTTCTTTGGAAGTCAACTCTGTTATGAAATTTTCCAATTTTTTTTTACTTGGATCCTCGCTTCCTTTATGTTGCTGTTGGGACTGAAAAAGGCCTCTTTAGACAAAATTAAAGGAGACTGGGAAAAGGATTTACAGATTTTCATATCTGAAGGGAGCTGGAAGAATATTTTAAAATTGATTAATTCATCATTATGTGCTCGTCATTCTTTATTTCAATTCAAAGTGGTACATAGAGTTCATATGTCTAAAGATAAGCTCTCTCGTTTCTACACAGGTATTTCCCCTTACTGTGATAGATGTACTAATGGAATGGCCACACTAATTCATATGTTTTGGACATGTCTGAGCCTTGAAACATTTTGGAAAGATGTATTTCAAACTTTTTCTGTATTCTTCAATGTTAGTTTTAAGCCCAATCCTTTGACTGCCATGTTTGGTGTTGTTGAGGATAGTGCAACAAAATTGAAGCCATCTAATTTGCGGGTATTGGCCTTTACGCCTCTTATAGCCAGGAGGGCGATCTTGCTCAAGTGGAAGGAGGCCGCCCCGCCCACTCATGATCAAAGGCTATCAGAGCCTTGATCTAGAGAAGATTCTAGATTTCTGATTCTAAACATGATTTTCTAATGTGATGGGGACCCTTTCTGAGTTATTTTCATAATCTTTGAACTGTTATTAAAGTATGGATCTGAGACATTATTATTATATTGTATAGTAAGGTATTTCTTTTTTTTTAATTCTTTTTTTTTTACCAACCAGCTCATTTTAGTAGTGGGGTTAGATTTTTTTTTGATGAAGTACAATTATTTTAACTTATTTCATTCCATAATTCATTCTTTTTTTTTCTACATGATTGATTTGGAATATGGGATACTGTGATCATAAATGTAATGCAATTCATATTACTTATTTGTACCCTTATGAATTTTCTATTTGTATTTATGCAATTTATATAATATTAAAAAATATTGAAAGAGAACTTTTTGACTAGATTTTCAAAAGCTTTTGTACACCATGGTTCCTGTACCCTACCATCCTTTCCCGTCTCATTGGAACTTACTGTTTAGAACGCCACTCAAATACCCCCTGAACATTTGGCACATTTCTGTCGTACACTTCCCTGAGAACATCTGTTCCCAAAGGAGATAGAATTGTGATCACCATCGCCAAAATGTTCTTCCACTGAGAGACCTGACACCTGACCAGGTTCATTTCCCAATACCTGATCAAGTACAGCCTCTCCTCTTGTAGGCTTATCTACATATTGTGTCAGAAAACCTTCCTGAACACACCTAACAAACTCTACCCCATCTAAACCCCTTGCTCTAGGGAGATGCCAATCAATATTTGGGAAATTAAAATTTCCCACCACGACAACCCTGTTATTACTACATCATTCCAGAATCTGTCTCCTTATCTGCTCCCCGACGTCACTGTTACTGGGTGGTCTATAAAAATCACCCAGCAGAGTTATTGACCCCATCCTGTTTCTAACTTCCACCCACACAGACTCAGTAGACAATCCCTCCATGACTCCCTCCTTTTCTGCAGCCGTGACACTATCTCTGATCGGCAATGCCACGCCCCCACCTCTTTTGCCTCCCTCCCTGTCCTTTCTGAAACATATAATGCCTGGCACTCTAAGTAACCATTCCTGCCCCTGAGCCATCCAATGGCCACAACCTCATAGCTCCAAATACTGATCCACGCTCTAAGCTCAACCGCTTTGTTCATGATACTTCTTGCATTAAAATAGACACATTTCAAACCATCAGTCTGAGTGTATCCCTTCTCTATCACCTGCCTATCCTCCCTCTTGCACTGTCTCCAAGCTTTCTCTGTTTGTGAGCCAACCGCCCCTTCCTCTGACTCTTCAGATCAGTTCCCACCCCCAGCAATTCTCCCCAATAACCTTAGCAAACCTCCTTGCCAGGACATTGGTCCCTTTCGGATTCAAGTGCAATCCATCCTTTTTGCTCAGGTCGCGCCTGCCCCAAAAGAGGTCCCAGTGATCCAGAAATCTGAATCCCTGCCCCCTGCCCTAATTCCTCAGCCACGCATTGCTCCTCCACTTCACTCTCTTCCTATACTCGCTGTCCTGTGGCACAGGCAGTAATCAATTGCTAGGAGCATTTGGATTATTCTAGAGGTGTTTAGTATTGTGACTTTCTGAAGAATTACATAAGCTTTGCTGTGTAGGCCTAATTATTTAATGCTATTGTGCAGTGACTTTGGGATGATACCAGTTGTAGATATTACTATTGGGACAATGCATACCCTGTTCATATTCCATAGTTTTTCAATGTCTTCTTTTAATTCAGTATATTTCTAGTATTTTTCTGTTATTGATTTCTGTATGTTATGCGTGTTTGGAATGGCTATATCTATTCAGTAAGTTGTTCTTACTTGTTTATCCTGTAATATTCTATCTGGATAGTTATTATGAATTATCTTATACACAATAATGGGTCTGTTGTCATATAATTTGTTGGACCCTGACTCTAAAACTGGATCAGGCTCGTATTTATAGTAAGGTATGTTTTTTTTTGTGTTTCTATTTTAAAACAAGATTTTGGTGAATGAACAGTTAGTCCTGACGAAGGGTCTCGGCCTGAAACGTCGACTGCGCCTCTTCCTATAGATGTTGCTTGGCCTGCTGCGTTCAACCAGCACCTTTGATGTGTGTTGCTTGAATTTCCAGCATCTGCAGAATTCCTGTTGTTTGCGTTTTTTTTGGTGAATGATGTTTGCCACTTTATTGTGCCTGTGTAAGTAATCAGATTGAGTTAAACTGTTGCAGGATCCTGTAATTTTTTATTCTTTCTTTCTACTTCTCCTTATATTCATATCTGTGCACTTGTAAGGCTACTGTGACACTGTAATTTCCTTTGACATCAAAAAAGCATCTATCTAATGTGTTGTATTGTTTATGGTTTCACTTGACACATTCTGCATTTATTGTCTTGAATTTGTTGGTCTTTTATAATGCATTTTTGATCATGTTTTGTGTTAACCACCTGGTCCTATACACCCCTCAGTTTCTAATAAAAAGATGTCTTCAGTACTGAGCCAGGCTTTTGATGCTTCCTTGATAATATCTAGTCCGTCCAGATCATGGGGATGTCTTCCACGCTCTTCCATTGGTTGACTTTTTTCCTCTGTTGTGATAATTTATTCTTTCTTCTGGATTGTGTTTTCATTTAAGTTGAGTGGTGTGTACTTCTCAGAACCACATATGTTCACATGAAGCACGGAATCATGTTTTCATTGATGAAAATATATCCTTAGAGGTTTTATCTGACAGTTGTGTAATTTTTTAATGTCTGTATTCCTCTTCCTCCTTCTGTGCAATGTCGTGTTAATCTAAGTGCATTTGAGTGTACATAGCATTTTCTAAAACTTGTCACTTCAATTCTTACTTCTCTATAAATTTTCCAGATCAGCATTGGACCAAGATATAATGCCAAAAGAATATGATGTTAATGTGGGTATAGTGAAAGTGTTCATTGTTTTTGTTATATGTTTACTATTGAGCTCTGTTTGGCAGATTTTCTTACGGTTTCAAGTAAGTTCTGTTGAAAGTTTACCCTTTATCACACTATGATCTCTTTTCTTGGCTTGCTGATATCCCAGATACATATATGTTTCATATTCATGCATCAATTGTATTGTACCCTGCTGCTCTGGTCTATATTCTACTAGTTCTATTGCACCGTACTTCATGTTTAATTTTCTGCACTCATCTGGTCCAAAGTTTAAGTTTATATCTTTAAAAAATTGTTCTACTCTTTGAATTAATTGCTTTAGCAATTTCATCATTTTTTTTGTACGTCTACAGTTCATTGTCTCTTGCACATTGGTTGTTTGTCTGCGCTATTGGGTGCAGTCTTTTTGTTTCTTGGATTTACTGTGGATGCCTGCAAGAAAACAAATCTCCGAGTTGTATATGGTGACATCCTGTATGTGCACTTTGGTATTAAATTTGCTTTGAACTTTGAACTCTGCTTGAAGTGTCTGTTTGAACCTTTCATCTGGATGGCAGCACCACTGACAGTGCAGCACGGTGCCTGAAATGCACTTGCTCCCAATGAGTGGCCTTAATAGAGCTAGACGTGGACATTTTAGTGGAGGCATTTGGCTTTAACTATTCATTTCCTGGAGTCAGCTTGCCCTCTCCTTTTCAGCTGCTCAACTCTACGTTGAATCAATGCTCATTATGTCAGAGAAACAGAAGTTAGTGTGTCATCAAAAGCATTCCTTCCTCTCCTGTCCAGTGGAAAAATCTCACACTCTGTGAGCTGGGAATGAAACTGAGTGGCTACCTGCCCCTGTGTCAGCTGAGTATCCTGGTGTCTGATTGTAATGAAAGTATTTAAAAAATCAGTTCTATGCTCTTTCTGATTCAGCAAGGGGCGTATGTGTATGTGTTCACAAACAAAGGAGTCACTGTACATGTGGTAAACAAATGGTTAATAAAGTAGCAGTACAGAAAAGAAATTAATAATTATCATCCACTGAATGCTTATCTGCAGAATACCAAAGAGAACTGTAGATGTGAAAGCTTTCATATAGCCTCTCTCTGTCTCATCCTCTTGACATACTTATCCCTATCTTCTCCAACTCCTAGCATTGTCACTGGCCAAGACCAAGCTTAAGAGAAGATTCCCTCACCCCACATACAAAGAAAATGCCTTTTTTATACCCTTCAAGATCCCTTAATCCCTCTGACATAATTCTTTTCCCAGTACTTTCCCACGACAGGGTGCCATTTAGTACCTGCATCTGCACAATAAATTCACCTCCTCTAGATAAACGTGTTCATTGTCATCTGTTCTGAAGGCTGTTGACTGGTACTCCTTTAACTTTCTCAGAACAATCGCACTCTAATCTAACACCATTTTGTCTTAGTCCCCCATTTTGTTTTAGCATATACCAAGAAATAATCACATTTAACTCTTTCCTTACAGTGACTGTAAGGGAACTATTGGCTTAACACACAATGCATTCTTAACTGTTTTGCATTACACAATGCTTTCTGTGTGCTCTGTGAGTGAACTGGTTTTAAACCTGATTGTTATTGCAAAAAAGCTCACTGTGCAAATCCAGCCCATTTCTACCAGTTGTGGGTTGATGTTCTTACCACTGGGTCCTTCTTGGTTTAAATACTGAAGCGTTTGTTCTGTAATGCCCTCATTCACTGCTGGGGGTGGGGTGGTGTGGAGAGGCGGAAGTGGACAGAGTCTACTTGTGTGCTAGGTGCAGAAGGGTGTTAATAAGTCTAACAGTCTGGGGAAAGAAGCTGTTACCCAGTTGACAGTTCTCATTCTTATTCTGTGATATCTTCTGAATGACAGCAGGAGGCCAAAGAGATTTCAGGAAGGATGGAAGGGATCCATCTTCATTTACATATTTCCACCTCCATAATATTACCCAATACTGCCCCTGTCTCCACAGCTGCAACTCTCATCCATGTCTTTGTTGCCTCTTGGCCTCCACCCTAGACAGGCTCCTTTTTATTTTGTAAATTTGAGATTACCGAAAGCCCTGAAGTCAATGTCCTATTCGCAGAATTATGCCCCATCAATCCACCCCTCCAGTGTTTGCTGAACTCCAGGTGCACCAGTGAAATGTTTTGATTTCATGATGCTCATCTTGACTTTCAAATTTCCCATAGTTTCATCTATCCCAGTTCTAATTGGTAATTGGCTTATTATTGTCACATGTATCGAGATATAGCGATTCCTATTGGTGCATGCCATCCAAACAGATATTGCCATACATAAATACATCAGGTAGCACAAAAGGAAACAGAATACTTATTGCAGAGAAAGCACTGCGCACATAGACAAATGAAGTGCAAGGATCTTTTTGATAGAGTGATCAAGAGTGCGTCTTTTGGTGTATAGGGGCCTGTACAAAGAGTCTGAATAGCAGTGGCATAGACCTTCTTCTGAACATAGTGGTATACATTCACAAGGTTTCAATCTTCTGCACATTGCGAGATGGGACGAGAGAGCATGACAGGGATGGGAGGGATTCTTGATTATGTTGACTGCTTTCCTAAAGCATCAGGAAGAGTAGATGGAGTCAATGTAGGTGAGGCTGTTTTTCATGAGTGTGTAGGCTGCATTCACAACTCTAATTAATTGACTGTGATCTTGGACACAGTAGTGCCCGTGCCAAGTTATGGTGGATCCAGATAGGATGCTTTCTATGGTACGTTTGTAAAAATTGGTGAGGGTCTTTGAGGGCATTTCAAATTTCTGTGTAACTCCCTGAGATACATCCTCTGCCCTAAGTATGGCCTCTTGATCATCTTTGAAGTTAACCTATTCACTACTGCCAGCTCCGCCTTCAGCAGACCAGGTTTGGTTGTCCTTTCCTTGCTCTCTCTATGAATCTACTTGTTTTGAAATCCTTGACCTAGCCTTTGCATGAATCCCTGTTCATCCTTTTATGTGTTTTCATGGAAAATTAATGGTTAACGGTGCTCATTGGAAATTTTGACTCAGTTTTACTAAGGCACTATAAAATTGGAGTAAGACATTTCTTCTCCTGTACTCATGTCCTGTTGTAATAAAGACCAATACTCACAGTACATGTGTGTTAGCTTTCATTGGCTTGTAAACGTGGACACCAAACTCCTTCTCAACATTAATATTTCTGAACCTGCTAACATTTAAAAAAACTCAGCTATTCTGCTCCTGTTCCCCCATTTTACTTTCTCTTGCATGTTATTGCCCATTGATGTAGCTTGATTATATCCACTTGAAGCCTCTTTATATCTTCCTCAGTATTCAGACTTGCACTGGCTTCAGCAAATTAGACATCTGACATTTATTTCTCTCTGCTGAACATCTATGCTCTGTCCGCCAGAGAAAGCAGGATCTCCCAGTGGCCACACATTTTAATTCCACATCCCATTCCCATTCTGACATGTCTATCCACGGCCTCCTCTACTGTAAAGATGAAGCCACACTCAGGTTGGAGGAACAACACCTTATATTCCGTCTGGGTAGCCTCCAACCTGATGGCATGAACATTGACTTCTCTAACTTCCGCTAGGCCCCACCTCCCCCTCGTACCCCAGCTGTTACTCATTTTTATGCACACATTCTTTCTCTCACTCTCCTTTTTCTCCCTCTGTCCCTCTGAATATACCCCTTGCCCATCCTCTGGGTCACCCCCCCCTTGTCTTTCTTCCCGGACCTCCTGTCCCATGATCCTCTCGTATCCCCTTTTGCCTATCACCTGTCCAGCTCTCGGCTCTAGCCCTCCCCCTCCTGTCTTCTCCTATCATTTTGCATCTCCCCCTCCCCCTCCAGCTTTTTAATCCCTTACTCACTCTTCCTTCAGTTAGTCCTGACGAAGGGTCTCGGCCTGAAACGTCGACTGCGCCTCTTCCTATAGATGCTGCTTGGCCTGCTGCGTTCACCAGCAACTTTGATGTGTGTTGCTTGAATTTCCAGCATCTGCAGAATTCCTGTTGTTTGCGTTTAAATTCACTACTGCGAAGCCTCTTCCGGTGATGCCTACACCGAAGAAGTTTAGATCCTCTCTTCGACGGGAGTTCAGTGAAACCATCTCTCACTGCTCCCCATCTGTAATTTCTTCGGCTCTTCAACTTTTCGACGAGACTTTGACTCAAACTCGCTATCACAGCCATGTATCCTTTCTTGGAACGTGCCTCCGTCGCCAACTTACTCCAGTTGGCTTTAGGATTCGTTTCCAAGCCTCTCAATTTGGACCTTCTGAGGATCCCAGGTACTCACATTTTATTGACTCTGCCTCTCGCCGCTTCTCCCGTCAACTCTGAAGGCGACGCTCTCCGCCATGAGGAGGTACTTGGTGTCCCTATCCCAGACCCTTCCACACCTTCGGGACACTTTCTTCGCCGTCTGTAATGGTCCTACCCGCTATTTCATCCTCCGTCGGATCCACGCCTGCAATCGCCGTTGTTTTGACTTTGTCATGTTAGGCAAAGATCGCAAGATCTTACATCTACGGACTGCAGAGCCTGCCGGCCCCGACGCTAGCAGGCATGAACTTTCAATTGCGGCCTCTGCCATTGATTTCGGCGGCTCCAACACCTCAGGACATATTCAAAACCCGGACTCCAGCAACGACCATGGTGACATTCAAAGCGATCGCGCAACCACCAACTGCGACTCCAGCCTTGAACTCCAGGCCGGGTCGTTATGTGCTGCTGTTGTGACTCCCGTCTCCCCTTCCCCCACCACCACCTCGCAGCCCCGTCTTCCTCAGATCCCACCGTCAGCTCCTGGGCCCTCAGAGGCTCCATCTTCCTCTCACCCCAACCCTCCCCTCTCCATTGACACCACCAGCCTTCCCACTCCCCCCTCTGATCCCAGCTCTCATCCGTGCGGGGTCTTTACCATCCCCTCCGACCTTCAACTGTCGGAGGCAGAACGCTCTGTTCTCAGTAAGGGCCTCACGTTTGTCCCCCTTCGCCCACACCTCAGCGAGTTCCGTGTTCGCCACGATGCGGAACTTTTCTTCCGCCGTCTCCGTCTCCGAGCCTACTTCTTCGGCAAGGACTCTTCCACCCCCACCGATGACCCCTTCTCCCGTCTTCAACCCTCCTCTTCTTCATGGACACCCCGCTCTGGTCTTCTGCCTGCTCTGGATCTCTTTATTGCCAACTGCCGACGGGACATCAACCGTCTCGACTTCACCGCACCTTGTCCCCATTCCAACCTCACTCCTTCGGAACGCTCTGCTCTCCACTCCCTCCACACTAATCCTAACCTTATTATTAAACCCGCCGATAAGGGGGGTGCTGTTGTAGTCTGGCGTACTGACCTCTACCTTGCCGAGGCACAGCGACAACTCGCGGATACCTCCTCTTATTTACCCCTCGATCGTGACCCCACTAAGGACCACCAGGCCATTGTCTCCCACACTATCAACGACTTTATCCGCTCAGGGGATCTCCCATCCACTGCTACCAACCTTATAGTTCCCACACCCCGCACTTCCCGTTTCTACCTCCTACCCAAGATCCACAAACCTGCCTGTCCTGGCCGACCTATTGTCTCAGCTTGCTCCTGCCCCACCGAACTCGTTTCTGCATACCTCGACACTGTTTTATCACCCCTTGTTCGATCCCTTCCGACCTATGTTCGTGACACTTCTCACGCTCTTAAACTTTTCGATGATTTTAAGTTCCCTGGCCCCCACCGCTTTATTTTCACCATGGATGTCCAGTCCCTATATACTTCCATCCCCCATCAGGAAGGTCTCAAAGCTCTACGCTTCTTTTTGGATTCCAGACCTAATCAGTTCCCCTCTACCACCACTCTGCTCCGTCTAGCAGAATTAGTCCTTACTCTTAATAATTTCTCCTTTTGCTCCTCCCATTTCCTCCAAACTAAAGGTGTAGCTATGGGCACCCGTATGGGTCCTAGCTATGCCTGCCTTTTTGTTGGGTTTGTGGAACAATCTATGTTCCGTGCCTATTCTGGTATCTGTCCCCCACTTTTCCTTCGCTACATCGACGACTGCATTGGCGCTGCTTCCTGCACGCATGCAGAACTCGTTGACTTTATTAACTTTGCCTCCAACTTTCACCCTGCCCTCAAGTTTACCTGGTCCATTTCCGACACCTCCCTCCCCTTTCTAGATCTTTCTGTCTCTGTCTCTGGAGACAGCTTATCCACTGATGTCTACTATAAGCCTACTGACTCTCACAGCTATCGGGACTATTCCTCTTCTCACCCTGTCTCTTGCAAAAATGCCATCCCCTTCTCGCAATTCCTCCGTCTCCGCCGCATCTGCTCTCAGGATGAGGCTTTTCATTCTAGGACGAGGGAGATGTCTTCATTTTTTAAAGAAAGGGGCTTCCCTTCCTCCACTATCAACTCTGCTCTTAAACGCATCTCCCCCATTTCACGTACATCTGCTCTCACTCCATCCTCCCACCACCCCACTAGGAATAGGGTTCCCCTGGTCCTCACCTACCACCCCACCAGCCTCCGGGTCCAACATATTATTCTCCGTAACTTCCGCCACCTCCAACGGGATCCCACCACTAAGCACATCTTTCCCTCCCCCCTCTCTCTGCATTCCACAGGGATCGCTCCCTACACAACTCCCTTGTCCATTCGTACCCCCCATCCCTCCCCACTGATCTCCCTCCTGGCACTTATCCGTGTAAGCGGAACAAGTGCTACACATGCCCTTACACTTCCTCCCTTACCACCATTCAGGGCCCCAAACAGTCCTTCCAGGTGAGGCATCACTTCACCTGTGAGTCGACTGGGGTGATATACTGCGTCCGGTGCTCCCGATGTGGCCTTTTATATATTGGTGAGACCCGACGCAGACTGGGAGACCGCTTTGCTGAACATCTACGCTCTGTCCGCCAGAGAAAGCAGGATCTCCCAGTGGCCACACATTTTAATTCCACATCCCATTCCCATTCTGACATGTCTATCCACGGCCTCCTCTACTTTAAAGATGAAGCCACACTCAGGTTGGAGGAACAACACCTTATATTCCGTCTGGGTAGCCTCCAACCTGATGGCATGAACATTGACTTCTCTAACTTCCGCTAGGCCCCACCTCCCCCTCGTACCCCATCTGTTACTCATTTTTATGCACACATTCTTTCTCTCACTCTCCTTTTTCTCCCTCTGTCCCTCTGAATATACCTCTTGCCCATCCTCTGGGTCACCCCCCCCCCCGTCTTTCTTCCCGGACCTCCTGTCCCATGATCCTCTCGTATCCCCTTTTGCCTATCACCTGTCCAGCTCTTGGCTCCATCCCTCCCCCTCCTGTCTTCTCCTATCATTTTGCATCTCCCCCTCCCCCACCAGCTTTCAAATCCCTTACTCACTCTTCCTTCAGTTAGTCCTGACGAAGGGTCTCGGCCTGAAACGTCGACTGCGCCTCTTCCTATAGATGCTGCTTGGCCTGCTGCGTTCACCAGCAACTTTGATGTGTGTTGCTTTTATTTCTCTCTAATTGTTCACATATATTGTGAAAAGCTAAGGCCCAAGCACTGATCCCTGTAGTATCTGTCTGTTTACAACCAACCAATCTAAGAAAACACTGATTATTCCCACCCTTTGCAACCTTTCTGTTAATCAATTCTCTGTCCTTGCCAGTATAGTACCTCTATGCTCTCTAATCTGTTGACCAACATCCTGTGTGAGCCATTCGAAAGTTTTCTGAATATTTAAATTCACCACATCCATTAGCACCCTCTTACTTGTTTCACTAGTCATATGCCCATAACTCCAATGGATAATGTTATTTTCCTTTAGTAAAGCTACATGATTGCTCAGTCTTATCGTCTTGATTTAGATATTCTGCTATTAAATTCTTTCTGGATCTCAACATTTTCAATATTACCAATAATAGGTGAACAGATCAGTAGTGTCCTGTATTTTCTCTTCCTCCTTTCTTATACGTATACTGGAGTCCCATTTGCAATTCTCATTTCATTTCCTACAAGTGTTGATGCCTTTGAAGATTATTTTAACTGGATATGATATAATACTGCTGGAGTCCATGTGAATAACATGTTCATATGATTTATTTATATTATTTATATATATATGATTTATTATTAATCATGAATTGAATCATTGCTGGGTTGAACAGAATTCATCATCCATAATTTCTCTGTTGTATAGGTACTTCCACACTGCTGCTGGACATTGAATTGCACGATTTAACCCTACTGACAATGTGGCAATATATTTCAAAGTCAAATTGGGAAATGTCCTGGAAGGTAAAGTAAGTTATTGCTTATTGTCTTCCCATGTTCTTAATAATCTTGTCCTTCTGAATAATAGGAAGATGTTGTCCAGAAAAGCTTGGAGTGTAACTGCAAGTGCTTCTTGTAAATTATAATCATTCTCTGTTTGATGCATTAATATTGAAGGAAATTAATGTTTAATAGGAAGAGTGGATGGCAATTAAGATATTTGCTTTTTTCCTGGACACTGTGGATGTTTTTAAGTTTTGCTGGAGCTGCTCTGATCCAGGCATATGGAGGATGTTCATTACACTGCTTGTGTGCTTGTAAATCATAGACTTTGCAAAATTATGAGATGTGCCAGTCACTGCCATGTATCTAAGCCCTGGCTGTCTATCCTGTCCACACCATTTATGAATGAGCTACTTACAGTACATTTCTATTCAACTACAGAACAGAAACAGGCCTGTCAACCCATCTAGTCTGTGCAGAATGATTAATCTGCCTTGTCCCATTGACCTGCACTTGGACCATAGCCCTCCCATCCAGGTCATCATCATCATTATGTGTTGTATCATGTGTGGTAATTGATTATGATCTTCTAATCTGAGTTCCAGTCAGCTTTTCAAAATTTTGCCTGTCCATCCCTTACCGTAACTCATGAATGTCATGCACTGTTGATCACAACTTTTTCTTTCATCAGTTTTCCCATCACTTCAGAGATGTTCGAGCTTCTCTTTCCTCAATACATGTCACAGAAATTCCAGCTGCCATTTCCTGATTGATGGTATCAGCTATCTTCTTATTCTGGCTTTTGCAATGCTTCCTCATTTGTTACTCTTGTCCTTCCATATTTTCATCATTCTTCTCAAAAGCCACATTTCTGCAGCATTAAGTCTTCCTACTGTCTAACATTCACATCCCTATGTTCATGTGGAATGAAAACAGAACTGCAACACTCTGAATTTTGTACCCATAGAAATTATGTTATTCTACCTTGCTCAAATGCTTGAATGTGCCTTTAGTAATCCCAATCCTTCTTCTAATTCCACCATCAGCCCTATCATTGGATGTTATCGTGCTCCCTAAGTAATTGAACTTCATTTTTGTTTAATTGTTTTGTTGCCCACCTTCAGTTCACATTTCTGTGTTTTGTTTTTTGTAACAATAATATGTCCAGTCTTCTTGCAGTTGATGGTCAATCCACTCTTTGCACTTTCTTCGATGACTTCGTCTAATATTTCTTGGAGCTTCTCTTTAGAAGTAGCTATCAGCACATCATCCATCTACCAATCCAAATTTCTCTTCAATATTGAAATTGACCGTGTCTGCCATTTGTGCTGGCAGCTTGTTCCACTCTCTTACCAGTTGGTTCCCTCGCATGTTGTCTTTAAACATTTCACCCTTAACCCATGATCTCTAGTTGTTGTCTCACCCAACTTCAGTGGAAAAAGCCCATTTGTATTTACCCTATCTATCCTCTCTCATAGTTTTGTATATCTCTAACAAACCTCCCCTCAATTTCCTATGTTCCAGGGAATAAAGTCATAATCTATTCAACTACTACTATGTCGACTCGGGCCTAGGGCACCAGCATCGGGCACGATGACGGACTCTCCCGTTCTCCGTCTCCCTCATCAGTGTGTTCAGTTCATTTACATTCGCTGCGCTGCTGTCTTCTAGGAGCATGTTGACCATAGTCTTGGGAGGGCACCCAGGGTTCATCCTCCCATGCTTGGGCTCCCATATGATGACTAGGCTGGTAGGTAGCTCGGGGTGGTGCAGACAGTGCCCTGCTAGTTGCAGTCTTCTTGCCTCGATTTTAGTGGTGAGCATCGGTAGGTCGTTATAGAGCTCAAATCTATTTAACCTTTCCCTATAACTCAGGTCCTCAAAGCTCAGCAACGCCCTTGTAAATTTTCTCTGCACTCTTTCAATCTTATTTACATCTTTCCTGTAGGTAGGTGACCAGAACTGCTCATAATACTCCAAATAATGGCTCACCCATGTCTTATACAATTTCAATATAACAACCCAACTCCTGTATTCAATACATTCAATTATGAAAGGCAATGTGCTAAAAACTTTTTCTACACCCTATTTACCTGTGATGCTACTTTCAAGCATTATGAATCTGTATTCCCAGATCCTTCTGTTCTACTGCATTCCTCGGTCTCCTACCACTCACCAACGAGGCCTACCCTAGTTGGTCCTCCCAAATTGTAACACCTCACACTTAGTTGCATTGAATTCCATCTGCCATTTTCAGTCTATTTTTTCAGTTTGTCCAGATTCCGCAGCAAACTTTGGCAGTCTTCCTCACTGTCCACTACACCCGCAATCTCGGTGTCATCCACAGGTTTTCTGATCCAATTTACCACATTATTATCCAGATCGTTGATGAAGGATCCAGCACCAGTCCCTGTGGCACACCACTAGTCACAGGACTCCAGTCAGAGAGGCAGCTATCTACAACCACTCTCTGGCTTCTTCCACAAAGCCAATGCCTAATCCAAGTTACTATCTCATCTTGAATGCCGAGCAACCGAACCTTTTGGACCCATGTTTTATGCAGGACCTTATCAAAGGCCTTGCTAAAGTCCACGTAGACAACTTCCACTGCCTTGCCTTCATCAAATTTCCTGGCATCATCATCAAAGACTATGATTGGTTAAACATGACTTACCACCCACTAAGTCATATTGACTATCCCTAATCAGTCCCTGTATATCCGAATACTCATATATTCAGTCCCTTAGGACACCTTCCAATAACTTTCCCACCACTGATGTCAGACTCATCGGTCTATAATTTTCTGGCTGAATCTTAGAGCACTTCTTAAACAAAAGAACAAAATTATCTTCCAATCCTCTGGCATCTCACCCATGGCTAAGGATGTTTTAAATATTTCTGCAAGGGCCCCTACAGTTTTTGCATGAGCCAGTCATGGGGCCCAAGAGAACATATTGTCAGGCCCTGGAGACTTATCCACTCTAATTTGCCTCAAAACAGCAAACAGTCCTCCTCTATATCTGTGTAGGGCCCATGAAATGACTGCTGTATTGCCCAACACCTATAAACTCTCTGTCCATCACCCGAGTAAATACAGATGCAAAAAAAAAATCTGTTTAAGATCTTCTCTATCTCTTCCAGTTCCATGCATAGAATACCACTCTGGTCTTCCAGAGGAACAATTTTGTCCCTTGCTATTCTTTTGTTCTTGATATATCTGTAGAAGCCTTAGGATTTATGTTCTCTTAGCCCTCCTGATTTCCTTAAGTATTCTCTTGCATTTCTTATACTCAAATACCTTATTTGTTTCTGCCTGTAAATACCTGCTACACGCCACCTTATTTTTCTTAACCAAGGCTTCAATATTTCTCGAAGGCCAAGGTTCCCCAAACCTACTATCCTTGCCTTTAATTCTGATAGGAACATACAAACTCTGAAAACAAAATTTCACTTTTGAAGGCCTCACACTTTACTAAGTACACATTTGCCAGAAAATTACCTGTCCCAATCTACGCTTGCCGGATCATTTCTGATATCATCAAAATTGACTTTTCTCCAAATTAGAATCTCAGCCCGAGGACTAGATGTATCCTTTTCTAAAACTACTCTGAAACTAATGGCACTATGTTCCCCAGCATGAAATTCTGTTACCAGTCCTGTCTTATTCCCTAACAGGAGATTTAGTCTCATACTCTCTCTAGTTAGGAGTTCAAGAAACTTTCCTGAACACATTTGGCAAACTCTTTCCCATCCAGCCCTTTACCCATATGGGAGCCCCAGTCAATATCTGGAAAGTAAAAAAAGAAATCACCTACTATCACAACCTTATGATTATTGAGAAATCTACAATCTCTTTATAAATTTGCTCCTAAATTCTGCAGACTGGTGGGTGTTTTATAACATGTGGGAAATGATCATTGCCTGCCACTTTTGTGACATGAATACTACTAACTGCATCAAGCCAAACTTGAATCCAGTCCAGGACTTGATATATGGACTTTATCATTTTCTGAAGACTATACGATTCCCAGCAAATGTCCCTACTTCATCACTCAATGACAAAGGATAGAGGATTGATGAAGCGACCAAAAGCAGTTCACAGCCCAGAGGTATCACTGCAGCAACAGTCCCAATCACCTTACTTCTAACTTCTAACACCTTACTCCAACCAGTGGACATTTTTTTTCTCTTTACTTTCATTCAGTACAGTTATTCCAAAGCTCCTTGATGCCTCAAAATGTCAAAAGTCACAGTGAAATTAAAATCTAATCTCATGTCTTCTATTTATCCATTTTGTCCTTGTTAGGACCAAAGTTGGCGATGAAGTTTTGGATCTTGGTAGTCTCATCATTAGTATGATTTGGTTATGTAATAGCACTGTTAATTACACAACTGAATATAGGCTGATGGTATGTAATTGGCTAGATGGGCATTTTTTTTTAATACCCAGAATATATTGGGCAACTTTTCCTACTTTTAGGCAAATCTCAGTACTGATGTAGGAATAGCTTGGCTAGATCCTCATTAAAGACTATAACAAGTTCTCCTTCTACGCCTTGTGGTGACAAATTATGGTCTTTGCAATGAGGACAACCTTTATCAAGCTGTGTGACACTACCACTGGGTGCTAATTGTGATGGATTCCAAACATATCCATCCATTCCAAACTGCACCGATGCTGTTCTGAGCCAATGGCACCAACACAACTACTTTATAACCCAGTACAATATGTAGAGTAATAGATGAATATATCTTCCAAGTTACTATAACCATCAAGCTGGTTCAATGAGGAAGACAAAGTAATGTTAAGCGTACCATTAGGTGGTGTAATAAGTTAGCGAAGCCACAGCTGAAGCTTTAATGAGACTGCATAGTACACAATGGGAAAAGAAGCCAAGAAAAATAGTCAATTTAATATCCAATGGGTCTGATTGAAGTTCTGCAGTACCTCTATATTTATTTCCAAAATTGGCAGAAATAAAAGGAGGCAATTCCAAATAAAAAAATACAACCTCAATCCTAATAACTGTGGATACCATTCCCAACAATGGTTGACAAGTATCAGGTAAATGTCCATCTCTGTCTCTGCTTGAGATCATCTGTATCGGGGAATCCAATTCAATCACTCGATGTGATTTCAAAAAGTAAATGGACAGAGTCATATAAATCAAGATACAATACCCAGCCTTTTTTTGTTGTTGTGAGAATCAATGATTTAGATTTAAATACAGGGAGTATTATAAAGAAGTTTGCAAAGGATACAAAAGTTGGCCATCTTGATTGACAGGAAGGAAGAAAGCTTTTGCCCCCAGGAGAGTGTAGTCAGTTGGGATGAGAAGTTGCAAAAGGAATTTAATCCACAGAAATATGAGTTAATATATTGGGTTGGTAGACTAACTACAATGGCTGCACAGCGGTTAAATTACTAGGACAGTAACACAGAGTGATTGCCCGGTAAACAAAATTGAGGGGCAAGTTCAAACTCAAACAAAGAAATAATTAATTTAAATTTCATGTATAATTTGGTTAAAAAGGAACCAGACTTAGTAATAATGATCATAAGTAGTATTGGATTCTCACAGGAGCCTATTTGGTCCACTGGTCAAAGTCTGGCCTACATGTGGCTCCAGATACACCCAGGTAGTTTGCACTGAAATGCCCTCAGGTCAAGGGCATCTCATGATGGGAATAAATGGCAGCCTTGACAGTAAAGGTCAGATAATAAAAACTGAGTATTAAAAAATTGTAGAATAACCAGAAGATCTCAGAATGTACGTATACTGATTCTTCGAAGTACCTGGGCAGGTAGATGAAGTGGCTTTATATAAAAAAAAGCATGTAGTATGTTTTTCATATCTCGCCAAGCAGTAAGCTATAACAATACAGGGATTATGCCAGAAGTATGTGCAACACTGATTCAATAAAATTAGGGCATTTTGTTTGGAATGGAGGCTCTTGTCAATTTGTAATTGATTATGTAAGAACACAAAAGGTCTGGAAAGAGTGAAGAGGAAGAACTGCTTCCCTTTGCTGACCAGTCAAAAAAAAATACAGACGTATAGATTTAAACTGATAGATAGCAGGATTAGCAGGGAGGGGAATCAAAAATAAAAATCTTCATCAAGTGGTTGAGGTCTGGAATTTATCATCTAAAAGAGTGATAGAAGCAATAATGCTCATCACATTTTAACAGGAGATGGATGTGCCATGAAGAGCCATGATCTGCAGCCCTATGGACAACAAGCTGGAAGGAGGAATTAGGCCAAATAACATTTCCTTGCATGGAAAGGAAATGCTTTTCCCTTGTCATAGATTCACAATATACATTGTCATTGCCATTGTATTCATTAAGTACACACTCTAAATCTAATACTCCAGGACTTAACCATCTCCACCAGGAGGACTGATCCTAGCCACTGTTGGACTTCACCGAGAGTACATTTCTACCCTGGTTTCCTGTTGTCCCTTCAAGTGATGTTCAAAGAGAACAAATTTATGAGGTGACTGGGATCATCAGCAGGCGATTCCTTTACCCATATTTACCTACATTCCTTTACCTGATGACATCAGACTTCATTGAGCTCAGAAACAGTTTGTCATCAAAACAGTGATCTATCCTGGCTGTACAGATGTATAAATGCTATGGATATGAATATATATAGCTTTTATTTAAATATTCCATGGAGGCAGCCACCATGGAAGGGAATAAGCAGTCAACAGTTCTGGCTAAGAAGGGTCTCAGCCTGAAACGATTGTTTATTCCCCTCCAAAGACACCATAAAGGGGACCCGCTGAGTTCCTCCAGCATTCTGTGTGTGTTGGTCACACACACTGACTGAGAAAGGCAAATGAACTCCTTTCCTTAAAGGACAGAGGCATTTTCTTAAAAATTTGATAACTGCATGGTCAAACAGCCATGAACTAAATGGGACTTATTAAATTCCAGATTTACTTAATTGACTTAATTTAAAATATCCAGCTGTTAGGATGGAACTTGAACTCATATCATTCCATTAACAAAACAAGTTTCTAGATTACTAGGCTGGTAGTTTAAACTATTTAATTGAGGCCCTTTAATATTGTCATTTTTAAATCTATATTGCAATTGCTTGCTTGTATTATTATTAGGCTTTATACTGGGCTGCTCAAACAGAAAGGGTTCAATCATCTGTGCTGTTCTGATGATCATCTCATCATCCAAGTTTAAAGCCCATTACAAAAAAAAGCATAGAGCAGAAAGATTGTGAATGTAACCATGAAATGCTTGTCTCTGTAACCTCATTCCTCTTTGGCTGTTATTCTGAGGAAAATTGATTTCCAATTACAAATCTACTCCTCAAACACCCAAGTAACAAACCATATCAACATCTATAACTGATTTAGCATGCGTGTGTGTATTTATACATATATAATTTGTGCTATGATTGTGGCAAGAATATTCATATAAATACGCACTGAGACAATGCATTGAATGGAGATGATGCACTGACTCATCATCAATAACCCATTGTTTATATGCCTGGTCCATCCAGCTCCTCTGCTGTTGTGTTAGAAATCAAACATTTGAATGAACATGCCTTTGGTTTGGCAATAGGGTGTTTTAGGGCCATTTTCAATGCTTGGATCATTCATTCTAGAGAAGCTGAGTCATATGAAAAAAAAATCAAGAAAGTCAGTTCATATTTTTGAAGCTTTACCCAGTTGGAACACATTTTTGGAATGTGGGTGCCCAAGATTTCCTTTAGATGCAAGACGTGTGAAAAAAAGATGAAAATTTTAAAAAAATTGCAGGGGCTTGAAATCTGAATTAAAACTGTTCTGCCAATTGTTGGACTTGAAACCTTAACTGTTTCTTTTTCCAGAGACTTCAGCATGAGCCCACAAATCCTCAAAACCTTCTACACGGGCATCATTGACAGCATCCTGACTGGCTGTATCACCACCTGATATGGGAACTGCACCAACCTTGATCACTGGGCACTGCAGACAGTGGTACAGTCAGCTCAGAGCATCTGTGGCTGTGAACATCCCTCCAGTGAGGGCATTTACAGCAGCAGGTGGGTAAGGAGGACCCGAAGATCACTGGGGACACCAGTCACCCCAACCATAAACTGTTTCAGCTACTTCTGTTTGGCAAACGGTACTGCAGCATTAAAGCCAGGACCAACAGACTACAGGGCAGCTTCTTTCTACAGGCCATTAGACATATAAATTTGCATGTCTGTACATTGCGATGGAGTCATAGTGCAAAGATTTTTATTCATTCATGTTGTGGGACAGATGTAAGATATACAAATGTAAGTAAAGTCAAATATCTGACCTGCTGTGTGTTTCCAACATTTTCTATTTTTATATATGAAATCGGTACCGAGGCGCCAGATAGCCCAGTTCAGATTGCAGCTCCACGACTCTGATCTGCACTGAAGGAATTATGTAGAACTCTGGGATTCTAAGAACCTGGACTTTCACATCAGTGCTCTGGACACTGCATCTAGCAATGGCATTGTCCAATGGTTAGCATTGTGTAACATTCGTTGGTGCTCCCCCAAGCCCCCAACCGAACCACTGATCCAAGTCTCTTTGCTCAAACTACCTGGCACTAATTGGCCCTTTAATCAGTGTGCTCATCAGCCTGGAGACTATTCATGGCATGGGAATGGCTCAGGCCAAGGAAGCGTGTAGAGTTCCATGCAGTGTGCCCCTGCATTTCCTCTAAACCCCAACTCCCCCACCTATTAACCCCTCACCTTCATTTCAGCTGTGATGGCCACAGGAAGAGAGTTCCTTAATTGGTGACCTGTGTCCAAGTGATGAGCAGGACAAATGTGTAGCAGCTGTGATTGTGACAGGCAGCTTATGACCTAAACCACACATGCTCTACCTTTTGAATTAATCTGTATGCATATCATTGATTTTTGCATAATTTCACAAATGTTTTCAAGAGATCTGATTGGCCATTAGCACTATGCATGGTTAATGCACTAAACAGTAAAGCTCAACTTTTAGGCAATCGATTCCATTGATTTCTGAAAATCATATAGTCATTATGAAAATTAAATCCATGAAATGTTGCGTACAGGATTCTTAATGATCAGAACACTGGTGATAAATCCCCTACTTTTCAAAATCATGTCTTGAAAACTTAAAACTCCCATTCAACAGAGAAGACTGGTCTCAGACTCAATGCCTCATCCAAAAGATTAACTCAGAGAGTGCGGTACATCATCATTATAACATTGGAGTGTCAGCTTTGTTAGCTGTGCCCAGCTATTTAACCAAACCATGGCTTCACCCTGTCTATAGCAAATGGCAGTCTTGTACCCCGACCAACGTGAAATCAGTTCTATTTCCCTTATTACTATCTGGACAGATGAGCCATTATCAACTTATTATCTTCAATTTCCAAAATATTTAGTTCTATACAGAGAACAACAATCACCAAAGGAATTTTCAGAAGTGCTTGGACTGGTTGACTTGAGACCTATATTGGGAAGAGAACACATATTTATGCACTCAAGTTGTTTTAAAATATGTTTCAGTGTGTTTGCAGAAACTGAATTAATCTCACAGTGCCCACTTTATACATAATAAAAATAGAATCTTCATATTATTTACATTTTGAAATGCAAAGTATTTGCATAAGCAAAGTCAGATAATTTTTTGGGAATCTTCCCCCTGGAAAACCTATGTACTCCTGGTCTGTCCATTGTCCACAGGAACAGTGTTAACATTTGGTCTGCAGAGTTTACATTTGCTTCAGGAAGTCTTCTCTGAACAGTACTGTAAAACCTGTTTCAGATGTACTTGCTGCAGCTTGTCCACGCTCAGAGTAAGCCATGGTTATGGACCTACCTGTAATTCGAAATGCCCCTAGAATGGACTCCTTTGTTAGCAGGAATAATGATACAGCATCACAGGACTTGAGGAAATCAACAACTCCACGTCACCCTGTAAGGCCTCTGCTGTCAAAGTACATAGGCTACAACTCCTTTTCCCCATTATCTTCCTACTTTATGCTACTGGCAACATGAAACTTCTTGCTTTCTTGCAAGAATTCTTGGTGCAAAAATGTTGGAACTTCAGAACACTTTTTTTGTACTAACATCAACCGAATGTAGCAAAATGGTAACAGACTAAAATTTCTGGATCAAGAAAATGGCCGGCAGCTTGCACATATTGCTGTCATTAGTTTGCTTCAGAGGAATGAGTCACAATCCTTATTTAATACTTCTTTTGCCTCCTCTATTCTTTTCACCTTTCACCTCCTTTCCCTGCCCTCCTGACAGCAGTTGTTCACATGAACATAGACTGTCAGAATTATACCATGTTACTTTATCTCAGCTGCTCAGCAGCATAAATTTAGATCTTCCTGGGGAGTAGGAGCACAAATCCTCATTGGATTTTTCTCCCCTTAGTGCAGAACAAAAACCAGAGATCTCCCTGGTTTGTTAGCTGACTGGGATCATTGATTATGACAAAAAAAATTGTATAGTGTGAGATGTCTGGATACAAGTTTGAGGCTGAAATGATATCAGCTGCTTTGTCATCATCACAGTGCTGGGATGTTAGGCACAAGCTGCTGAGTTGTCAACATCCACAACTCCACAGTTCACATTAGCAGCACGCTTCTTTCTCTGGCAGAACATCATCAAGTATCTCCTAAGTGACACTCCACGCAGGAAGTTGCTGCTTCGTCTGTTGGCTTGCTCACAGTGTATTTCATGGCTTTCATCCCTATATGAAACATGAGTCAAATCACATAGGAATAAAAAGCCATAGAAGACAGTGGAGACATATCTTTTTGCATTCATGATGGTGAGGGATCACTGCCTTGCTGTATCTATTACAGAACATTATAAAGATAGCTTACGATTAGCTTTACACTTTTCACAGCAATGAATCAGGGTGTTTCCTGATTGTTGAATTCTGGTGAATCCAGTATTTTGGCAGGCGAGCCACTTTCTGAGGATCAAAGCATTAAACTTACAAATATCTGATAGAATTATAGCAGCACAATATAGCTATTTATTCAGATGCAAGAAGATATAACTAATGCATTTATATATTTTGGTAAGTTTGTTTCATTTCATACTGGTTCAATAAATGCCCCATGTCACTTTCATTTAAAAGATCTTGTCATGAAATAGCCCCATTTTAACATCATCTATCAGTGATGCCTTTATAATCATTCAAAGAGCGCAACTGAATGAGCAACCTTTTTTTTTTGAAGAATTAGCAAGGATGATTGAAGGTTGGTCACAGTCTTCACTATGGCTTGTGGGATTCACTTGATAAATGGCATGATAGGGTGGGAAAATGAGACTGATAGTGCATTTTTTTTCTTTGATAAGGTTTTGTCAAGACTATACTAAGGGTTTTAAACAGTTAAACACTTGTTAGATATAGTAAGTTAATGAATAGAAAATAAACAAACTGCAAAGAAACTAATTAGTTTTACCACCCATGTTTTTGTATTTTCTTATAAAATAAAAGCTCAGTCAGTCCATCAAGTCTCAAATTCCCATTTCTCCACTTATTTCCCTGTACCCTCACACATGCCCATTAATGTCTCCCAGCTTCTCTTTCCAGACATGTACATTAGGAGTAATTTATAGTGTCCAATCAATCTAATAACTATCAAATCTTTGGGATGTAGGAGGAACCTGGAGCACTCAAGGTGAAACTACAGGGAGAACATGCAAGCACCACATAGACCAAAAGTCAGCAACACAAGTCATGCCAGCATAGTGGCAGTGTGTGTTATGAAAGGCAACATGGAAACTCAATGGGAAGTCAATACTTTAGGCAATTTGCTTGCTTTGTACAAGGGGGCGTTCAATATGAATGATGGGTAGTAATTGGAGTCGGAGCAAAGATGTGCTAAATGGAATGTTGGAAATGTTTGTTAATCTGTGATAAATCTGCAGAACTATCAGTTACTGCAAAACAGTGAAAGACCTGGGTTCAATATCAAAATAATATAAACCATTGCTTTCCTCCACAGGGAATTAGTCAGAACCCAAATAGAATGAGCAAAGACCTGACTGCTTTTGGAAGGAGAGAAACGAACATCCAAGGATTCCAGGTGCCAGGATTTTGAGTTCAAAAAATCAATTGTGTTTGCTTCGTAAGGCAAATTTTAAAGCACACCAGAGTTTCAATTTAACTTAGAATGAATACGAACCATGCATGTGTTGCGGAAGGGATGTACTAAAAATGAGAGGGCAGCACATTCAACTTTGGCATAGAGGGGCTAGAATAAATTGGACACTTAGAATGGAAGATCAAATTGGTGCTCCTGAGTATTGAACAGGCAATCTCTTATCACCTTCTTCAGCTCGAGAGTGAATGTTTCACGAAGTCAGTAACAACATATAAAACAGCTAGAATATCTACACACAAACTGTCATTGAATGTTAGCTGTTACCATGGAAGTACATTGGTTATGTGAGTTCATGAAGCAATTAAAGGTGGCTCCTTGAGAGAACTGGTGAGGAGAGCAATTGCCGGGGTCAATCTATTTCAAACAATTAAGCCTGCCACATCTAATGGCCTCACCTTGCTCTTGTACAAACCACTTTAAGTAGGAATCAAATGAAAATAATTACCCCCATTTAGAAAGCCTGCAAATGAACCACAGATTGTAATTTGGAGCTGGGAGGGGAGGGGAGTAGGCTGATCTTTGTAGTTCTCGGAAACAAAGAAATGTGCTTAAATATTATCCTCTCCTGAAACTATCATATTGCTGCTTAGCTTTTGGATATTTAATTTCCTTATAGGAACTTGAATTCATAGGAAAACATTTATGACAGTAGGAGATCACCTGGTCAGTTGTTATAGTATTCTTCTGAAGATGCTCCATTATGAATAAACAATACATTGGCTGCTGCAGTCTGCTACACCAGACAGAACTTTCAAAAGATTCATGGTTTAAAGTGATGGTTCCTTAAACAATCTTGTAGGAGACACAGAGGCACAATGCTCCTTGTGCTGTCAGTGTGGAGTTTGCATATTCCCTCTTTTTGGTGTAATTTTTCCATAAGACTACAAGACATCGGAGCAGAATTAGGCCATTTGGCCCATCATGTCTGACCTGTCATTCCATCATGGCTGATTTATTTTCCCTGTCAATCTCATTCTCCTAGTAACCGTACTAATCAAGAACCTATCAACCACCATTTTAAATGCACTTAATGTCTTGGCCTCCAGAGCCACCTGTGGCAATAAATTCCACAGTTTCCCCACCTTCTGGCTAAATACATTTCTCATCATCCTTCTATTCTGAGGCTGTGCCCTCTGGTCCTAGACTCTCTCTCTCTATTGGAAACATCTACTCATTTCTAGGCCTTTCAATATTCAGTAGGTTTCAATAAGATCTCCCCTCATTCTTCTAAGCTCTTATGAGTACAGGCTCAGAGCCATCAAACGTTTCTTATACATTAATTCTTTCATTCCTAGCATCATTCATGTAACCTTCTACAGCCCCTCTCCAATGCCAGCCCATCCATTCTTATATAACTAACCCAAAATTGCTCACAAAACTCCAAATATGGTCAGAGTAATGCCTTACAAAACTTCAGTACTAAGATGCATCTTGCTTTTATATTCTACTCTTTTTGCCTTCCTTACTACTGCCTCAATCTGCAAGCTCATCATTAGGGAATCCTATATCCCTGTGCAGCTCTGATTTCCGAATTTGTTTCGCATTTAGAAAATAGTCTACAGCTTTATTCCTTCTACCAAAGTGCATAGCCATACGCTTCCCTACACTGCATTCTATATGCCACTTCTTTGCTCATTCTCCTAAAATGGGATCAGGATAGGATTGGTGCAAATAGGTTCAGCATGTTCAGTGTGGGCTTGGTCGTCAAAAGAGTCTGTTTCTGAATTAGAAGAAACACGTACATTCAAAGTCCTTTGAATTGGAGGACCTCGGATCATAACACTTTTTAATTGGAGGACTTCTTCGTCTGCCTCCGTCATTCTTATGGCACTGTCTCCCAACTCCCACCCCGCTACCTTTCTCGGTATAGCTTGTATGTCATCTTACACACGTCCTCAGTCCCCCAGTCATCTTGACTTCTTTCTAACCACTCACTTTCACCTCTTTATTCTCTCCATTCTTAGAAGTCATACATGGGCAACTCCTTCCCTCCTCAGGTGCGTCTCCACCCTTTGAGTTCCTCCTGCATATTATTTCTCAGATGGTCATTACTATTTCCTACTCTCTATAAGAATTCGAGACATGGAGACACTTTGGAATAATTCAGGGGAAATCACTGCCCAAGCTATTATGCACATGCATCATGGAACAGTGCGGTACTCCACTCTTACAACACTGCTTGGGATAATGGTGGAGCTTTCTCAACAGATGTCTTTCATGTAATATTTTCAATGGTCTTGAGTAGATTACTTTTCAATAGTCTTGAGTAGATAACCCAAACTGAAATAGGAACTGAGATTGATACTGGCAAATGACAAATTCTGACAATATTATGCACAGCTACAATTGTCCTGGACTTGGAGTAAGCCTCAAGAAAAGAATTTGTTTCTTTTACTGGTTACCGTAATCATTGATGAAATAACCTGCCACATTTGGCATTCGCCCAGGCAGTGAAGGATGGCCAATCAATGTAACCTTTCAATATTTTATTTGTAAAATTTAAAGGGTTGCAAAAATATCTGGCCCAGTAACACATCAAGGTCCCAAGTGAAGTTTATGGCAGTGGATTCATCAAGGGAATGTTATGGAGTATTAGAATTAGTAGTGGATTCTACCAGCAAGGCCAGGTCTTAAACCTGACAGCTGGCACTGTGTTTCTACAACATTTCATTTTGCCATTAATTAACTCTGCAAATACAATTCTCTCTGGTACATCTGGGCTGTAGTCAAACTAATGACTTTGCAGGCACCTTGCAAAAATGCCTGCTGTGCTCACAGAGAAGCAATAGCTCTCTGGTCTGTTTTTCTTCCGGCTTTGATGAGCGTTGCAGTAGTTGTATACCAGCTCATCCTTGCCATTGCTAGCGAGCAGCAGATCTTAATTTTATGGTGGATGCAACAGCGGCTGAGAAGAGAAAACAGAAATTAAATGATGAGCAAATAAAACAGACGAGGATGGAGGAGTTCCATGGTAGAGGGTGCATAATTCTGAAGAGTCATTTTTACAGATCATTGCTTACACTTATGCTGCTGTGATCTTTTTCAATAAAAGCCCAAGGCTATTTAAGTTAATGAAAATCTCACCCTTTATAATTTATCCTCTTTTTAATTAGTATTAAATGTCAAAAAAATTTTAGACACTCTTTTACTGTTTGTTCTAACACCAAAATGCCCAGCAGTTCGTGCATTTACAATCAAATGGATGGTCCCTGCTTAAACTCAAGACACTGCATGTATACAGGAATATGATAACAAATTCCTACCTTTTTCTTACTTTGTGCTCAGCATTTATTTCCAGTCATTATTTGCCCTTGAGAAAGCAATGGTGAGCCACCTTCTTGAATCACTACGATCCTTCTCATGAATGGACTCTCTCAGAGTTGTTGGGAAGGCGGTTCATGGAGACAAGATGACGAACGATTTAGAGGGAAATGTATTAACGAAAGCCAAGTTATTTATACATCTACAGTGAGTACGGTATTCAAACCTTGCTTCAGTGCCGTGTGCCTAGGCACCAAATAAAAACTGCAAAAGCAAATTCAGCGTATATAATGCTCCTTTATTGAGACATCCTCCCACCCAGTCCTCAGCTTGTACCCACAGCAGAGGAAAAAAAGTTAATTCCCATCCACCAACCTTGCTCCCACATTTCTTCTACACTTTTTGCTGCATCCACTGACCCAGTCTAAACCAGAACACCCTACTGAAAGATAATTACCACTGACAGTAGGATTCTGATGGACGTGAAGAGTGTTGAGCACTAAATAGAACCTCCTCAGCTTCCCTTCCTCGGCTAAGTATCCAGTACTCATTATAATTCAGAAGAATTTTTCATCAGTAAACTTTTCTGGTCCTAAATTGTGTTTGAATTTTCTAGTGTTTTGGCACTTTGCCTTTCCTGGTCCCAGTTAATGTTGAACTCCAGGCTCAGCAAAGCTATCAGATTTCAAACTGCAAATTCAGACGAGGACCTAGCTGGTTCCAGGCACCTATTCAAAAGAGTAGTTGTAAGATCTGTTGTATTGCATTTCCTAATCAAACCATTTACAGTTTTGTGCTCAGCTTTCCTCTAAGATGGGATAGCATGCAAATGTTACAGGTTTGCTGGATCATCAAGAGCATGAAAACTGAAGGAAGAGTCATACAATTTCTCCTCAGCCTTTGTTACTTACAGAAAAAAAACATTTAATCAAGCCTAGAGTAATGACCACGAGGAAGCCCATTTCATTACTTCCTGAGCAACACACAGAAAATGCTGGAGGATATCAGCAAGTCAGGTAACATCTATGGAGGGGAATTAACAGCAATGTTTTGAGCTGAGGTCCTTCATCAGGACTGGGAAGTGCTATAAGAAGCCAGAATATGGAAGTGTGGGGGAGGAGAATGAGTACAAACTGGCAGGTGAGGGAGGGGGATGAGGTAAGAAGCAGAGAGGGGATGTGGAAGAGGTAAAGGGCTGAGGAAGAAAGAATCTAATAAGAGAGGACAGTGGACCATAGCAGAAAGGGAATGAGAGGAACCAGAGGAAGGTGACAGGTAGGTGAGGAGTAGAGAAGGGGTGAAAGCACAGATCAGAAAGCAGAATGGAAAGAGAGATGAGGGAAGCAGGGATGTTCATTCCATCAGGTTGGAGGCCACCCAGACAGAATATGAGGTGTTGCTCCTACAATTTAAGTTTGGCTTCATTGTGCCAGTAGAGGAGGCCATGGACAAACATGTCAGAAATCATATTGAAAAGTGTAGCCACCAGGAGATCCTGCCTTTTGCACTGGACAGAGCAAAGGTGATTGATAAAGTGATTCCCCTTTGTAAGGTTTATATGGCAGGACAAAACTGAGTCCCAAGGGTTCTAATGAGTCTAGATTTCCCCCTGAGCTTAAGTTGTGCTTGATATATGGATATTAGTGGGAGAGGTAAGTCAATAATTTTAAGAACTGTTAGAAAGATAGTCAAAACGACTATCGGTAGTCCAACACCTAGAGGATGGCAGAAAAATTATACAAATATTCAGATCATGAACACCTGTACAGAAAGAAAGTGAGCTAAAATTTTAGATCAAATGCAAGTCCTCAGGACTCTTGCTTTAAGTTAAAGAGAGTGAAGGAAATGTCTATGATAGGAGGAGAACAAGGTTATTCAAATGAATTCTGGTACCATATGATTAATTGACGGACAAGAGGAAAGCAAAAGAGAAAACAAGAAAATATAACATCTTAGAACTGTGAGATGCAGAAAACAGAAGTTTCTGGAAATTTGAAATGACAGAGGAAGCTGGAAATGTCCTGTAGATCAGGCAGCATCTGAGAACTGAGGAAAATTAAGCTAATTTCACAGGTGGATGACCCTACTTCAGAACCAGAAAACACAATAAGCCGGTTTAGTGGAATAACTGAATTCAAAAGTTTTACGAGGATGTTACTGGAAATGGAAAGCTTATAAGAAGAGACTTGATAGCCCGGGTCTGTTTAATGTAGGCTTCCCTTCCACAGATGCTGCTGAACTTCAAATCTTTACATTATTTTCTGTTTTCTAATTTAGATTTACAGCGCCTGCATTGATTTGATCTTTGAAACTAAGATGGATCTGAGAGAAATCAGGTTGTCTTGCATCATAGTAGAATTACAATTATTGCCGTTTCATTAGTATTTAGATTATATTAGATTATGAGGACACTCAGTCCACATATATTGTCATTTAGAAATGCATGCATTAAAAAATGATACAATGTTCCTCCAGTATGATATCACAGAAACACAAGACAAACCAAGATTAAAACTGACAAAAACCACATAATTATAACATATAGTTACAACAGTGCAAAGCAATACCGTAATTTGATACGAGCAGACCATGGGCATGGTTAAAAAAAAGTCTCCAAGTCCCGATAGCCCATCATCTCACGCAGACAGTAGAAGGAAGAAAACTCTCCCTGCCATGAACCTTCAGCGCCACAAACTTGTCGATGCAGCATCCTGAAAGCACCCGACCACAGTCTGACTCTGAGTCCGTCCGAAAACTTTGAGCGTCCAACCAGCCCTCTGACACCGAGCGCCAAGCAACAGGCAAAGCCGAGGATTCGGGGCCTTGCCCTCTGGAGATTTTGGATCACACAGTAGCAGTGGCAGCAAAGCAGGCATTTCAGAAGTTTCACCAGATGTTCCTCTGTGCTCTCACGTCTGCCTCCATCAAATCAGAATTGTGCACGGTATCCTACTTGACAGATAACAGATGTCATCACCGGAGAGGCCGCGCGCTGCATCGCACCGCCATCTTCTCCTCCCGTCAAGCTGGCATTTGAATAATACGCTTGATCTTGAACCACAGAGATCAGTTACTTAAGTTTAAATAGAATTATTTGCAAGCAGGATGAAATCAAAAAGAAATATCCCAGTGAGTGGGTCCCCTGCTGGTTTTAACTGATAATCTTGAGATTGATGTACAGAGTTATCTTGAGTTCAAGTCCATTGCTCCCCAAAAGTGGCAATGCAAGTAGACAGGACGATAAATAGTCATAGTCATACTTCATTGATCCCGCGGGAAATTAGTTTTCATTACAGTTGCCGATAAATAATAAATAGTAATAGAACCATAAATAGTTAAATAGTAATATGTAAATTACGCCAGTAAATTATGAAATAAGTCCAGGACCAGCCTATTGGCTCAGGATGTCTGACACTCCAAGGGAGGAGTTGTAAAGTTTGATGGCCACAGGCAGGAATGACTTTCTATGACGCTCTGTGCTACATCTCGGTGGAATGAGTCTCTGGCTGAATGTACTCCTGTGCCCACCCAGTACATTATGTAGTGGATGGGAGACATTGACCAAGATGGCATGCAACTTAGACAGCATCCTCTCTTCAGACTTAAAGAAGGCAAATGTCATAACTACCTTTGTTGTTCAGAACTTTGGGTATAAAAGTCAGAAAGCCAGATTGCAACTGTATAAAACTTTGGTTAGGCCACATTTGTAGTACTGTATGCAGTTCTAATCACCACATTACAGAAAGGATGTGGAGTATTTGAATGGGTGCAGAGGAGGTTCATTAGGATGATGCCTAGATTGGAGAGTATTAGCTATAAAGAAAGGTTGGACAAACGTGAATTGTTTCATCTGGTGAAGCAGAGATTGCGGGGAAATACATAAAATTACAAGAGGCATAAAAAGGGTAGAGTCTCAGAGTCTTTTCCCAGGGTGCAAATGTCAAATAGTAGTACTGTATTGCTTTAAGAAGAGAATGGTTGGGTGGGGGTTGAAGGAGATTTACAAGGCAAGTTTCTCCCCCCCTATACAGAGAGTGGGAGGTACCTAGTATATTCTGACAGTGGAGGTGGTGGAAGTAGACAGGTCAGTAGTGTTTAAGCATTTAGAAGACCTAGTGAAATTTAAGGAAAGAAGGTTATCTACCCTGTGCAGACAGATATGTGGTTTCAATTGACATCATGGTTAGCACAAACGTTGTGTGCTGAAGGGCCTGTTCCTGTGTTGTACTGCTCCAGTTCTGTTCTGTTCCATTAATTACTTCAGAGGGGGCAAGATGGCACTTTAGATGTTCATATTTAATTTTTGTTTTTTTTAAGATTTTTTTAAAAATGTGCTTCCAGGGAGGTAAAAAAGCTAACCGTACAAAGCAAGCAACCTTTTGATTCTCGAGCCCTCAGTTCACATTCCTGCTTTCTGTAGTCTGTTGACAACTCTCTAAGACTCCCGAGGCCATTCTCGGTTAAGGCGATTCGAATACAGACATCTTTACTGCCGCAACATCATTAAAAATGTATCATACCAATTCTCTCTCGAATACGCTTCAACGCCTTGCTAAATAGTTTTCCAGTCTTTAATGTCTGAGGATGACAACAGCCTTTGCAATGTTCAAAGCCCTTTTGGCAGGCAACGCTCCCTTGAGCCTTCCAGAATATGCAGTAAACTGCCTTCTCCCTTGAATCACAGTCTGTTTTTGACAGGGATTGAGCGGCTTTTAATGAAAACCTTACACTTTCAACCAAGAGTTCACAAGAACCCCATTTGTTCAAGTTTGTATCTCAGTTTTTGTTTATTCTAATTTTTTCTTACTCTTTGTTGTGATTTTGTGATTATTAAAGAAAGCATCTGAGTGATGGAGATTCACAGGAGATAAAGCTCATCCATTCCCCCAGAATAAGAGCTCTAGGTCCAACACTATCAGCTGATTCCATTCTTGTTAGATCCACTGCTAATTCTCTTCTTCCAAAACAGAAGAGAATCAGCAACACCCACAAAACAGTAGAAGCAAGTCAGAAGATATTGGTGATTAACATTTTAATCCTATCTCAATTTGAGTACTGTAACCAATTATGATTGCTCAGAAATTAAACTTCTTCCACAGGAGCAGAGTAATGAAAGCAATGAGTATTAGCCTTTTGAGGTTCAAAAGAATGCACGAAAATACTTAGGAAAGGAATCTCCACATTCACACAATCAGGAAGTTGCAACAGAATGTATTTGAATTTGGTGAGTAATTCAATTTATGTCCGATCAAAGAATCTATTAGCAACCAATGAAATCATGTTGGACTATATATTTTTTTGCTTTTCCTCTATTAAAAACAATAATCTAAGTAACTCTGGTAGTCAAGTCCATTTAAAAAAAATCTAGCTGAAAATGCGCAACAAAAAAATAAACCATTTCAAAAAAAGTGAAGTTATTGAAAATAATTTAAAACACACAACTGAAGTACTTACTGGGACAATTAAATGATGCCTCATACACCAGGATGCTGTTCATCATCTTCAGCTTAGCGCTTAATCCAACCAACCCTCAGGAGCTGGTAGATAAACTGTCCCTGTTGGGTCTCAACATCTCTCTCTGTAACTGGATCTTGGACTTCTTGACGGAAAGACCACAGTCAGTCCAGGTTGGCAGCAACATCTCTAGCTCTATCATGCTGAGCACTGGTGACCTCCCAGGGCTGTGTGCTTAGCCCTCTGCTGACACATGATTAACCTGCTAGATCCAGTTCAAACTGAATCATCAGGTCTGCTGATGACACAACAGTGTTTGGCCTCATCAACAACAAAGACAAAATGGTGTACTGTACAGATAAAAGGAGGTAGAGCAGCTGATGAAATAGTCTGAGCACAAGAACTTGAGTCTCAATGTGGACAAGACCAAAGAGATGAGTGTGAACTCCAGGAAGGTGCAGGTTGACAACTCCTCACTGCACAGAAGTAGCTTCTCCATGGAGAGAGTAAGAAGCACTGGGTTCTGGGAGTGCACATAATGGATAATCTCACATGGTCCCTCAACAACACCTCTTTAGCCATGAAATCACAGCAGCAGCTCCACTTCCTGAGGAGACTGAGGCAAGTGAGGCCCAAGCCACTTCCCACTCTAACCAATTTTTACTAGAGCACCACCGAAGCTGTCCTGACCAGCTCCATCACATTCTGGTACAAGATTTACAAGGGATCTTATCTCATGACCCTACAAAGGATTGTAAGGACTGCTGAGGGGATCATCAGGGTCTCTCTTCCACCCATCTGAGATACTTATCAGGAGTGCTGAATATGCAGGGCCCTTAATATTTTCAATGACCTTTCCCATCTGTCCAACAATCCTTTGACCCCCTACCATCAGGTACCATAGCAGTAGGTCAAAGGCTGTTATCATGGGGAAGAGCTTCTTCCCCCAGTCGTAAGACCATTGAACTCCCTGCCACCACCAAGGTCTCATCATGTATGAAATGCCAGTCCAAGTGCAAGAGTATACCGTTTACATTTTGACTTGTGCCATACATGCACCTTATTTGTTCAATCATTTGTGGTAATATTACCTTTCGGAGTCATATGTTATATGTACTGTGTTGTGTACCTTTATCTGGAGGAACATTGTTTAATTTGGCAGTATGCAGCTAAATGACAATAAATTTGAATTTGGACTGATGTACAATAACACTGGACAACAAAGATTTTGCTTCCTGAATACCTTTAGGTGTATCTTATGAATTTTGGGCTACTGATCATGAAAATCACAATGAAATTTCCCTATCATGCACCATTTTTAAAATAAACTTGTGTTTATTATTTCAGTTCATAATTAAAGTCAATTAAAATGTTGCCTACAATGTAAGCTGGAAAGTTTTCTATCTTGTCCAGGCATGCAGCTGCTGCATGGCAGGACAGGTTTTAGTAATAATTATTGGGTTCAGGGCAGTAAGGATGGAATTTGCCATCACCAGGCATAAAAATTTCTATGAAGGATTTTGATATTTGAGACAGATGCTTCCCAGAATAACTGATGCCAAGATTAAGGAAAGCATTTTTGTTGGTCCACAAATCAAACAGGTCATCAATGACAGGCAAGTTGAAGAATTTCTAATGGGACTGGAGAAAATCACATGGAAGGCATTCAAGGAAGTTGTTGAAATTTTTCTCGGTATCTACAGAGCACCCAATTACATGCAGTTGGCTGAAAGCATGCTTCAAGCATATAAAACCATGAAGTGCAACATGTCACTAAAGATTCATTTTCTACATTCCCATTTAGACTTCTTCCCTACAAATCTTGGTGATGTTAGTGATGAGCATGGTGAAAGGTTTCACCAGGACATTGCAGTCATGGAGAAAAGATACCAGGGCAACTAGAATCCATCAATGCTGGTGAATTATTGTCGGACACTTAAGTGAGAAGCCTCAGACACTGAGAACAAATGAAAATCATTAACAAAATATTTTTAACTTAGTTGAACTATTGCAAAGCATCAGCACCATTATGCAGTTAAATACATTATATTCAATAAGAGTTAATTTGTTGTTTTTCCAAATTCCTACGCGATACAAGTAGTCTGAAATTATATTTGTGTTCATCTTCAAGCAGTCTATCATAAACAAAAAAAAAATTCTGAGGAAGCAACACTTTTGAAAAAATTTGTTGTCCAGTGTAATCAATCACAGTAAGCTATGTTTTAATGTTAAAGAAAAGCAAAGTTTGTTATTAGATCATGCATGCTGAAATGTTGCTATCAGTAGAATCACACATCCTTGGGCATGATCAGTTTGATAAGACCGTAAGACACAGGAGTAGAGGTAAGCCATTTGGCCATTGAGTCTACTCCACCATTCCATTATGGCTGCTTTATTCCTATCTAAACTACATTCTCCTGCCTTCTCCCCATAATCTTTAGTGTGTTGATTAATCAAGAACCTATCAACCTCGGCCTTAAATATACCCAATGACCTGGCCTGAACAACTGTCGGCAATAATTTCACAGATTCACCACAGTCTGGTTAAAGAAATCTCTTCTTATCTTTTTTTCTAAACTGACATCCCTCAATTTTAAGGCTGTGCCCTCTGGTCCTAGACTCACCCACTGTCGGAAGCATATTCTCCACATCCAGTCTATCTAGGCCTTTCAGTATTCGATAGGTTTCAATGAGATCCCCTCCCCTTTCTTCTAAGCTCCAGCAAATACAGGCTCATTATATGTTAATCCTTTCATTCCTGGGATCATTCTCATGAACTTCCTCTGAACCCTCTCCAATGCCAGCACATCATTTCTTAAATAGGGCCCCCGAACTGCTCATTATACTCCAGGTGCCGTCTGACCAATGCCTTATAAAGTCTCAGCATTATATTCTTGCTTTTATATTCTAGTCCTCTTGAAATGGATGTTAACACTGCACTCGCCTTCCTTACCATTGATTTGAAGAAGAAGAAAGCCCTTAACTGCAAGTGGAGTCATCGGGACGCCATCATGACGATGTTTTATTTAGCAGGCTTTCTTATTTTTACGAGGCCAAGTTGCTAGCTCGCCACTCAACCCAGCATGGATGGCAAATGTGCAAGGGAGCTGGCTGGATTCGGACTTGAGAGCCTTCGCTCCAAAGTCCGGCATTGATGCCACTACGCCACCAGCCGGCTACCATTGATTTGACCTGCAAATTAATCTTTAGGGAATCCTTCATGAGGACTCCAACGTCCCTTTGCACCTCTGATTTTTGAATTTTCTCCCCATTTAGAAAATAGTTCACCCCTTTATTCCTTCTGCTAAAGTGCATAACCATGCACTTCCCAACAGTATATTCCATCTGCCAGTTCTTTGCCCATCTCCCCAATCTGTTGAACTCCTTCTGCAGACACCCTGCTTCCTCAGCACCACTTGCCCCTCCACCTATCTTCGAATCAGTGACATGTTTGGCCACAAAGCCATCAATGCCCACATCTAAATCAATGACATATAATGTGAAAAGAAACGGTCCCAAAACCAACCCCAGCAGCGTAACATTAGTCACCGACGGCCAACCAGAAAAGGCCCTCCCATTATTCCCACTCTTTTCTGCCTTCCCATTAGCCAAGTTTCTACTCATGCTAGTACCTTTCCTAAAATACTACTAGCTCTCATCTTCTTAAGCAGCCACATGTGCGGCACCTTGCCAAAAGCCTCCTGAAAATCTGAATAAACAACATCCACTGACTCTTCTTTATTTATCCTGCCTGTTATTTCCTTAGAGAATTCCAATAGATTTGTCAGGCAACATTTCCCCTTGAGAAAGTCATGCTGGCTTTGGCCTATTTTATCATGCATCTCCAAGTACACAGACAAACTCTTCCTTAATAAAAGGTTCCAATATCTTTCCAACCATTGAAGTCAGACTCACTGGCCCATAATTTCTTTTCTTCAGCCTCTCTCCCTTCTTAAAGAGTGGAGTGACATTTGTAAAATTCCAGGTGTCCAGTACCATTCCAGAATCTAGTGATTTTTGAAAGATCATTACTAATGCGTCCATAATCTCTTCATCTACTTCTTTCAGAAACCTGGGGTGCAGTCCATCTGGTCCACGTGACTCATCTACCTTCAGACTTTTCATCTTCCCAAACACCTTTCTCCTTCATAACAGCAATTGATAGGAGGGGACCCACAGAGTATGGAACACAAAAATGCAAATAAAATCAAATTTTAATTTTCTTTTTTTTTAAAAAAAGAACACTGCTGCTATATAATTCTGAAATAAGAAAGGAAATGCTAGGGGATCCTTGGAGGCCAGACAGCATCTGTGGAAAGAGATGACCTTCTATAAAATCTGAAATGTTATCACTGTTTCCCTATCACAGAGGATGCCTGATTTGCTACGTATTTCCAGTGTTTTCTATATCCATTTCAGATTGCCATAACCTACACTATTTTTTTTTTGCTTTTTCACATAGCAATCAGGGAAGTTTGATATTATCATCTCTTTGTGCAAATGATGCAAGAAGCATGTGTAGTAAGTTAGCTGAAGCGTCTACGTCCTGCAACCATCACTACTAATAGAACCTTAGCAGCATTCCATTGGAATCATTTGGATACATTACCAAGGTGCATCAAAGGGACAAATATTCTGTTTCCGTAAGTAAAACTGGACATGGTATGATACACTTCCATAGCTACCTTTTACTTTTAATATATTTGTACTTCAATCTACTAGCTGTGGTTGCATGGAAAAATAGTGGAACCAGAAAACTAATCAGCAGAACACACAAAACACGGATAATCAATACATGAGAGCCTGATACTAATGTAACACAAGCAAAGGACTGCTGTGCCACAGCTGAAATGAAAGAAATTGTGTTTTTTTTAAGAAAAATGGTTAACAAGTTGATTTTTTTTTAAAATCAAGAATGAGGTTTTAGGAGATCAGTAATTATCAGCTGCAATTTTTAATCATAATTATATCAACTTCGAATGAATTTATAATTTGCACCATTTGTCTTCAAGCAGAAACAAATAATTTAATAAATGTTTTACTCATAAATGAATAGCTTGGATCACCATATGATTTAGTTTACTTTAGCAAAATGCAATTGATGATTTAATTAAAATCTTCAGCTGCTGCTAGTACTGGTCTTTTTGCATTGAGATCAAAAATGACAAGTATTGGCACTCCACATTACTTTTCCCTCTAGAGATGGGAATCATTTCTGTCAGTTTGTGGAATCTCTGTAGCAAAGGGAACAACAGCTGTCAATCTTTGATTCTCTTTGGAAAAAGGAATGGTCCTGCCAATCAATGGGCATCTCTTTGGAATAGAGAATATCAGCTGTGAGTCTATGAGAATATTCCTGGAAAATGGAACAATGACTGTCTACAGAAATCTATACAGAACAAGGAATGTTTGTTATCTGTCTGTGAATTTCTCTGAAGCTGGGATTCTTTGTTTCCTGAAGAAGGGTCTCGGCATGAAATGTCGACTGCTTACTCACTTCCATAGATGCTGCCTGGCCTGCTGAGTTCCTCCAGCAATTTTTTTTGTGTTGTTTTGGATCTCCAGCATCTGCAGATTTTCTTTTATCTGGGAATCTCTATAGCCAATTATAGAGAAAGATTTCTCCTTACGTGGATGAACTAAATAATGGTTGAAGTTTGTTTTAAGGATTGAGCAGCTCCAAGGACTGGAGCCACTAATTAACTCAATAACAGTCCTAATTATGAAAGAAAAGATCCTCTCATTTAAACATTATTTGACCAGAGCATCTATGAGCCAACCATACAAACATTTTATTGGTGATATCTTTGTATATTGGGAGTACTTCATTCTCCTTCACTTTGGGATGATTATCTAAAGCATCTTTTTTTTATGCCATAGAGCCTTACCAAGTGGTCTATAAACCCCAGGTTGGGAACCCTTGATCTAAAGAGGAAGCGAATGATAGAAGGACCGATGTTATACTGCAGCGATTAAATCTGAACCAGTTACTTCAAGCAGTTTAGTACGTTATATAAAAGCCTTCAAGGGAGATTTTGTTCTATATACGAGGGGTGATTGATAAGTTTGTGGCCTAAGGTAGAAGGAGTCAATTTTAGAAAACCTAGCACATTTATTTTTCCTACATTTACATACTTAGTCCAGCGGTCCTGGACCATACAGATCCCTTCTTTGTGGAAGTCGGCATCTTGGACCTCCAGAAAGAGGTCCACAGTAGGGGTGATTGATAAGCTCATGGCCTAAAGTAGAAAGAAATGTGGAGAAACTTCAAACTTTCTGTATTTTCACTCAAGGAGTTGAACTGTACGTGCATGTAATGAGAGTGTCTTGGACCTCCAGGTGGTCCACAACAGGGGTGATTGATAAGTTCGTGGCCTGAGGTAGAAGGAGATAAGTTATACAGCTGTCATTACATGCACATGCAGTTCAACTCTGAGTGAAAATGCAAAAAGTGTGAAGTTAATAATTCATCTCCTTCTACCTTAGCCACGAACTTATCAATCAGCCCTGCTGTGGGCACTTTCTGGAGGTCCGAGATCAGTATGCTCCAAGAGTGAGCTTTCTTAAATGTGGTCAGTGGGTCACAGTCTTGTCTCTGTAAAGGAAGGGGGCTGGCGGTTCTGGTAAATAACAGATGGTGCAATCCTCGGCATATTACAATCAAGGAACGTGTCTGTAGCCCGGATATTGAACTTTTTGCTGTTGGACTCCAGCCATATTATTTGCCAAGGGAAATCTCGCATGCAATTGTGGTTGTTGTGTACATCCCTCCCTCTGCCAACCCGACGTCGGCGTGTAACATCATTTACACCGTCACAGCCAGATTACAAACCCAGCACCCGAGTGCCCTCATTAACATCTCGAGTAATTTCAACCAGGTTACCATGGCTAGAACACTGCCCAACTTCACGCAGTATGTGAGCTGTACAAACAGAGGGGAGAGGACTCTGGATTTGATGTACGCTAATGTTAAGGATGCATACAGCTCCTCTCCCCTCCCCCAACTGGGAAGGTCAGATCACAACCTGGTGCATCTAAAACCCTGCTACGTGCCTCTGGTGAAAAGTAAACCTGCAACCTCGAGGACAGTGAGAAAATGGTCGGAGGAGGCTTATGAGGCGCTCCAGGGTTGTTTTGAGGTGACAGACTGGCAGGCACTCTGTGAGCCACATGGAGAGGATATTGATGGGCTCACAGAGTGCATCACTGATTACATCAACTTCTGTCTGGACTGCAATGTTCCGACAAGAACTGTCCTTTGTTATTCAAATAACAAGCCATGGGTGACAAAGGACATTAAAGGACATCCTGAATGCTAAAAAGAGAGCGCTTAGAGATGGAAATAGGGAGGAGCTGAGGGCAATACAGAGGGGCCTGAAAGCCAGGATCAGGGAGGTTAAAGACAGGTACAGGAGGAAGTTTTAGTGGAAACTCCAGCAGAACAACATGAGAGAGGTCTGGAGGGGGATAACGACCATCACTGGGTTCCGGCAAATTAGCAACAGAGGAGCAGAAGGCAGTCTGGATAGGGCCAATGAACTTAACCTGTTCTTTAACAGATTTGACATTGTGGCCCCTGCCCATCCCACACATGAGCCATCTGTTGTCAGCCCCCAACCATCACATATTCCACTCTCCCCTCCTACCCCTCCTCACAGTCCCCCACCCTGCTCTCATAACTGTACCCCTTCCCCACAGGAAACCACCACGGTGGGCTTCACAACTGAACAGGTGAGAAGACAGCTGAGACGTCTCAACCTAAGCAAGGCTGCAGGACCAGATGGTGTCAGTACCAGGGTGCTCAAAGCCTGTGCCCCTCAGCTATATGGAGTACTTCGCCATGTATTCAACCTGAGCCTCTGGAGGGTTCCTGTACTGTGGAAGACGTCCTGCCTCGTCCCTGTGCCGAAGACGCCGCGCCCCAGCGGCATCAATGACTACAGACCGGTGGCTTTGACCCCCCACATCATGAAGACCCTGGAGAGACTTGTTCTGGAGCTGCTCTGGCTATGGTCAGGCCACACTTAGATCCCCTCCAGTTTGCCTACCAGCCCCGACTAGGAGTTGAGGATGCCACCGTCTACCTGCTGAACCGTGTCTATGCCCACCTGGACAAGCCAGCGAGAACGGTGAGGGTCATGTTTTTTGACTTCTCCAGTGCATTCAACACCATCCACCCTGCTCTGCTGGGGGAGAAGCTGACAGCGATGCAGGTGGATGCTTCCCTGGTATCATGGATTCTTGATTTTCTGACTGGGAGACCACAGTACGTGTGCTTGCAACACTGTGTGTCCGACAGAGTGATCAGTAGCACTGGGGCTCCACAGGGGACTGTCTTGTCTCCCTTTCTCTTCACCATTTACATCTCGGACTTCAACTACTGCACAGAGTCTTGTCATCTTCAGAAGTTTTTGGATGATTCTGCCATAGTTGGATGCATCAGCAAGGGAGATGAGGCTGAGTACAGGGCTACGGTAGGAAATTTTGTCACATGGTGTGAGCAGAATTATCTGCAGTTTAATGTGAAAAAGACTAAGGAGCTGGTGGTAGACCTGAGGAGAGCTGAGGTACCGGTGACCCCTGTTTCCATCCAGGCGATCAGTGTGGACATGGTGGAGGATTACAAATACCTGGGGATACGAATCGACAATAAACTGGACTAGTCAAAGAACACTGAGGCTGTCTACAAGAAGGGTCAGAGCCGTCTCTATTTCCTGAGGAGACTGAGGTCCTTTAACATCTGCCGGACGATGATGAGGATGTTCTACAAGTCTGTGGTGGCCAGTGCTATCATGTTTGCTGTTGTGTGCTGGGGCAGCAGGCTGAGGGTAGCAGACACCAACAGAATCAACAAACTCATTCGTAAGGCCAGTGATGTTGTGGGGATGGAACTGGACTCTCTCACAGTGGTGTCTGAAAAGAGGATACTGTCTAAATTGCATGCCATCTTGGTCAATGTCTCCCATCCACTACATAATGGACTGGTTGGGCACAGGAGTACATTCAGCCAGAGACTCATTTCACCGAGATGCAGCACAGAGCATCATAGGAAGTCATTCCTGCCTGTGGCCATCAAACTTTACAACTCCTCCTTTGAAGGGTCAGACACCCTGAGCCAATAGGCTGGTCCTGGACTTATTTCATAATTTACTGGCATAATTTACATATTACTATTTAACTATTTATGGTTCTATTGCTATTTATTATTTATGGGCAACTGTAACGAAAACCAATTTCCCCCAGGATCAATAAAGTATGACTATGATGACTATGACTATGAACAGACCCACTCCAGAAGCACACACACAAAAGTCCAAAAAGCATCGACATTCCAGCAGAATGTTGTGGCGGTGCTGGAGATGCCCGTGTTTTGATATGATGTTAGATCAAGGCTCCTCTGCCTTTCTGAGATGCAAAAAAAAAAATCTAATGGCAAAATTCTGAAGAAGAGAAGTGCTAGTCTTGGTCTCTTGACCAGTACTTATCCTTCATTTAACATTATATAAAAAAAATACCCGTTTACGAGCACATTGGTGCTGATGACGTCTTGCTTCACCTAAACCAGCTGCCGCATTTTAATGCATGTAGGGTGTTTTAATGCAAGTAGGATGTAAAACTGACCATATAAATGCAAGTCTCTTTAACCATGCAACTTTTGATGAGATCCGTTATCTATTATTTGATTGCATCACGAGTGATTCTCTGGGTGTTCTATGATCAGCACATGTGGACATCTACAGTATTAGTTGATATCTTAGAAAGTGTGTGTCAACAATCTCTCTGACCCTGCCACGCAGTCACGTTCATGTTCATTAGGAGTCACGGACAGAGAGCACTGCTTATTTTCTCTTCTGCAATAAAACTGAGATCAGCTAACTCAGCACAGAGAAGGGATAAAAATCTGACATCGTCTTGTTGTGTATGGTTTACCTGCTCATTCATTCATATAGCTAGGCTATAACAAAGGTTCTGTTTTGTTTAAGCAGGTACCACACATACTTATTGACTCTCAAATCAAGAAAAAATGCAAATAGCTTAAACAGCTCACCTACTCTGGAAGCGTGAAAGTAGTTCTCCTAGGTAATCAGTTCTGTTTCTCTTCCTCTCAGACGGTAGAGCTCTTGTTTCTGGGTGTTGGCCTTTAACTGTAGAAAGGGGATAATTTATCCACATCCAGTTGACGGCAATCTCAGTAATGCCAGAAGTTGCAAAGGCTAAAATATTCTCTTTGCTAAATCCATCTGCTGCTCTTTAAAATGAACATTAAAAAATGAATAAATAAGTGTCCAGAGTTCAATTCAACATTCTTGCTCTTTCAACTGCAAAATGAAGGACAGATGAAAGAAGCACCATGTGTTTTATCTCTGCACCGAGGGACACCTATATAATGTACATGTAATGAAGAGCAGTGATGCCTGCCATGCGCTGCATACTCAGCGGGTCAAAACACAGCAGAATTAATGAAATAAAATAGTTGATGATTCACAATACATGACAGACTTTGTTACTATTTTCCAGTGATAAAGATAGAGGTTGTGCTTTAGTGCAAATACTTTCTAATTATTCTCTACCTAATTGATATGTAAAACACTCAGAAACATCTCCTTTGAAGATGTCACAGTTACTATTAAACCTGCCAATGGAAAAATCCACAACTTTGAGAGATGAGTATGAAGAAGAACATGTTCAAAAAGACTCTTAAATATCTGACTGAGAATTGGGGAAAAGTCTAAGACAGAATACAAAATATCACATGGTTTTGTCACCGAACTTTTTCCTGTAGAAGTTTAAGTGGGTGTGGTGGAGCCACAGTGGAACAAATCAAACATGCTGTGAAACATGAGAGTTTGTTCCATGGGACAAATTTTTGATTTATTTCATACATTTTTGGAATAGACTTTCCTCTTTGATTTCTATAGAAAGCAATTATGAAAGAATAATTTGAAATTTCATAGGTTTATTAATATTTCTTTACACATGTACTTAAAATATTTGCATAGTATAATGGTGTGGGTGGGCTGCAGACTGGTCACTGCTGTTGCTTCACTTTGTTATCTATTTCAGTCAGACTGCCCAGGAAAAGGTTAGTGCTTCACCATGGAAAGTTCATCAAAAGGTGCATTACTCTGGTACTCACAGGCATTCAGAGTGTAGATCTTTTCTCTATTCTAATGAATGGCTAGATGCTACCCCATCCTGGAGGACTATTTCAATAGCCTGAAATACAGTTGAATTCTTCAAGAAAGTATGGAACGCAAGAAAATCTGCATATGTGAATCTGCCTGGAGATTAAGTTCATCAATGATGGGTATAGCTGTGACTACTTTAAGGAAAAATACATTTCTTCCCTCATCATTTCTGGCAAATGTCAAAGAATGACATTAGTACTAGATGACCTACCACTCTTCTCAATAGCTGTTGAAAAATCTCCCTTTAGAACATGTCGACCAACTTTTGATTGATTCTCTTTTCTGTTCTAAAGAGAATTTTTCAAAAAATGTTTCCTAATCTCTTTCCTTGCTCAAGCCTTATTAATGTTGCAACAAATTCCTTCATCCAGTCCTATTGATAAATTTAGTTATCTAATTTGTTTGTGGATTGACATCTTGTGTTATTGTATAAAATGGTGTCTTAGACAGAAATACATGGAGGGCTACATAGAAAGAGTACAGGTAAAGCTACTTATTGTGGAAAAAGCTGCCAAATAGTTGTTCTTGCTCTTGTTCATTTTATTTCTGCAATATGGAATTAAAATTAAATATTGACTGTTGCTGACAATACCAAATTGGAGGGCAAGGCTATGGGTGACAATAGTGAGAGACTGCATACAACTAATAGGCTTATGGTATAGGCGAACAGAACAAAAAAAAAAAATTCCCAGGTAAAATATATTAAACAACACGTTAAAAAGGAAGAAACAAACAATTCATGAAGCAAGATTTTATCTAGAATATACACCTTGCAGGTAAATAGGCTTAAAGGTGGCATTGCAGTAAATGAGGCCTTGGAAAGAAATTCTTATTTTCTCCTGCAGGAACAAAATATAAGCATGGGAAAATAAGGATAAACTTTCAGAAGAGCTTAATTAAGTCATAACTGAAGTACTGGGTATAATACAGCCACCTCATTTTGAAAAAAAATACTATGAATGCAATTTAAAATTTGCCATAGAGATACACTGTGAAAACACAATGGTGAAGAAAGAGAAATTAGACTCTTTCTACCAGAAGGTACAAGGTGAATTTATAACTGTTTAATTCCACTAGCCAAGATGGCTACTAATGGAATGAAAAATAAGATAATCATGGACATATTTAAGGAATTTTAAACTATGTTATTAGAACATGGGAACTCTCTGGCACAATTCAACTTCTTTTTAAACAAAATTATGTATACAATTGAGGACTATTACTGGAAAGAGAACATGATCAGGAGAAATGGAATTTGATGAGGCAACCATTATGGAGATAACACCACTAGAAATCCAATTAATAGAATGGCACATTTTATATCTGCAAACTTCCTTGGTCTTCTCTTGAAAGTACACAAGATTCCTTGGAGATTTTCAATAAGCTGGCTCTTGAACCCTGGAACGATCTCTGATATTGATTTCACATTTTATTTACAGAAATTTGTATATTTCTTTTGCGGTAGGATGAGGGAAAAAAAGAACATTGTGGTAAAACTGACTGGTGCAGGGATTCAGCTCAAAATATCGCCAATTCTTCTCTGCCCCCCCCCCCCCAACCTACAGATGTTCCAGATTTCAGCATCTGCAGTCTCTGGCATCTCTAAAATTGACGTACACTAAAACATGCCTGATTTTAATGTCCTTCACACGAATCCCAAAACTTATTTACTTCTTCGTAACTGATGTATTCTTTTATAGTTTGATCAATAATCACTCTCAAACCCTTTGCCATTCCAAATTCAGTCATATTATAAATGCACGTAAGTTTTGTTCTTCAGATTCCTACTTTGAATTAATACTGTTTAAGAGTCCTTTTGTTTTCTTTACTAGGGTTATTAATTTCAGTGTAGATCTGTTACGGTCTCACCTCCCTCCATTCGAATAGTGCAACTTCGGATTTTACAAGAATCCACTTATTACATTGCTCTATGTCAAATTGCATGAAAATGCACCTGTCATATTTCAATCAATCCTTATAAATGAGCCAAGCCTTTCTCAGACATCCCACCTCTCCCGGAAGGTCCGGGAGTCTCACGCAAATTAATAGTGGCTCCTTGATGCCCGCAAATTATATACAATGTTCCGGAAATTGATTTTTTTTGGGAGCGAGCGTGAGAGAACACGAGAGAGCGAGCGCAAGAGCAAGAAATCAAGCGCGAGAGAGCGAGCGCGAGTGAGAGCAACCACGAGAGAGCGCGCACGCGAGAGTGAGAGCGAGAAAGCAAGCGCGTGAGTGAGAGCGAGAGAGCAAGCGCAAGAGAGCGAGAAAGCAAGCGCAAGAGAGCGAGAAAGCGAGAGAGCGAGAAAGCAAGCGCGAGAGAGAGAGAGTGAGCGAGAGAGCAAGCGCGTGAGAGAGTGAGAGCGAGAAAACAAGCGCGAGAGAGAGCGAGAGAGTTCCAAAAAAAAAGTCAGAGTGGCAGAGTATTCCAAAAAAAAACGTATGTCACCCCAGACTACACTAAAGTGTACCACTGCCTAATAGGGGTCAAAAATAATGACAGTGTCTCTCGCTGCACTGTTTGCAACAGTGACTTTTCTATTGCCCATGGTGGGTTAAAACTGTAAAAGACATGTTGAGATGAGTTTAACAGGTGTCATTCATTCATTAGCATAGCTAACGTTATTCAAACTAGCTGGCTAGCTGCTAAGGAGCTACTCTATTGCAGTCATCCCACCTCTCCCGGAAGTCTCCCGCAAATTGATGGTGCTACCTCCCTGAAATGAGTTTTTGCAGGGTAGGATGTCTGATTTCTGAAACCAGCCAAGCTCCATTTTTTTTTTGCACATTCACACCATTTTGCGAGCATCCATTCTTCTGTGCAGGAGAAAAACATTAAAAAAACATACTCATGAAATACCTCTGGTTATTTCTTCAGAAAATGTTAGAAACATCCATCAAGTCAGGTAAATTCAGCAAAAACAGACCCTTCATCAGAACTGAGAAAACAAATTAGATCTAATTTGTAGAGAAGGTGGGTGTGCAGATGTTATTCCGCTGTTTTGGAAACATTGGGATTATATGTTACAAGAGTTGTTAAAGAAGAACAAAGGGCCATTTAAAAGCCATGAGATGCAGGTCAGAGTTATTACTATAGCAGAGAACCTAAAAGGGTGCATTGAAAATAATTAGCAGAGCAGGTAGTGTCTGTGAAGTGAGAAAATATGAGTCAATATGACAGAGGAATCACCTTACAGTTTTGACACAAGCCAAGTTGTTGAATTTGATATTATATCCTCAAGGCTTTGGTGTGTGCATCAGAAGATTAAGTACTGTTCCTCAAGATAATTTGGCCTTCACTGTACACAGACAGATAGGGCAGAGTGGGAATGGAGTGGTGATTTAAAGTGGCAGAATCCTCATTGAAAGGAACTACTGTGCAAAGTAGTCACCCAAACTGCATTTATTCTCTCCAGCGTTGAGGAGACTACATTGAGAAAGCCAAAAGCAATATTCTAAAATTGGAAATATGGAAGTGAATCAGTCCTTCACATGAACTAAAGGCAAGATGATCAAGCTAGCTGTGGAAGTTTGTGGACTTATAGGGAGATCAAGAAAGAGAAGGGAAAATCAGAGATGGGCAATGTGAAATCAAGAACAGAATTGTCGTAGAAGATAGTGAGTTTGGTAGGAAACTGAGAAGCAGGACCTCCAGGATTGTAATCTCTGGATTTCTGCTAGTGCCATGTACCAGTGAGGATAAGAATAGGATGACTTGGCAGATGAACGTGTGGCTAAGGAATTGGTGCAAGAGGCAGAGTTTCAGATTTTTGGATCAACGGGATCTCTGGGAAAGGTATGACCTGTACAAAAAGGACAGGTTATACTTGAAACTGAGGAAGATCAATATCCTCATGGTCAGGTATACTAGAGCTGTGGAGGTGGGCTTAAACTAATTTGGCAGGGAGATAGAAACCAGTGTGATAGGGCAAAACTGCAGTCATTCAGACGAGTTGAAGTGCAACATGGGGAAAAATGAATAAGGTAATGAATACAAAACTGAAGGTGTTATATTTGAATGCATGGAATAAGGTCGATAAACTTGTAGCATTGTTAGAGATTGGCAGGTATTACGTTCTGGGCATCACTGAGTCATAGCTGAAAGAAGATCAAGGTTGGGAGGAGACACATTGTATTGAAATGTCAGGCAGTTAGGCAGAGGGCATGGGGTGATTCTACTGGTAAAAATTGAAATCATATCCCTACAAAGAGGTGACATAGGATCGGAAGATATAGAATCTTTGTGGGTAGAGTTAAGAAACTGCAAGGGAAAAAAGACACTGATGTGAGTTATATACAGGCCTCTGAACAATAACCAGGAAATTACAATGGGAGATAGGAAAGGCTTGTAAAATTGACAATGTTCTGTTAGTCATGGACAATTTTCAATATGCATGTATTGTAGGTTGGGAAAATCAGGCTGGTGCTGGATTCCCAAAAGAGGGAATTTGTAGAATGTTTTTTAGTGCAGCTTGTGGTTAGCCCAATAGAGAAAAGGCAATTCTGGATTGGGTTTGGGATATGATTAGGGAGCTTAAGGTAAAGGAACCTTCAGGAACCAGTGATCATGATAGAATGAACCCTGTAGTTTAAGAGGGAGAAGATGAAGCCTGATATATCAGTAATACAGTGTAGTAAAGGGAATTACAGAGGGATGAGAGAAGAGCTGGTCAAAGTTGATTGGAAGGGGACTCAAACCAGGATGTCAACAGAACAGCAATGGCTGGAGTTTCTGGGAATAATTTGGAAGGAACAAGATTGATAGATCCCAAAGATGAAGAGGAAAACTGATGGCAGGAAGATACAACTGTGGTTGATAAGGTAAGTCGAAGACAACATAAAAGCAAAACAGAGCATATAACATAACAAAAATTAAGTGGGAAGTTAGAAGATTGGAAGCTTTTAAAAACCAACACAGAATACAACTAAAAAAGCCATAAAGAGAGAAAAGAAGAAATATGAAGGCTAGAATATACAAGAATACCAGATACTTTTTCCAGATATATAAAGAGTAAAAGAGAGACAAGAGTAGATATCAAACCACTGGAGAATGACACTGTATAGGTAGTAACGGGGAACAATGAAATGGTGGACAAACTTAATAAGTATTCTGCATCAGTTTTCATGTGGAAAACACTAGCAGTATGCCATAAATTCAAGAGCATCGGGGGGGGGGGGGGGGCAGGAAATGAGTGTATTTTCTATGACTAAGGTGAAAGTGCCTGTGAAGCTAAAAGGATTGAAGATAGATGAAGTTATCTGGAACAGGTAGACAACACTCCAGGTTTCTGAAAGAGGTAGCTGAAGAGATCGTGACAGCATTGGTAATGATTTTTTCAGAATCATTAGATCCCGGAATGGTTCTAAAAGACTGGAAAATTACAAATGTCACCCTACTCTAAGAAGGGAGGGAGAGCAGAACAAAGGAAATTATAGGCCTGTTAGCTTGACTTCTGTGGTTGGGAAAAAGTTGGAGTCCATTAATAAGGATGATGTTTTAGTGTACTTGGAGGTGTACTATAAAAGAGGCCAAAAGCAGCCTGGTTTATTTGATGGAAAATCTTGCCTGGCAAATCTGTTGGAGTTCTTTAAGAAAATAATAGGCGGGATAAATAAAGAAGAGTCAGTGGATACTGTTTACTTGTATTTTCAGAAGGCCTTTGACAAGGTACCACACATAAGACTGCTTAACAAGATAAGCGCCCATGGCATTACAGGAAAATACTAATATGGATAGAAGATTTGCTGACTGGCAGGAGGCAAAGACACAGAATAAAGTCAGAATTGATGGCTTTGTGTCCAAGTCTGCAAATGCTACAAAAATAGTTGAAGGGGCAGCAAGAATTCTGCAAAAGGGCTAAGATAGATAAGGAGAATGTGCAAATAAGTGATAAATGGTACATACTGTAGGGTAGTGTATGTCCATGTACTTTGATAGAAGGAATTAAGGCATAGTTTATTTTCTAAATGGTGGGGGGGGGGAGAAAAAATAATCAGGGATGCAAAGGGTCTTGGGAGTCCTTGTATAAGATTCCCTGAAGGTTAACATGCAGTTGAGTCAGTGGTACAGAAGCCAAATATAATGTTAGCATTCATTTGGTGAGGAGATTGTTACATTGTTTTCATGTATTTCAGAAAGGATATACAGCCTTTGTACGGGATGTAGTAGAGGTTTACCAGGATGTTGTCTGACTTAAAGGCTATGAGTTATAAGGAGAGATTGGACAAATTTAGGTATATGGATCATGTGCAGGAAGTACAGAATTATTTAATTTGGCATCGTATTTAATACAGATATCATGGACTAAAGAGCCTGGTCCTGTGCCGAATTGTTCTTCTCTGTATATAACTTGTTAAACAGCGAGGGAAAGTACAGCTAACTTATGTTGATCTTGTTAGTCCACCACTGAGATGGTCCTGATTGGGTCAGTTGGTGGTGATGAAAGGTGTAAACTACTTCAGTTACAGTACTTAATGGAAAGTCCAATAAATTCTCTTCATACTTCATCTCCACCAAGAGATGAATCCACCGCAGAGATCTGACAATGCACAATATTGAAATTAAAAACAAAACTTCCTAGTGTTATTCCAGTGTGAAATTTGGGTAAGTATTTCTACAGAAAATGTGAAATTTCATGCATTCACAAAATGGAAGCGGATATCAGAGCGTGGGCATGAAATTTCAATTACTGAAAATTGATTGGACTGCTGCCGTGTCTGTATTTTGCAAATAAAGAATGACCTTACAGATTCATCATTAATATCTGAACATAGCAACTGCTGCAAAACTCTATTTATCTTTGCTCTTCCTTCTCTGCAAAAAAAACAGCAAAATTTAACACAAATCTTCATTAGATGCCTGGGGTTTCTGATGTTTTGAGGTTTATGCAAATAAGGAAGGTGATTCGCAAAGATGAAATGCTAAATCTGGGACAGGTCATTTTATATCTGTTGCTGGGATTTCAGTGAAGCATAATGTTGGATATTTGAATTTGTTTAAGCCTACATTGCCTGGAACTACAAAGAATATTTAGTCACGGATTTGTGTGTGTGCTGAATTTGAGCAGTCTGGAAAAAGAATTTGAGATGCAAAAGTGGTTACAAGTTGCTGTTACTGATGGGAGCATTTGAAGGGGATTTATTGAGTGCATGTTCCTATTAAGTATGGGGCACAGGTGTAACCTTTTCTGGATGTTTTATTGCAATGCATGTGCCACGTTTCACATCAGTACTACATTGTAGATGGAAGGAACAATGAAAGGTTTGGTGTAAAACCCTGGTTGAATTTCCTCTTCCCAAATCCAGGAAGATTGAGTTTAGCTCACTCAGTGAAAACCAGTAATCTTTGGTATATTTACTTCAATTCTGTGTTCTGTATTTGAACCCGACAACTAAAAGAGCTCTGAAATTACAATTAAATAGCTACTGCATGTGGCTAATAGCCATGATATGTTTAACCACCAGCTTTTCATCACTCATGGCATCAACAATGAATGCTGGCAGCATCCATGGAAAGAGAAATTGGGTGCATCTTTCAGGTCAATGACCCTTTGCCAGGGTTTTGTTCAGCTACTCTAATAAAGGGTCTCCTTTGCAGAGAGTTTCCAGCATTTTTTGTTCATAATGCTGATTTCAACTACCCATAGTTTTTTAAAAATATTTTTCCATAAACATTCCTTGGTAAATTCAAAAAAATTCTCCATCCCAGAGGGAAGCTGTATTGGTGAGGTATTGGAAGGGGAGGTCTCTTTAGAAATAGAACTACAGCACATCAATGCATGGGGAAAGGCTGAATTTGCACTCATTTCTTCAGATCCTCTCACTGGAACTCATATTGCTCCATCATTGCTGCTGGCAGCTATAGACAGCTGTTTCAGCAGAGATCCAATCAAGCTACAGAGACCTGTTATCGTGTATAAGTTAGTAGCACTTCCAAGTGATTTGCAGTGACAGTTTTTATTTCAGCACAAGTGGGACACTCAACCTACAATATACCAATATTAATGCAGCATATTAACACACTAAGTTATCATGCACTCTAGTTATTATCATGACTAATTTAAATACCTTAACGTCTATTGCAATTATGCAAGTCTGCGAGGATAATTCTATCTAGTCAACATTAAATAATCTTCTATCCATCCTGTCACATTCGAAACAATAATAGAATGGGAAGGAGTGGGAGATGGCACCAATTCCCGTAATGTTACACTGTCCTTTACTTTGGGTTGTGTGGGGTGCCACAGCAGCTCAGCACAAGGCTATTTCATCTCAGACGTCAGAGTTCAATTCCGGTATCCTTTAAGAAGTTTGCACGTCCTTCCAACAAGCACAGGGGTTTCTCCTGTGTGCTCTATTTTCCTCCCACAGTCCGAAGATGTACCGGTTAGCAGGTTAATTGGTCAGTGTAAATTGCCCTCTCATTAAGCCAGGTTAAATAGGAGAGTTATCAGTGCAGCTTGTCGGGCCGGAAGGGTTTGTTCCACACTATATCTATAAATAAATAAACCAGGCAGTAATGGCAATTTTTAAAATGCACATAACTTGTAATTGTACCAGTGTAAAACTAATGTTGGGATTAACATATCCATTTTGGGATATACGTATGCTTAAAACATTAATCCATTGGTGTGATATTTATCGTTGCATTATTATTTTTTAGTTTTGTTTGCTGGTATCAGTTCCTTTGAAAGTGGGCCGCAGTTTCCCTATCAAGCCAGCCACAGTGGGTTTCCCAATGGGGATTCTTTGATCCCTTTGCTTCTCCAAATAAGCTACATCAGTGGATCAAGTCCAAACTTGGACAGCTGCCGTTTGCCATATGGTGTACGCTGACAAATGCAAACATCTATTAGCATTTAATAGCAAGTTAGAGGTTCTTTTACAACTAAAGCTGTGAGCTTTATTTCACATACTTAGCGGAGACCCGTGACCCACCTTGTTTGTTTGACTGCCTTGGCAATAGCTGTAAAGATCTTCAGTAACTTCAATGTCACAGGTGGGGCGAGGGGTCTTTCCAAAGGCCAACACTGAGGACAAATATAACGAAAGCTGATCAATAAAACAACAAGTAACAAGATAGTCATTAAAGCATTCAGTATTAGACTCTGCATTCTCCTAACTACAAATAAATTAATCCATTATCTCCCCTCCACCAGCATAACTTTAGCAATATTCTGCCACTGATGCTTCCTGAACTGGTGAGTGTTTCCAGTGTGCTGTTGTTTTGTTTCTTTTTCTTAGATTTCCAGCATCTCTGATTTTCATTTGTATTGATTTGCATTTTTTGTATACCCATCCCTTACACATTATTCCTTACATCTCCTATTCATACTGCCTCAGCCATGTCACTTCCAACCTTACCCAAAACAACTTTGGCACAGCCATAATTCAACATGTAGCCAACTATTCTCTCTCTAACGTCCCTTATTAATCCGCAAACAAGTTGGCCCTGTAAGCACTGGGGTTACCTGGCCTCACACGATCAGAGAGATTCCTTTTGCCCCACTGATCTCTCCCTGACCCTCTCTCTCTCGCTGACTGTGAATTAACTTCATTTATTCATTCTCCCAGATGAAATCAGGGGCCTTCAACCTCAAGTGTTAAATTTGTTTCTTTTTCCACAGACGCTGCCTGACCTGCTGAGTGTTTCTAGCATTTTCTGATTTTATGATCTAATATCACACTGAACAAATACTCAATGTTCCTCATTATGAAAGCAAATAGTCAAAATATGGTTCAACATTGATTTCCAATATTTTTGCAAAGGTTGCTCAATTTGCTGTGAGAACATCATTAGAGTCACTTCAAGGGATGACAGTATAGGCCAGCACTTGTAATATTGATTGCAGAATCCTTTTGCATGTCAAACAGCATTGGTTATGTTTTGATTTAGTGTAACACTACAAATTCATGTTGTGTCTGTCGGGAGGTCACAACCACTTGCACCGTGGCTAGAAATTGCACAGCGTCATTTTGAAGTACACATTCTGCACTGCACCACACTGCTCCTCAGGATGTTTTAAAATTGTAAACTGTGTTATTAAAATGTAAAAATTAAACTAATGCAAGCAGTCTGCTGGAGGAACTCAGCAGGACAAGCAGCATGTGCAGAAGGAAAGGCAATTCAAGCACCTGCAGTTTTTGTATCTCTAGAAACTAAACTAATTGAATTAGTTTAATGTTTCAGGGATTTCTGGATATAGCAAACTAATTTCAGTATTTTGCAAAAACACATTAATGGGAAAAATTTATAGTTATTGGACTTAAAAGCATGCCCCTTGGCAGTCTAACTCTCCCATAATGCTTTCTGAAAATTTGAAATTAACCAAACTTGGGTTGTTCCACATGACTACTTTGGAGAGACGTTTCTTCTGATGAACTTCGAACAGGCCTTATAGACCACAATATCTGTGTCAAACATGATACTGAATCAAACTAATTCCCTTATATTTGTATGCATTTCATTTCTATTCATTCTCTCACATACGTATGTTGAATAGCTTCTTAAATGCCATTACTATAACTGCTTTCATCACCCTGGCAGCCTGTTCCAAGTACCTACCACTTTCTGTGTAAAAATTAGCTCCATACACATCCCTTAAACTTTCCCTCTCTCACCTTAAAGGCATGTCCACTTACTTGAATTTTTACCCTGGGGGGTAAAAAGAAGATTCTGACTGAATACACCCATGTCACCAATTATCCTACTACTCATCTGTCTTTGTAATATATGAGGCATATTACATATTTCAAATGTTATATGTGGTTTGTATTTGCGTATATTGTGGATGTCGTAATGATATTGATACATTAACTTGCAGGCCAAAGATGAAGAAGTTAGAGAAGGAAGGTGTTAACACTGATTTTTATGCATATTTACATTTATGGGACTGTGTAAAACTGCAAGGATGCACTATGTTGCTCATTGACTAGGGCTCATCAGGGAACACAATCCAAAGATCTACTATAAATATTTGCAGGGGCAGGATACTACAGCTATCTATCAGTCCAACCCAAAACCATGTGCTGAAGGCACATTTTAAGCTTCTGAGGATTGGGTTTAATTCTGGTATCGGGTCCTGTCCATGCCCATTCTCTCCATCACCAAGTGGGTTTCATTAGAGTTCTCTGATTTCCTCCCACAATCTAATGGCGTGTTTGCCAAGTTAATTGGCCACTGTAAATTGCTACTTAGTGGAGTTCAAATGAGAGCAATAATCGTAAGGGTTTGATGGAGAGTCAGCTGCAGAGATATAGCATATAAAGAAGAGTAATGGCATTGGTCCCTAATTGGATGCCGTGGGTTCAGCCTATTTCTGTGTCATTATAAGATCAGAAAATGTACTACACAATAAGAATAAAATCTGAATGGGCACGGGGCCTTAAATGATGAAAACCTGCTACCAAATTTCCCACCATTTGGTGGTACCATCTGAAAGGCCATTTGGTGGTATCATCTGAGAGGCCATTTGGCAATCAGATAAATAATGAATGTCGATTTCAGACTGAGAATGATTCTTATTGTTGGCTGACACGGAAAGAGTTTTGTTGATGTTACACTGTTCTTGACCTCAGTACCAGGTTGGGAGAACTGAGGGCCTTCCTTCCCTTGCTCTAGTAGTTTGCATATCTCTCACTGGGGGAATGAAACTCGTTCAGGTCAGCAAATGTGGCGGAGTTCCACATAGGACGTCTTTTATGAAGTAAAACAACCCCCTTCAGAGTCAATTAAAGGATTAAATCAGAACTTTCAGAAATGCAATTATATGGTAACAAATTGTGTCAATATCATCTCCTCTGATTGATTGCCACCACCGATCAACATTATAACTCCCCTGAGAGTGCTGGTGAAATGAAAACTAACACTGATGATAGTGGCAGGCAATGAAAATGGGTCAGCGGCATGACCCATTCTATTAATTTTTAAACTAGAACACAGGGAATTAACATAATAATTCAACTGCACTTAGGAAGGATGAGAGAAATTCATGCTTGATGGATCTTTAGAGATAAAACTGAAACATCAAATTCTGTCAATCACAAATAAAGGTTCTTGCTTTTGAAATTCAGAAGCATTAGAAACCTTCTGAAAGAGAAAGGCATACTAATACTTTCAGAGGAATCACATTTGCTGGCCAGCCCTGATGTTTATATTTTGATCTCTGTTTTGGATAAATATTTGAATGAACTTAAAAGATCATTTATGAAAGGAAGCTAGTCTAACCAGGTGCACATTGTATTTGCATTCTTGATTAACCAATGGTATGTACCAGAAGTCTTCCTTTCAAGTCTCAAAAAGTAAACAATTTATTTTGATATCACAAAAACAGAAAATAATCAACGGGCTTAGTCTTTTAGTTCAGGAATTACTTCTTCTTTTGCTTTCCTTAAAATTAAACAAAACATTTACTGTTTACCTAGTGAGAGAGATGAGGGGTGAATAAAAGAGAAAGAAAGAGTGGCAGAGCAAGATTTGAAAGAATGAGAAAGAGAGCAAGTGGGAGAGGCGGAGAGAAATAACATGCCGTACAGAACCCATAAGGATTGTCCTGCCAGCAAGATTCTTATCTATTGAGATGGAGCTTATTCATTAGGGTATGAAGTGCATCTTTTACTGAGTTGTGGTCCAGTTTGTCTAGTTTAACCATCAGAGTGTCAGATAGCTGCAAAAATGCAGACGATTGCTTTATTGCTGTATTTTAATATTTGTAAGGTCCTAGGGCTTTTATTTTCAGAATCAGAAAATAGTTTCTGTGTGGCACTGAAAATATATTAGTGAATTTGTCTTCTACACTTCTTTTAAACTTAAGAGAAACAGTTCAAAAAAATAATGCAAAGATGCCCAATGGTGAATGAAGCAAATTTAGAAAACATACATTTTTGTAATCATATGAAAAATGACAGACAACTTGGCCATTGCTCCTAAAATAAGCAACGTGAAGTTGATCAAGCATTCTATATTAATGATATTAATTAAAGAACATATATTTCTGGGAAAATGGGAGGAATACTCTTCTTCATGTTAATGCACGAGTATACTAATATTCACCAAGGAATTAGAAGACTAATTAGTTGCAGTCTGGATTCAACACCAGAACTTGAATCCAGGACCTTCCATCTAAATGCTGCAGTTATTCGTGGTCAATTAACTACTTCAATTAAATATCCTAAAAGACTCTTCAAGGCTTTATTTGCTACTTTGCTTAACAAATCTAGACAATCAAAAAGCCAAAATATCATTTTGGGTGTGGCTTCTTACCAGAACAGAATCAAGTCCTTATCACAGCACAATAATCTTACCTTCTCCAAATATCTCTACATTCACTGAGAATTCCACCTTGAAACTATATAATTCATTCACAGATTGACTTTGTCAAACTCCTCGGGGCTACTTCAAAATTCTAAAAGGAAAAACCTTCAGGCCTTCACATTATCTATAAAAATGCTTCAGATATGGGGCCAAATTATTATTAATTACAAAACAACTACTCTATTTTAGATTCATCAGCAATCCGCTATTTAAAGAAAAAGCAAATTGATCCCCATGCTGACTGATTTGAAGAATTTCACTGTCCTAATTTTCACTTCTATTACAATGATATCTAACACTCTGAGGGACAAAACCCTGTCTAGAGTCATACAAATAACTGTTCAGCAAGATATGATTGGGGCAGAATTCTTTAATGGTTGCAAGCTCTTAAAATGATACTTTCTGCTTTTCCTACCCATCCCCTTTCACATAGTCCTTTTAGCATTTCTTCATAAAATAATTGTAACTTTAAATATTTATCATATGTTGCTACATGGGAATTTTCTGCATGCAAATTGGTTGCTATGCTTCCTGCAGCGGGGACATTTCAAGAATTATTTAAATGATGGCAGTGTGCTTTCAGAAGATCTTTAAATTTTTTTTAAAGTGATATAATTGCCTCTATTGCTGCTCCACCTTCTGGTAAACCCTCTAGTGCAGGAGTTAATGCCATGGACCAATACCATTAATCAAGGGGTTTGTGGACCCCAGGTCGGGAATCCCTGCACTAGTGGAACATTTCCACACTTGATTTCCTTGTACTTATTTTGAAACTGTGCTCCCCTGTTGTTGAACAGTGACCATTGGGAATAACCATGCACTTTATGTCCCCTTAAACATCTTGAAATAATGAAAGCCCAAAATAAAATGATATTTTTAAAATCTTTGCTCTAATTTTCTGATCCTGTGACAAAATATATTTCTTTGGTTTTCTAGATTTTTCAACTTTTCCATATCCTCTCCTCAGCCTACAAAATCTGCAATCTATAATGAGATGCAAGATAACCTCCCCTCCCCATAATAACAATAATAATAATAATAATGCAAAGTGTCTTTGGACAAATGAGTGTTGAGTTTTTGTATGGAATGGGTAGAAATAAGGAAGAACGGGGGGGTCGATGTTTTGGACTGAGATCTTTCATCAGGACTAGAAATAAAGGGGGAGCGACTGGTGGAAGAGGTAAAGGACTGAAGGAGAAGGAGTGTGACAGGAGAGGACAGTGGAACAAAGTGAAATAGGTGCAGAACCAAGGGAGGGGATGGACGGGTCATTAGGGTGGGGGAATGCGGCAATGAAAAGAGGTGGAAAAACAAAAAGGGCCGTGGTTATCAGAATTTCAAATCCAAAGGTCTATGAGCAGCTGAGGGAGAAAATACTCAAATCTAATTCCAGATTTGCCCCATGTGGGGGAAAAATAGGATAAATCTCTAAGCATCTTACTTACCAAACCCATTCATAAGTTTACATGGTTTAACATGATCCTGTATCATTCCTCTAACTCCAATGACTACAAACCCAGCCTGTTCAATTATTACTCATTAGACAATTGTTCCTCGCATATCTTCAATAAAAGATTGGTCACCTGCATAAGCATTAAATTATTAGTGGGCTGCTTCTCTGATACACTAACATTTCAGTAGGAATGTTGAAGAGTAAGTGGCAACTTCTCCTCAACTAGGGTAATTAAGTCAATGATAGCACCACTGGAAGAGACCAACAATTGCCAGAATAGATTAGGAATTGTACCAATAGATCCTACTGATTTCTATGGCTCAGTACCTCAATGCACACTGTGTTTACCCACTGACAAGAGACTTAAATGCTTTATAAAATTAATTTACTTGCAAATTATTCTAACTATTTCTGTTTAATTGTAATTATTCTGGTTTCAGAAGAAAACAGTGGATCCCTGACAGAAAACCTGCCACTATTCTATGAAAATTGATGCATTTTTTGCCACAGAGGGAGCTCTGCTCCTTATAAATATTCAATGTAATTATAAATTCATTATCACGCTCCTTTGTGGCAATAAGAATATTGGTTTTCACAGAATATCATGTTTGAAGGTAATGAATAATGCAAAAGCCCTTCAGAGTATCAGCGTTCAAACAGCAAAGAAACACATTGTCAACAAAATAAAACGTTAATCCACGTTAAATACGAAAAACAATTTCACTTCCCTTTATTTCTGCACTTTCTGCACACAGGTTTTTCCATGCCAGCCTATCTAAATAACAAATTATTTTCTGCTTTTTATCCTTTGTGAAACAGCATCCAATTTTTTTTTTTGCAATTAAGTCACAGATGGATGAACAATTTGGATGCAGTCTTCCAAAAGTGGATTTAGCAAATCACTGGATGTTGCTCCTGAGTTTTCCTTCACTAGCATTGGGAAAGATTTAACATTTGATCCAGAGATTGTGCATGTGCCAGAATGGAAATGATGAAGTTAGACCAGAAGTCTACAAGTTCAGTTTCCAGTCTTTGTTTGATTTGAGCTAAAATGTAACCAGAGGGTCTCTGCATTTAGGACAGAGAAATCAGACTAATGCTTCCACTCTTTTCACTGTCAGCTGTGGCACAGCATCAAAAGGTTTTAAGATAAAGTCAGAGTCTAGGAACAAGTGCAACATCTGGGCACAAGGTAATTTTTCTTGATGCCAGCACCATCTTTTGAATGAAGCTTTATGCAAGGTCTTTATTTGCTCCTTGGGAACACAGAAGATTCCATAGTAGAATTTTGAAAGAGAGAGGAAGAGAATCACTCCAGAGTTTCACTCAATATTTAGGATCTTTACCATCAACTGCTGTGTCCTTCATTTTGAATGTACTCTAGTGGTTGTAGAACCACCTGGGATATCCTGACCAGTTCAGCAGTCTAATATATGTATGCAAGATCTGTCTGACACCCTGCAAGGAAGAGTAAATTCTTGATCGCCATGGCCTCCTCCCTCTTCTGTTCGGCTACATTTGAAGGTGCCGATAGCATTATATAGAAGTAAAGAATGTTTGTTCAGACTGGGAAGACTCATGGCTCTGTAGATTCAGGAGAGGAAGATCAAATGAGGTTGATGGCAGAGAAAACAGCTCAGCATTAATGCTAATGCAGCAATAATCTGCAATAAAATGAGGTCCACATTTTACTATGGGCCCCAAAACCAAAATAAGCTTTTAAATAGTCCCTTAAGCATCATTCTATTTTTCATATGAATGCTTATTCCCATCAGAAAATTGAAGTAATAATGATTTTTACGTAAAAAGGTTTATATTGCAACATTAATTAAATTCACATTAGCTTCACTAATGCAAAAAAAAGATTGATGTGCTTATATTATTAGTAGTTCTCAAATGGGAAATAAATAGCATTCTTCCTGCTATTAATGAAATGTCCTTTTATTTAATTTGTTCTTCAGATATTACAGCTGCTCCCATTTTGAGCATTACACTGATTGTTGAAAGAGTATTAGCGCAAGGGCAATCAGACAATATACTAGAAATGTGGCAACACAGCTCATCTTTAGAAAGTTTGTTTTAGAGTAGTGAGGATGAGCTGAAATTGTATTCTAGTATCTACATCAGTTACAGATCATCAGCTATCTCCTGACTGCAAGAGTTCCATTTGAGATAACCAAGTTTTATTGGCAGCCTGCTGCAGTTATCAGGCAGTAAACTCTTTCCCATCTCAGTTGGTGTCTACAGCTTTCTTTTCCCCGTGTCCTGGCATTTAACCTGATATACACAAGCTGCAAGAATCAAGGGGCTGTGCAACTATAGGCCAAAGCATCAAGGTCTATTCTATCCTCAAAGATAAAAGGAAGTCCGCATTTGATATGCATCTGTGGCAGTTTAGTCCAAGCCTCCACTCTAATTATTATACACGTTTATAAATCAGAAACTTAACGCAGATGTTGTAGAATGGCAGTTATAGTTGTACAGCATGGAGACAGGCACTTCAGCCTGAGTTGCCTATGCTGATCTAGGTGTCTGTCTATTTTCCTGCATTTGGACCTTTTCACTCAATTTATTTCCTATACATTTCCTTGCCCAAATGTTCCTCTAAATGCTATGATTATATTTGCCTCTACCATATCCACTGGGAGCTTGATTCAAAGAACATTTTATTTTCAAAGAATGTATAAATTATACAACCTGGAGATTTGTTTACTTACAGGCAGCTGCAAAACAAGAAACCTGAAAGATCCCTATTTTAAAAAAGGCCAACCCCCAACCCTCTCTGTGCAGAAAGAGAGAGAAAAAAAACACAAATCATGCAAACAATAGAGGTGAGCAACAACAATAGCATTCCAATCCAAACTGAGTCCTTAGATCCAAATCCCCGTGGCATGTACCCACAACATCCTGTGTGAAAACCTTGCCCCTCACTGACTGACAGCCTGCTGCAGTGATGTGCCTAGGGCATGAAGTAGAATCTCGAGTCAGTAACTCTCTGGAAAGGTGTGCTCAAACTCCTTGCCATCAAATGTCACTCACAGAATGCTGCATTTCCATCTGCCAGAATATTTCAGGAAAGTCACCAGGCAAAGTTCTGTTGGGCAATCTACGTACCCAAGGTGGGTCTCGCGAGAGGGGTAGCTCTGCACACTCCTCAAAACAAATCAAAAATTAGATGCACCAGGTGAAAGACTAGTCAACACAAGCAGTCAGAATATTGATCAATATAAGAGATATAGAAAATTATATTTTGGTAAGTCTGGATTTTATACAGGGATGTTAGCAATTCCTCACATCCAGCCAGATCTCCCTGTTTAGAACATTTCTTTAAACACCCTGCACCAGGCTGTTTCTGGAGCAGGATAACTTCTTTGTTAATTCCAATAAAGAAATTCAGAAGCGTCTAACTATTTTGACAGCTGGTTAAACCCAGGTGCAATTGCTTCATCAGTTGTTGGGTTTCATTCCAGCTGCTTCGTGGGCAGATCATAAGATGCCATTTACATCACCAAAGGCCCGAAGGTAAACAACATATGACAGGTCTGTTCCTATTTGAAAATAAGATTCAAAGAAAATTAATAAAGGGTTTAAAAATTCAGAACAAAGACAGAAATGGTGGAGGAACCAAAATGAAGAAACACAATTTCTTTTAAGAAGATAGTCAGTAACCAGAAGAAACAGAATTAAGGAAGCTGCTAGGGGGGATGAGGCTATTTTTTTTTTTGTAATATACCAAGCTATGATCTGGAAAACAATATGAAATAAAGCATAACAAAAGTAGCCATAGTAACTTTCGAAAGGCAATGAAACATAAAATGGAAAATGTTCTGGAAATTGGGGAAAGAAAATGGAAGTGAAGCTGATTGATTGGTTCTTTCAATGATCTAGAGCTGGTCGAATGAATCAAATCTGGCTTTATTTAATGTTTCTGAATCTAACAGCCCTAGAATAATAAGCATGATTGCAAGGAGGTGCAAGGCTTGAAATTCAATCCAGTGTTTTATCCACACCTAAGATGCTTTCACCTTCAATATCTCTCCATATCACGCAGTTATAGAACAATACAGCACAGACACAGGCCTATCAGCCAACCAGTCCACGCCAACCATGGTGCCCACTTAGCTAGTCATAATTTCCTGCATTCACCTCATATCCTAAGCTCCGACCCTCGATACACATCTTAAATGATATTGTATCTGCCTCAACCACTTCCTTTGGCAGCTTGTTCCATACACTCACCACCTCTACATGAAAATGTTGCCCATTAGATCCTTTTTAAATCTTTCCCTTTTCATTCAAAACCTATTCCATCTAATGCTGGGCACCCCTACCCAGGGGAAAAGACCTTCTGTATTCACCCCATCTCTGAAGACTGCCATTGGTCAGTGAACATAGCCATAGTCAAAGCCACAAATAATACTTTCATTGTCCGATTGGATGATGGGTGCCTAACAGTTCAATAAGTGTTATTCCAACACCCATACTTTACATAGTAATAAAGAAATGTGTTCACAGTAATGGCCTTAACCACAATATTTTCACTGTTTATACAATGACTCTGTGATCTTTGTCATAGAGGATTAGAATTTAATTCTAGGAAACTCCAGAACAATCCTTGAAGTTTGGTAAAGCTCTCATTCAGAAGTACTAAGAATATGACTGCAAATATGTTTCCTGTATATGGCTGCACATGTTTAAACATGGGCTTAAGGCTCAGTTAGTTCACACCAGGAAATTAAGTTTTGAAGTTTGGCCTTAACAATTCAGGCACCATGAATGTATCATTACCCAAAATCTTTGGTCAGTCTGAACAAAGATATTTTTTAAAAATGGAATTGTATGCTTCAGTAAAACTGAGCTATCGTGAGAGCTGTAAGGAGGTATTTGATATTAGGTATAATAAAAGGTATATGGATTAACCTTTCCAGCTTATTCTCACTTCAAATCTACCAACAGAACTTCAGTCACAAGATCATGGCTGACCAATGCGATAAAGAGAGGGTGCTACACTAACATCAATGCTTTTCTTCTACTTCATTAAAAACAGTGGACTTACCTACTGTCAAATACAACTGTAAAATATTATAACGCAAACACGAGGAAATCTGCAGATGCTAGAATTTCAAGCAACACACATAAAAGTTGTTGGTGAATGCAACAGGCCAGGCAGCATCTCTAGGAAGAGGTACAGTCGACATTTCGGGCCGAGACCCTCCGTCAGGAATAACTGAAAGAAGAGCTAGTAAAAGATTTGAAAGTGGGAGGGGGAGGGGGAGATCCGAAATGATAGGAGAAGACAGGAGGGGGAAGGATGGAGCCAAGAGCTGGACAGTTGATTGGCAAAAGGGATATGAGAGGATCATGGGACAGGAGGCCTAGGGAGAAAGAAAAGGAGGAGGGGGGAAAAAAACCAGAGGATGGGCAAGGGGTATAGTGAGGGGGACAGAGGGAGGTGGGGCATTAGCGGAAGTTTGAGAAGTCAATGTTCATGCTATCAGGTTGGAGGCTACCCAGATGGAATATGAGGTGTTGTTCCTCCAGCCCGAGTGTGGCTTCGCCTTACAGTAGAGGAGGCCGTGGATAGACATATCAGAATGGGAATGGGACGTGGAATTAAAATGTGTGGCCACTGGGAGATCCTGCTTTCTCTGGCGGATAGAGCGTAGGTGTTCAGCGAAACGAGCTCTCTGGAGGACACTTCCTCCTCGTACCCCATCCGTTATTAATTTTTATACACACATTCTTTCTCTCTCTCTCCTTTTTCTCCCTCTGACTATTCCCCTTGCCCATCCTCTGGGCTTCCCCCCCCCCTTCCCTTTTCTTTCTCCCTGGGCCTCCTGTCCCATGATCTTCTCATATCCCTTTTGCAATCACCTGTCCAGCTCTTGGCTCCATCCCTCCTCCTCCTGTCTTCTCCTATCATTTCGGATCTCCCCCTCCCCCTCCCACTTTCAAATCTCTTACTAACTCTTCCTTCAGTTAGTCCTGACGAAGGGTCTCGGCCCAAAACGTCGACTGCACCTCTTCCTAGAGATGCTGCCTGGCCTGCTGCGTTCACCAGCAACTTTTATGTGTGTTGCTGTAAAATATGATTAAGTTTTTCCATTAACGAGCAAAGTCTCCCTACTATGCCTGACCTATTCTACAACTCACATGACTAAAACAGCCTCGATGGTAGTTGAAATGTTGCTGTTTGTTTTGCTTCCAATATTGCACCAAGAGTTCAAAGATCATAAAATTGTGAAGTGCCTCAATTTTATTCATTTTGTAATTGTTTTCGTTTTCATCTAAAAAAAAAGATTATGTATTGCCCGTATATCAATAATCAAATCTAGTATTTTCCAGCAAACTGCACTGAACAAGTCACAAATAAACTGGATGGTAAGTTTACCAAGAGGTACTTTTAATATACTTGAAAACATGAGAAAACCTGCAGATGCTGGAAACCCAGAGCAACGCAGCAAAATGCTGGAGAAACTCAGCAGGTCAGGTGGCATCTGTGGGGAAGAGTAAATACCATGGAAGAAAGGGAAGGGGTAAGGAGCACCAGAGGAAGTTGATGAGCAGGTAAGAAGAGAAGGGTGTGAGGGAAACAGGAATGGGGAAGTGTGAGGTGGGGGGGTGGGGGTCGACAATCACCAGAAGTTCGAGAGGTCGATGTTCATGTCATCACATTGGAGGTGACCCACTTGGAATATAAGGTGTTGCTCCTTCAACCTGAGAGTGGCCTCATCGTGGCAGTAGAGGAGGCCATGGACTGACATTTCGTAATAGGAATGGGAAGTAGAGTTGAAATGGGTGGCCACTTGGAAATCTCTCTTTTTTCTGGTGGATGGAACAAAGGCGCTTACCAAAGTGGTCTTCCGGTCTACGTCAGGTCTCAGTGATAAACGGGAAGCCACACCAGGCGCACCAATACAGTAAATGACCCCGACAGGTTCACAGGTGAAGTGTTGCCTCACTGTTTGTGGCTTTGAATGGTAGTGAGGAAGGTAGTGTTGGGCAGGTGAGACACTTGCTCTGTTTAGTACAAGTACCAGGAGGGAGATCAGTGGGGAGGGATGGGTGGACAATTGAGATGCACAGGGAGTGATCCCTGCAGAAAGTAGGAAGTGTTGGGGGGGGTGGGGGAAGAGAAGAGAGAAAGAAGTGCATGGAGGTTGGATGCCACTGGAGATAGCGGAAGTTACGGAAAATTATTTGCTGGATGTGGAGGTTTGTGTGGTGGTAGCCGAAGACAAGACGGACTCTAACCCTGGTGTGGCGGTGGGAGGATGAGGTGTGGGCAGATGTGCGCAAAATGGAAGAGATGGGGATGAGGACAGTGTTGATGATGAAGGGAGGGAAACAGGGCAGTGTTGATGGTCAAGGAAGATAAGCCCCTTTCTTTGAAGAAGGAGAACATATCAGCTGCTCTGGAATGAAAAGCCTCATCCTGAGAACAAATACGACAGAGATGGAGAAACACCGAGAAGGGAATGGCGTTTTTACAAGTGACGGGTTGGAAAGAGTATAGTTCAGATAGCTGAGAGAGTCAGTATGTTTATAAAAGATATCAGTAGGTATCCTTTCCATAACTGATGAAGGGCCTTGGCTTGCTGAGTTCCACCAGCATTTTGTGAGTATTAAGTACTTTTGAAAACATTCTTGTCTAACGTGTGAGCTAGCAATCCCAAGTAAACCAGTAGAGGGCAGTAAATGCCCACTGAGACATTTGAGCATTGATGCTTCTGATCTAAAAAAAAGATGTTTTACTCTGAGTTCAATATTAAGTTCTGCAACATCGTATCAAAATAATCTGCCTTATTTTGTGAACAGGCGATGCAGAAAATGCTGCTGTCAGGTAAACTGCCTGTTGGGCCAACATTGCTCTTGTCAAACCCATTTGCCATGTATTGTCAACCTCTGTCAATAATTCCTCCTGTTTTTCACTAAAACTTCCCACTTTTTGACTCCACGACTACTTGAGACCTGCCAACATTTAAAATGTTTGGTTCTGATGAAAGACTATTAACATGTATTATGAACACAAGAGATTCTGCATATGTTGGAAATTCACAGCAATGCAATTATGAACTCCTTTTAAAGTTCTCTCTTCACAGATTCTCTTTGGATTGCTGAGAATTTCCAGCATTATCTATTTTTATTTTAGATATCCTTTATTTTATTCCAGATTTCCAGAACTAATAGTCCCTTGTTTTTGAAGGACATTCCTTAGTTTGTTTGGTTGCCTGGTTTCTCATTGCCTAGCAGTTTCAAATTTTAGTACAAGGTAATCATTTACACTGTGTAGCATTAAAATTAGTTCGAAGTTTCCCATAAAATATCGTTAATAATGTTATATTATGTTCCCAGTGTATAAATCACACTGTCTTATATTCTGCAGGGGAATGCATGCCATTTACTGTACATATATCCTATCATTGCAATTGAAAACTAAGTATTATAAAAATGCTATATTGTACCTACACTACACTGCATGCTCGGTACTGCCAAGACACTATATACAAACTATAAGATGTATTAAATATTAAACTGCCTGTGTGGTATGTATACATTATAAATTTTGCAGGTATATTATACTGCAGATTGCAATGGTTACATAGCCCACAAGATTGTCTAGGCACTGCACACATATGCTATATTGTCGACGCACATACTGCAAATATACTGTAGCCCTTGCTGTGGCTGCACAGGTAGATTATACCATCTATAGTATAGTGCATGGCATACCGCACATGCTAATTCAATTGTATATTATGTATTGCATCTATGCATGACATCTCAGATTGTACTTTCAGCATACACACACCTCCTTACTTCCTGCAGTGTTTTATTCTGCATATTCCAGAGGTCTGCCCCAGCTGACGACAGGGCTCTATTCATATGAACTGTTGGTACCTGAATGGTTCACAAATTGGAAATGCACCAGCAGATGCCCGCAGCACCATAGCAGTCAGAAAATCCATCCCACCAGTCCCTCAAATGCTTGGTGGTGTGTACTAGCTCTACGTACAGTAAATCAGGCTTCCTAACCTGAGGAAGACCTGTATCTAGTTTTCCCACTGTATATTGTACACAGTACATCTATGGCAAAGTGAGTGATATCTAACACATGCACAATAGTGCAGACCATATTTGTAACTGTACATTGAGCAACCCACTGAGAAATACAATACAGTATACCATATACAGTAAAACTCCGTTATTCTGTATGCCAAGGACTTTGACAGTACCAGACTAGCATATTTTCCAGTTTTTTTAATGTTATTCCTATCAATATTCCAACACACTTTTAATTCACAGATGTTACACAATAGAATGATAATTTTTCCAGAGTTTGTAAAACAAAGCCGGATAGTTTACAGTGAAGGTAGGAATCAGGGTCCCAGCTTTCATAAAGGGAGCACAGTAACTGCAGACATTACCCGGTGAGGCAGATGCCACAGTGATCTCTGAATAGTTGAACAGCAGATCATTAGAGTTTAACACTTACATGCTAGATTGTACACTGGGCAGTGTGTGGTATATAATGAACAATATACAAAGGTTATAAACTTATTTACACAATATATTACATATTAGCGGATGAGCATTATATCCACTGTGTATTGTACATGTGCCCCACACTGTGCTATTTGCATTGTAAAGGTACTACTCAATAAGATCAACAAACACAAAATGCTGGGAGGAACTCAGCAGGTCAGGCAGCATCTATGGAAAAAAGTAGTCAGCGTTTTGTACTGAACATTTCTACATGTAATTTTTCATGAAGTTAGTGCTGTTCCTAAATCAATCATGAAGTTGAATGATAAACATGTGGAGATGCAAGCTGTATTGATTTCTGGATACTGTTAATAAATGCATCATCTCTAGCCAGAGTCAGCATTTGTTATAATTATACAGCACAGTCTGAGGCAGCTTATTTTTAATTCTTTCTTACTTGTCTTCTAATATTTGTATATCTGTGCACTTGTAATGCTACTGTGACACTGTAATTTCCTTCAGGATCAATGAAGTGTCTGTCTATCTATCACGGTCAGTGATAAAACATTATCCTAGAAGGCTATGCGTTCAAACTCCTTTTCAAAGTTCGGACCGACTCTTCCCAGTGCATCCCTGCTTGGCTGTAGAAGACACCATCAATCAGGGGAGATATCAAATTGATCCTTGCATGTGGACTCAAAAGGCTCCTCCTCACTATTTCAAAGGAGTCCTCCCATTTGAACACAAAGCTCAATCCTTAAACATCAAAATGATCAGGTAACTTGATCAATGTTGCATTGCTTTTAAAGAGAAGCTTGTTAAAACTACGAACTGCTACATTCCCTACTTTGACAGAATGATTACACTTCAAATGTAATTTGCTGGCTGCAGAGTACTTGAAGACACCACAACATCATCAAAACTGTTACACAATGCAAATTCTTGCTTTATGTGAGGAGCAACCTAGTCTTATCTAGCAATCATATCGGTCTTGATTACTGTCTTGTCATGTCAGACAGGCTTGAAAGTTCCTAAGGTCCTGAGAGTGATGCCGTCTGGAGTTTAACCATTTGGCACTTAGCTCCTGGTAGGCAAGAGGGAGATTCCTGACAAAGAACAATACAAAGAGACCTCAACGATGGAGTTAGCAGAAATTGAAGACATAAAACATTGACAGTGAAGGCGAAGGACGGATGTAGCAGTGAAGGGTCTCCAGTCTTCTTGCACTCTATACCAATGGACACTGATCCTGATCTCTCAAAGACCCTTACACTCCTGACATTAAACAAAGTCACACACGGGTGTTCTCTATTAAGGGTATCCACCCTAATATTCTAGTTATGTGGATCCTGGATTGGCCTCGACAGCCACCCGAGGACCCATCAATAGACAAACCCCTTTGAAGAATATCATACTCAACATGTTTGGTCACATTATTAAATTATCAGTCTTGTCCAGCAAGCACTTCCCAGGGAAAGGAGGCTGGAGACTAATCAGACATAGGAATGTTGGCAAGAAGACAGAAGATGCTGCAGAAACAAAGAAACAGAACTTAATGGGTGAAGGAGCATCTGTAGAGGCCCAAGGTAAATGTTAATACTTTGGGTTGAGAACCTGTACTGGGACTGAGGGAAGTGTTGGCCGATTTCCCCTTCCCGGTTTTCCCTAGGCAGATTGAGATACAGGATACAAGAAAGAGTTACCGTGTGAGTAACGTTTGATAGCTCTGGGCCTGTACTCACTGGAGTTTAGAAAAATGAAGGGGGATCTCATCGAAACCTATTGGACATTGAAAGGCCAAGATAGAATGTTCATGGACTTTAGCAATAGGGTGGTAATTCATGGAATTCATTGCCACAGATAGCTGTGGAGGCCATGTCACTGGGTATATTTAAAGTGGATGTTGATATGTTCTTGAATAGTAAGGGTGTCAAAGGCTATGGGAAGAAAGCAGGAGAATGCTGTTGAAAAGGATAATACACCAATCAGTCTGAGTCAGTTGTGAAGAAAGCGAATGCAATGTTGGCATTCATTTCTAGAGGCATAGAATATAAGAGCAGGGATGTGATGTTGAGGCTCTATAAGGCACTCGTGAGACCACACGGAGTATTGTGTGCAGTTTTGGGCTCCTTATTTTAGCAAGGATATACTGACATTGGAGAGGGTTCAGAGAAAATTCACAAGAATGATTCCAGGAATGAGAGGGTTACCGTATGAGGAACGTCTGGCAGCTCTTGGGCTGTATTCCCTGGAGTTCAGGAGAATGAGGGGGGATCTCATGGAAACGTTCCATATGTTAAAAGGCCTGAACAGATTAGATATGCCAAAGTTATTTCCCATGGTAGGGGATTCTAGGACAAGAGGGCACGACTTCAGGATTGAAGGATGTCCTTTTAGAATTGAGATGCAGAGAAATTACTTTAGTCAGAGGGTGGTAAATCTGTGAAAGCAGTTGCCACAAGCAGCTGTGGAGGCCAAGTCATTGGGTGAATTTAAGGCAGAGATAGATAGGTTCTTGATTAGCCAGGGCATTAAAGGGTATGGGGCGAAAGCAGGCGAGTGGGGATGACTGGATGAAGTGGATCAGCCCATGATTGAATGGCGGAGCAGACTCGATAGGCCGAATGACCCACACCTGCTCCTAAATCTTATGTTCTACAGTCAATAATGAAATAGTGGAGCAGACTCGATGGCCGAATGGATTAAACCTTCTATGTCTTATGATGAATCTGAGTAAGAGTTTCCTCTCTTGCTTCTTCAGCTAATTCATATTGAAGCGACATGGAACAGCTGGTAAAATGGCTGCCTCAGCTCCAGCAACCTCGGTTCTGGTCTTCTCTGAACAGTGTTTCCATGTTGTTCTTGTGACCACATGGATTTCTTCACACATGCCAAAGACACAGAGGACAGTAGGTAATTAACCATTGTAAATTGCTCCTAACATTAGTAGGATGGGAATGCAGGGATAGTAGATTACAGGGAAAGTTAGTAGAAGAATTAGACTAATGGGACTGCTCCATGGGTTAGCACAGACTCGTTGGGCTGAATGTCATAAGGCAATGAGGAAAATATGGAACTGCAATTCATGCAGGTCCATACAAATATGAATAGCTTGGATATTTAACCAGATTCCGATTAGCTCAACATCATGAAGAGCGGAGTCACTGTGATAAACTGTCAACTAATCACTCTCAGTGTTTGAAGTAAAACCTGATACAGTGTTGGAATTCACATGCAGAAAAACTGAAAAAAATAAACAAAGCAAAAGTAAGCAGGCACAAAAATATTTGTTTCCAGATCATATTGTTTGAAAATGAATTATTTAAATTACATGTAACATATTCTTCCTCTGTTCCTTTATCCTGTACAAGATAGAAACTTCAGATGTGCTGATTGCCTTTGGGGTCCCGGTCTATTGAAATTCGAAAGTTGTTATGACCCGATATGTTGACCAGAATGTTTTGCGCTTGCCTTGGCATCAACTTCAAATTAAGCAATTTCAGTATTTAGTTCTCACAATAAAAATCCAAATTGACTAATCCTTCACAGTATCAGTTTCCAACCTGACCATCGCTGCCAGTTATTTGAATGGTCAGATCTGTCAGTCTCACTCCCTATTAGAATTTAAGTCTGTATTGAAAAACATTTCAATTATCTGCTCTTGAAATTAGGTCAGTATCCTATATGAAACTAGTTTGAGCTATCACAAAACAATTCAGAAAGATGTGGGCCTAATCGACAGAACCATTTCTCTTTCAGCACTTATGAGCAATGTTTTTTAGAAAGACCACAGAATGGCCAGTGTGAGAAGTCGGTAAACAGCATATAGCACATTTTCCATAGCTGAGGCAGCAGCACAGCACTATTGTAAAATATTATGGTGGATTACAAGGAGGCTTGCCATTCTTGATTTAGGATCACCCTTACCTGAGTGACCCTAAGTGACACCCATGTTACCTCCCAGCTCCAGCGATCAGGGTTTGATCCTGACCTCCAGCACTATATGTATGGAAGCTACATGTTTTCCCTGTCACTGCATTATTTTCCCAGGGAGCTCTGGTTTCATCCCACACCACAAAGACTTACAGGTTGCTGGGTTAATTATGCACTGTAAATTGCTCTTAATGAGTGAGTGGTAGAATCCAGGAATATGGGGAAAATAATTGAAATTAATATGTGTTATACAAATAGGTGATGGATGGCCGGCACGGCTTTGATGGGAAGAAAGGCCTGTTTTTGTATAAGAGTTAATAGTGAAGAGTCTTGCTTGATCTGGCTAATGATAACCAATTGGTTAAAATGCTAATATACTCTTAAAAATAGACATACTTAGCTTATGCTGAAAAGGGTCTCATTTGCTTTTTTGAGGTAAATAAGGCAAAAATGCAATTGGTTTGAGAAATGGTCTGCAACTTATAAATGAACTTGTTATCCTTGACCAGCTGAGTGTATGCCCCTCGTCTTCTACTGCTGTAGCCCAGCCACTTCAAGATTCGGCATGTTGTGTGATCAGTGATTATTTGAGTTACTGCCGCCTTCCTGTCAGCTTGTACCATTTTGACAATTCTCCTCTGACCTCTCTCATTAACAAGACATTTACACCCACAGAACTGCCACCTAATGGATGTTTATTGCTTTTTGCACCATTCTCTGTAAACGCTAGAGACTGTTTTGTGTGAAAATGCCAAGAGATCAGCAGTTTCTAAGAAACTCAAAGCACACCTTCTGGTACCAACAATCATTCCACAGTCAAGGCAACTTAGATCACATTTCTTCCCCACTCTGATGTTTGGGTTGAACACAAATTAACTTCTTGACCATGTCCGTATGCATTTGTGCAGTGAGTTGCTGCCACATGATTGGCTGATTAGATACTTGCATTAAAAAGCAGGCCACTCAGTGTACAGGTGTAGGTGTACCTTTAAGAACTGAGTATACCTCATTGTATAACCTGGAAGTACCATTATACTAGGAACTACTGCTTAGATTGGGAAGGACCATTCTCAAACTCATTTATTACATGTACATGGAAACATACAGCAGAATATATTGCTTGTGTTAACAACCAACACACTCAAGGATGTGCTGCTAGGGGCAGCCTGCAAGTGTTGCCACTCATTCCAGCATCAACATAGTACACGCAAAATACATGCTCAAAAAATGTTCTCTTATTAGCCCTAGTCCAACTAACACTCCTTACAGCAACACAAAAAGAAACTTAGACACCACACAGGTTTCCAAATTTGGATGCTGCTGTATGTGAAAGTATCAGGAAATGGAGCCACAACATGGTAAAGCTGTGGACAGAGGTAGTTTGAGTATGCATCGTTGGAATGGTAGGAAATTAACTTGAGATGCCTTAGGAACCTTCACAATCTAAGCCACTAGTCCCCAACCACCAAGGCATGTACTACCGGGCCGCGAGGAAACGATATGATTTGGCGATATGAGTCAGCTGCACCTTTCCTCATTCCCTGTCACGGCCACTGTTGAGCTTGAACACACGCGAGGTCATTATGCACGCGTCATCCATGTCGGCGCAGGAAGGAGATCAACTCCTCGAGCTTGCAAATGCCGGCGGGCTGAAAAGTGTGTTTGACATAGCATCTCTGCCGGCCTTCTGGATCAAAGTCAAGGCTAGATATCCTGAGATAGCTACGAAAGCACTGAAAACGTTGCTTCCATTTCCAACATATCTCTGCAATGAATGCAATGAAATCTCAATTGCGGAATAGACTGGACATAAGGAATCCCCTTTGAGTGTCGCTGCCTCCCATCACCCTTCGATAGGACGGTCTCATTGCAGGGAAACAAGCCCAGGACTCCCACTGATTCAGCGATATTGGTGTGTTGCAATGATTTTATATGTTCATACGGGGAAAATATGTGCTGTGTGTTTAATATTCAAACGTTACTTAAAATGTTATGATGCTATTGACTAATAAGTGACTTATATAACCATATACCAATTACAGCATGGAAACAGGCCATCTCTGCCCTTCCAGTCTGTGCCGAACGCTACTCTCACCTAGTCCCACCGACCTGTCCATATACCTATCCAATTTTTCTTTAAATGATAATATCGAACCTGCCTCTACCACTTCTATTGGAAGTTCATTCAACACTTACTTCAAGCTCCCCTGTCCTCCCTTGATAATTGACTTATCACTATATTCATGCGAGGAAAATATGCGCTGTGTGTTTAATATTAAATTTGTTGGACAAACCCTTTTAGAAAGGAAACTGAGTGCATGAGCCACTTATCACCTATATTCCGGTCGTGATTAACAACCCACCTGAACAGAATCGCCAAAAACGATTTGTAGGGCAAAAAAAAAATCAGCACGTACACGCATGCGCACTGGTGCCCGCGCAAGGCTTCATGGTCATTGTAGTCTTTCTCGGGGTAAACAATGTATTTGACTGCTACTCTTGTCCGTTGGCAACCCTACCCCCCCCCACCCCCCGGTCGGCCGGTCCGCAAGAATATTGTCAATAATAAACCGGTCCGCGTTGCAAAAAAGGTTGGGGACCCCTGATCTAAGCAGCCTATCATTCATCCTGCATATGGAGCATGTGGAGGTGTTCTCCAAAGGAAATGATATCATAAGACATAGAAGCAGAATTAGGACATTTGGCCCATCAAGTCTGCTCCATCATTTCATCATGGCTGAGCCATTTCCCCCTCTTAGCCCCAATCTGCTGCCTTCTCCCTGTATCCCTTCTTGACCTGACCAATGAAGATTCTATCAACCTCTGCCTTAAATATGTAAACAAACTTGGCCTCCAGAGCTGTATTTGGCAACGAATTCCACCAATTCACCACTTTCTGACTAAAGAAATTCATCTTAATTTCCATTCTAAAAGTGTAACTCTATATTCTGAGGCTGTGATCTCTGGTTGTAGACACCCCCACCATAGAAAGCATCCTCTCCATATCCACTCTATCAAGGCCTTTCAACATTGGATAGGTTTCAATGAGGTCATACCTCATTCTTCTAAATTCTAGTGAATAAAGGCCCAGAGCCATCAAACCCTCTTCATATGACAAGCTGTTGAAACCTGGAATCAATTTTGTGAATCTCCTTTGAACCTTCTTCAGTTTCAGAACATCCTTTCTAAGATAAGTTGCTCAAAACTGCTCACAATACTGAAGTGAAACCTCACTACAGCTTTATAAAGTCTCAAAATAACACCTTGCTTTAATTTTCTAGTCCTTTTAAAATAAATGCTAACATCACATTTGCCTTCCTCACTATAGACTGAACCTGCAAATTAACCTTTAGGGAATCCTGCCCAAGCACTTTGCACCTGAGTTGTTTGTATTTTCTCTCCATTTAGAAAATAGTCAACCCTTTCTCTTCTTCTACCAAAGTGCATGAACATACACTCCCCGACTCTGCATTCTAACTGCTATTTCTTTGCCCAGTCTCCTAATCTAAGTCCTTCTGTAGCCTTTCTACTTCCTCAAAACTACCTGTCCCTTGACCCATTTCGTATCATCTGCAAATTTTGCAACAAAGCCATCAATTCCATCATTCAAATCATTAACATACCACACAAAAATAAGACAAAAAAAAAATTGGTCTCAACACAGATCTCAATCATCAGCAGCCAACCAGAAAAGGCTTTCTTTGTTCCCACTCTTTGCCTCCTGCCAGTCAGCCACTGCTTTATCCATGCTAAGATCCTCTCTGTAATACCACGGGCTCATAGCTTGCTAAGTAGCCTCATGTGTGGTGCCTTGTCAAAGGCCTGAAAATCGAAGTACACAACATCCACCAATTCTCCATTGTCTATCCTGCTTGTTATTTCTTCAAAGAATTCCAACAGATTTGTCAGGCTAGATTTTCCCTTGAGGAAACCACACTGACTACGGCTTATTTTATCATGTGGCTCCAAGTAGCTCAAAACTACATCCTTAACAATGGACTCCAACATCTTCCCAACCACCGAGGTCAGACTAACTGGCCTATAATTTTTCCTTTCTTCAGCCTCTCTTCCTTCTTGAAGAGGAGTGACATTTGCAATTTTCCAGTCTTGCAGAACCATTCCAGAATCTAGTGATTCTTGAAATATCATTATTAATGCCTCCACAATGCCTTCAACCACCTCTTTTAGAGCCCTAGGGGGTACAATATCTGGCCCAGGTGACTTACCTACCTTCAGTTCTTTCAGTTTCCCTAGAACCTTCTCCCTAGTAATGGTAGCTTCACACAATTCATGAGCGCACACATGGAACTTCCACCATACTGCTAGTGTCTTCCACAGTAACACTGATACCCAAAGAACAGAGAACAAAGGAACACAATCATATAATATAGGGTATGATGATGATACTACATTTGGTAGTGGGGCTGAAGACGTGAAATGTTGGTTCGTGAGTGTATCATAATTTAACACTGAAGGATCATATGTAGACATAGTGAAGATAATAAAGAGACATTTCAGTTCAATGCATCCAAAGATGCGGAATGAATTCAAAACAAATGGATGGAAAGGGAAGAACAAAAGGAATATTTCTGACAGGGTGATGCTAAATGGCAGTTTGAACTATGTGTGGTTAATCATTAAGTTGTGAATCATACCCAGCTATACAAAAAGAAACATCTCAGCCACAACAATGGCAGGGAAAAAAATGGCTATTCTGATCCAGAAAGAATAAAAGAACCAGTTACCTAATGTTGAAGTGAAGTCCAGAAGTTTGCACATGCCAGACAAAAGATGAGGTGTTGTTCTGCAAGCTTGCATTGGGTATTCTTGTTACAGTGCAGGTGGCCACAGACAGAAAGATCAGTGTAACAGTGATGTTGACTTAAAGTGGGAACAATGGAAGCCCTGGGTCACACCTGAAGACTGAACAAAGTTGCTTCACAATGTGGACACCCAGTCCGAGTCTGTTTCTCAGATGCAGAGGAAGCCACATTGTGAACATCAAATGCAGTTCTCTAGATCTAACAAGCAACGTACTATCCAATCTGGAATGATAAGATTGTTCTTGTATTCTAAACTTTGGGAGCATATTCAAGGATCTTAGTTAAGAGCGCAAAAGAACAGGACTCAGTTTGATTCCAACTAGGATCCAAGGTGAGCCTTTTGAGAGAAGTGGCAATATAAATTTATGAGGTGCATTACAGAAAGATGCAACAACAATTTCAGCAAACATGCTTCAGGAAAGCTCATGAGTGACGTGGTTCATTGTGGCAAGGAGAAGAGTAGGTAATCTGGAATTAATATCAGGATATGTGAAGAATCAAGAGCTGTGCTGTGGTTGGCATTGTGGGGAATTGTGATTTTTTTAAAAAAATAGGTCTCCTGTAAAGCAGTAAACATAAATCAATTAAAACCATGAAACCCTCACAACTAGGCAATAGAAGTCACAGAGGTAGTTGAGGAGATGCATTGCCATTGAGAAATGACTTATGGAGCTATTCTTATTCCCAAAGTGTTATGGGCATTGAAGAATGTAAAGGCGTGCTTAAATTAGTTCAATTTGAATTTAAATCCAGAATTTAGAGATGAAAGTCCAGTGTTTGTTGCTGCTCTATCAATATGTAGCAATGATGGAAGATTGAAACTCAGGCTTACTTTGAGTATTCTTCACCCAGATCTTCTCAATGTGCTATATAATTACTGCCAGTTAGAATGACAGATCTTAAACAATTCATTTCAAGCTCATTCACACCTTCTTGTAAAGAGCAGCTTTGTCATTCCTAACAGCACAATGTTTGGTGAGGTTTTAATTTGATTTAATTGCTGATCTGAATTTTGAATTGAGCTGAGGTGCAAACTATGCTGGAATTTTTTGATCAGGATGTACAAGCACCACAGAAAGTCTGATCCAAGCAATGATCCTGACCCAGAGGCAAAAGAAAGACTTCTCAGCATTCAAAGATATCAGTGTTCGTCTGAAATTGGCCATTTCAATGAAACTGTAGGGAGTGCTCGCTCTTCATCTTCTGAAGGCGCTGACTCTTCTAGTGTCTATCCCTGAAGATCCCTTGCCTTTCCATATTTGTGCCTTGTCCTAGATGGTGTACACTGAGGTTTCCAAACTCCAGAATAAGTTTCATCATGTTCCCAACGCACTCACTTTCTCCCTGTGTATGTATATTCCAGGTATTAGTCACAAACTGTAGAAACCTTTGGTAGTGATGCAAAAAAATAAAAAGCATCGAGGAATCCTGAAAGTAATCCTACAAAGCTATACAGTTGGAATTCCAGGAAATATAAACAACAGAAAATACAAATATTTGTCGTCCAAGTTTCAAATCAAAACAGTAAAAGGCTTGCAAATAATACTAAACGTACGAGAATAAAAAGGACAGGAACAATTGGAAATTTCCACTCCATCATCAAATATCAACACCTTGACCTGAAACTAGTGAAAAACTTCTAAGAGCCAGACCATCCATCTGCCTTTCAGTGAGTTCTTATTGCAACATCTCTTGTACACTGCAACACTTCAACTGTCCTGTTCAATTCTTGTTTGAAACTTTGAGCCTTGGATCTTCGCAATAACCTCCCAACTTCCTTCCTCTCACCAGCTCTCCCATCCACCAACACAACCAAGCTATGAATTTGCCTAGTTGAACCTGAAAATTCTCTTTGTTGTTCTGTGCTATTCTCTGCAACCCACCCACCTGAAAGTTGCCTACTTACCATGTAAAATGTTCTTACTAGCATGGTGAGTAAATGCACTGCAGTGGTATTGAAACCATGTACATCTGAAGATCTTAACTTCATGCATGGATTGTGTTTTCCACACTAAGAAATACTTAATGACCTTACATCCAGGAGAATTCTTCAATTGTAACGTCCAAATCCTGCATTATTCAGCCTCCAAGCCGATACACTACATCTTCCCTCTGCCATCAATGAAATTTTCATTTATAATTTATTCCCAAGAACTTCAATATTTGAAACTTTCTCCACACCACCTGCTGGCACCTATCTTCTATCAGCTCCGACTCATTTCGATCCAATCTCAAAACAAGCTCAGAAACATATCTTGCTCAGTCCTTACAAAGAACCTCAAATTCCTCATCGCTACTGCTTTCAAGTATGGTCCTTGCTTTCAAATTTCCACATATTCTCGCAACACAGTCAGCTCGGGAGCAGCAACTTGCATTTAAATGGCACCTTTAGCATAGAAAAGACACTCCTCAACAATGTAAGAAAAAAATAGATAGGGTAGTAGCATTGCATTCAAGATATTTTAATATCCAAAATATTAAAATACCCTTAATATTTTGGTATAATGTGTGTCCCCACCACAACCCCAGAGTCTGTTACTGTGCAATATTATGGTTCCCTTCAAATTCAAAAACAATTAACGTCTGCATCCTCAACCACATCTTTGATCATAACTTCATTTTCTGTTCAGTGTAAAATATATTTAGCTTTTATGCAAGTATTTTATTCAATACGTTATCCACAGGGATGCAAGATAACAGCAGTAACGGGCTACCTAGCCTCTCAAGCCTACCCCACCATTCTAAATGATCATAGCTGATCTGTCCCTGTCCTCAGCTCCTCTTCTGTAAATATTCCACATAACTCTCAATTCTTCAATCTTTCAAAATATTAACCTACCTCCTCTTTATGCCCATAAACCTCCAGGATAGATAGAGACTCACCATCCTCTGTGAGGAGAAATTCCCATGTACTTGCTTCCAATGATTAGTTCCTCATTTTGTATGATTTGCCATAAGATGCAACTTGCAGTTAAGATCTTTAACAAAAAAAAATCATATATATATATACATACATACACTCACACACTACATAGTTCCAATGTTTAAGAACTCTTGCCTCAGAATCAAAGAGTAGCCATTTCAAAACTTAATCCAGGACCAGTGTTCACAATTCAGGACAACGAACCAGAACACAATGGAGGGAGTGAGGCACTGTTGGAGATGAAGTAATTTAGCTGAAATAGAGTTAGACCGTTAATCACATTTGCATTTTGTGGGATCTTGCTATGCATGCATTTTCTTTTTTTTAAACATAAATGGCAACATTAATCATACTTCAAGAGAAATTAAATTTTGAATCTCGGTAATGCTGCAAGTGCTTTCATTTCGTATGATCAAAGAGCAACTTCACCACATCAGAACTCTGCCAAATAAATTTTGCTTGCAAAGCGTGCAAGCCTAGGCTATTCATTCAAATCAGCTGCTGGTTACCATTGTTCACCCCAATAAAATGAGTCAGGAAAATATGCAACATGTAATCTAGGAAAACTATCGAAAAGAGAGACATTAAAATTTAGAACAATGGGGAATAACTGACATTGTATCTCATGCAATTTATTTTGCATTGTAAGAGGGAGGAAGGGAAACCACGTCCTTCATGAATAGTCTAACTGTTTGAATCAATCAATTCACAATTTTTGTGCTTGCTGCAAATAAACAAATAAAAATAAACTAGCCTGGGGCACTGGAATGAAAAGACTATTAACCCCTTCCTTTCCAAAGAGCATCAGTTGAAAACAGGCAGTCTCACAATCTGGAGTTCGATGCCAACATCTTTTACAATATCAGAATTTTCTGATCTGATTACTGTCAGTGTGCATATGCTAAAGGAGACAAACAATTATGTCCTAATATAGTTTAGATAATATTCCTGATATGTGAAATCCACAGCATTTGAGTTACTAAACAGTCACCTTTCAGCGACCATGCTTTTTTTTTCCAGTTTCCACAGATAAAGCGAATTGGCTCAGTCAATATATAAATCAGACAGGAAACCTTTAACTTACCTTAAAAAGTTTAATCTTCTGCAGTGCGGTAATTTTTAGGATGTTTCATCCTAAAGCTTCAGGGGATAAAGGCAGGCTGAGAAAATGGATGAGGACATAGAATATAATGTAGAAAAATGGAAAGGCTTCCATTTTGGTACAAAAAAACCCCAGAAAAGCAGAGTATATTTGTAAGTAGCTTGAAGAAAATGTGTAGTTTTATATATACACACACAGCAAGCAATTGGAAAGACCAGTATATTGGTCTTTCTTGCTAGAGGATTTGAATACAGTACAAGATTTTTCATTGCAATTATAAAAGGCTCTAGTGAGATCACACTTGGAATATCATTTACAAATCCGATCTCACAACCTACAATGAAATTTAGTGGCAATAGATTTATCAGTTTGCAATTGAATGTCCTGCCCAAGGCAGTGAAGACTCAGTCACCAACAATAGCTTTTTGAATGTTAGGGATATCAAAGCATATGACATTTGTGCAGCACTGGAGTGAAAGGTGCTAATGATTAGCGGTGCAGACATGATGGGCTGAACGAATTATTCTTGCTCCTATATCTCACGTGCTTAGGTGTTCTGGGATAACACACAAACCAGCCAAACTATTTATTTGCTTCATATCTCCCTTCTGCCTTTGTTTCCTGACAACATTCCTGGTTGTTGAGCAAGAGTATTCACCAGCACTATTTGTCAATGGTCATTCCATGTATACAATCCTAGATAGAGAATCAACCAGCAAACCATTTGTGATAAATTGGGGTTATGTGTACAGTGCCACATTGGATGCTCTTTTCTCACAAACAACCTTTAGGAATTAAGCAACATTCATCGCTACCAGCCCTATAGGACAGCGTTAATGTCTCAAATTTGCAGTGTAAATATCCTTTATCTATTCTTGCTGGCCGGTTCTATTGTGTTGGATATATTGTCTACCTGTCAAATGTAGCGCATCCAGTTTGCGAAAGACATCTATTGTCCCCTTCTGAATGAAAGGGTTTTAACTGACTTGACAGTCAGAATCCAGCCTTAATGGTCTTGTCAGAGCACAGCTGGTGAGAGAAGGCAGAGAAACCTTGATAGGATTCTAAAGTACATGTAACTTTTGCATTCCCATCACATTCTAATGTTCTAAAAAGGAAGTAGAACTAACCTTGTGGTGCAGCATGGATGTACAGCAACATCTAATTTACAGAAAAGGCAATTATCTTCTTCCTCTGTTTAGAATGTGCTCAGCTTTTAATCAACACAAGGGTGCCCAACTATGGAAGGAACTAAGTTACACTGAGCTCCTTTGTGATCAGAAATGTTTTGGATAACCAGTCTTTGCAGAAGAACTTATGAACTTTTACAGAGAAAAAACTTGGGACATGCACTAATTCAGAGATCGAACATAGAACAGTACAGCACAGTAAAAGACCCTTCAGCTGTAATGTCCTTGACAACCATGTGGCCAATTTAAACTACACATGGTCTCCATCAATCCATTCCCCAACTGTTTCTATGTCTATCTAAATGCCTCTTAAACATTGCCATTAGATCTGCTTCCCTTGGCAGTGTTTGCCGGGCTGCTACCATGCTATGCAAAAAATCCTTGCCTCAAATCTCTTGTAAACTTTTCCCCTCTCACCCTAGGAAAAGAGTCATCCAGTTCTCTTGGGTGGTCCTTTCTTGCATATATATATTCTCAATTTGTGAGAACTGAGCAGCAGGGAGATGATAATATAGAGCCTTCTTCATTAACTGCTACAGCTTGAATGAAGGCAGCTCTCCCACAATAACCTCTAGAAAACTGAACAAGTGGTGCCAAAGGAAAGGTTAACTATGCCCAAATCAAGAAAACAGTAAAGGTTGATTTATACTTCTGCGTCAAATTGACACCGTAACCTACACAAGTGGCCTACGCACGTTGTGAGCATTTATACTTGTGTGTTGGTGTGTCTGCGTCGCGCATGTGCACACCCCTGTCCGTGCAAAGCTTCGTGGTCATGGTAGTCTTTCTCGGGGTAAACAAGTTTAAAGCGAGCGTCTTTTTTCGTAAAAGCGAAATGTGTCCTCCATAATTTCGGAGGTCTGTAAAGCTTTATGGAAAGCACTGCAGCCAGAGTTCCTTCCCTGCCCTTCAGTCACCCAGTGGGAAGCTATTGCAGCATTGGAGGAAATGCGATGCTACCAAGCGGACCAATCACAGTTGTTGCGGTTTGCGTTGCCGCGACACGTAGTTACATTTTGGGAGAGGTGCGCGTCAGGCTACGGTGTAGGGATACGTGTAGGCTCTGCGTAGTGTTCATGGCTACGCTGTACGTAAGGCGTCGATTTGACGCAGAAGTATAAATCAGCCTTAAGGAACACCTCACTGTTTCACACCTTAGTGACAGCCTGAAGATTATCCCTTGTAAAGTTAGTGTAGTGTCCATCTCATTGAACAGACTCCCTTCAATGAGTACACGGATGGACAGCCGAGTGGGAGCAACAGAGGCACAAATGGTTGTCATTGTCACTGTACAGGATCTTCTATAAACAAGGCATTTGTGCTCTTGTTAAGGCCGATGTCCTCCTCAGTAAAGTGCACACAGTCAGGCCAGCACTGATCAGCAATCCAAAGCTGGCAGTTCTACGACGTAATACTTTGTGCTTGCACAATGTGCACATTGTACTGCTGAATTTGGAAGAGCTGACTGGAAGCAGTTGAAAGACATCAGCCTGCATTGTGACGGCAAAGGGTTAGGATTAATGGTGGCTCCTTTACCCAAATTCCTAGCACAGCCAGGTTTGACAGAGACCAAAAGCAGGGTGTAGCAGGAGCCATTGAGCTTCATGCTGAAATGCTCAAGAGGATCAAAGAGAAAAGGAAAGCAATAACTATCCTTGGTAAAGATAACTACAGCCATTGAGATACAGCATAGGATCAGGCCATTCAGCCTACAAAGCCTCTGTCTACCATTTTAATAATCTTATATTAGTCCCGTATCTTTTTATTCTCCACATATTTCATCAATCCTCCCAGATTCTACTGCCACCTGTACTCTTGACACAGTAATAACCCACATATCTCTGAGCTGAAGGAAGAAACTGGAGCAACTGGTGGAAGCCCAGTTATGTGGAAAATACACAAAATACATGCAGACAGCACCAGAGGTTAAGATTGAACCTGGGTTGTGAGATACTAACTCTACCAGCTACAGCACTCACCCAGAAAAATTCGTTGTCGTCATGGCTATCCCTCGAAGTCGAGGATGATGGTCTTCATTCTGAAGAAGTGGCCCACAGAGTGAAGATGCCTGTGCATGTATTTGTTTAATGTGTGCTTGATGTTGCACTCCAAGAAGCACATGATACTTCATAAAACAATCAACTGATTCCAATGGGATGGAAACCACGACCATTGGAGCTGATGGATTTGTTGCAGCCTTCATCCGCCTTCACAGCCATTGAGTTTGAAGTAAATTCATCCCCCTGTTCCATTGTTGAGGTCTTGGTTCGATTGTTGTGTCAGGGACCTCACTCTCGACCTCACCGCCATGGGTGACCCTACCAGGAGCATAGCTCCACACGGCATTGCTCTCGGGATCACAGGACCACACAAGCATCTCCACCACGACAAGTTGACGATCCACGGAGAAGCCAGAAAAATTAATTAACTAACAAATACTCATGCCTCTTACATTCATAGAATGCTAAGTGTTCAGAATAATCTCCTGAATTACTAACTTGAATATCTCTAAAATTGCAAACTGAACATTAAGGAGTGAGCTTCATTGGGCTAAATGGCCTGTCTCCTTCTGTGTTTTTATCTCCATTTGCTTCTTAAACAGAAGCTTCATCCTTGTTCAGCTGAAAGATAATTTGTCTCCAGTAGCTGCTGCCAGTGCCCAGAAGCAATGACTGCAAAGAGCAGCCACTGAAAAGCAAGAATAATTTAAAATGTGTCTGCAGTAACCATGAAGACAGGACCCTGGGATTCTCATTAACATGTTTATGCGGTGAAGTAAAGTTTCGGGACTCAAATGAAAAGTGTCACACTGAACTGTGCGTCATCAATTCAACAGCCTAGTAATTAATAAACAGTGGAATCTCTGAGATCTAGAAGTAATTTAAATGCCTTTATGCCTATTTGCCCAAGGTTGCTCAGTTTGACCTTTCGAATAGTCAATCTATACCGTGCCTCACAACAAATAGAACTTGTCTCCTGGCCTTACAGCAGTGAGGATAATATTGCACTCAGATTCCATTGTTGAATGTCAGAATGGAGAATACAAATCGAGTGATAGAAAATGTTTCTACTGAAAGTAAGTGATGATACAAGGAGAGACCAACCAGTTCTGATTTCACATGTCCATTTAACAAGACGGCCCTTTGATGTAGCTCCTTTGATCTTGCTGTACTCAACAAGAGTGGTCGGCTTCCTTTAACAAAAATAATACTGTTCTGTCAGATTTGTTCAAAATAGGGCTGCTTCCATTTTGAAAGCAGTTTTAATGTACCAGGCAGGAAAATAGACTCAGCCACCCGTTTCTGTAGATCCAATACTGAACTGCTTTCTCATGAACAATTTGGGCTAGTGTCAGTCCACAGCGAGACTTAGTCTCTGTGCCACAAATACTCTCACAGCTGTATAATGATTTACATTTATATGGTGATTTTAAAATGAAGAACGTGCCAGTGTGCTCCACAGAAGGTTACATAGGGTACTGATGCTGAACTTTGGAAGATGTTGCGAATGATCAAAAGCGTGGTTAAAAAAGTGGACGTTGAAGATTTTTTTAAAGAAATGATGATTGCAATTTAGAGGTATAGCGTTATGGAGCAATACATTACTGACACAAATCCTTCAACCCAATAAGTCCTTCATGCCAAACAAGATGTCACCCAGATAATCCCAATTCTTGTGTTCAACCCATATTTCTCTAAGCCCCACTCCTCCTTTTATATGTACAAGTGCTTCTTAAATGATATTATTGTACCTACCTCAAAACATCTTCTGGCAGCTCGTTCTATATACCCACCACCCTCTGCATGAGAAGTATGATCCATGGGTTTCTTTTACATTTTTCACTTCTTACCTTAAACATATGCCCCCTATTTCTTATTTAAGAGAAAACAGTTACTATACAGACTTATCTATGTCTCACATAATTTCTATAAGGTTGCTCCCCATTCTCTTCCAGTCCAAGGAACAAAAACCTAGCCTGGCCAATCTCTCCCTATGACTCAGATATTCTAGTTCTAGCAACACCACTGAAAATCTTTTCTGTACTCTTTCTGGCTTAACCACACCTTTCCTATAACAGGGTGTACAAAACTGTACACAACATCCTCATGAACAAATTAGACAACTGCGACATAATGAACGAGTATTTTGCATCAGCCTTCACTGAGGAAGACATTAGCAGTATACCGGACATTCAAGGGTGTCAGGGAAGAGAAGTGTGCGCAGTCACATTTATGACAGAGAAATTATTCAGGAAGCTGAATAGTCTAGGGTAGATAAATCTCCCGGACCAAATGGAATGCACACTCATGTTCTGAAGGAAGTAGCTGTGGAGATTGCAGAGGCATTAGCAATGATCTTTCAAAAGTCAATAGATTCTGGCGTGCTTCCGGAGGACTGGAAGATTGCAAATGTCAATCCGCTATTTAAGAAGGGGGCAAGGAAGCAAAAAGGAAATTATAGACCTGTTAGCTTGACATCGGTGGTTGGGAAGTTGTTGGAGTCAATTGTCAAGGATGAGGTTACAGAGTACCTGGAGGCATATGACAAGATAGGCAGAACTCAGCATGGTTTCCTTAAAGGAAAATCCTGCCTGACAAACCTATTGCAATTTTTTGAGGAAATTACAAGTAGGCTGAACAAGGGAGATGCAGTGGATGTTGTGTATTTGGATTTTCAGAAGACCTTTGACAAGGTGCTGCACATGAGGCTGCTAAACAAGATAAGAGCCCATGGAATTATGGGAAAGTTACATACGTGGATAGAGCATTGGCTGATTGGCAGGAAACAGAGAGTGGGAATTAAGGGATCCCATTCTGGTTGACTGCCGGTTACCCGTGGTGTTCCACGGGGTCCGTGTTGGGGCTGCTTCTTTTTACATTGTACATCAATGATTTGGATTATGGAATAGGTGGCTTTGTGGCTACATTTGCTGATGATACAAAGATAGGTGGAGGGACCGGTAGTGCTGAGGAAACAGAGAATCTGCAGAGAGACTTGGATAGATTGGAAGAATTGGCAAAGAAGTGGCAAATGAAATACAATGTTGGAAAGTGTATGATTATGCACGTTGGAAGAAGAAATAAATGGGCAGACTATTATTTAAATGGGGAGAAAATTCAAAGTTCTGAGATGCAACGGGACTTGGGAGTCCTCGTGCAGGATACCCTTAAAGTTAACCTCCAGGTTGAGTCGGTGGTGAAGAAGGCGAATGCAATGTTGGCATTCATTTCTAGAGGAATAGAGTATAGGAGCAGGGATGTGATGTTGAGGCTCTATAAGGCGCTAGTGAGACCTCACTTGGAGTACTGTGTGCAGTTTTGGGTTCCTTATTTAAGAAAGGATGTGCTGACGTTGGCGAGGGTTCAGAGAAGATTCACTGGAATGAATCCGGCAATGAGAGGGTTAACATATGAGGAACGCTTGTCCGCTCTTGGACTGTACTCCTTGGAGTTTAGAAGAATGAGGGGGGACCTCAGAGAAACAGTTTGAATGTTGAAAGGCATGGACAGTGGATGTGGCAAAGTTGTTTCCCATGGTGGGGGAGTCTAGTATGAGAGGACATGACTTAAGGATAGAAAGGCACCCATTCAGAACAGAGATGCTTGAAGAAATTCTTTTAGCCAGAGGGTGGTGAATCTGTGGAATTTGTTGCCATGGGCGGCAGTGGAGGTTAAGTCATTGGGTATATTTAAGGCAGAGATTGATAGGTATCTGAGTAGCCAGGGCATCAAAGGTTATAGTGAGAAGGAAGGGGAGTGGGACTAAATGGGAGAATGGATCAGCTCATGATAAAATGGCGGAGCAGACTCGATGGACCGAATGGCTGACTTCTGCTCCGTTGTCTTGTGGTCTAATGTCTCAGCTCCTATATTCATTGGCCTGACTGATGAAGGGCAGCATGCTAAAAGCCTTCTTTATCGTGCTGTCTGCCTGTTGAGGCGCTTTTGATCAAAGATACATTTGCATTCCTAAGTACCTCTGTTCCATCACACTCTCGTGCCTTTCCATTCATAGTACAAGTCTTGCCTTCCCAAAGCACATCACCTTGCACTAATCTATAGTGAAACCCATTTTCTCCACTTCCCTAACTAATCAAGATCCCCTTGTAATCTATGATAACCTTCTTCACAGTCAACACCTGCTAATTTTGTGTTATCTGCAAAATTATTGATCCAATTCTATTCATTTACATCCAATTTTTTTTTATATAAATTAAGAATAACAAGGGTTCCAACAACAACCCCTGTGGCACACCACCAGTCACCAGCCTCCATTCTGAGAATCTTCCTTCAAAAATCGCCCTTTGCACCCAACATCTGAACCAACTTTGAATCCACCTCATTAGCTCTCCCTGCATTCCATGGGACCCAACCTCGCATGTCGGACTTTATTGAAAGCCTTTCTAAAGTCTGAATTTAGAAAATTTATTTCATGTAGAAATACTCAGATAGATGAAGTTAATGGTCAATGTTAGAATAAATACATTATTGCTTTCTCTTACCTGCCCATCAATCCATAGATTTTTTATTGATTTTAGTCATCCATTTTACTTCACTACTTTTATCCCCTCTTACTTTATTTTGCTTCCATTTTCTATTCTGGTGTTTCTCTCTATGTTTTACAACCATATTGTCATGTGCTGTCACCAATAATGTTCTCCATCTCATCTCCAATCTCTATCTACTCTCCATTTTCTAGTCCTATCTCATTTCCATTCTTTTCACCCGTCCATCACTACTTCAGGATCCTGCTCCTCATCAGTGCAGGATGACTTTTGTAGCTGCATCCCTGTAATAACTCAGCTCTGTTTTGTTTCCATATCACTACTACATCCTGACAGCCTTCCCAAATGTTCTCTCACTACCTGTTAGTTCTCTTCCCCAGGGTCCTGGCAGTGCCCTTTTCATTATGTCATGATTTATAATGGAGCATCACCAGTAAATTACACCACACTACATAAATGATAAACCTTGCTTCTTTTTTAATTAAGATCGCATTGTCATTAATAGAATCCCATTACTTCAATGCCAGCAGTTATATTGTAACTTGCATTGGTTGTTAGACAGTTAAAGTTACAACCTAATTAGTTACTGAATGCATGAGTTATTTGAAACTCTGCCAGCCAGAGTTGAACTCTTTCAGGCATTCACAGAAATTGCCTATACCCAAGATTTTTGAAAAAAAAAATTACCATTGTTCTCACCTTTTTCAGGTGTGTGAAAGGGTTTCAAAATTAACATTTTACTTTCTTTTACCTTTAATTGAGGTTACTAATTCTTTTCGCCATAACATATCACCTTGGGCCTTGAACCTGGACAGGTAACATTTTTTTTAAATAACCAGCCTGCTGATTCCCCAAGGACTTAATATAAACTGCACAAAAGCTGGCAACACTTCAAGTATCAACTGAGCATGAACATGGTTGCAATAAAAAGGAGACAATCAGTGGCAGAAAGGAGCAACAGTGTAAGGGTAAAAATCAGTGAGGGTAAAGAAACAGAGGCACTAGAGCAAATCTCTTGAACTTTTATTTTCGCTAATACTATCAAGACTATTACTACCAACCAAATGAATTGTGCCACAGTTTGATCCACACTAATTATTTGGTTCTAAGTATAAATCACTAACCATGTTAAACAATTTAAACTTGATTGGGAGATTAACAATTTTAACAGCATCTCTGAAGGTAAAGAGAAAAACAAGGCCAATTAATGAACTACTGAAATGGAAGATCTCACTGCAAATAAATTCCTCTAGGTCAGGATATCAAGAAAGTAATGAAATTCTCAAAATTAAATTACGGCTTCTTCTGGCAGCAAAAGAAACAGGAAATAGATGAAAGAAGTACAAGTAGCAAAGGAGTATGGAGTCCTTTAATAAGAGCGTGGTTAATCTTTGATCTCATTGCTTTCCCAGAAACCTTAGACTTTTGTAAAATTCAAAAATCTATCAATCTCAAATATAAATGTATACAATTAAGAAGCAATACCACATTGCAGCCAAGAATTCCAAATATTCTAGTCGTCCATCTGAAAAATTTTCTCTTCATCTTGTCAAAAATAGTTACCCCCACTTTCAAAAAATCTTGCCTTAATTTATAGTCATGGAGTAATACAGTACAGAAACATGTCCTTTGTCCAAACAGGTTCAAACTGACTAATATTCCCATCTAAGCTAGTCCCATTTGCCAGTGTTCCTTTAATATTCATCTAAACCTTTCCTAGCCATGGACCTGTCCAAACACCTTTTAATTGTTGTTAATGAATCTGCCTCAACCACTTCCTCTGGCAGCTCATTCTATTTAGTGACCACCCTCTGGGTGAAAAAAAATTGCCCCTCAAGTTCCTATTAAATCTCTTTCCTCTCACCTTAAACATACGACATCTAGTTCTTGATTCCCTTAATTCTGGAGAAAAAAAGACTGAGCACATTCATCCCACTTATGCCTCTCATGATGTTATAGACCAGTATAAAATCATCCCTTATTCTTCCATGCTCCAGCAAAAGAAGTCCCAGCCCGCTCAACCTCTCTCCATAACTCAGTCACTTGAATATCTTGTAAATTTCTTCTGCACTCTTTCCAGTTCAATGCAGTCTTTTCCATAGCAGAGTGACAAAAATTGAAGATAATATTCCAAATACAGCCTGACCAACATTTTATACAACTGCGACATAATATTCCAGCTTCCTTAGGTATTGCCCTGACTGATGAAGGCCAGTCAACAAAAAGCCTTCTTCACAACCAGCCCAGCTTCATAACATTTACCTGCTCAAACTCCATTAGAATCTGTACACTTCAATGGATTATTTTTAATTCTTTTAAATCAGAGAACATTAAAAATTTGCTACTCAATCTATTCCTCAAAAATGTTTGCGTCCAGAGAATATGTGTACTGCCCCATGGAGGAAACATTTTCTTTCTATGTTATCTAGGCAACTACAGAAGGCAGCATCATAGATTAGCAGTTAGTATAACTCTTTACAGAGGCAGTGTAATTTCCAGCTCACTTCCCGTCGCGGTCTATAAGGAGTTTATAAGTTCTCCCCATAGGTTTCCTCCAGGTGTTCCAGTTTTCTTCTATGTTCCAAAGAAGACTGGGTTAGAGTTAATAAGTTGTGGACATGCTTCACTGGCGCTGAAAGCATGGCCACAGTTGGAGGCTGCCCCCAGCACATCCTCGGACTGCGTTGGTTGTTGGCGCAAAACAACACATTTCACTGTATGTTTTGATGTACATGTGACTAATAAATCTTTTTTTCTTTAGAAGTCAAAGCCCTAAGTAATTCAAGCGAGATTCTCTTATATTTTGTGAAACACCAAAAATCTTGCATTAAAATACACCAATCACTTATGTTCTTAATTGCTTGTTGTACTTGTAATTGACAACATATATCACAGACAAAAAAAAAACAGGTTCCTTGGAACATCAACATTTAATATCTTTTCCTCAATTTAAAAATACCCCAATTCTTTATTTTTCTATCCAAAGAGAATAATCCTACATTTTCCTATATTTCATTCCAGCTGCTAAGCTCTTGCTCATCTTTGGAGTCAGTCATTATCCTTTTGAGAATTTTTGCCTTCCTTCATAACCTCTCCAGCTATCATCAGCAAATTTTGATATGTTACATTAGTCTCTTCACGCAAATTATTATATGGATTTCAAACAGCTGAGACCACAGCACAGATCTTTTTCATACCCATAAGTAACATTTGTCAAACTACAAATAGTATGTATATTCCTCCTGTCTGCTTTTGGCCCTTTAACCAGTCTATGTTACAGTCTTCTCTGTGACAACATCAAAACTTCAGATATATTATCACCACTGTTTCTCCTTTACCTCTGTTTCTCCTTTACCTGACCTGCTATCATTATACTCTCAAAAAATTATTAAATTTGTCAAGCATGATTTCTCTTTAATAATGTCACATTGATTCTGCATAATCATATTATGATTTCCCAAGTGCTATATTACCGCTTGCTTAATAATTAATCCTCAGTATTTTTCTGAAGACTGATATTAGGTTAGCCAATCTGTAGTTCCCTTTTTCCTTTTCACTTCCTTTTCAGTATGCCTCTGTTACATTTGTTAATTTATAATCCATTAGAGTTATTGCACAATCTTGGCATATTATTACTTCAGTAGAATTAATGAATCTAATTTCATTTTTTGTTTTATTTTTCTCTGATTAGTCTGTGTATAATTTCAATCTCCATGAAGATAACTCCAGCTATATTTTGGTCATTGCAATGCTCATATCTTCCCTCCATTCAGTTATGATGGATGACTCAAGAACTATTTCCCATAGATAGCCTGCATGCCATACAAGGGCAGATGTTTGCAACATTTTTGCTTTGTGTTGAAGTTTAAAGAAAACATGTCTGGAAGGTGGTGGTCAATTTTCTTGAACTACTATCGTCCACAAAATACCTCAGACTAACAGTATTTGTTTATTATAACAGAAGAGGTGCCTTTTTGTTCCCTTCATTCAGCAGAGCAAATCCTATTGACCCTTTTCGATGTAACCCTGCAGTTTATTCTCTTTCACATGCTCATCAACTCAACAGTGATTCTTTAAAATAACGATTAGCTTCACTTGCCACATGTACAAAACCTGCAGTAAAATACGTTGGTTGCACCAAATCAACAAGGATTGTGATCGGCAGCCCACGAGTGTTGTGACACCTCCGGTGCCAACATAACCTGCCTCCAACTCATTAACCCTAACTGTACGTCTTTGGAATGTGGGAGGAAACCAGAGCACCCAGAGGAAACCCACGCAGACATAGAGAGAACGTACAAACTCCTTACGGGCAGTGGCTGCATTTGAGCCCTGATCAGTGACCACTGGCACTGTAAAGCGATGTGATAACCACTACACTAATGGGCATCTTATTTTCCTTCACTCCTTCGCTACACTAAATGCTGACATATAGTAGGTAATTAACCTGTCAGAGAGCCTTTGCAACCTGGTGGGGGAAGCTGGAGTACTTTGGGGAAACCTGCTTTGTCACAGGGACAACATGCAAACTCCCCACGGAGAGCACTGGAGATCAGGATTTAGCTTGAGTTCCTGGAGCTATGAGGCAGCAGGACTAACGACCACACCACCATCCAACTTTCATCACCATTGAGAAGGTCCAGGATTTCAAATCGGAGAAAATGAAGGACTGGTGACACATGATGAAGGCAAGATGGTGCATGAGCTAAGGGTCGAAGTTATGGTGGTGACAGCAGCCCAATGCAATTATAATCCTTGCCCTTCTCTGTGGTGATCATCAAGCCAAATAGAGGGCACTACCCCAATGGTGGCATGCTAAAGTGGTGTTAAATTAACTGAGTCCTATGTATGTCAACAATTAACTTACTGGTTAACCTTTACTTTTAAATGTATGTAAAGAAATATCAAATCTACATACACAAACAAGAAAATGTCTCCTGATCATGAAATATTTAGACTTTATAGTTTCGTCCAATATAGCAAAACATCTAAGTGTACAAAAAAATTATCTAAAAGTAGTAAGAAGTGACAAAGACTAATAACAAGATGGCAACCACACAGATGAACAGTGTTCCGTAACACTGAATTGACCACATGTTCCGGCTTTATCTGTAGAGAAACCCATTGGGAAGCTTTGGGACTCAAGATTCTGTATAGTAGATTACCTAACTTCAGAAGCTTGCTTGGAAATATTATGGAAATTAATGTCTTCATTTTAACTTAAAAATCGCAACCTTGGTTTCAAGCAGCACGGGCCATTTGTATAAAACTGCAGAAGCAGTCGTCGAACAGTGGTCAGAAAATGAGGGCCTTCTAATTTTCCTTTCCTTTCTCACACACTATCTATTCAAATGTTTCCTCCCTGATCACATAACACCAATCGGGAAATAAACTAAAAGGACTTTGTCCCTTTCTCGGCTGAACATCACAACAGAATTTACCTTTACCAAGTCATCTGGCAAAGCAGAGGCATATCCTTTTACTTTCAATACTTTGCAGACCTGCCAATCACTACAATCTAGCTGTTATAATCACAACAGCTCACAAAAATCTATTCTGTCCATGTTGAATGATTGCAGGTAGAACTCTGGTCCATGTATTTGCTAAAGCAGTGCAGTGCTGTGGTAACCCTGGCTGTGTCAGAGGTTCTGGCTTCTGAATCTGACACTACATCAGGTTTATGTCCAGGATGCAGATGGGTTTAATGGATACCATAGAATTCTTGATAAATGAGCAGTAAATATTTCCCCAGTTTCTTTCCAAATGATTACTCCTCCTCCAGCAGTATTATCTGGTGATTTTTTCTTTACTTTTGTGGGGCATTGTTGTGCTTCACGCCATTCCTAATCGCAACATCACATGCATTGTTTAATGATTGTATGTGCAGTGGGGCAACCAAAGCTTAAGACCCTTTACAATCAAATATTGGTTGGTAGGGTTTATTGCTGTTACTTTTCCCACCTTGTTTTTTGCATGTTTGATGTTTCCATAGCATTTGACTGTTTTTTTTTACAAGGCCGAGTTGCTAGCTACATACACTACCCACCATGGATGGAAAGCATGCAAGAAGCCAGCCAGATTTGAACTCAGGACCATTTGTCTTGAAGTCCAGTGCTGAGGCCACTACCCCACCAGCCAGCTAATGAGTAGGTTAGTTGGTCATTGTAAATTGTCCTGTGATTAGACTAGGGTTAAATCAGTGGCATGACTTGAAGGGCCAGAAGGGCCTATTCCAAACAGTATCTCAATAAATAGATATAGAAATAAATAAATTCTTTCTTTTTGACAATCAGATCATTTGAAGTAACCCTCCATCTTAAAATCACAGTGATAACAGATGTTGGAGCTAATCGATTAAAATGAGGGTCATTTATGTTTTGCTTAAACAATGCCTGGAAAAACGATTTTCTTTTGCATTGCTTGGAAATAAGTATGTTTCGATGTGCTTACTGTATAGTTTTGAAATAAGAAAAAATAGTTACAGTTTTATATACTGAAACTTGGATGCACAGATTTGTTCTTTGTCACATCAGCATCATTGAACTCTGCTTTCAGTTCCATTGAATTCGATGTACAGGTGCAGTCTTTTGCATTTGAGGGAAGTGACCAAGGATAGATGCTTAACCACTCACACCTGGTTTTATACAGTTAGCAATAAAGAGTAGAGAAAGCTTCTTTTTAACATTTTACTCGGTTGCAGACGAGGGAACAGTTCTATTGATTTTGGGATTCAAGATTGTAAGAGCTCTTTTTGATCATGATTAGTTTCTTCCTCAAAGCCAATCAATGTGCACTTGTTTGCACTTGTAATTCTTATATGCCAGTTTACCCATTGAATTATGACATTTAGAACAAACTGTTGACAGCACAATTGCCACACTTATAAATCTTCATATTAAATTGTAAATTAATACATCATGAATTGTTACTGCCCATGACCTGCAAAACATGAAAAAAACATTGAACAAACAAATGTGGTCCCAAGGTAAAATCTTTCCACAGACCAAGTCCAAAGACATAAAGATTAGAGAATCCTCCCTTAGATAGTTTGAAAGAGTCTTTTCTTTTGCTATATTGGAGAAGACTGCCCATGAGAGGGAGACAATTTTAAAAACAGATGCGTCAAAATAGATGTTTTGATAATCTTGGGACAGGCCAAAGTACTTTTCAACCAATTAGAGGCTTTTGAAAAGTAGCAACTACTGTATTGCAACATTAGTAACAGTATAATTGGCCTTTGCAAGAAATCACAAATATTATTGCACCCTTTTGGGAACAGGAGAAGTCCCTTGACTTCACTGAACTAGTGCCACAAGATATTTTACATACTGTATCACCAAAAAGATGGGTGTGACAGAAGAGGTCCCATCCAAGAGAACAAAATCTAAGTAAACATTATCATGAGCCAATATGCACACCATCCTATTAGAACTATCTGGTCTTTTACACTCCACTCCCCTCTTTCCCATTATAGCAAACTGGACGCTAAGAAGTAGGTGGGGTCAGTGTGCAAGAGAGAGAAGAGGGGCAAAGAAAAGAATACAGAAAGGAAGAGAACAATCAGAAAAGAGGGGGGAAGGGGAAGAACGTTAGTTTAGGTTAAGTCGTGAATGACAGCAACATAAAATTAGTTGAGGAAAGTTCTTATGTTTAAGGATGATAGCTTAGACAGGTTACACATCACAAAATACAAGTATACGTCTGGATAGATACAATATGGTAGAATCTAATAACATGTTCATAATGTGTGCATGTCTCATTGTCAAGTCTCTGTGTATAGCTGCAGTAGAAGGTCTGAAGGGTATAAAAAGCAGCATCATGTGGGTGTGGACACAATTTTTGTTTCCCAGATGCAATGCAGTGCACATTTCCCATACAAGCAGTGCCTCACTCTGAACTGACGATATTCACTAACATCAACTGTTACATTACGTACTTTCTATAATCAGCCAGTCACTTCAGTCAACCTCACACACATAGGCAGTCATGTGAAGACATATTCCCCACAGAAGATGCACATCTCCATAAAACACAATCCCTGTGCATCCTTCTACAAGACCATGCATTTTGCACTCAAACTTGAATTAGCACCACATTGACATGTTTGTTTGTTGCAGGATATTCCCTGTTACTCATTTACCATGTGCATACCAGCTTTCTTAACAAGCTTCCCGACAAGAGTACACAACTGATCCACATTCAGAAGCTTCTTTTAAAATGCAATACTCTGAAATATTTAGTCAATGTTTACTGACATCCACTCCATCCATTTACTAAACAGCCATGCCTGGAAAGAGACAGGGTCATTTTATCGACATGCAATATCTGGCTTCCTTCTATAAATGTACCGGTTTAAAAGAAATGCCGATGCAAACAACCAAAACAAACAAATTTAGGTTTGGCACAGAGTGCTTCTTCACAGAGAAAACATGAACATAAAAATAGAGTAAGCTTTCTCTATAAAATGAAAGACAGCTGGATACTAGAATGGGAAAGGTGGTGGGATGTATTTTAAGATGTACATGAAATAAGAGTGGTTAATTCACCTTCTATAATTTTAGCAACCCTGTTCAGTATTGCCACCATTTTTCATTTTGAAAATAACAAAAATAAAATATAGATGATTTGTCCGACCATATCCTTGGTCAAGATTTTCATATCAGCTTGAAACAAATGCAAAAAGGGAGGAAACATCAACACATTACTTTTTCCCCCAGTGTAATGGGGGGAAAAAAACAGAATCTCAGTAGAATCAAACACCAGCAACAAAAGTAGCTTGGACCATTTCAGTGAAAGAATGGAAATCGATGAAGGAAAGAATCAGGCCATTGGACTAGATGGGAAACTCACTTGCTATTTGAGTAGCACTTCAAGGTGGTAACAAGTGACTTTGGGGCCTTTTGGTAGAGGGAGGTTATAATAAAATTAGAAATGGAATTAATTTTAAATATAAATATTAATGTTAAATATAGAATGTCATACTTTAATTACAGTATCTATATCAAAGCAAGAGGATCTAATATGTACCCAGACATACAATGCCAAACACACATAAAGGTTAAGCTGGGAATTAATGGTAAAGTAAATTAGACAAAACATATATTAAAAATGCCTGTGTAATCCAGCAGATGAAAAGACAGGTTTGATTCCTAGTTGGGTAATTTTTGAAGTCACTTCAGCTGGTGTGATCACAATATCTTCCTCAACCTCACAGGAGCGGAAAGTGAGACATCAGTGCAGCTCTGACTTTTAGCTACTATCCAGCTCCTTGTAGGAAACAGGCATAGAATTTTACAAGACGTAAGGAAACCTGTTTATTGCGTCTTTAGCATCTCCCGCATTGCATTGCCTTGCTTGATTTAAAAAGATATATCAACTTTGCTCATTAAAGTTGTTGAAAGTTCCATTTCTATGCTATTTTCAGTAAGGATTGGCAAATGTATGATAGTGTTTGGTGGCATATCTTCCTCAGATTGCTTTCATTCAATAGTTAAAGAGAGGGGATGAAAGAATATACTGAGATGACATCAGGGTGGTAATGAAGAAAAACAGAGCTCAGGGTGGAAGCAAAAATTGGAAAAGCACAGAGAAAAAGAAGGGGTAAAGCGAGGAGAGAACACTGGTTAAAAAATGGTTTGATAGCATTCAAGGAACCAGAGCAACGTATGGGTTAATAGGACATTGAAGCGGCGCACCATCCATCCAAATGATGGACATGGACAGTCTCAGTCAACTCAAATCTCATTGTTAATATTCTCAGCACTGATTTGTCCATCATTATCAAAAGACTCTCCTTATCCACCAGAAGCAGATTATCAACCAAAATAATAGCCCATAAACATATGATACATAACTCTTCGTATCTGATTTTTGCCTGGATTATGCTTATTGGCAACATTTTAATAAAACCAATTATTTTATGAGGAAAAAAATCAAAACATGCATTTAAAATAATGTTAAAGGATTCTTCAGGTTACCTGGCATTTCACTTTAATTCACATTTCACCTACCATTACACTTCAAATATGATTTTAAGAATTCTGCACTCTTTGTTTTACTTGCACCTGCTGAAAGGTTTAAATTTTAGAGGACTACATTTTCCCCTTTGTATCAGACCCTTATAGGGTATTTTTTTTAGTGTATTGAAGCTGCTGGTCAAGACAAAAGGTGACACGTAGTTCTCTATTACTGATAACCTCACTGGGGAAGGTAGAAGCTGTGCTGGCAGGTCCTAGGATGCTTCATAAGATGAGATGCAAAGTGTTATACTCTAGAAAATCTCCGAATTCAGAAACTTTACAAACCACAAACACCAAACACAGCCTCTTTGCTTAAAGAGTATTTATTTATTTTATAGGTCAAGGAAGAAAGTAAAACAAAACTGTCATTTATGGATTAAAAAAAAATAGAAATGAGGACAGATCCTTTACTATAGAATCTGAGTCCTAGGACCTCCACATGGACCACATTCAATAAAAAAAAGGTTCGTTTCAAATGGAAAGCCGCGCAGATGCAGGAAGAAAAAGTTGTTACAAAGTATAAAAATGGGGACTTTTACACCAGCCTCTGCCTTTCGATCTTCCCGGTTGTTAACTCACATGCACACCAACATCTTTAGCTGAAAGTGCTACCTTAACCACACAAGATGCACAAATCAGCTAAGATTAGGAACCGGAGCGGCGGCAGCTGTGGTGTCTCGTTCAGCTGCTGGTAATCTGAAATTCTAAGTGTGATTTTTGATGATTTGTTTCAATCCCCCGGTGAAAAGAAAGCTTCTCGGACTGGATGAAGTTCGGCCAACAATATGCAAAATATAAATCACGAAAGATAAAGAACTGCAACTCAGCTCACTGGTGCTTGATGTCAGGGATGTAAAGTGTTTGAGAGTTTTTTTTAAATCAAAAATATTGTCCCTCAAAATAAAGAAAACGGTCAACAGAAAATGACAAACCTTGCCTTCAAGCAAGCACTTTGGGGAAATATATACTGTACAGCGTGGATTCAGGGAACAGTAAAAATAAAGCAGCAGAGGTTACAACAAAGAACACACATTCTGAAAAGCACTTAATCTTCAACTGACGGAGGCTGGAACTAGATTATTCCAGGGAACCACAGCTGTTAACTTTCTCTGCCTAACATCTTCACTTCAGCAACAGTCAATAGCATTGCCCCTCTCTCTATGTATCTCCCTCCGCCCCTCCACCCAGCCAAAGCACACTATTGCTTTTTGATGGGTTTTTTTTTGTTATTTCACTCGGACCCATTCAGAGTTTGCAAAAAGAACAAGAAGAAGAAAGTTAATGAGCTGACCCTACCTGAGAGTGCCATTGGTCATGAGTAAAGACTCCCGATTAGACTCCCACAGCAGAACTTGGATGTGGGCTACTGCGGCGCTGGTTCATGAGAAGCCTGCCCCCTCGGTATTTACTTGAGCGCTGCCTCTTGCCTCCTCCGCTGTTGGAGGCAGCCTGTCGGGGCGGAGCGAGGCCCCGGCGCAGATACATGCTCCCCATCAGCTTGCATCAGCACTCCGCCGCACTTCTCTCTAATCCCCTTTTCTCTTTCACCAGGAGCTTTAGTGAATGTGGCTGCACAGGGGAAAAAAAAACGAAACATTCCTTTCAGCCTCACAGGGAGAACAAAGCACCGCTGGCATGCGAGCCGACGAGCCAATGGGGAAGCAGCATTGGCATAAAAGGGAGCTTTACCTGGGCTATGACCCCTTTCTGCTGGATTTAGAGTATTTTAAACAGAGAAGAGAAAAACTGCAATCAGCACTGTCTGAATGGGACAGTTAATAGAGCAAACAAGGAGTTGCTTCTTTTCTTTCTCTTGACAGGAGCAGGACTGAAATGCCAGCTCTTATTTTTTAAACTGTTTTCATTGGACAGGATTGATATGGTAATACAGCAAGCCGGCCATACTTGCTCATTGCCATGGCAACCAGGATGGTGAGTTTCAGGGAACAAAAGGCAGTTTTCTTTCAATTTACAAAAAAAAATCTTTATTCATAAAAAAAGTCTACAATAAATACAAAATAGTACACGGTTTTTCATTACATTCGTAGTGTCATCCAGTCTATACCCTCACAGTGTTCTCAGGTCTAAATACATTTGTAATGTTGTCTTTAATACATTTTGTGTACAAAGCGCCAGTGTGGGCTCTTTGAACAATAAACCCTTCAAGTGTTTGCGGGTTGTCACGCAGGACCCAGCACCACAATGTCCAGTCTGCTCTCAACAAAGGTGAGTAGAAAGAACCCCGAAGCACTTCTCCCGCCACCCATTTGTTAAAGAGCGTTAACCAGCCCCCGTACATCAACAGCGGGCATTTTATTCTCCATTCCCCAACGATTTCCCTCCTTCTGTATTCTCAGCTGAACGGGGCAAACAGAAATCAGCACTTGCAGGGTCGTGGAACCAGAGCAAATTTCTGTCTGTGGTTTGATTGGGGTGCAGTAGCAGGGGCTGAGATTCAAGAAAGACAGTGTGGGGAAGAATAGAGGATGGGAGGAGGAGCAAAATCAAATGCAAAGCCACCCAATCATTTAACAGGATAAGTTTTACCAGACTCTTCAAGCTATTGAACGGTACTCAGACAATTAACGAACTAACTCTGATGAAGGCCAGTGTAACAAGCTAAATGTCATTCATTTTTAACCTGTACTAACATTGTTGTCAAATTGTATTTCCTTGGAAGCAGGTGCTAGATGCTACAGAGTTGACCGATGCCCAGGACAAAACGTCATTACCCAGTGCTCCGGCTCAACTCCCTTGCCACTGATTTGGCGATGGCGACGCTCAGAATTGGTTCAATTTTGATCAGAGAAGAGACCTCTTCATTTAACACAATACCAGATTGGTGGGGCGGGGCGGGGTGTCGTTCCCATTTCTTGCCTACGCCCAAGGCATGAGGGTAATTGGGCTACATCTTGGATGCTTTCTCAGCATCAATCTACCTCAGTCTAAGAATAATGGAAATCAGACGCAGATTAATACTGCATTTACTCCAGTAAATGTACAATAATACTGTACATCCTTTAGGTGAGTTTCCCTCAGGCATTTTGAGGTGCGATGGATATTTACTGTCCAAGACTAGGGTGCCTTTCAGTTTTGCCAAGCTAAGCTCTCCAACCCACAAGCTGAAGCACAGTACTTTACTAAAACTAAATGAACTGAGTTTAATCTACTTTGTTAGATGGAAGTACCTCCTCCTTGGTAGAAAGGAGGAGCCATAGTTCAAAAAGTAGGTATTGGCACTTAAGCTCTCTGCAAACAGGGAAGTGATCTAGTCTTTGAAGAAAAGGTGGTGATAGTACAGTATAAGTCTGTGTCTTATGACACAAGCACTGCATTTGCTTTTGACCTTACTGTGAATGCAACAATTCCATTCTGTGCCATAGGTTGGCAATATAACTCTTGTTTTGGTAAAGTTAATATCAGAAACAAGATCAAAAATTCATCTTTTTTAGTGTGCAAGTTGGCTTTTCACATTAAGCAATGTCAGTGCAATTGTCTATCTTCAATGCTCGTGCCAACTACTTCCATCTTAAGCACAAGTCAGTACTGAACAGAATAAAATTACTTCCCATCCACAAAACGACTTAATAACATTGCAGATTTTCCATCACAAGCTATTCTGTAGTGTTAACTTACAGCAGATTGAAAAGCTTGAGCATATAAACATTAAGAAAGAGGATATGTTGGAACTTTTGGAAAACGTCAAGTTGGGTAAGTCTCTGCAACCAGACAAGATGTATCCCAGACTACTGGGAGGTGAGGGAGGGGATTGCTGAGCCTCTGGCAATGATCTTTGCATCATCAATGGGGACGGAAGAGATTCCGGAGGATTGCGGGGTTGCAGATGTCATTCCCTTATTCAAGAAAGGGAGTAGAGATAACCCAGGAAATTATAGACCAAGGAGTCTTACTTCAGTGTTTGGTAAGTTGATGGAAAAGATCTTGAGAGGCAGGATTTATGAACATTTGGAGAGGCATAATATGATTAGGAATAGTCAACATGGCTTTGTCAAAGGCAGGTCGTGCCTTACAAGCATGATTGAATTTTTTTGAGGATATGACTAAACACGTTGATGAAGGAAGAGCAGTAGATGTAGTGTATATGGATTTCAGTAAGGCATTTGACAAGGTACCCCATACAAGTTTTATTGAGAAAGTAAGGAGGCATGGGATCCAAGGAGACGTTGCTTTGTGGATCCAGAACTGGCTTGCCCACAGAAGGCAAAGAATGGTTGTAGACAGGTCATAATCTGCATGGAGGTTGGTGACCAGTGGTGTGCCTCAGGGATCTGTTTTGGGACCTCTTCTCTTCGTGATTTTTATAAATGACCTGGATGAGGAAGTGAAGGGATGGGTTAGTAAATTTACTGATGTCACAAAGGTTGGGGGTGTTGTGGACAGTGTGGAGAGCTGTCAGAGGTTACAGCGAACATCAATAAGATACAAAACAGGGCTGAGAAGCGGCAGATGGAGGTCAATCCAGATAAGTTTGAGGTGGTTCATTTTCATAGGTCAAATATGATGGCAGAATATAGCATTAATGGGAAGACTCTTGGTAGTGTGGAGGATCAGAGGGATCTTGGGGTCTAAGTCCATAGGACACTCAAAGCTGCTGTGCGGGTTGACTCTGGTTAAGAAGGCATACGGTGCATTGGCCTTCATCAGCCATGGGATTGAGTTCAAGGGCCAAGAGCTAATGTTACAGGTATATTTGATAATGGTCAGACCTCACTTGGAGTACTGTGCTCAGTTCTGGTCACCTCACTACAGAAAGGATGTGGAAACTATAGAAAGTGTGCAGAGGAGATTTACAAGGATGTTTCCTGGATTGGGGAGCATACCTTATGAGAATAGGTTGAGTGAACTCGGCCTTTTCTCCTTGAAGCGGCAGAGGATGAGAGGTGACCTGATAGAAGTGTATAACACGAGGAATTCTGCAGGTGCTGGAAATTCAAGCAACACACATCAAAGTTGCTGGTGAACGCAGCAGGCCAGGCAGCATCTCTAGGAAGAGGTACAGTCGACGAGTTGTTTAAGATAACGAGAGGCATTGATCACGTGGATAGTCAGGCTTTTTCCCAGGGCTGAAATGGCTAACATGAGAGGGCACAGTTTTAAGGCGCTTGGAAGTAGGTACAGAGGCGATGTCAGGAGTAAGCATTTTGCACAGAGAGTGATAAGTGCATGGAATAGGCTGCCGGAGATGGTGGTGGAGGTGGATACGATAGGGTCTTTTAAGAGACTCCTGGATAGGTACATGGAGCTCAGAAAAATAGAGGACTATGGGTAACCTTAGGTAATTTCTAAAGTAAGTACATGTTCGGCACAGCACTGTGGGCCGAAGGGCCTGTATTGTGCTGTAGGTTTTCTATCTTTGATATTCTATGTTCTATCAGTTTAATTCAGATAGTATTTAAGACATCATAAGTTCAAACATGAAAAAATTCAAAATCCAAACACATCCATGAGAGATGCACTGAAGTTCAAAGTAAATGCATTATCAAAGTACATATGTCACCAGGTACAACCCTGAGATTCATTTTCTTGCAGGTATTCACAATAAATACAATAGAATCAACGAAAGACTGCATCCAACAAAATAGACGTACAGCAGTGTGCAAAAGACAACAAACTGTGCAGATACAGAAAGTGAATAATAATAATAAGGGAATGAGAGGATGCTAAGAACATCCAATAATAGATCATTCCAAATCAAGCCTGGCAGAAAAGCAGAAATATTTCATGTTGCTATATTGAATACCAAAAAGCATTTGATTCTGTCCCACAGTCATGGTTAATAGAAGTCCTTAAACAACATGCAGTACTACTGAAATTCTTTCAACATCTGATGAAGTATTGGCATACTCGAATCACCCTGTCTATTGACAACCAAACAAGAACAACCACCAATATCAAAATAAACCGAGGCTTTTTCCAGGGCAAATCTCTAAGCCCACTATGGTTCTGTCTTGCTTGAAACCAGCTCTCTAATTTACTGAGTTGAACAAAAATTAGATATCAAATCAGAAACAATGAAGTGGCTTATACTTTGACCCACTTTCTATACATGGATGAATTGAAATTATACACTTCTTCATCAGCAATTGATTCAAATAGTAGAACTATTTTCAAAAGATATAAACATGAACCTTGGACTAGGTAAGTGCAAAACATTAAACATAAAAAAAGGTGCAACAGAGCCAATAGAATACAAAGCAGAGCATCGGGATACAATACAGCTATACAGATGAATATGAAACATGTAAGTATCTGGGATATTACAAGCAAAGAAAATGGATTATAGTGTGATGAAGTGAAAACTTTTGACAATTTATTTCAAGGCTTAAGGAAATCTGCCAAACAAAGCTCAACATTAAAAATACAACAAAGGCAATAAACACTTCTGCTGTACCCATGTTAATATACTCATTTGGCATAATATCTTGGTCCAAAGCTGATCTGGAAAATTTACAAAAAAAAATATGAAATGAAATGATGAATTTCAGAAAGCACTTCGTACACTTGAATGTACTTAGATTAACATTACTTAGAACAGAAGGAGGAAGAGGAATGACAGACATTAAAAAATTACACAATTGTCAAATCAAACTTCTAAGGATATATTTTCATCAATAAAAACAGGATTCAGCACTCTACATGAGCATAAGCAATTCTCATAACAAGTACACACCACTAAACTTAAAGGAGAGGACAATTCAGAAAAATGAAGAAGTTATCACTACTGAAGAAGTTGTTAATTAATGGAAGAACATGACCATCCATGGAAGTCATTCCCATGATATGACCAGACTAAATGTCGACAAGAAAGCGACAAACATCTGGCTCAGAGTTGGAGACCTCTTCCCAGAAACAGAAGGGTTCCTTTTGGCAATACAAGACCAGGTGGTTAACACAAAAATATTATCAAAAATATATTATAATAGACCAACAAATTTAAGTTAATAAATGTAGAAATTGCCAAGAGAAACCAACACATTACAGGATCCTGCAGCAGTTTAAATCAATCTGATTGCTTACACAGGCACAATCAACTGAAAAACATCATTCACCAAAATCTTACTTTAAAATACAAACTCATAAAAGAAATCATACCCTACTATAAATACAAGCCTGATCCAGTTTTAGAGTCAGAGTCCCACAAATTGTGTTAAGCCTGATCCATTATTACAGATAGGACAATCCGTAATAACCATCCAGATGTACTAATACAGGATAAACAAGCAAGAACAACTTTCTTAATAGATATAGCCATACACACATAACTTACAGAAATCAATAAGTGAAAACATCAGATATATGCTGAATTAAAAGAGGAAATTGAAGGACAATGGAATATGAACAGGGTGTGCATTGTCTTGATATTATTATCTACAAATGGTATCATCCCAAAGGCTCCACACAATAGCGTTAAACAATTAGGGCTACAAAGCAATATTAAGCTACAATACTAAATACCACTAGAATAGTCTGGAAGTTCCTAGCACTTGTGAAATGAGTGTGCGTGGCTATGCCTGTAGCTCAGGTTTTATCAGCATGAGCTGAGAAAAAAAATAATAAATAAGACTCTTCTGTTCAAAGGGATTGGTGTTTCCATACCAGGCTGTGATGCAACCAACTGATATACTCTCCACCTCACATCGGTAGAAGTTTGTCAAAGTTTTAGATGACATGTTGTACCTCTACAAAGTCGAGATGCTGTTGTGCTTTCTTTGTAATGGCACTTAAGTGTGGGACCCAGGACAGATCCTCTGAAATGATAACACCAAGGAATTTAAAGTTTCTGATGCTCTCTCCCTCTGATCTCCCAGTGAGGACTGGTTCTTGGACCTCTGATTTCCTCCTCCTGTAGTCGATAATCAGATCCTTGGTCTTGCTGACATCGAATGAGAGATTGTTTTTGTGCCACCACTCAACCAGATTTTCACTCTCCTTCTTATCTGCTGATTTGTCACCACCTTTGATTTAGCCAATGACAACAACCTTAAATATGGCATTGGAGCTGTGCTTAGCCTCACAGCCATAAGTATAAAAGAGGAAGAAACCAGACTGGCTTCTTCCTTCTTGCTTTCCAGTTCTGATGAAGGATTTCTGCCAGAAACATCGAGTATTTATTCATTTCCATAGATGCTGCCTGACCCACTGAGTTCCTCCAGCATTTGGCATGTTTAGTCAGAGAGTTTACTTTTGCTATTTCTGGGGATTTTGCTATGTATAATCTGGTTATGTTGTCATATAAACAGTACAAGAATGGGGCTGTGAAACACTTTAAAATGTCCCAGGATGTGGTAGGCTGTAAGTAAATACATCTTCATTTCACCAAAGGATATGTGAAAATTCAATGTACAAGCAGGGTCATTTAGTATTCTGAGAGAGATTCACCACCAACACATACTGTACTTTTTAAGATTTCAACAATGGAATTTTTCATTATAAAAATATATAATCCAAAATTCCTTTACGTTCATGGTCAGTACGTTACATGGTGTAAACTTTAAAGAGAGAGAATAGCACAGACAAATAGCACCATTGCCACAACATGCTGCCTGAGATGATAAACACAAAAGATTGTGCACATGCTGGAAATGCAGAGCAGCATATACAAGTGCTAAAGGAACTCAGCAAGTCAGGAAGCATCATTGAAGAGGAATACACAGCTGACATTTTGAACTGAGTTCTGATGAAGACTCTTGGCCCAAAATGTTGACTCCTTTATTCCTCTCCATTGATGCTGTCTGACTCACTGAGTTTCTCCAACATTTTGTGTGTGTTGCACCTGAGATGATACTACTTTTATTGTTTGAGAGGCTTCCCCACCCAACTCCCTTGTGAATCTTCAAATCCGATTCAAACAGCTCGTTAGTTCCAATGGTGAGTTTGCTTCCTGTCTTTTTCACTTGTTGCCATATAGTTGTTTTCTCCATCGTTCCAACAGCACAGAATAGCCTCAATGCTTGTCTTTTCCAGCTCAGCCTGCTTGTGCATTTCCTCTGCCATTTGTAACTGTAACTGTAGGAACTTGTATTCCTCAGACTTAAATTATTTCTGGTATATCCCAGTCAGTTCCAGAAATGTAGCAGAAATCTCTGTCTCTTGTGCACCTCCAATAACCTGCTTTAATCCCATGTTGCAAAGACCATTCCCTCCTACATTTCTCAATTCTTTTCTTCACCAATCATTTTCAATAAAAATAACATTTTGCAACCCTACACCAATATGAATGAATTTTAAGTGACTTCAAATAATTCTGTTTTGGATCCTAACAGGAAAAGAAAAGTATTTATCTGATTTTTTTGGACTACCTATTGCAGTAAGTGTAGTAATAAAAGTATAGGTGTAGAAGATGCTATATCTCCCACCTATGTCTGTTTGTATTGCTGAGTTATTCGGGGTACTGGCTCCCATTCTGCAGTCTTACTTTTTGATTACTTGGATCAGGTAAGATCAGTCAGAAGGTCACATGCTCAGCTTCAGACTGGAATTCTGGTCCTAGCCTTATTCCAGTTTCCAGGCTTGGAATTCCCATAAATAGGAATGGATTGTACTTGTGTGGACTTTTAAAAGACCCTCGCAATGTGCTTGTAACTAATGCTCAAGCTCATGGAATTGAAAATAAATTAATGAGCTAAGAAACAAAAGTGATCAGGGATAATGTATGTGCAATTGTTAGAATGTACACTAGGCAAGACAAGAAGGATCTGAGCAGAGGCTGCAGCTGACCTTCACATTTACAATGCACTATAAAGTCATATATCCAAATTGCCAAAGGCACAAAGACTGACAATATTGCAGCAGTATAAATGGATCTTAGTAAAATTACAAACTGATTTTAACTAGATTAATGAACTGAAAAGGGGGAAAAATTTTCAGAATATCCTAAAATGCCTCATGGTCAATGGAGTAATCTAAAACTGGATTCACTGTAGGAAGCATGGCAAATAACTTGCATCAGCAAGGTCCTGTGGATAACAGTAAGATAATGATACTTTGCAGGCAGCGTATAAAACTTCTAAATATATTTCTTCTGAACTACCGTCACTGCAATCAGCAGCTTATAAGAAAGACTTAAGCAACAGACTTTTGGACCCCCTTAATGAACTAGCGATTTCATGATTTTCTGATGGAGCAGGGGTCAGGATTCATGAGTATTTGGAGAGATATAATCTGATAAGAGCACACAAAATGCTGGAGGATCTCAGCAGGCCAGGCAGCATCTACAGAAAAAAAGTACAGTTGACATTTCAGGCCAAAACCCGTCAGTAGGATTGGAGAAAAAATGCTGAGGAGTAGATTTAAAAGGTGTGGGGAGGGGAGAGAGAAACACCAGGAGAAAGGTGAAGCTTGGAGGGGGAGGGATGAAGTAAAGAGCTGGGAAGTTGATTGGTGAAAGAGACAGAAGGCCAGCGAAGAAAGAAAATGGGAGGAGGAGCACCAGGGGGAGGGAATGGCTGGGCAAGGAGATAAGGTGAGGGGGATGGGAAATGGTGAAGGGGGGGGGTGGGAGGTGTTACTGGAAGTTTGAGAAATCGATGTTAATGCCATCAGGTTGGCGGCTACCCAAATGGAATATAAGGTGTTGTTCCTCCAAACTAAGTGTGGCCTCATCGTGACAGTGGAGGAGGTCATGGATGGATATATTGGAACGGGAATGGGAAGTGGAATTAAAATGGGTGGCCACTGGGAAATCCCGCTTTTTCTGGCGGGCGGAGCACAGGACACCTCTGAGCCTTAATGGAGAATTCAGTTATAAGAAGAGAATGCACAAACTAGAATTCCTGGAACTTGAAAGGTTGTAACTCTTTAATTGAGTATATTGGATGGGAATACATGTGGGGTAGTACTGTGATTTCTTAACTTTTCAAGATTCAGGCTCATAGAAATAAAATTCAGGTAAAAAGTTAATTTATTGCTTTTGAGGAAATGGTAGTGTGCTGTCTTTTTGATTCATTGCAGATGTTTTGAAGGTCGTTGAGGGTTGGTAGTAGATGGTACATATTGCAACCGTGGTGCATTAGAAGTGTGAGTATCTAGTGCGGTGGATGGAATTCCAATCAAAGCAATGTATTTGTCCTGGATGGAGTTGTGATTCTTGAATGTTATTCACACTGCACTTAACAAGACAAATGTAGAGTATTACTTCATATTCTGCATTGCATTGTGTAAATGAAATGGCTACTCCAGGAACATTGAATCCAGTTGTTCCACAGCTGGAAAAATGTTGTATCCAGAGTGACATCTATAAAGAAGCAGTAAGGTTGACAAAAGCATATTTCACACTCTTTGTGTCCACAGTACACTGAAAATCTGTCAATACTAAGTATCTAATAAAAATGCCCATCTGCATTTACATAATATATTTATTCACATGTATGCCTATATTACAGTTAAATTCTTTAGTTTTTGTGCGCTTTTTGTAGCTTTTCTTGCATATGATCAAAATTCATCAAATAATTTATTTGCCAATTTATTCAATAAAATGCAATTTTGAAGTCTAATTGCATGATTTTAGATAGACATGTAATTAACATAATTAATCATATTTTTAATTATTGATTTTTATATTTCTTATTCATCTTCAGCTCTATGTATGCTACCATCAACATCCTATTCCTGCTTGCAACATTATAACAACACCTCTTCACCCTTGACTTTGCATCTGTTTACCTCTCCCACTTCTCTTACCTCATGTAATATTCAAGGTTTTAAAACTCAAGTTTTCTATCATCAAAGTTGCCCATGTTCTAATTCACACTATTAATTGTTCACACATCACCAACTTTATTGGTTCCAGATTAAGCAATACCTCAGTTTTAAATTTTTCTTCCTTTAAAATCCCTCAATGATCTCATCCCATCTGTGAAACCTCCTCCTTCTCAATAATTCTGAAATATCTCCACTTCTGGAGAATTTAAGTACACCACCGTTGGTTCCTTGCTTTCAGTTTCAACTCCTGAACCTTTGGTACTCCTTAAACTTATCTTATTTTTCAGAACACATGTTAAACCACATCTCTTTGAAAAGGATTTTGGTCTTTGATCCTTCTATCACCTTCTGTGGTTCAATGTCTGGTGAGCCTCCAGTTCAGTGCTTTAAGAATTCCTTCTAATGTGCTATTTTTGTCATTATTGTGTACACAGTTTCCCAATTTATGCAATCCACAACTTTAAACTATCATGACTTTTTGTAATATTACCGTAACTTATTTGCTTTCTTGAATTAAATATACTAACTTTAGTCATTTTTGCTTATTTCACGAGGGCTATCATTAATATATTCAGTTTAGACCAAGGATCCAATAACTCTGTAAACTCTAATTTATTGTATGTGGCATAAAATTCAATATTTATTGTGTGTCTTATCGTACAATATATTCATTGCATGCACCACAATATACAAAGTATCCAGCATGTGCCACAATGTACAATATTTATTGCATGTATCATGGCTGTAACATTTACCATATGCACCCCAATATACAATAATTATTGCATGTGACACAGATACATTTGTTACTGTCAGAATGTTTTTTTTAATTGTCATGAATTAAAAGATAATTAAGAGAACAAGGCTTTAATTATAATATGTTTTTAGGGATTGCAAATAAATAATTGAAAATAACGAAATTTGTTTATCATGTGACAGAGAAGGAAAAATGCTTCAAAAGTATAACTTATGTTTTAAAAAATCATGACTACATACATCAAGTGGACATCGAGACACATAACAACACACTACATGCCTTAAGGCTGATTTATACTTGTGCGTCAAATTGACGCCGTAACCTACACAAGCGGCCTACGCACGTTGTGAGCATTTATACTTGTGTGTTGGAGTGTCTGCGTCGCGTATGCGCACACACCTGCCCGCGCAAGGCTTTATGGTCATGGTAGTCTTTCTCGGGGTAAACAAGTTTAAAGCGAGCGTATATTTTCGTAAAAGCGAAATGTGTCCTCCATAATTTCGGAGGTCTGTAAAGCTTTATTGAAAGCATTGCAGCCAGAGTTCCTTTCCTGCCCCTTAGTTGCCTAATGGGAAGCTATTGCAGCGTAGGAGGAAATGCGATGCTACCAGGCGGACCAATCACAGTTGTTGCGGTCTGCGTTGCCGCGACATCTAGTTACATTTTGGGAGAGGTGCGTGTCAGGGCTACGGCGTAGGGATCTGCGTAGGCTCTGCGTAGGGTTCACAGCAATGCCGTACCTACTGCGTCGAGTTGACGCACAAGTATAAATCAGCCTTTAGTCATGCTCATATTCTGTGTGCTACTGATGACATGAAGACTTCAAAATAGTATGTGAATCACACCGTTTGCAACATTGGTGAGGGTACATATGCTTTCACAGCCAATGTCCATCAGAAATATAAACTGGGTAGGTAATGGTGCCTACATTATCACTGCCATTTTGGAGGTCAGACATCCAGTAGTCTTTGATATCTTCACAGATAAACACACATTAAATAGCTGGAAGGGTACACAACAGATCTATCAGAGGAATTATTATCCACCTGGAAGTCAGTTGCTTATTGAATTCTACTGGCTCTGGCTGTGCTTTTGCAATTTTCTTAAATCCTTTGCAGAGTACTTTGAAGCTTTATTATTTTAAAGGGAATGTTGCATTTTGTGCTGACTTCAAAGCTTCTTCATGAATTAGGCAAGAAGACATTAGCCAGCATTTCTCTAGGAATGAATGACTTGGAGAATGATTAGAGGGCAAGCAGAGTGGGAGAAATTGTTGGAAGAGAGAGAAAGAAGATGAGGAGGGAAAGGAAGGCTCTCAACATCTATAACTGTTAGATATAATTATGGAACAAATCTTCATCAGCTTCAGTGAGGAATTATGCATGAAAGCAAAAAGCAAGTTGCTGGATGAATTCAGCAAGTTTATGGCTACAAAGGGATGGCTGGTGTTTTGGGTCAAGACAGTGCAGCTGCAGTCTCTTCTTACGAGATATGAGAATCTTTTATATCAATGTATAAGAACATCAAAGACAAGAGGAATCAGAATCAGATTTAATATCACCAGCATACCTAAGTTGTGAAATTTGTTGTTTTGTGGCAGCTGGACAGAGCAATACATAATAAAAAGCACTATAAATTACAATAACGTAGAGTAATTCATTGTCCATTCTGAAATCTAATGGTGGAGAGAAGAAGCTGTTCCAAAAACCTGAGTATTTGCACACTCCTCGACTTCCTCCTTGATGGTAGCAATGAGAAGAGGGCATGTTCTGTGTGATGGGAGTCCTTAATGATGGATGCCACCATTTTTGAGGCATCGCCTTTTGAAGATGCCCTTGATGCTGGAAAGGCTACTACCCATGATGGAGATGGCTGGGTTTGCAACTTTCTGTAGCTTTTTACAGTCCTGTGCAGTGGGCCCTCCATGCCAGATAGTGATGCAACCAGTTAAAATGTCTTCCTGGTACATCCGTAGAAACTTGCTAGCATCTTTGGTGACATACCAAATCTCCTTAAACTCGGAATGAAATATAGCCTCTTTGTAATTGCATCCATATTGTTGGCCCAGGGTGGTTCTTCAGAGATGTTGACACCCAGGAACTTGAATTTGCTCACCCTTTCCGTGTTTGATTTTTCAATGAGGACTGGTGTGTGCTTCCCTCGCCATCCCCTTCCTGAAGTCCACAAACAATCCCTTGATCTTATTGACATTGAGTGCAAGGCTGTTGCTACAGCATCACTCAAGCAGCTGGTCTATCTCACTCCTGTATGCTTCCTCATCACCGTTCAAATTCTGCCAACAATAGGTGTGTCATTGGCAAATTTATAGATGGTGTTTGATCTGTCCCTAGCCACACCATCATGGATGCAGAGAGTGTAGAGCATTGGGTTAAGCATGCATCCTTGAGGTGCACTGATGTTGATTGCCAGCGAGGAGGAGTTCTTATTTCTGTTCTGCACTGACTGTGGTCTCCCGATGAGAAAGTCAAGAATCTAGTTGTAGAAAGAGGCCCAGGTTCTGGGGCTTCTTGATTAGTACTGAGAGTATGATGTTGTTGAACACTGAGTTGTAATCAATAAACGGAAGCCTGACGTAAGTATTACTATTGTCCAGGTGGTTCAGGGCCTTGTGGAGAGCAGTGAGATTGAATCATTTGTAGACCTGTTGTGGCAAAAGGAAAATTGCAGTGGGTCCTGGTCCTTGCTCAGGCAGGAGCTGGTTTTGGCCATGACCAACCTCTCAAAGCACTTCATCACAATAGCTGTGAGTGATAATTGTTCAGGCAACTCATTGTACCCTTCGTGGGCACTGGTATGATTGTCGCCTTTTTAAAGCAGTTGGGAACCTCAGATCGCAGCAGTGAGAGGTTGAAGATGACCTTGAACACTGCCGCAGTTGGTTGGCACAGATTTGCTGTGTCCTACCACGTACACCATCAGGGCATGACACCTTGCGGGGGTTCACCCTCTTTAAAGATGTTGTGATGCTGCAGGGATTCACACAGGTGTAGTTTATTCTCCCTTTGAAAGGCGTAGAGCTCACCTGGGAGTGAAGCATCACAGCGATTCCAGATGTCCTGATGCTTGGTTTCACTTTGTAAGAAGTAATGGTAATGGCCTACAAACCCTGCCAGAGATGGTTTACATTCAATGCTGTCTCTAACTTCAATCGGAATTGTCTTTTCACTCTTAAGATATCCTTCCATGGGTCACACCTGGACTTTTTTTTAGTTTTGGATCACCTGTTTTGGATACCTCCGATCTAGCCCTCAGCAGACTGCAAATCTTTGGTTCTTCATTGACTTTTGGTTTGGGTATGACTGGTATGTTCTTGAAGGCACACACTCATCCATATAGGTCTTGAAGTTGGTGATAATTGTGGCAGAGGAGAACATATGCTGCCTTGAGCCTTGACTACTATTCAGTAATAATAGTAAGAATGGATGCCAAAGTGGCGTAGTGGTTAGTGCAATGCTATTTCAGCTCATGGCTTTGAAGTTATGAGTTCATTTCTGGCGCCGCCTGTAAGGAGTCTCTGTACGCCCTCCGCATGGAATGCATGGGTTTACACTAGTGCTCCAGTTTCCTCCCACCGTCCAAAGGTACTACCAGGTAGGTGAATCGGTCATTGTAAATTGTCCCATGGTTAACTGGATTTGTTGGGGAGGTGTTTCTGGGGCAGTATGGCTCAAAAGGCCTACTCCATGCGGTATCACTAAATCAACGGTCCCCAACCACCGGGCCACAAAGCATGTGCTACCGGGCCGCGAGGAAACGATATGAGTCAGTTGCACCTTTTCCTGATTCCCTGTCACACACTGTTGAACTTGAATGTAGGGTTGCCAACTGTCCCGTATTTGCTGGGACATCTCGTATATTGGGCTAAATTGGTTTGTCCGGTATTTCCCCCGCTGAGGCAGAGCGTTCCTATGAAACCTTTTGTGCCGAGTTGGCGTGAAGCGAAGAGGCAATTACCATTAATTTATGTGGGAAAAATTTTTGAGCGTTCCTGGACCCAAAAAATAAGCTAACAAATCATACCAAATAACAGATAAAACCAAAAATAAATAACACTAACATATAGTAAAAGCAGGAATGATATGATAAATACACAGCCTATATAAAGTAGAAATAATGTATGTCCAGTATAGTCGGGAAGATGAAGGCAAAAGTGATTTGTGGGGGGAGAAAAAATCAGCACGTACGCACATATACACATCACATGTTCAATCACGCATGCGCACACAGGTGCCCGCGCGAGGCTTCATGGTCATGGTGGTCTTTCCTGGGGTAAAGTGTCCCAGGATTTGACTGCTACTTTTGTCCCTTACTTGGGAGTGTGAAAGTTGGCAACCCTAACTGTAAAAGACATGTTGAGGTGAGTTTAACCCTACTTGAGCACTCTGTTCCGGTCGGCCGGTCTGCAAGAATATTGTCAATATTAAACCGGTCCGCGGTACAAAAAAGGTTGGGGACCCCTGCACTAAATGAATAAATAAGATCATTGCTGATCTGATTGTAGCTTTTACCTGTCCTTATCCCAGTTGTCCCTGATACCCCTATTATCCAAAAGTGTGTCTGTTTCTGCCTTGAATTGACTTAATGACTGGGTATTCATAGCTCTCAGGAATTTACCAAACATTTGCAAGTCTCTGAGAGAGAAGAGATTACGTCTCATCACTTAATTTGTCTACTTATTTGGAAAATAATTTTAGACTCTAACCTGAGGAGAAATACTCCTGCTGCTTCCTCTCTGCAAGGTCTTTCAGATACTCAGCAGGTCAGGCAGCATTTGTGATTCTGTGGAGAGAGAAAGAGAGAGAAAGAGAAAGAGAAAGAGAGACAGAGAGAGAAAGAGAGACAGAGAGAGAAAGAGGGAGAGAGAAAGAGGAAGAGAAGAGAAGAGAAGAGAGAAGAGAAAAGGGAAAAACAGGTTGGAAGTGTGCAACTAATATTCTACCAAAAAGGATTGGTGTTAAGGCCCTCAGTCTTCACTAACTGTATCGATGATCTTGATTAAAGAACCAGCTGAAACATATTTGTGTTTGCTGAGGTGAGCATTGTGAAGAGAATACAGAAATAATTAAAGAATTCTAAGTGACACACATAGGCTAAGGCAACAGGTGAGGTCATGATAGATGGAATATAATGCAAAAGATGTGCAGTTCTTCAGTTCTGTAGATAAATTAAAAAACAGACTATATTTTAAATGACAAGCGATCTGGGCTCTCATCAACTTCATGTTTATGAAAATATTGCCCCAGACAAAAGTTTAGGTTTGGCTTAAATGTTTAGAATCTCAATTATGAAGGCTTCTAAGATACCCTTTGATCGAAGTTCTGAATAAATGTTATGCTCCACCAACATGCACTGGGTCTTGACCAATGATATCCTATTTGCTGTTGGCATGTTTTAAAACTTTATTCATTTCTTAGGATCTCAGCATATCTCACAAAGTTAGCATTCTTGGATCATTCAATATTAGAGTTCCCAACTATACAATTTAAAAATTATAGCTTGATTACAGTGTTGTCCTCCTTGCCACATCAAGAAATCAAGGGGAAAAGCAACAAAAATTGGATTGAAGTGGTGTTACAAGATTGATTCACGGTACTTTGTCTCGGAGTTGACTCATTATTGGCTCCTTCAATACTGTCAAAATGGAAAAAAAAACTTGTGAGTATTCAAACTCATTTTGATACAATTTCTTGCCATGATCTATGATTTGTCAAAAGATAAAGGACTTTAAAATGGTTTATGCCATTATATTAAAGAACAAGCAACCTCTATGAATTATATAAACCAGTGCCTAATTGATAACTCCTTTCTGAATTTAATAGGTACTTAATTTTGTGAAAGTGTGATCAACACCTGTTTTTCCCTTAGTCAGTAAACCTTATCTGCATTATTTCAGGTGGGAGAACAATGGAATCAGGTGGCATGTCCACTCTTTGGGTGTTTCAGGAACTGTTCTGATGTGTATACTAAGACTGAAGAGCTGAAAGAGTATGCAGGCTGGAGGTCGGGCTTAACCATGACCAAGAGCACATTTAGTGAAGGGCATGAATGTTGGGCACATATCTGGGTTTATATACACTAGACTCAGAAACAGCTACTTTCCATCAGACTGATCAACACCTCCACTCATTAACACGCCCCACCACCATGAGACCCTTACATGCGATGTCACCAAAACTTCCTCTGGTTCTTGGGTGGCATCTTGCATTCACCACGGCAGCGACCTCCTCCAGTGTGGTAGGTCTGTCACATAATGAGATTTGATCTGACTGAAACATACACAGTTCTTAGAGGACTTTATAGGGTAGGTACTGAGTGAATTTAACCCCAGGGTGAGTGGTCTAGAACCAGAGGTCACAAGTCTCAAATTAGGCCATATCGGATTGAAATTTGGAAAATATAGCTTTGTTGGTAGCAAAACTTGGGAATTCTTTGTTCTTTTGGAGGCCCAGTCATTGAACAACTAGATAGGTCTCTGGTGTAAAGGAATTAAGGTATATGCATGTAGTGAAGGAAAATAATATTGTAATAGGTCAGCCATTGAATAGGCTGAATGGCCTACATTCTCCCATAGTCACTCCTATGCACACTTCAGTGTGGCTATAGGGCTTCCAGTCTACCTTAACTATATTGTTTCTTATCACGTTCTCCAACAGGTTTCCAGACCTGCTTCGTAAGAATATCCCCTGTGCCAGGCTGAACTCACTCTCTGATCAGCTGCGAGTACCAGAACAATCACCTCCCTCTGGTGCCCCACCTCTTCCCCTTTCTCCCATGTTCACTCTCCTCTCTTATCAGATTCTTTCTTCTTCAGCCCTTTATCTCTTCTACTTATCACTTCCCAGCTTCTCAGTTCACCCGTCCTCCCCACCCACCTATTCCCCCCCTCATCTTCCAGCTGTACTCCTTCTCGTCCCCCCCACCTCCTTATCCTGCATCTTCCCCCTTCCTCTCCAGTCCTGATGAAGGGCCTCAGACCGAAACATTCCTCTCCATAGATCCTGCCTGACCTGCTGAGTTCCTCCAGCGTTTTGTGTGTGTTACTCTGGATTTCCAGTATTTGCAAAAGCTCTTGTGGTCATGATTCAATGCACCCCTCATTTCAAAGCTATAGCAAGACTTTAAGCAGGACAAGCAAGCATGAGCACAAGTGCATATTGCAGACAATATTGAGTCCATTACTATATCACTGAAGGTAGTCAAAAGCAAAAATTGTAATGAATGGATACAGAAATTATTAAAGAGGCTCTCCAATGCGGAGCTCAGTTAACACTGGTGTCATAAGTCACTCATTGCATTCCCTGTAAGTGCTCCTCTAACCTCTCCAATTTGGACCCCATATATCTGGAGAAAGAAGAACTTTTCTCAACCACTTAGTTACTGAGAATAATATACAATTATACAGAAACATAATTTACAATGTAACTTTCATGTAAGAACTGTAAACTAATTATTTTATGCTACAAAAGGGAGCTAATTGGTTTTGCACATTCAATTCTACTTTAGGGAATGTAATTGTTATTTTTTTGTTAATAGTGTGATTAAGTTTCAAAAGGCATTAATAAGCAGGATATAACTGCTTGACAGCTGGTATAGCCTAAGATGCAGCTTAACCATCTGTAAAAAGTGGAATTTGCACTCAGTCGGCCAATGCACCACACAGGGCCCTGCAAGCCAGACAAAGCCTCATTCGGGAAGCTCTCACTGAAGGTTCCCCACGAACTAAGAGCAGCTTAGCAGATAGGTGAACAGTGAGCACAGGGTCTCAGTATCCCGGAAATTCCGGACCAACTATTAGGACAAATCACAGAGGTGCTACTGACTCATTTCAGTCAAAACACTGACTGTCAATGTAAGGAGATATTACTGGCTAATTAGCTATGGCTCATTTGGTAATACCTCCACCTCTGATCCTGAGGTTATAAATTTAATTACCACTCCTGAGACTTGAGTACAAAAGACCCAGACCGATATCAAAACACAAATGCTGGAAGCATGAAATAAAAGAGAAAAATTCAAGAAATAGACAGGAAATCTTATGGAAAGAAGCAGAATTTTATCACTTTCTTACTTTCCAGATGCTTCCTTATCTGCAGGGTGTTTCTGGTATTACTTTGAATTTTATTTCAAAATTTAAAGAGGCTACACTGTTAGAAAGGCCATCTTTTAGATGTACCAAGGCACCATTGCAGTGGGATGTAAAAGATGCCAAGAAATATCAGAAAGAATGATTGAGTTTTTCTTGGAGTACATACTCCAGGATGTATCCTGAAATCATCGTTTCTAAACAAGGGTGGCTCTCTTTGTAGGAGCTTTCTGTGTAACGATTGTATGTCTCATTTCCTAGGCTGCTAGTGTTAGGAAGTTCTTCATACACCGTACAAAGTCTGATGCTCCAAAAAGCTGCATATTAATGATGGTCGAGCATCACACAGAAAATGCTGGAGGAACTTAGCAGGCCAGGCAGCATCTATGGAAGAAAGTACAATCAATGTTTCGGTCCATAATCTACTCCTCAGTTTGTTTTCACCAGTCCTGCTGAAGGGTTATGGCCTGAAACATCGACTGTACTTTTTTCCATAGATGCTGCCTGGCCTGCTGAGTTCCTCCAGCATTTTGTGTGTGTTGCTCGGATTTCCAGCATCTGCAGATTTTCTCTTGTTTGTGATTTAATTAAGGTCATTCTGTTTTGATGTTTTGGCAATTTAGGCCATACACTATGAATAAAATATTTGGATACCAATCACCTTTCAGAGAAAGAAGGCCCTAAATTTGTGGATGGCTCTCCATCTATCAGATCTATAGCTGAAAGATTTTTTTTCATGGTTATAAATTATAAAGCATTATATATTAGATATTGGCTATTGGACATTCAACAGTAAGGCCACATTTAGTCCATGTGGGCAGCAATGTCTCTCATTCCATTACGCTGAGCACTGGTGGTCCCCACGGCTGCAAACTCAGCCTGCTGCTGTTCACACTGCTGATGCACGGCTGTGTTGCAAGATCCAGCTCAAATTGTGTTATCAAGTTTTCAGACGAGACAACAGTGGTTGGCCTTATCAAGAATGATGAGACGGAGTACAGAGAGGAAGTGGAGCCTCTGGTGGATTGATGTGAGAAGTAAAAGCTAAACCTGAACAAAGGAGATCATTGTGGACTTCAGGAAGCTGCAGACAAACCATCCCTCTCTGCGAATACATGGCTCCTCCACAGAGAGAGTTAAGTGCACCAAGTTCCTGGGAGTTCTCATCATGGATGACCTCACTTGGTCACTTAATATCACCTCCCTGAACAAGAAGGCAGAGCAACACTTCTACTTTCTAAGAAGACTGAAGCCTGGTTTATACTTCTGCGTTAACTGGAAGCCGTAACCTACGCAAGTGGCCTACGCGCGTTGTGAGCATTTATACTTGTGCCTTGGTTTGTCTGCGTCACTCGGCAATTCGCGCACGTCACTCATGCGCACTCACCTGCCCGCACAAGGCTTCACGGTCGTGGTAGCCTTGGGGTAAACAAGTCGTGAGCGTCTTTTTTCGTGTAAAATGTGTCCTGCATAATTTCGGAGGTCTGTAAAGCTTTATGGAAAGCATTGCAGCCAGAGTTCCTTCCCTGCCCTTCAGTCGCCCAATGGGAAGCTATTGCAGCGTAGGATGACGTGCGACGCTACCAGGTGGACCAATCACAGTTGTTGCGTTCTGCGTTGCCGCGACGCGCGGTTACATTTTGGGAGCGGTGCGTGTCACAGCGACGCAAGCTCTCGCGTAGGGTTCCATGTCGGCTTTGCGTAGGGTTTGCGGCAACGCAGACCTTACGGCGACGCGTTGACGCAGAAGTATAAACCGGGCTTTATGCAAGCAAAGCTCCCACATCCCCTCCCCCCCCGCCTCATCTTAACTGCATTTTACAGGAGCACCATTAAAAATGTCCTGACAAATTGTATCTCCATCTGGTATGGGAACAGTCAAGCGTTGGACCGGAAGTTCCAACAAAGGACAGTGAGGATCATAGGGGTCTCCCTGGCATCCTACCATCCACTGGGACATTTATCAGGAGCACTGCATATGCAGGGTTCTTAGTATTATTAAGGTTCCTATGCATCCATCCAGCATCCTCTTTGATGTTACATCACCAGGCAGGAGACTACAATGCATAAAAACAAGAATGGTCAGGATGAGAAAGTTTCTTCCTCCAGGCAATTAGACTTCTGAACTCAGATTAGCTAGTGATTCGAAGTGTCACTAGCTAATCTGATCTGCACCTTACAAATTTTAATATTAATGCATATTAGTTTGTTATTTATGTGTAGCTTGTATTCTTACCTTCAGAAGTTATTGTGTGTTATGTGTACTACTAAGCTTTACACCCTGTTTTGAAGAAACGTTGTCTCATTTCTATATCCATTATATGGTATGCATGTATGCAGTTAAATGACAATAAACTTCTCCTGACTTGACTTGACTTGAAAGCTTTCTGTCTTCTGGCTAAGTAATCAAATTTTGTTTCAAAGTGATCACAAATCATGTGCTAGGATACTTTACTACACTCAAAGTGGCAAAATAAAGTCAAGTTGTTTTTATTCTATTTATAGAACTTCCTTAATGTGAATCATGAGTTGAGTCCATTTAATTTCTATTTTTGGAACAGACTCTCATCTTTTCAAAGAAGCCCAATTACAACTCTAGAAACCTGAGTATGTAACCTAGGCTGAACCCTAAGTGTAGTACTGAGGCTGTGCCACAGAGCCAGACAGGCTAAACATTAACTCATTGCCTGATCTGTGACCTCAGACATAAGAATCTTGTGTGGTTATTAAGAAGAATAGAGGATTGTGGCAATTTTTTATCCTTTGATTAGATTGTTGGAGCAGACATTATGTTATAAGGCACTTCTTAAAGAAGGAAAAAGAAACTGTGTAATATAGAAATGAAACTCCAGAACATCAAGCAGCTAACAATTGAAGGCAGAATTCCCAATAGTGGAAAGATTAAATTCAGGATGCACAGGAGATCATATTTAGGGGAAACCTCAATGCATTGTAAGGTGGGGAAATTACAGACATGGGAAGTGATGAGAACAAGGAACGTTGTGAGGGGCAAGATGAGAATTTGGGAATCAAAGTCAGCAAATGTGGATTTGCTTTGCTCAAAAGCCAACATTTGCTCAACAAATCTTGCACAAAATTATTTGGATAAAGACTGTAGCCTCTGATAAACACGTTTTACCTGAAGACACTTTCTGGTATGCACTATGTAGAACTACAGGAATAAAAGTGTTTAAAATAGTCCAGAAATGACTTAAGCCTGGCAATTGAAATATATTCTATTTCTGTATCATTTTCTCTTTGGATTTACTCCAATCATCTCTCCTGGCTGTGAACTTGTTCTGGTAATGAGACTGAAAGACATTAGAGCATGGTTCTATTTAAGTTTTCACTAATAATCATGAAACTCCAGAGAGCAACTGGGACAGGGAAACACTTCACACTACATGCCTGTGTCTGAATTCACACAGACTGTCATGTAAGTACATGTACATGATAAGGTAAATAATAATGCCAAGACAGTTATGTGCGTGTGCGCGCGCGCCCACACACACACACACAACAATGTCACCAGTTCCAATCTAATCTCAGGTGATTAGTCTCACCTGGGAGTATTTTACTAGCAACCATTTCTTCACCTTTAGTAAGTGTAAAGAGCTTTCTATGAGCAAAATTGAAACTATTTGATCGGCTGTCTCATATTTGCTACCCATCTCTCCATTATAATGATTCATTATTGTGCAAATCAACCGGCTTCACCCTTCCACACTCTCATGATCTTCTTTTCGTAATTTCATATCTTCCCTTAGCCTTCCTCTGATATCTAATCTAATCCTTGAGGCATAAATCTTGTGTTCTTGTTTCCAGTTCTATTAAGCTGCTGATAATTAAAATTCTCTTCCCTCTGTAAAAAGAGTTGTGGGTAATTTCTTCTGCCTAAGGTCTCTCTCTTTCAGTTTCAGTCATAAAAGCTACCTCAGTCTGAATGTCACTGAAAATCACCACCTTATCAGAACATAACCTTCTTTGACCGTGTCCTTGTAGAGAACATGCCATTACAATCAATGTGCATCTTCTGCACAACTCTTAATCATGCAATTGCATGGGCAATGCTCAGTTCCAGCTCTCCCCCAACTCTTATGACTACTGCATTGTCAGACTGATTGTCCATCATTCAGATATGGCTGAACAACTCTGTCTTCCACCTGAACAGCAAGGGGATCAAAGGCAAAATAATCAGTCCTAATATAACCTCCACATTCCCTATCCTATGACTGAAGTGAGGAGGGGAACAGTAGGAAAGTGACAGTGAGGAGTGAAGTGAAGTTGGGCAGTGCAGTTAGAGCAGTGACTCTATGGAAATGGTGAAAATGTAGTTTGATGGATGGATGGATGGATGGGAAAAGGACAAAATGTAAGAGATATTTATTTTTCGACTACCTCTCCAGATCAAATGCCTGACCAAAAACACTACTCATTGCCAAAAGGAATGAAGACTGCTGTGAATGTGGAAGAATACTTCAGTGCAATCAAAAAATTTTTGATGAACAAATGAAGATTAGGCCCTCTGTAACTGGAGCACAGGTTTTCATAGATCTATAATAGGCAATCCATTGCTCTTTAAAGTCTACACAGTGGAAAATCTGGATTCAAGTTCCTAGCAAACATAGACAATAATAACATCAGTTCCACTGAAGTATCATTTTATTCTGTGACATAAAAAAGAATTAAACAGTTGGGATTCATTTTCATCCTAAAATGTATCTGATTTGATTGTACATGTACTTTATTGTACTGGAATGTCTTTTCGTTCCCTGCTGGAAGATTAGAGATTGTTTTGTTTCCTTGTTTCTATATCTGTAAGTCTGCCATGTTTCTCATTGAGGTAGTGGAATGGAATATTCTGCCCACATCAGATGCTCTTATTTTTGGGCAGGATTTATGAAAGTTTGTTTGCTATGCTGGGCTACACAAATTCAGCCAATGAGAGGAAAGTTACAAGAAAATATGAAGAGAATATACCTTTGTTTTCACTGTTATTATAAAAACATTCTCTTGCTAGCATTAGTTCAGGATGCTGGTTCAGGAGCTTGATGGTTGAAGGATAATAACTGTTTCCACACCACTAGGTTCAGGATCAGTTATTACCTTTCAACCGTGACTTAACTCACCTCAACACTGAACGGATTCTACAACCGATGGACTCACTTTTAAAGACTCTGCAACTTATGTTCTTGGTATTCTTTACTTACTTATTCCTTTATTTGTATTTGCACAGTCTATCTTCTTTTGCACATTGGTTTTCGCCAGTCTTTGTTGTAGTTTTTCATGAATTATAGTTCTTTTTTCTACTGTGAATTCCTGCAAGAAAATGTATTGCGGCGTAGTACAGTGTATGATGGCACATAAGTACTTTGATAATACATTTACTTTGAACATTGAACTTGAATTTTATGTACATAGATTTAGCATGGACTCCGTGAGCCAGCTGGCCTCTTTCTGTGTCTTCATTTTTTATGCTCTAATTTGCTGATTGGCCAATATACTTCTGGAACTAGTTCTCACAGGATGTATGAGGGAAACACAGTTTAACCAACTCTCCAAATTTCTACCTGCTTCCTTGGAAGAAGGTCTTGTTTTTGCTTAGCACCTTCACTATGACCAGACAAATATTCCCATGTGGTGTCAATAAAAGCTCATTGACATAAAATCTTAATACTGTAGCCGCTACACATCATTTTTCATCAATGAATAATAATCATTGGACTAAGGCCCCCACAAGAGTTCATTGTTCCTCCAGATGCTACCATGGAGAGAGAATATATTGATTAATATTTTGTTTTCCTGTCCTTCACTTTTGTACAATGTGTAGAACTGTGCAAAAGTCTTAGGCACATTTAAGAAAACTCTATAAAGTGAAGTTGCTTTCAAACATAATGAAATGAAAGGTTTCTAAATATCAAAACATTTACTATAAAGAACAGTAAACAGTAAAAAAAACAAAATCAAATCAAATCAATATTTGGTGTGACAACCATTAGCCTTTAAAACTGCATCAATTCTCTTAGGTAAACTGCGGTGCAGCTTTATAAGAAAATCAACTGGTGGTTTGTTCCAGGCATTTTGGAGAATTTGCCACAGCTGTTCTGTAGACTTTGCCGGTGTCATTTGCTTCTGTCTCTTCAGGTAATCCCAGACAGTCTCGATGAAGTTGAGATCAGGGCTCTGTGGAGGTCATACCATCTGACACCATATAGAAAAATCCAAGGTGCCTAAGACTTTTTGGACAGTACTGTTCAATAAGAAACTTCTTTTAAAATATCTTGCAACAAATCATGAATACTGAATATGTGTCCAGGGAGATAGGCCATATTACCTTCTGAATATACTCCGCCATTCAATTAGACCACACCTTATCTCTGCTTTAACTTCAATTATCCATCTATCTTCCACAGGTTTTTATTCCTTGCCATAAGACGATAAAATATAGGAGCAGAATTAGGCCATTCTGCCCATCAAGTCTGCCCTGCCATTCCATCATGGCTGATTTATTATCCCTGTCAACCCCATTCTCTTGCCTTCTCCCTGTAACCTTTGAAGCCTTGACTAATCAAGAACCTAATAAGACCATAAGACATATGAGAAGAATTCGACCCATTGAATCTGCTTCCTTTCTTAGGAAACAGCTCGTAAATACAGTCAATTGAACTCTTAATCACTAAACATTTAAAGAGGAGGTGAGAAAGTGAGGAAGGAAGGGGTAGCCTTCAACCTGACGACTACATTCCAATATGCCTATCCATGGCCTCCTCCACTGTTGTGATGAGGGCACACTTAGGTTGGAGGAACAACACCTCATATTTCATTTGGGTAGCCTCCAACCTGATGGCATGAACATCAATTTCTCAAACTTCTGTTAACGCCTCCCCCCCTTCACCATTCCCCATCCCCTTTTCTCTCTCTCACCTTATCTCCTTGCCCACCCGTCACCTCCCTCTAGAACTCCTCCCCCGTTTTTTTCCTTCCATGGCCTTTTGTCCTCTTCTATTAGATTCCCCCTTCTCCAGCCCTGTACTTCCTTCACCAATCAACTTCCCAGCTCTTTACTTCATCCCTCCCCCTTCAGGTTTCACCTACCACTTGGTGTTTTTCTCTTCCCTCCCCGCCCCCACCTTTAAAATCTACTCCTCAGCTTTTTTTTGAGACCTGGAAATGGTTTTTTCATGGAAATGTTGACTGTACTCATTACTATACATGCTGCCTGGCCTGCTGAGATCCTCCAGTATTTTGCGTATGCTGCAAAGAAGGGGTAGTGGAATTTTGGATATTTAATTCCCTTTTTATGACAAGGTGCTATCTGATTTGATTACTAATTGATAAAATTCCAATTATAAGATCCTTTATTCTTGATCCATCTCTCAGAAATGCTGTTTCCAAAATACTGAATGAAACCCATTCATTAATTTAAATATCTTTGCTAAATCAAACATTAAGTAATGCATACACGAGGAAATCTGCAGATGCTGGAAGGGTCCTGACGAAGGGTCTTAGCCCGAAACGTCGACTGTACCTCTTCCTATAAATGCTGCCTGGCCTGTTGCATTCACCAGCAATTTTTATATTAAGTAATGCATGTTTTTTTCAGACCACAGTTGAATTCCTTATTCGCTAGTACTAGATATCAGCACTCTCACATCAGAGTGACAAAGAGAGCCCAAAAATTCAATTTTACCCAACATTCCCATGCACAACCAGATCCTCCAAATAAAGAATCTACCCAACCAAAAATATGTTAAGAATAGAATGTTACAGTGGTGTGAGTGTTCCCACTTCACTCTAAGGTATGATCAACTGTCAGAGGTCACAGTGGACAATTCTGACCTGAATTATATAAAATGCTGCAATCAGTGAAAAGGTTTCCACCTACCAAACATGAAAAACAGGGCTGGCAGATGTTGCATACAAAAGGTTGATGGGAAGAGGGGACAACCTTTGATATGTCATTAGCAATATTAATGTGACACATTCTTAGTTTTGAAGTGTGTTCAAAACATTCAAAGGCTGAATCTTAAAGATCCAATAAATGGGGGCTGGGGGGGGGAATATACAATGCACAGCCTATAGTTTTGTTAGGTAAGCAACTGTAGCTAGGAAAATATCAGTCATGTATGGAGTTCCCCAGCCAAAGTCCCAGTGGGTGCAATTGTGCCTGAAGGTGTAACCCCAACTAAAATCACTTTATGTTCAATTTGCCCACAAAAAACAGACACTAATTGATCCATTTTCAAGGCTTCCATGTGTTCAAGTCCTACTTCAATACTTCAAGAACAAAATCTAGCAAGCATTCTAGTGCAGTGGTGAGGCACAGGTGCACTACAAGAGGTGTCTTTTTATCAGATGACTTGTTAGATGGAGATATCCAGCCACACTCAGATGATGATGATAATCCCACTCATGTGTTTCATAAGGAAGAGAACCTCTACACAGAGATGTGACCTATATTTAACTTTCAGCTACAATCTCAAAATAAATTATATATTCATTTTCATAGGCATTTTTTCAAAAAAAAAGTTCAAAACCCAATTTAGCTGTTGTTTTCCTTTCATCGCGGGAGCACTATGAGTGCCAGAGTATCTTTTTCAGTGATCTAGAGATTGTGAAAGCCAGGTTCCTGTCAAATCACAGAACTAGGGCTAGAGATAGGGTTTCAAACTAAATAGTTGGTGGAGGAGGAGGTGTTGGGTTCAACAAATCAGAGAAGTGTAGATAAAGTAAAAGGAAGCAGAGTGCAGGAAAGATTACCAAGGTCTCCAGAGTAAACACTAGGTTCAGCAAGGGATATGAATTTAACTGCAGGTAACATGGAAACAAATTTGAGAAAAGGGGTGGTGAATACGTGACTTAAGGTGTTATATTTGAATGCACACTGTACACAAAACAAGGAAGATGAACTGAATAAGTATTGTTCATCAGTATTCACTGTAGAAGACACTAGCAACATGCCAGATATCCAAGATGGTCTGGGAGCAGAAATAAGCGTAGTCACTATTACTACGGAGCAGGTGCTTGGAAAGCTGGTATGAAGGTGGATAAGTCAGATGGACTGCAGCCAATGGTTCTAAAAGATATACGTAACTGAAGAGATTGTGGAGGCAGTAGTAGTGATCATTCAAAAATCACTAGAGCCAGAATGGTTCCAGAGAACTGGAAAATTGCAAATGTCACTGCACTCGTTAAGAAGGGAAGGGGAAAAAGACAGGAAATTATAGACCAGTTCATCTGACTTTGGTGGTTGTTGGTAAGAACTTATGGTCCATTATTAATGATGAGGTTTCGGGGTATTTAGAGGCATGGGGAAGTAAAGCAGGCCAAAGTCCTTATTTGGTTTCCCTAAGTGCAAGTTATGCCTGGCAAATTTGTTGAAATTCCTTGAGATAATAACAAGAAGGATAATCAAAGGAGACTTAGAAAATGCTATTTGCTTGGACTTCAGAAACATTTTGATAAAGTGCTGCATATGAAGATTGGACACACCATTCAAAATAGCACTGGTCATAAAAAGGTTACAGCAGAGAATAAAACAATTTGACCTACCATGTCTGTGCCAGCTCTCCACCAAAGCAACTCTGTGGTTCCAGTCACCCTTTCGACACAACCTTTCCATTTTTTTCACCACCATATATTAATACAATTCCCTCCTGAAGGCTGCCGTGGACCTTGCGTCAACCACACCTGCTGACAGTGTATTCCTAATTCCTGTCACATGCTGCTGAGAAAAGATTTTCCCCATGTCACTCTTAATCTTTTCCTCTTCATTTTATATTCCTCTAGCACTCGACCTCTGCACTATCCACTCTGTCCACTTTATATTCCCTTAGCTTCTCAGATTTCTCTTCTCCAAAGAAAGTAGCCCCAGATGCTCCAATCATTTACTGCAATTTTAGTGCCTCATCGCTTGTAAACCTGTTCTTAACCTCTCTGGCGCCATCACATCCTTCCTACAAAGCGGCAACTGGATCAGAACACAGCACTCCAGATGAAGCTGGTGCAGTGTTTTATAAAAATACAGTATAACTTCCCCGGTTTTATTTTGTACACTTGTTGATAAATCCCAGATTATGTCCACTTTATTGATTAGCTTCCAAACTGTCCAACCACTTTCAGTAATTTGTGTACAGATACTCCCAGACTCCCCTGCACCCAAAAACTTAAAGAACAATGCCTTTTAATTTATATCACCGCTCCTCAACCTTCTAACCAAACTGCATTACCTCAGAATTTTCATCTGCCATGTGTCTGCCTTTGCCATCAGCCTATTTATATGCCACTGCAAACTATCTCTATTCTTTTCACAGCTCACAATGCTGCCAAGCTTTGTGTCATCTGCAGATTAAGAAATTGTGGCATGCACTCCAAGGTCCAACTCACTAAAATAGATCCAAGAAAGGTAACAGTCCCAGCTCTCCACTTTTCACATTCTTCCAATCCAAATATAAACCAATTACTATCTGCCCTCTGCTCATACTTGGCCAAGTTGCCATCTATAGGAACAGTAAAGAGGGGAGGAGGTAGCGAGGGAGTAGAGAGAAGAGTGGCGAAGATGAAGTAGAGATGGGGAGGGGAAAAGAGAGGGTAGGAAAAGGGAAGACAGGGAGTGGGATAGGGGACAGGGAAGGGGAAGGAGGAAGGAAACAGAGGGTAGGGGAGTGAGGGAAAGGAATGTGCAGGGGGAAGGAGAAGGTGAAGGGGAGGAGTGAGGATATGGGAAGGAGCAGGGGTAAGGGATTAGAGGTGGGAGTGGGGAAGGGATGGGAAGAGGGTCATTTGGGAGTGGGGTGGAGGAAGGACAGGGTTTGTGGGAGAGCTGGAGGAGGGGAAGAGAGGTATGGGTAGGAATAGAGTGGGGAGGGTGGAGGGTGGGCAAGAGTAGCTGGGGTAGAGGTGTGAGATGGAGTGGAAGGGTCTGAGGGAGGGGAGAGAGGGAGTGAGGGGGCAGTGAGCAGGGAGGAGGTGAGAGTAGGAGAGGATGTAGGGGAGGGGTAAGGAGCAGGAGAGAGAAGGGGTAGGGAGGAGGAAAGAGGGAGGGGTTGTGGGTGAGACAGATGGGGTGGAGGGAGTGAGATAGAGGGTGGATGGGAAAGAGAGGGAGGAAGGAAGGAGAGGAAGAGAGGCAGTAGCAGAAAGAGAACAGTGGGAGAGAGGTCAGCTTGAACCATTTTGGCCATTCTCCTCTGATCTCTCTCATTAACAAAGCATTTTTCCCACAGAACTGCTATTTACTGGACGTTTTTTTAATTTTCACGCCATTCACTGTAAACTTTAGAGACTATTGTGTATGAAAGTTCAGGAGATCAGCAGTTTCTGAGATACTCAAACCATCCTATCAGGCACCAACTGTCATGATCCTGTCCGTGAAGTCCGTATTCCAGTTCACAGTCTGGTCCATTGACCCTTGCTCCAGGTTTTCCTGTCTACCCTGTTTCTGTTCTTCTTGAGCTCTAATTGAGGCAGCTGATGCTCGTTGGGGCTGGCTGCATAAATACCTTCAGAGACCAGGGTGTGGCTGCTGGATTGTTCTTGTCCTACTCCTTGTATCCCTTCCTCTGCCTCCTGTTTCCTCGGCTGAAGCCCTGCCTTGTCTTGCCGGTAACTCTCGCCTCGGCTGAAGTTCTCGTCTCGCCTTGCTTTGCCAGAAGCCTTGCCTTGTCTTGCCGGTAACTATCGCCTCAGCTGAAGTTCACGTCTCACCTTGCATTACCTGAAGCCTTGCCTTGTCTTGCTGGTAACTCTCGCCTCACCTCGCCTGCAGTCTCGTCCTGGAGCCGCCCTGTACCTAGCTCCCTTCCTGTCCCTCACCTCCGCCCAGATAAGCCAGGCCGTCTTGCCGTTACCTGCGGTTGGTTCTGTCCCTTCCAGTCCCTTGCTTCCATCGGATAAGCCAGGCCGTCTTGCCATTACCTGTGGTTGGTTCTGTCACTTCCTGTCCCTTGCCTCCGTCCGGTAAGCCAGGCCGTCTTGCCGTTACCTGTGGTTGGTTCTGTCCCTTCCTGTTCCATGCCTCTGTCAGGTGGTGATCCGCGCCCTGCCCAGGAGTACCGTGCCTAGCCTCAAGCCTGAAGACTCCAGCCTCCTGCCTAGCCTCAAGCCTGAAGCCTCCAGCCTCCTGCCTAGCCTCAAGCCTGAAGACTCCAGCCTCCTGCCTAGCCTCAAGCCGGAAGACTCCAGCCTCCTGCCTAGCCTCAAGCCTGAAGCCTTGCCTCAAGTCTCTAGCCTCCTGCCAAGCCTAGCCTCAAATCTCTAGCCTCCTGCCAAGCCTCGCCTCAAGTCTCTAGCCTCCTGCCTCCTGCCAAGCCTCGCCTCAAGTCTCTAGCCTCAAGCCTCAAGCCTGAAGACTCCAACCTCATCCTGCCTGCCTGCCAAGCCTCGTCCTTGCCTAGTTCTGGAGTCCGAGCCAGAGGCAAGACCCAGGTACTGGGTCCTTGTCCAGTCTCTGGCTCGGAGTCCAAGCCCGGGCTCCTAGCTCTCTTGTCCAGTCCTGTTCCGGGTTCCCGGTTTTCGTGTCCATGTCCTTGCCCTTAGCCTGTATCCTAGTCCTGTCCCTAGTATTTCAGTGTCTGTGTCTTGTACTTGGGTCCATTCCCAGCCACCTCCTCATGACACCAACAACCACTCCATGGTCAAAGTCACTTAGACCCTATTACTTCCCCATTCAGATGTTTGGTCGAAACAACAACTGAACATCTTGACCATGTCTGCTTGCTTTTATGTATACAGTTTCTGTCACGTGATTGGCTGATTAGATATTTGGATTAATGAGTAGGTGTACAGGTGTACCTAATAAAGTGACCACTGAGTGTATATGAAACATAGAAGTTTTTTTGTATTCGTATTGATGTTATATTCGACTAGCAAAAGACAGGAAATTGTAGGCCAGTTAGCTTAATTTCAGTGGTTGGGAAGGTACTGGAGCCTATTACTAAGGATGATGTTTCAGGCTAATTGGAAGGAAATGATACAACAGGCCAAAGTCACCATGGTTTCCTTCAGGGGAAATCTCATCTGACAAATCTGTTGGGATTCTTTTAGGAAATAACAGGTAGGACAGAAAACGGAGTGTCAGTGGGTGCCGGTTACTTGACTTTTCAGAAGGCCTTTGACCAAGTACTGTACATGGGGCTACTGAGCAAGATAAGAGCACATGGTATTACCATGGTATGGAATGATACCAGCATGGCTAGAAGATTAGCTGAATGACAGAAAACAAAGTATGGGAATAAAGAGGGCCTTTTCTGGGTGGCTGCCAGTGACGTGTTTTACAGGAGTCAGTGTTGGGACCATTTCTTTGTCTGTCATATATCAATGATTTGGATGACAGAATTGCTGATCTTGTGGCCCGGCTTGTGGACAATATGAAGACAGGTGAGGGGCAGGTAGTTTTGGGAAAGTAGAGAGTCTGCAAAAGGACTTAAACAGGTTAGGAGAATGAGCAAAGAAGTGGCAGACAGAGTACAGTGTAGGGAAATGTATGGTCATTCACTTTAATAGAAGGAATGAAGGTATAGACTATTTTCTAAATAGGGAGCAACTTCAGAAGTTAAAGATGCAAAGGGACATGGGAGTCCTCATGCAGTATTCCCTGAAGGTTGAATTGGAGTTTGAATTGGTGGTAAGGAAGACAAATGCAATGTTAGTATTCATTTTGAGAGGACTACAATACAAGAGCAAGGATGTAATGCTGAGTCTTTATAAGGCATTGATCAGACAATACTTGGAGAATTGTATGTAGTTTTGCCCCTTATCTAAGAAACAATGTGCTGACATTGGTGAGAGTCCAGAGGAGTTTCATGAGAATGATCCCGGTAATGAAAGGGATAATGTATATTGAGTGTTTGATGGCTTTGGGCCTCTACTCACAGGAGTTCAGAAGAATGAAGGAGGATCTCATTGAAACCTGTTGTGGTGATATCACGTGCAATGATGTGCCGGTTCCTGATTGGAGAGCACTGAGCATGTCCGGGGTTTGCCAGTATGTTTCAGCATGTGGCAGGAGTTAAGATGTGTTTGTTTATTTCTGTAAATAAAGGTTCTCTAATTCTTCCACAATATGATTATTTGTTGTTAACCCACAGAATGTTTAAATAGAAGTAACATAACATAGTGTTAGAAGTGCTTTTGGAAGAATAATACAGGAGAATCAAAAATCGAAGATAATCCAAAAGAAAAGAGGAAACAAGTTTGAATGGTATTCAGTAATATGGAAAGTTTACAACCCCCACAAAAATTGCAGCTGACTGGCTATGAAGCTGAGAATTGGAGGATATTCAAGCAACAGTTTGAGATATATGTATCGGCCACCTTAGCTGATAGAAAAGCGGACAAAACCAACAGAAAGCAAGACGGCATTTGAAAAAAAAAAGTCATGTGATTGCTGTGCATGGGAATACTGTCCAAATCAGTGTTTCGGATATGGCAAACTTTGTTACAGCTGTGGTAAGATTAATCATTTTTCGCACTGTTGTAGAAGTAGAAGGAAGGAAAATGAAATGAAACAAGTAAATGCTGTGATTGAAGATGAACGTGAGGAATTTTATACAGATGTGCTTTATGAAAATGCTGACATGGAGAATATAAAAGCAGTAACTGCAGTGTCTGAGACGACCAAACAGGGGGCAATTGATGATGTGAAAAAGCAATGGCAGGAAGAGGTTGCTTCAATGCAAGCGATGATGAAAGAGACTGAGAGAATATGAGATTCAGTCTAATCACCATCTAGAGCAAGAACGCTCGCAGTGGGCACAGTATAAGCAAGAAGTGAAAGCACAAATGAAGGAATTGAGAAGTTTTATTGAAATGATGAAGTCTCAGCATAAAAAAGAGATTTCACAGTTAATGAATGAATTAGATGAAGAAAAGAAGATTTGTATTTCATCACAAATGGAAGTGGAAGGAATTAAGAAAGATACAGTCCAAACAGAAGCAGGGAAGGATATTGCTGAGGAGGATAGCGTGAACTGCTTGCCTGAAATTCCAGATTCTAACCAGGAGGCATGTGAGAGTATACAAAAAAGTTTAGAAAAACTTAAAGCAGAAAAGGAGAAGAAAAAGAAGCACAAGAAGAGTTATGACACTGATAGTGAAGAGCCAACTTCAGAGTGTCAGTTAGCTGATATAGATTTGTTTATTGGTTAATGTTGTTATTTGTTTTTCTTTTTAAGGAAAAGAAGTTGTGATTCTTCAGAGATTCAGTTAAAGGATGAAGATGAGACAAAACCTGTAAATAATAACAAGTAAACCCACAGAGAGACTGATAGAGACTTGTTGAATTATGTATTTGTTTTGATTAATGTTGTTCTTTATTTTTTCTTTTTAAGGAAGGGAAGATGTAGTGATATCATGCGCAATGATGCGCCAGTTCCTGATTGGAGAGCACTGAACATGCGCGGGGTTTGCTAGTATGTTTCACCATGTGGCGGGGGTAAAGAAGTGTTTGTTTATTTCTGTAAATAAAAGTTCTCTAATTCTTCCAGAACATGATTTTTTTTTGTTGTTAATCCACAGAATGTTTAAATAGAAGTAACATAACACCTGTCAAATACTGAGTGCCCTTGAAAGAATGGACATGAAGAAGGTGTTTCCTATCGTGAGGGAGTCTAGGACCAGGGGGCAGAGCCCCTGCATACAAGGACTTGATGGCCTGAATGGCCTAATTCTGCTCTATGTCTTATGGTCTTATGGCCTCAGTTTGAATTGCAGTATTTCATATTCCTGTTATAATTCAAATTCCCAGTTTCAACCTCCATAATATTTTCTGACTCCAGGTCTATTTCAGTCTATTTGCTCCTGAAACCCTCAGCAATGCCTTTGTTAGCTCTGGACTTCACTACGTAAGCTCATCCTTAGAAAGCCTCCCTGACTCTAACCTCCGAATCTTGAAGTAATACAAAATTCCTTTCTTCCTAATGCACACCAAATCCCATTCATCCATAACTCCCAATGTTCATGACTTTCATTGATTCACAGTTAAGCAATACTGCGATTTTATCATTTTCATCCGTATTAGCAAATCACTGAACCTGCTGTGCATTAAGACAAGAAGCAATAAAACTTTCTGGACACTTTGATGGCTGAAACTAATTGCTGTGCTCTAGTCTCTAAACAATTGAAACATTGCTTCCTAATTTTTCTACTGAAATCTGGATTGTATGTGCCTTTTTGTTGTTTTTTTTCAATATAAACATTAGCAACAATTGAAAATCAATATGGGTGACTGTTGTGTATTTAATATTTCAGCAATATTTGAGTGGTGTCAAAATGGTTGTTATGATGTGTCTAGTGTGGCAGTGTAGTGGTTAGTGCTTGTCGCTTTCAATTTCATCTTCCATTGCTGGCTAGCAGTCTTGTGAAAAGGAGAGCTGGATGTGAAAGTCTCTCCCTGCCAGTACATAGCCTCTCCAACAGCAAGCTTCATGCAGTGCCTCCTCGCTGGTGACACACCAGCGACTGAATTCCTTTTGGACTCAGCTGAACTGCAGAGGATGGGGAGGTGATCTGGCCCTTGCACATGTAGCATGCAGGTCCACCAGTGTGTGGACTTGCCCTGGTGCTCATGAACCAGAACCCTCAGTAATAGCTAAATAGCACCACTGCCTTGTGAGCAGTGTCAGGAGAGATGAAAGCTATGGGATTACACACAGACAGCAAATGGAGCCCCTACGGCAGCTGGACATCATTGAGCATCCTTCCGGCAGCTCCTGCAGCCAAGCAGGTGCCAAACATATTGCTTCATAAGCTTTCCATTGGGCTATACTGGTGAGGCTGAGAGGGGGATCTTGACAACTGGGCATCTCAGGATCTCCACACCTTCCACCCAGGCTTGTGATGATGATCATCACCCATTGTCCTTTGAGGCAGATGGATGCCAACCAACCAAAATTTGAGTAATGTTGTGAATATCTTGTTTGATTAACCAATTCTTTGTGGTTTACGTAATACATTGGTGGATTTATTGAAAAGAACATGAATCCCATATGTTATCATGCCACAGCATCATGTGTGAGTGTCTTACTGAAAGTAAAAACAAAATACACAAATTAGCCCCAGCTCTCCCTTGTTATCCTTTCATTTAGTTATGGAATTACAAAAATAATCATGGTGTTGATGTATTTTTAAAGCAAACTTGAGATGGAGACCTACCCGTTGAAGCACAAGATGTTTAAAAAAAAGCATAGTGGGTCGTCTGAGTTTTAAAAAAAAGCAGCTCAGCGTGTGTCTCCTTGGAAGGATGAAAGAGAACAGGTTGAATTTTTAAAACGGCAGAAAATGGACAAATTCATGGGCTCATAAACAGTGAGTACTGGGTGATAATAAGAACAAATTTAAAAAATAGCAGAAATGGCTGGTTACATCAGAAAGATAGATAGCCCAGGAGATAACTGACATTGGGTACTGTATACTGAGTGAATTGAGCAGTATTTTGAAGTAAGTGAAATTGCCAGTGAGGTCTGTGCCAATTTTGCTGAGTGCATTGGGTTTAAAGGCATACAGTTTGCTTAGAAGTTTAACTGCTCCAACCAATCCAGATGAAATAAGCTTTGCTGATATTGTGAAAGTAATGCAGGAACATTTAGAACCGAAACCATTGATGATAGCAGAACACTTCAGGTTCCATGGGTGGAATTAAAAGGAAGGGGAGTCCATTTCAGCTTACTTGGCTGAATTGTAGAGATTGTCCCAGCATTGTCTGTTCAATGGTGGGCTTAAAGACGCACTGAGAGTTTGTTTTGTTTGTGGAATCTTACAGGAAAATATTCATAGGCAGCTCCTAACAGAAGAACAAATTACATTTAAAAGAGAAGTTGGAATAGTTGTGTCAATAGAAACAGCAGATAGAGATGCAGTTGAGTTGCAGAAAGGAATTGAAGTGAGCATAAACAAAATTGCAATGTCTAAATAGAAATGGGCCTGATCGAACAAATTGTATTACCATTGTGGCAGGGGCTCACATACACTGGATCAATGTAGTGTTAGAGACAAAAATTGCAGAAAATGCAACAAATTAAGGTACATACAAAGAGCATGTCGGGGAGACAAAAGTAAATAGACAGCACAGTGAAGAGAAAAGGATAAAAGCTTATGTTGCTGCTTCAAAAAGAGCACCAATTTGCAAGCTGTTGATGACAAATCTGATAAGGATGAGAGTAACATTGGACTGAGTAGCCTTGAGATTTACCAGGTGGAAATTAACAATAGGCAAGCAATATGGTTTACACCAGAAGTGAACGGCAAATTAATTAAAATGGAATTGGACACTAACTCAGCTGTTTCATTCATTCCACAAAATGAATTTGAATGGCATTTCAAAGATAATGAAGTGCAGATACCCAATGAGGAATGCATGTTGGAGGAAAAAAAACACCTGTCTGAATGACGTTTGTAATACTTCAGTAAAGTGGACTTACAAATGGAGAAGGAAGTAGAGTCTAATGTGTTTCTCATCAGAAACAACCACAAAGGGCTTCATCACTATAATAGGCTTATTTTTGGAGTAGCATCTGCACCTGCACTGTGGCAGAAAGCTATAAACCAGGTGCTATAAAGCTGCATAGGCACTCAGTTTTACCTGGATTATACAGTATCATTGTTACTGGTAAGGATGACAAAGAACATCTCCAAAATCTCGGTGTTAAAAAGATTAGAAGATTATGAGCTCAGAGATGACTCAAAAGTTGTGAATTCTTTGAACCAATCATCACTTACTGGGATCACAGCATTGATATGCTAGGATTACACAAGTGTTCTGGGAAAATTCAAGCAGTGGAGGATGCCCCAAGACCAAAGGACATGCCACAGTTGTAGTCCATTTTAGGATTTTGAATTACTATAACAGATTCCTGCCACATCTGGCTTTGGTGCTCCACCCCTTGAACTGATAAAGGAAATGGTGATGTCAAAGTTCAAAATAAATTTTATTATCAACGTACATATATGTCACCAGATACAACATGGAGATTCATTTTCTTGTGGGCAAATTCAACAAATCTATCGAATAATAACCATAACAGTGTCAATGAAAGACCGCCCGAGTAGGGCGTTCAACAAGAGTGCAGAAAACAACAAACTGTGCAAATACAAAAAGAAGAATCAATAATTATAAATAAATAAGCAATAAATATTGAGAACATGAAATGAACAGTCCTTGAAAGTTAGTCCACTGGTTGTGGAAACATTTCAATGATGGTGCAAGTGAAGTTGAGTGAAGTTATCCCCTTTGTTTCAAGAACCTGATGGCGAAGGGGTAGTAACAGTTCCTGAACCTGCTGGCATGAGTCCTGAGGCTCTTGTACCTATTTCCTGATGGCAGCACTGAGAAGGGAGCATGTCCTGAGTGGTGGGGTCTCTGTTGATGGATGCAGCTTTCCTGCAACTCTGTACTCATAATTTGTCCATTGAAGCTTGCCATGCACTGTTCAGGATGTCAACACATCCAAAAGAAAGGTATCCAGAGTTGTCAGAACAACTTCCTGCAGGCCCAGAGTCAACTCCTACAACCACCACAGAGGAGGGTCCAGAACCTGACATTGTTTCACATCCATAAGTCACTCCTGCGAAGTAGAGTGACCCCCCCCCCACCACCACCACCCGGTCAAGAAAGACGCTATCCCAAAACAGTAAGAAATTCTCCACAGTGACAAAAGCAGTAGGCCTGAATGGAACAATTTAAAATTTACTATGCTATGGAACTCAACAGAGTATATATTATATAGGAATATAAGCTGAGGAGCATTCTATATTGAGTTGGAGTTTATAGCTAAGCAGGAAGGAATGCTGTGTATTTACTATTTCAGTAATATTTGAGTAATGTTGTAAATATATTGTTTGATGAAGCACTCTTTGTTGTTTACATAATGCACTGGGGGTTCTATGCTAAAGTATGCGAATGGCATATGTCATCACGCCCCCTCCCCCCCATGTCATTTGTATGTGTCCTGCTTAGAGTAATAACAATGTAAACAAGTTATCCCCGGCTCTCCTGTGCTTTTCTTTTGATTAGTTTTAGAGATACAAAACATAACTCTGACTAAACAATTTTGTCTTTCCACAGATCCTAGTAATTCACTATTAACAAAATAATGTCAGCGATAATCTGCTGGATGAACTCGGGAGGTTGAGTGGAAGAAAAGAATTTCCAATGCTGCAGGCCAAAAATTTGCATCAGTCCTGACACGGGGTTTCAACTTGAAGCTAATCAATAAGTTCCAAAAGCTAAGCCTCCAGTACCTCCTTGTGCAACTGGATCTTTGATTTTCTCACTTGCAGAGCCCTGTCAGTTTGGATTGACAACGTTTCCTCCACAATCACATCAGCACAGATGCACTACAAGATGCTTAATCCCCATTCTATTCACTTTATTCTTATGACTGAGAGACTAAGACAGCTCCAATGCTGTATTTAAGTTTGCTGATGACACCACTGCTTTTGGCTGAATCAAAAGTGGTGGTGATTTGGCATGTAGAAGGGAGATTAAAAATTTCCTCCAAAAACTACCTCTCATTCAGTGTCAGCAAAACCAGAGCGTTGATTATTGACTAGAGGAGGAAGAAACTGGAGTTCCAGGAGCCAGTCCTCATTCAGAGATCAAAAGTAGAGAAGGTCAGCAACTTTAAATTCCTTGGCATTATCCATTCAGAGTATCTGTCCTGGGACCAGCACATAGATGCCATTATAAAGAAGACTTGACAGCGCCTCTACTTCCTTAGAAGTTTCTAAAGGTTCGCATGTCATGTAAAACTTTGAGAAACTTGTTTAGATGCACAGCAGAGTGAATCACGACTGGTTGCATTATGGCCTGCTATGGAAACACCGATGCTAAGGACTGGAGAAGCTGACAAAAAGTGGTGGATACAGTTATCCATCGCAGGAAAAGCCTTCCCCACCATTGAGCACATTCACATGGAGTACTCCTACAAGAAAGCACCATCCATCATCAAAGACCCCCACCATCCAGACCATGCTCTCTTCTTGTTGCTGCCATTGCAAGGAGGTATAGGAGAATTAGGTTTCACATCATCAGGTTCAGGAACAGTTATTACCCTTCAACCATCAGACTGGTGAACATGTGGATAACTTCACTCACTTCAGCACTGAACTTCATCCACACCTTGTGGACTCACTTTCAAGGACTCTACAACTCCTGTTCTCAATAATACTTACAGGTATTTACTGATTTATTAATAATAATAATTATTTTTTTTGTATTTGCACAGTTTATTTTCTTTTGCACATTAGTTATCTTTCCATTTTGGTTATCAGTATTTCTTTAATTGTAGTTTTCCGTTGATTCTATCGTATTTCTTTGAGAGTTTGATCCTGACTGTGGGTTGCACTTTCCATCCAACATCCATGCCAATACCACAATTTTCTAATCCTATCTCTTCAATGTTCTTCATTTTTGCCCCAGTTTCTTCCAATCAGCTGAGGAAACCCCAATCATTCCTTTGCTTCTTCAAGACTCAACCATTATCACTCAGAAACTTGAGCTCATCCAAATTTCCATCACCCAGATCTAATTCTAAACTAAGCACTATTCTAACATTTTGGTGTTTGCTGACCTAAATTGGCTATCAGTTCAACATCACCTCAATTTAAAGAATATCATTCTTATCCCATATCACTCCTTCCTATTTTATAATCTGACATAGGGCCTGAAACTCTTCAAAAGCTCTGTGCTCCACCAATTCTAGTCTCTTATAATGATTTCCAAATGACCTTTTTGGATCCTAAACTCTGTTATCAATTTGCTCTCTCTTCGCCCCACACCCCCTCACCACCCAACATCCCTGTTGCCTCTACTTCATCACTCCTCACAATTGGCTATCTCAAACAAACTTTTGATCATTGCTGCTTATCAGCACTAGTAAAAATGAAATACCAACACATATTATACTATATTAAAGATGATGTTTAAATGCAATCTGTTTTGTCGTTACAACACCTTATTTAATTTATCTTTTGACAAACGTCTGCTGTAAGACATGTGGCTTACTCTGCCTTGCTAGCTTGCTACCTCATATAAATTTCTACAAGTGCCAGTTTGGGGGAAAAAACAGTTTGAATTGACAGTTTCCCTATTTTTATTTCACCTTTGGAAAAAATTCAAGCCACATTCCTTAAAAAGCCAGAAAGATTAAATTTAATTCCTACAACACCTTAAACCATAATAAAATATGTGTGCATATTTGAATGTGGATAAAAATGTAGAAAGAATTAGATCTGGTTCTGAAATTTGGTTGAAATATTAGATGAAATGAATTATTACAAAAAAACTTTACAGCATTCAGGACTTTAGAATGTAACATATACTGAAGCCACATGGGAGTCTATTGTTTGGCAACATCTTTTGTTGTTAATTCTCAAACTGCTAATCACTGTTTTATAGCAAGGCCATTTAACCTATATGAACCTTGTCTCATGCCACGTATTAAGGGACAACACAAGGTCAGTTCAATTGCGCATGGCATCTTTCTTTAGTCCTTGACCTACCAGTCTCAATGATGCCTTCTAACATTACCATAGTCCATCAACATAATCAGAATCAGGTTTAATATTACTGGCATGTAATGCTGTGAAACTTGTTAACTTTACGGCAGCGGTACAATTAAATACATGATAAATAATTATAGAGAAAAAACTACATTACCGTAAATGAATCACAAACAAGAGAAAATTTGCAAATGCTGGAAATCAAGGTAACACACACAAAATGCTGGAGGAACTCAGCAGGCCAGGCAGCGTCCATGGAAAAGAGTAAACAGTTGATGTTTCAGGGCTGATGAAGGGTCTCGGCCCGAAACGTTGACTGTTTGCTCTTTTCCATAGATACTGCCTGGCCTGCTGAATTCCTTCAGCATCTTGGGTGTATTACTTTGAATTACAGTAAGTGAACTTCACTGGGCGACTGGTGGTGTGGTGGCATCAGCACTGGACTTCAAGGTCCTGAGTTCAAACCGAGCCGGGTCCCAACCTGGGCAGCAGCAGTATTTGCGCAGAAGGAAGGCCTGGGAATCTACTTCTGTATCTTGCTGTGAAAGTTTCCAGTGATTTGGGGCTATTGGTTTATTTGCTACAGGCCAATGACATGAACATCAACCCCATTCATCCCAATAAAAATAAGTTATTAATGATAAAATAATAAATGATTTAAAATTAATAATGACCATAACTCTACAGAATTGTTGACAATACTATGTTCCTCCCTGCACATATCTTGTTTAATCTCTTCTTAATGGCCTCTTGCACAATTACATGGCAAAGCTCTTCCTTCTGGGTAAATTGCAGCCTTCAAAATTCAATGATCAAATTTTCTAACTTTAGGTAAGTCACTCATTCTTTCTGTCAGAACTTCGAATTCTGCCTTTCATAATTTTGGCCATTTTTTTCCCATTGTGTTGCATGGTCTTGTCCACAATATGTTCCACAATTTTACTATTAGCAACATAATACATAAACAAGAAGGTTTACTCTAATTTTAACACCCATTTTATCATATTAAGTCATCAGGTCTCACCCTATCAGAGACATTTCCTTTGTTCAACCCAACCCATCCCACTCCTCTGTTATTTAAAGCTCTCTTGCTTCTCTCTTTCCCAGTCCTGATGAAGGGTCCTAGACCTGAAATGTCAGCCGTTTCTCTTTCTTCAGATGCTGCCTGACCTGCTGAGTGTTCCCAGCGTTTTCTGCTTTTATTTCACAATTGAAACAATAGGATGGTGTTTGAATGGAAAGTGCAAATGATATAATATAATGGTGTAATGGAAAGCCCTTTTCAATTTCACTTCTCCAGAATTGCACCCCAGTGTTTTGGCAATTATATTAATATCCTGAATTGGCCCTTTCAGCTGTGAATCAGCATCCCTAGATATCTTTGCTCTTCCAGCCCATTTATTTTACTCTCTTTTCCAGCAGATAAGTAGCCCATTTACACCTCTTAACAAGTGCACCTGTCTCAGTAAAATTCAGTTACCATTTATAAGCATTTTTTTAAGTTTATTAAGGCCTACAGTATTTGAAAATTACATCCCAGTAGTCCCAGTGGAAAATGCTGAACAACGCAGCATAGGGGTTGGAATAAAATTCTGCAGACTGTTTGCTTTGCTTAAAAGACAAGAAGGAAAACTTTTTTAAAAATTGGAAATTTTAAATAAAAATAGAAAATGCTAGAAATGCTCAGCAAATGAGGTAGAACTTGAGGGAGAAACAGTTAATGTTTCAGATTCTAATAAGCTGCAAAGTAAACACTGCTCCTCACTCCAAAGATTCTGCTGAGAAATTTCTGTTTCAATTACCAGAATCAAAATCAGGTTTTGTTATTACTGAGCTACATCTTGAAATGTGTTGCTTTGCAGCAGCAGTACGGCACAATGCATGAAAAATTATAAGAGGTTAGATTGTGCAAAAAGAGCGCAAAAGAGCGAGGTAGTGTTCGTGGGGTCGCGGACTGTTCACAAATCTGATGGCAGAGGGGAAGAAGATCTTCCTAAAATGCTGAGTGTACATCTACAGGCTCCAGTACCTCCCCCCTGATTGTAGAAATGAAAAGAGGCATGTCCTGGATGATTGATACCACCTTGATGAAGCCCTGCCTTTTGAAGAGGTCATTGATGGCGGGTGGTTGGTGCCTATGATGGAGCTAGCTGAGTATACAACACTGGGCAGCCTCTTTCAATCCTGTGCACTGGTGCTTCCATACCAGATGGTCCTGCAACCAGTCAGAATGCTCTTCGCAGTACCCCTGTAGAAATTAGATTAGATTATGAGGACACTCAGTCCTCAGTTATTGTCATTTAGAAATGCATGCATTAAGAAATGATACAATGTTCCTCCAGAGTGATATTCACACAAAAACAGGACAAACCAAAGATTAACACTGACAAGACCACATAATTATAACATATAGTTATGGCAGTGCAAAGCAATACCGTAATTTTATAAAGAGCAGACCATGGGCACGGTAAAAAAAAGTCTCAAAGTTCCAATCGACTCCCGATAGTCCCGATAGCAGCCGGCAAAAGGGAGAAGTTCTCCAAGCCATAAACCTCCAGGCGATGACAACTGCCGATGCGTTGGAAGCACCCGACCACAGCCGGCATCGAGTCCATCGGAAAACTTCGAGCCTCCGACCAGCCCTCCGACACTGAGCACCATCCTCTGCCGAGCACTTCGACCCCGCCCTGGCCACCGAGCAACAAGCAAAGCCGAGGACTCGGGGCCTTCTCCTCCGGAGGCTCTGGATCACACAGTAGCAGCGGCAACGAAGAAGGCATTTCAGAAGTTTCTCCAGATGTTCCTCTGTGCTCTCACGTCTATCCCCATCAAATCAGGATTGTGCACGGCACCCTACTTGACAGATAACAGATATCATTCACCAGAGTGGCCGCTGCGAGCTGCGACGTGCCACCATCTTCTCGTCCTCCCCTTATAGACAGTCTTTAGTTATCATACCAAATCTGAAACTCCTAATGAAGTACAGCTGGAGACGCGCCTTCTTTGTGATTGCATCAATATGTCGGTCACAGGATCGATCCCCAGAGATGCTGACACCCAGGAACCTGAAGCTGCTCACCCTCTCCAATTCTAACCCTCGATGAGGACTGAGAAGTGAGTCTGAATAAATACTATTCTCCTGGGCTGCTGGCAAGGTGTGTTGAGGATGCCTTATTGATTCCAAGCCTCAATTGGCAGGCATCTCTGGCACATTGGCAGTGTTCCAACCTGCAACACTGATACCCAGGGGCCGAAATTGAGCAGTCTGGTACAAAATGTCACTGGCAGCCTCATTCGTTTTTCAGCTGGACTCCAAGCGGGCTGTCAATTTGTAAATGAGTTGGGACAAAACCACAGCCAGTGCTGGTGCCGACACGACATTAATCAACAACACTCATTTCCCGCCTCGGAGAGCAAGATAAACCCTGCACCCACCCAACCCCCCCCCCCTACTGGGTGTGTGCTCTTCTTTTTATTGTCCTGTTGTCAAATATCAACATGAAGGAGGTGAGAAGTGAAACAAGCTCTGTGCCTTTCCAGATAAACGGGCAGTGCTGGGTTGATAAAGCATCAGCGTGCTTTAGGGCAGCACTGGAATATAAATGGTCGAATCCAACATTGGTATTCATGCAGACAGTGATGTGAGGCTCTGAGGCAATTAGGTCCTCCCCCACCCTCTGCTAATGACAAAAGAAAGTGTATTTTGATTGCAATTTGATGTGAGGAGAATGGCTGCCACCAGCCCCCCGCTGTGCCATTCATTTCCAGCCATACCACTATAGCCCTCACACACACAGTAATCTATCTGTAATTAGCAGCTGCTGTCTCCTGTCACATTATATAAATAAATTGTCTGCACTCAGCTGACGGAGATGATGCTTGATGAATGAACCCTGTGGTGATCTCAGTTGGTACTGCAGGTGATAAAAGGAAAACAGACAGCATCTTAAATCATAATTTAGTACAATTTAATGCTCAGCGGTGGCGAGACATTTCACGGATTTGGAGGACGCACCACTCTCTCGCAGCACACGATCGGAGGAGGGCAGAGGTTTAGGGGTGAAACGGAGAACAGTCTTCTGGAGAACGCGATGTCAGAATACCGGATCTGCTTGGATGTGCCTGACGTCAGGTGTTTCAGGGCCAATGCGATGTTTAAAAGCGAACCTTCTGACTTCTAATAATAATGACACGAGAAGCCCAGAGAGCCATGTTGATCTCTTGATCTCTTGGGCTCTGTACCAGTGGCAATAGATTTTGGTTTTTAGTTCCCTTTCTGTGGAAAAAAGGGTAGATTCATTCACCCTATCTATAAACCTCATAATTTTATACACATCCATAAGGTCACTCCTCAGTCTCCTACATTCCAAGGTACAATTCAATTCTGCCCTTAGCTGCCACCTGTCTAGAGTTTGTACATTCTGACTGGGCTTCATCAGGACGTCTTTTTTCCCTCCCAGTCTCTGAGTGGTCAATTAACCACTGTAAGCTGCCCCTGGTAAGTGGATTCATGGTACAATCTGCAGAGAGCTGATTTGAATATGGGGTGGGGGGTTAAACAGGATTAATATAGAAGGGTATCAATATGGAGTTGGTGAGAAAAAGTTCCTGGTTCCATGCTGTCCGACTCTCAGCTGATACCATCCTTATACAGTGCCTACAATCTTCTGCAGTGAACTTGGATAATTTATCAAGCAACATCCCCTTAAGTTCAACAGATTTATTGGTTGTCCACCAAGTTGTTAGGTGGAACTAGAGAATGAACATGCAAAAGAACTAATTCATCCTCTTTCATATTGAACAATTCTTAAGGCAACATCTTCCAGGCTGGAAACACAAAGTGTCAGTGTTTTTGAGAAGACGATCAATGCTACACCAAAGAGCCTGTTGGCTGAGCAGGTTAATTAAAAAGCTTCTGGAGTGATGGATGGCAGAGATGTGTACGTATGCTCCCTATGTTCCACAGAGTATAAGTTGAACAAAACCAGATCTGAGGCACAAGACACTGCAGGTTCTGGAATCTGGAGCAAGAAGCAATCTGCTGGTGGAACCCAATGGGTCAGGCAGCATTTGTGGAGGGAAAAGAATTATTGATGCTTCAGGTTAAGATCCGGTATCAGGACTGAGTATAAAGAGTCACTATAGCATGGAAACGGGTCTGTCAGTCCACTTAGTCTTTGCTGAACTGTTATTAAGTGAGTCCCACTGACTGCACCTGGACCATAAACCCCCATACCTCTCCCATCTATATACTAATTCAAATTTCTCTGAAATGTTGAAATGGGACCAGTATGTGCCACTTCTGCCAGCAGTGTGTTCAACACTCTCACTTCCCTGAGTGAAAAAGACTACCCTCAGGTTCTTACCCCTTACATACTGCTTGGGTCAAAATTGACCTGTTTTGATATTTTACAGTAGTAAAAACACCCTAAATGCCATTTTTTTAGTCGAAATTTGATGATTTTTCCTTAAGTGCCCCACAATGCGCAAAAATGAAAATATTTAAAAATGTTATACTTTTGTACAGGTGTTACAAATTTTTGTACATTGAGGCTGTTCCGGGTCAAATTTGACCCGTATCTATTGAAATGGATTTTAGATCTCTGAAACATTAATAAAGGATTAATCATCCATTTATTAATGTCAGATAGGCTATTAATACATTCTAAATAGATCTGTGGTTCAAAATTTGTTATAGACACTTGTTATGAGGGGATTCTTGGGCCGGGTCAAAATTGACCTGGACCATACTGTGAAGGTATAGAACATGAACAGGTTGCCTGGGTTAAATATCACCTTTATCACCTTTGTCCCTTAACTATGACCTCTAGTTCTAGTCTCACCCAACCTCAGTGGAAAAAGCCTGCTTGTATTAACTGATCTGTACCCCTCATAATGTTGTATACAATTCTGTATACCAAGAGGGTGGGCCACCAGTACAAAGGGGAAGGAAGGAGGGGTGAGGCAGGGGTAAGGGAGTCCGGTGATGACAGATGAAAACAAAAAAGGGAAACAAAAGGAGAAGCTGGAAGGGAAGGGGGAAATAGAGACAGAGGTTGGAAGGTGATAAGTGGAGTCACAAGAGGGACGAGCGCTGGCCTCTGATAGATAAGGAAGATGAAAATTAGAATCAGATAAGAAAGGGTTGATAGGCAGCTAGAATCAGATGGAGGAGGGTGTAGGAGACACAGTGCGGAAGGTATGTAGGTCTAGGTAGATGGAACCAGGTAGAGTGGGTGAACAAAACTGGGTGATGGGGACTAGTATTGGAAAAGGGGCATGAGAGGATATCAGTGGAACAGGAGAAAGAACAGAAGGAATAAGGTCTGCCTCAAGTCAGCCGGGTAAATGCACTCTTAGTTGCCTTTTCTTCCACACCCTCCTCTCTGTGCTGTTGCTGTCCTGTGTCTTCCCCATGGTCCTCAGACTCTGGGATGTCTTGTTGTTTTTCCCCAGCAACAACCGCTGCCTTTGTCGGACAGGATGTGCAGCATACAGCCGACGATGGCACATCACCAGTGCTCTGGACTGACACCGCTCACGAAATTACATCAGAGTTAGAATCAGAATGAGCATCACGGACATATGATGTGCAGCTTGTTGGTTGGTGGCAGTAGAACAGTGCAAAGACATTAAAAAAAAACATATAAATTACAAAAATAAAAAGATAGTGAAAAAAGAAAGAATGAGGTAGTATTAATGGGTTCATGGACCATTCGGAAATATGACGGCGGAGGGGAAGTAGCTTTTTCTAAGCTGTTGGGCATGCATTCCGGGCTTCCATACCTCCTCCCTGACAATTATAACAAGGGGCGAGCATGTCCTGTATGGTAAGGGTCCTTAAATGATGACTGCTACCTTTTTGAAGTATGGCCTCCTGAAGATGTCCAAGGGTTGTGTCCATCATGAAGTTGGCTGAATCTACAGTCCTCTGCAGCCTCTTGTGATTCTATGCTCCATATCAGGCTGTGATGTAACCAATCAGAATGCTCTCCACTGCACATTTATATAAATTCGTAAGACTCTTTGGTAATATAACAAATCTTCTGAAAACTCCTAACAAAGTAGAGCTATTGGTGTGCCTCCTTTGTGATTGCAGCAATGTGTTAAGCCCAGGATAGATCTCTGAGATATTGATGCCCAGATCTGTGGCATTTTTCTTAATGACCCTCCTACTTGTGAAGCTTTCATTGTAGCTGAACTGAGCTGCTGTAAGTGAGCACACTGGTGTGAGCAACCATGTGGTTTATCATGTGGCTGGCACTGCCCAGGGGGATGGAACAAGGTTGCCGGTAATAGACGAAGGAGGCATGAAGTACTGCCTCGCCATGAGGAAACTCTTCTTGTCATCTGCAGCAAGGGAGCAAAAATATTTCCTGTCGATCTCACCCTGACTTCAGGCCGGTGAGTGCAATGCTAACTGCACATGTGAAAATCCAACATTGCTGGCAAACTGCAATATCCAAGACATCACGTGGAATTCACTGAAATTTAAGTAGATAAAATTTTTGTCTCATGAACCCAAGACTTGGGTGATCACTCTAAGGCTGGCATTAGCGGAAAGACAGCAAAGACCTGCTGCAGCCACTTGTGAAGTTCCCATTTGTAAAGCAGCTGATATCAGCATTAACTTGACCTCTCTTAAAAGAGCAGTTAAGACAGGAGATCTTCCTGCAGAATGTAACATTTCAGTGACTATTTCAGTGGCAATAGCCTTGTAAAAATTGGGCCTGGAAACAAATTGTTGCGATGTAGTAGACTGTGGTGCCTTTGAAAACACTCTAAGGTAAAGTCTTCACCGATGCCTATGCGTTTGCCTCATGCCCTGAGGAATTCTGATCCACCTGGAATAGGCAAGTGTGGCAACAATGGTGTCTCCAGTGCGTTGGCACTACTGAAGCTCCCATTGAATGGTTACCTTAGCAGTCAAGTGCTGAAAAAGCAATCACTGTCAAATTAAGTACTCTCTGGGGACTTCAGAAGGCACTTGCGCAGCCTACAAGAACATTTCCTAATTTGAGCAGAGTGTTCCTCTAAATAACAAGAAGTAAATTAGTACAATGTGCTCCTTATTTTTACAGTGTTCTACAGTAATCATAGTGTGTAGCTTACAGCACCAGCTATGGTGGTCCAGGGACAAATTTGCATTACACATCCAATGACATCATGCAACATACACCTAATGCTGGGAGAACATCTGGCTCACTAATGTGAATAGCACATGAGAGCATCTGGCCCAATGTTGTGCCTTGCATGAGTACACTTGGATTTAATCTCCAGTGTGATTTACCCCGAGTAAAATTATAATTGCATGGCATGTCACATAAAAAGTCTGCTACACATTCCAACTTCTAAGTTACAAGCTCTAATTCCAGGTCAGGTAGGCCTATGGGAAAGAGGATGATTTGAAGATCACAGAACATGGGAGGAGCACTATTTTCAAATAGAAACTATTCAACCTCATGAATCAGTGCAGCGTTTCAGACTAAAGCAGTCAGTATTCACATTGTGGCAAAAAAAAACAAATGGATGCAAGAGTTCAGTGATAACAGGTATGAAACTTTTTCATCAGTAATGTTCCAGTTGAAAGGTGTCAGCTCTTCATGCCTGTACCTCTCTAAAGTAAGATTATAGTCTATTCTGTCCTTCAGAGCTATATTGCACAATACCAGAGTATTGGATTGATGGGAGTTGCAAAAGCATGTTGTACTACGGGTCACAAGACAAAACCTGTGGCTGTCATCAAACCCCTAAAATATCCTGACACTTTACTAAACTCTATCTTTTTTTACATTTCTATATTGCTGGTAGCCTGCTTTATTGCAGTTGAGCAAGATTTGTGGTTGATCATTCCATATAGATAAATGGGGAGATTGGGAGTCGAACTAACAAAGAAATCCTGGCCAAGCTTTCTTCCCCAATTAAAGGGACACTAAAGCCAATTGAGATAGATCAATAAGTTTAGTAGTGGTGTAGTCTACGTGGTTCAGTCTCAAACCTTATCCAGAAGAACACTGAATTGTATTATTAAGTACATCTGAACATTTTGTATTTTTCTTGTTATACATGATCATTATGCTATAAAGCTGCTTTGAATGCATCTCTGCTTTTGGAGTGCAGCTGGATCCTAGACTTCCTATGAGATTGCCGACTGGTGGTAAGGATGGGCTTCCTCACCTCTGCCCCTCTGACCCTCAACACAGGTGCCCCCCAGGATGGTGTCCTGAGTCACCTCCTCTCCTCCTTTTACACCCCACAATTGTGCTGCCACACTCAGCTCCAACCTGCTGATCAAATTTGTAGATGACACAACATTATTGACCTTATTTCTAGTGGTGACGAGGCAGCCTACAGAGGAGAGGCTAACACTCTGACACAGGGGTGCCAAGATAACAACTTCTCCCTCAATGTCCAAAAAACAAAAGCAGCTGATCTTGGATTACAGAAGGAGCAGAGACAGGCTTGTCCTGATCAAAATCAATGGGACTGCAGTTGAGAAGGTGAGCAGTTTCAAGTTCCTCAGTATACACTGTGCACATCGGTTCTGCGGCAAAAACAAAGCACAACGGCATCTTTTCCACCTCAGGCAACTGAAGAAGTTCAGCACAGGCCCCCAGATCCTCAAGAACTTCTACAGGAGCACCTTTGAGTGCATCTTAACTGGCTGTAAAACTGCCTGGTGGAGGAAGTACACCGCAGAGAGTGGTACGGACAGCCCAGCACATCTGTGGAAGTGAACTTTCCTCCACTGAGGACATGTATGGCAGCAGGTGCATAAGGAAGCCCTGGAAGATCATCGGGGACACCAGTCAGCCCAACCATAAACTGTTTCAGCTGCTTCCACAGCATTAAAGCCCGGACCAATAGGCTATGGGACAGCTTCTTTCTACAAGCCATTAGACATATAAATTCACATGGCTGTACATTGCGACGGAGTCATAATGCAAGGATTTTTACGCCCTCACATTGTGGGACAGATGTAAGATTCAAATAAATTCAATTCAAATCCCCATGCACTAAAATGAATTTAAATTTCATCGTGGTTGACGTTGACATGGTAGGCCGAGGGGTGGATTCCCATGCATTAATCTTCTATGTTCTATGTTCACTCAGTCCTCCGTCACTCTGTGATCAAAGGTTGATCATACTGGTGAGCCAGCAGTGATGTGCTTGTTTATGCAGTGCAAGGGCTTTCTTTCTGACACACAGATTTAGGTTCAGAATTTCACAACTGTAAAATCAGCAGTTAGCTGTTTGTCCATCACAACGAAATCAACAAATGAGTTAGCTAAATAAATAGAGAGGATTCCAGGAGACAATAGCTGTTTGCCATCTGACAGGCAACTCCCGTCAGCAGACAAACAGGCTCTGTAATGGAGCATGGCTTCAGTTTAGGGAAAGTGCTAAGTGTGCAGGCTAATTTATTTTCTGTTTTAATGGTAGGCCAGCAAATCATACACAGATGACCCCAGAAAGTGAACTTTCTGGACTACAAAGACATATAACCAGCAAAATAAAATAAAATTGTCAAATAAATACACTCAGCAGATTGAACATCTGCAGGTCACAACAATCCTCATCACAATTTTTAATAATGGTTTTATGATAATGGAATTTCACTTCATTGGAGCTGGTTACCGGGACAGAGGCTAAACAATGTCATGCTTTCCACAGACACTGCATTATATTAACAGCAATGTTATTTATCTATTCGGGGGCTCTGAGCAAGAGGACTCTGGAAATGACCTCCACTGACCACTGAGTAAAAGTGGGGATGCTCCAAGAGCTACCAGTGAAACTGGGTGAGTGGAAGGGAAGTAAGCCAGTGTTAAGTGTTGTATGACTTTCATTGGTTAATTATACATTTGGAATCAGAATCCTAAATGCATGCAGCCCTTAGAGCCATTCAGTCATTCCCATTCCATGAGACACATTTTCAAACCCTCACACCTCCCTCTGAACTATGACCCCATCAACCAACAGAAGCCCAATGACTCCCAGACTGCTAGAGGTCTCATTGCATAAGGAGGTCTTCCCTCCATAGCCTCCAACCTGCCATGCTGAAATCCCACACTGCCTGCTTCTACCTCCTACCCAAGGGACCCTTTGTTTCAGCCTGGTCTTGTCCAACCTAATTTATTTCTTCCCACTGTAACTTCATCCTGTTGCTATGATCCCTCCTTTTCCACTTGTCTCCATGACGCTTCCAATGCCCTTCACCATGTCAATGATTTATAAATCTCTGGTCCCAACTGGCTTAAGAGTAGCATGAATGTTCAATCCATTTACACTTGCATCCCACAGCAGGAAGCTCTGAGGGCCCTCTGTTTCTTCCTCAAATGCAGCCCCAACAAATTTCCTTCCACTAACATGCTCATTTTATCTAATAGGTGACAAAAACTACCAGAGGCCAAAGACTTTTGCAGGGACACATTCTAAATATGCAAAGTAAATTAGAAATTTGTTTCTTCGCTGCCAATGTTTTCTTATCTCGTAAAGCATGGAGCCATCACTAAGTAATTAGTTTATAGCTCTCTTTGCCTAAGCAATTCAAGTTCTCACCTAGATACTTTTCAAAAGATGTCAGTGACTCAGCTTCGAACATTCCCCAAGCAATGCATTCCAAGTACTTCACATTCACTGGACAAAGTAAGTCCCCCTCATATTCTCTCTGAATTTCTTCTCCTACAATCCCCGATAGCCAATTAAAGACAGTGGGGTCACTTCGGCAGTGCCTTTCATGACCCCAGGATATCTCACATTGATATGCAACCAATGGACTACTTTTGAAATAGTTGCTGTAGTGACATCCAGCAGCCAATTTCTCTTGTCAGTCTCAAAAACAGTAATATAATAGTGCCGAGATAATTTGTTTTCAATTCCCTGACATTTCAAAAATATTTGCTCTTCTTTAATTGCCCCAACGATCCAGATGCCACAACCCTCAGGGAGAGAAAACTCTAGTGATTCACCACCCTCTGTGAGAAGTTGATTAAAATTACTGTTCCCTTTTAATTATCTTGACATCTGTCCTGTCATGTCCCTTAATTATTTGATACAGTATATTTCAGTGTGACTACCCTTCATTCTCTCAAACTCCAAAGAATATACTGGAGATCTGATTTTCTTATCCACTTGTGTTTCAACAACCCTTTCATTCCAGGAACTCAACTTCAATCACAATTGTTCAAACACAATTGGACAATCTCCAAAATCAGTTTATCATTAAATAGGAGGCCAGTTTTGTGCTCAGTACTCCAGTTCTGGCTTCAACAGTATGCTGTACTATTGTAACAAGACTTCCCTATTTCTGAACTCCAACTGCTGACGACACCACTGCTGTTGGCTGAACCAAAGGTGGTGACAAATCGACATATACTAGGGAGATTGAAAGTATGGTTGAATGGCGCCTTAGTAACAAACTCTCACCTCAAGTCAGCAAAACCAAACAGCTAATTACTGACTACAGGAGGAAGAAACCAGAGTCCTCCTTAGGTGATTGGAGGTGGAGAGGTTCAGTAACATTAAATTCCTTTGTGCTACCATTTCTGAGGATCTGTCCTGGGATTGGCATATAAGAGCCATTCCAAAGAAGGTATGGTAGCAGTTTTAGTTTTTTGCACAGATTCTGCATGTCTTCTAAATCTTTGACAAACTTTTATAGATGCACAGTGGAGAGCAGCCTGCCTGGTTTCACTATGGCCTGGTATGGAATCATCAATGCCCAAGAATGGAAAAGCCTGCAATGAGTGGTGTATACAGCCCTTTCCATCACAAGAATAGCCCTCCCCACCTTTGAGCACGTCTACAAAGTACACTGGCACAGGAAAGCAACAACAGGGACTCACACCATCCAGGCCATGCTCTTTTCTTACTGCTACCATCAGGAAGGAGGCATAGGAGCCTCACGTCCCACAACAACAGATCCAAGAACAGTTATACCCTTCAACCATGAGGCTTCTGAACCAGGTTGGATAAATTCACTCACCTCAACACTGAACTGATTCCAGAACATATAGACTTAATTTCAAGCACTTTATAACTCATATTCTCAGTATTATTTATTCACTTATTTATTATTATTATTATTATTATTGTATTTGCAGAGTTTTATCTTCCTTTGTACATTGGTTGTTTGTCAGTCTTTGTTTGTCTGAAGCTTTCCATTGATTCTATTGTATTTCTTTGTTCTATTGTGAAAGCCTACAAGAAAATGGATCTCAGGGTAGTATACAGTATGATGGCATATACATCCTTAGATAATAAATTCAATTTGAACTTTGAAATCTTTTGCAATAACAACTAAGTTCCATCTGCCTTACTAACTTCCTGCTCTGCCTACCTGCTAACGTTTTATGTTCAAACAAAAAAACACTAAAACTCCCTCAGTATTTGTATTTCCACTGATGACCTTACAGAGCTCTGTCCCTCAAATGCTCTGGCTAAATCACTGACGTAAATTCAACTGTTTGGGTCCCAACATAATTTCCAGCGCCCTCATGTGGACTTAAATGTCTTTTGGTGCTGCTGTGCACCACAGAAAGAGACACAAGAGTCAAGATTGCTTAATGTCATTTCCTGTACGTAAGTGTCAAGCAGAATGAAATAATTGTTACTCTGGATCTGATACAGCCCAAAAAAAACAGAACCGATAAAGAACACAATAATAATAATAATAATAATAACAACAACAATAACATAATAAACATAAATACATCAGATAACTTATAAAATAGATTGATTGTACAGTGACGCTGCGCTGTACATAAGGTGACTAACAGGAAATAATGAAGTAGTGGTGGAGTTAATGGGAGGGGGTGTTGATCAACCTTACTGCTTGGGGAAACGAACTGTTTTTGAGTCTGGTGGTCCAAGCATTGATGCTATGTAGCCTCCATCCTGATGGGAGTGGAACAAACAGTCCACGAGCACTGTGGGTTGGATCCCTTATGACGTTATTGACCCTTTCCTTACACCTTTCTGTATATACATCCTCGATTGCAGGTAGGCTGGTGCCAGTGATGCACTGGGCGGTTTGGACTACTGGTTGTAGAGCCTCCCTGTCTGCCGCAGTGCAGTTTCCATAACAAGCGGTGATACGGCCTGTCAGGATGCTCTCTACTGTGTATCTGTAGAATGACATGAGTGTAGGTGTGCAAAGTCCAGCTCTCTTCAGCCTCCTCTGAAAATAGAGGTGTTGATTAGCTTTCTTGACTGTGTAGGATGTGTTCTGGGGTCATGAGAGGTTTTATGAGATGTGCACTCCCAAGAGTTTGAAACTGCTCACAGTTCCACTGCTATGCTACAGATATAAAGGGGGGTGTGAGTGGTGCAAATTCTCCTGGAGTCAATAATCATCTCCTCTGTCTTGTTGATAATAAGGAAGTGGTTATTTGCCTGGCACAAGGCCACCAGCTCTTCCACCTCCTCTCTGCAGGCTGTCTTACTGTTGCTGGTGATGAGCCCCACCACTACCATGTCATCGGTGAACTTGACAATGTGATTGCTTGGGAGTTTGTTTGTGCAGTCATGTGTGAGCAGAGTGTACAGCAGTGGGCTCAGCACATAGCCCTGGATGGCGTCTGTATTGATATTGAAGGGGAGAGAGGGGTGATCGTGCATCCTGACTATCTGAGGTCTATTGTTTGGGAAGTCCAAAACCCAGTTGCAAAGTGATGTATTTAGACCAAGGGGTAAGAGTTTGTCCACCAAGATCTCTGGGACAATAGCGTTGTATGCCAAAATGACATCCAGAAACAGCATACTGACAAAAGTGTCCTTGATTTCTATGTGTGTCAATGCCAGGTGGTTCTGTCAGTAAGCATATTAGTGAGTACCCAATGTGTCAAGGATGGAGTTTTTGATAAGTACCATTATCAGCCATTCAATTCACTTCATGATGATTGGCATCAGTGCCACTGGGCAGTAGTCATTTCATTCTGAACCTGGAGAGTACTTTGGTACAGTGGTGATGGTGGCTGATTTGAAGCATGGGGATTCAGCAACCTGGATGTGTGAGGTGTTGAAGATGCCTGTGAAGATGTCATTGAGCTCGGCCTGGGATGTTGTCTAGCTCAGTTGCCTCTGTTACATACCCCGTAACTGGGTTGTCAAACCAGCAGAAATGGAACACTCGTTGGAGTCTGTGATTACTAGAAACTAATAAAGTTTTATTAACAAAAATAAGTAATACAGTACACTAACCGCAAGGATATAAATGTAACAGGTTGGCAATGATAGTATACGCATATACACAGAAATAGGGTAATAGGAATCAACCAAGCTCTATCGCAGTCTAGGGGTAAAATGATCAGTCTTAAGGTGAACAGAGTTCAGTTCAGTCTAGTGTAGTTCGAAGTAATCGCTGTTTTTGTACCGTTGGAGAGAGAGAGAGAGAGAGAGTGAGAGATACAGTTGAGGTTTCAGACAAACCTTTCGATGCCTTCTGATCCCGCTGTGGTCACCAACTGTGACCACTCCGTTCCGGATGCGACCGTTCTTCCATGGTGAACCCGGCACCCAGGCAAGGGCGGACACACAATAGGTCCCCACTGGTCGTATCTTTACACCCTGTGAGCCTCTAACTGATTCCCGCGAATCGGTCCTCCAACTCCCACCAACTTGTGGGGCACAATGCTCTTTCCAGGGTCTTGTGGTGTGTCTTGCGCCTTAGCAAACCCGCTATTTTTATCCCCCTGATGGGGTATCACCTGTCTGTCAAACTTCACACTTCCTATTGTCTCAGCAGGATTGTTAATGAACAGTTCAGGTTCAAAGCAAACTGTCTGTGGCAGATGCCAACATCAGAATTATGTGTCTCTCTCTCACTATCTCTCTCTTCTCTCTTATTAGCATTTTGAATGGCTCTCCGTTTTCTCTCATTATCTCTCTCATTATCATCATCCGTTCTGCAGCTCTGCTTGGCTTCACACATGACACCTCTCTGGGCTTGACTCTCTGCAGAGTCCTTCTCATGTCTGCTTCTGCTACAAGCAATGGCAGCTCACCTGCGAGGGGGTAGCTTTCACAGTCGGTGTTGTTTTGCATGACTCGGAGCATGCATAAAAGTTGTTTAGAGTGTTGGGGGGAAAGGCATCACTGGTATAGATGATGCTGTTGTTCCTTCTGTAGTCTATAATGCCCTTGATGCCCAGTCACATATGCCAGGGATCGTAATCATATAGGTGTTCCTGAATACTTTTGTGCCTAAACGGCCCTTGCCCTTTTGATGCCCGAGATGAGGTTTTCTCCTGGCAGCTTTGAGAGCTGTTTTGGCACCGGACTTGAATGCAGCATCCCGAGCTTTTAGCAGGAAGTATACCTCAGTGTTCAGCCAGGGCTTCTGGTTGGTCTGTGAGATGACCACTTTGAGGTCCCAACACTTACTGCTGTTGCCGATGACAGATGAATGGAATTGAATTGACTTTTTTTCTTACATACTTCACATACGGGAGGAGTAAAAATCTTCATGTTATGTCTTGGTCTGAATGTGCAATGTGCAAATTATAGTACTTTGTAATAGATAGTATGCACAGTAAGATATACAACAGAACAGTCATTATAGCTTAGAAATACAATTGTGTCAGTGTGAATTAATCAGTCTGATGGCCTGGTGGAAGAAGTTATCCCGGAGCCTGTTGGCTCTGGCCTTTATGCTGTGTTACCATTTCCCGGATGGTAGCAGCTGGAACAGTTCGTGGTTGGGGTGACTCGGGTCCTCAATGATCCCTTGGGCACTTTTTATGCACCTGTCACTGTAATTGTCCTGAATAGTGGGAAGTTCACATCCACAGATGTGCTGGGTTGTCTGCACCATTCTCTGCAAAGCCCTGCGATTGAGGGAGGTACAGTTCCTATAACAGGCAATGATACAGTCGGTCAGGGTGCTCTTAATTGTGCTCCTGTAGAAAGTCCTTAGGATCTGGGGACTCGTGCCAAACTTCTTCAACCACCTGAGATGAAAGAGGCACTGTTGTACTTTTTCTACCACCCAGCTGGTATGTACAAACCAAGTGAGATCCTCAGTGATGTGTATACCAAGGAACTTGATTCTCTCAACCCCAGATCCATTGACGTCAATAGGGGTTTAGCCTGCCTTTGTTCCTCCGGTAGTCCACAACCAGCTCCTTTGTTTTTTCGACATTGAGGGAGAGGTTGTTTTCTTGACACCACTGTGTTAGGGTGATGACTTCTTCTCTGTAGGTTGCCTCATTATTATTTGAGATAAGGCCAAACCATGTAGTGTCATCTGCAAATTTAATTAGCAGATTGGAGGTGTGGGTGGTGACATAGTCATGGGTGTACAGAGGGTAAAGGAGGGAGATTAGGATGCAGCCCTGAGGGGCTCCTGTGTTGAGGGGCAGAGGGGTAGAGGTGAGGGACCCTACTCTTACCACCTGCTGGCGATCTGACAGAAAGTCCAAGATCTAGCTGAACAAGGCAGGGTGAAAGCCAAGGTCCCTGAGCTTCTTATCAAGCCTGGAGGGAATTACGGTGTTGAATGCTGAACTGTAGTCCAAGAACAGCATTCTCACATAAGCATCCCTCCTCTCCAGTTGTGTAAGGACAGTGTGTAGAGTTGGGGCTATTGTGTCATCTGTCGATCTGTTGTGTCGATAGGCGAATTGTGGTGGAAGCATGAGGCATATTCCTTGAAGTCAGTTTCTTCTCCTTTTGTGACAGCCTCCTTGAATATCTGCCAGTAAGTCCATTCAAAACAGACCTGCAGCATTAGGCCATACAGTGACTGGTTTCTTCATTTTGTGTGTGTCTCTCTCTCGATAGTGTCAGAGGATGGTATCGAGGTTCTGTTTTGATGGATTGTGAACGCCTTCAGTTTTATGGTTTTTATATTCTTTGTTTTCTCCTGTTTTTTCCTTGTGGAGTGTTAGTTTTTTTGTGTGAGGGGAAGGTGTTTGGGAACTGATATTTGTATAGCATTTTGTTTTTTTTTTGGCGGGGGGAGTTCGGGGTTGTTGATTGTGTTGCCATTCTTTTTTTATGTACGGCAGGTGGGTTTGATGCTTTTCTTTTGAATGATTTCCATAGTTTTTTTTTGTTTTGTGACTATCTGAAGAAGATAAATCTCAGAGTTGTACACTGCATAATAAATGAACATTTGAACATTATGGAGATGTAATCAGAGTGGCCAAGAATGAGGGCTCAAGATGGCTTTGTAAGTATTGTGTCTGTTTGTATAAACATGGTTCAGTCTGCTAGCATGGTGACATGTTGGTGGAACTTGGGCAAAATGTTCTGCATGTTAATATGATTGACGTCTCCTGCTATTACGAAGACACAGTACAGATGCTCGTTTTGTAGAGAGCTGAAAATACTGTAAAGCTTTCCCAGTGCAGCCTTAGTTTTCACACTCAGGGGTTGGAGATGGAGGTGCAAATGGTGGAGGCAGTGGTGATGAGCACACCAATAAACTTCCACAGAGCAGGTAATGTGGCTGGCAAGGCGGGAGGCAAAGATGGTGGCATGCCTGCGTGTGCGCAGCCCTCCAGTGAAAAATGATATTGTATCTGTTAAATAGGGGCAATGGACAATTCTGATTTGATGGAGAACGGACGTGAAGAGAAATTTCTGAAACGCCTGTTCACTGCTGTCGTTACTGCGTGGTCGGGAATCTTTCGGAGGGTAGGCCTCAAAATCCCCTGCCTTGCCTGCTTTTGGTGACCGAGAAGGAGGTCAAATCGTTCGGACAGAGATAGCGCTCAGTACTCGGTGTCGGAGAGCCAATCAGAGCTCGAAGTTTTTGGATGACTCAGAGTCGGATTGTGGTCGGCATGGCAGGGAGAGTTTTTCTCCCTTCTCCCGTCTGATTGAGATGTGGGACATTTGAGAAACTTTGAACTTTACTGTGCTCATGGACTTCTTCATCAAGTTATGGTATTGTTGCACTGTTGTAACTATATGTTATAATTATGTGGTTTTGTCAGTTTTTTCAGTCTTGGTCTGTCCTGTGTTTTGTGATATCACACCAGAGGAAATAATGTATCATTTCTTAATACATGCATTACTAAATAACAATAAAAGAGGACTACCTGTCTTCATAATCGAAAAAAAATTCATTATAAGATGCTCAATTTCCCCAGAACACAGACTGCTATCTGCAGATGAGTTTGTTCACCAACCTTTGTTAATGCACACTCTGATTACCCTCCTTTGGATTTCCCCAAAAGTGAGCTCCTGTCTGCCTGGAACCAAATCATCCCATTGAGTTGAATCGCCAATTCAATACATCAACAGGAAGATAGTGAGACCTTTGTCAGACAACACTTGTACTTAATAATTATCTCATCCCAAAAAATATCTGATGCCTGAAATCCATAGATTCACCCAAGGCAAGTAAAAATGCGAAAGTATAAATGATGCATGCAAAACATCTGTAAAGAACCCTGGATAAAGAGATCACATTTTAGAGATCATATAGCTACCGTATATGTTGCAGAAATGAGAGACAAGATACTTCTGAACAAAAAGAATTATAAACAACAAAACAGACAACAGGACTTGCTGACGATAAGGCTGAAAGTGTTCTTTCCTGAATTAAATACATTGAAAGGTGGTCAGATGCACCAACACACAATCATCCAAAGTCTTACCTACTCATGGCTAATTCTACTTTCAAGCTGCAATCTATTACATATCAAGCAAAGAATCTATTAAGCAAAAAAATAGAAGCCACTTGAAGATGGTTACCCTGATTATTCAAATGACATTGGCTTGCTTATCCCCACTGTGCATCTCATCTGGTGTATTAATTGTCTGACAGCTAAAAACACTTGTGAATGTTTCACAATCTGATCTCAAGACATATGCCAAGGGTCCTCTATGTTATGCAGAATATATTGTGTCAGTTAAAGCACAAAGTAATGCTTGCAATCATCATTTTTTACTTTGTAGCAGAGGACACTGTCACAATTGTTATCTAGAGGAATGCACATACCCTCAAATCATATTCAGGTACCATACACTGTACAACCACTTGTAGTCACACGGGTCAAATTGCACATATTCTACAACTCACCTCAAGACAAGTAGACCAAACAGCCACTAAATCTGTGATATATGACATTTTTTTAATGCTGATCGCAAGAAAGCTAGGAATTGATGTCATGTTCTATCCTTAACTACTTCTGCTGTCATTCTTGATCCAGAATACACATTGCTAAATAAGTTAGCAAATGATTATGCAATCCTTAAGTTATAACAGATCACACTTACTGGCTTTGAAATGTAAGACACGTTACCTTGAAATTTATATGTTCCTTATAGGCTGCAGTTTGGATCACGATCCGTTTTATTTCAAGAGATATCAACAAAACACTAAAATGTTCAGCAAAAGTTCTAAATTCCTTTATTTCCATTTATAATAACAATTAATATTAAGCTCACTAAAAGCAGTCTGGTGCAGAACTGCTTCAATGGGCAATCTGACACTAAATTTTAAATGAGAGAGCCTTGTGGTCCTAACACGCAAACTGCTTTAGTATTGGTAGTTCTTTTCCTCTCTTGTTCATTGATGCCTCTCAGCATTAATCTGTGAAATCAAATCTTATTTAGAAATGCAGCACAGTAACAGGCCCAATGAGCCCAAGCCACCCAGTTACACCCAAGTGACCAATTAACTTTAATGTCTTTGGAATGTGGGAGGAAACCAGAGCACCCGGAGGAAATCCATGCGGTCATGGGGAGAACATACAAACTCCTTACAGACAACAATGGAATTAAACTCAGGTTGTTAGCACTGTAAAAGCATGATGCTAACCGCTGCACCACCATACCACCCCTTGCTGTTTTGCCAATCATGACAGGCTCCAACAAAGGCCTACTTTCACCTGTTCCTCTCAGAAAGAGGATAGGATCTTCTCTTTGATCTGTGACTATGGCAGTGCTTAGCATAACTTTTATGCTTAACTAAATAGCCCCATTCATCAATAATGAATTAAAGTAATCCATGTTAATTGTCTTAAATGCTATTCAATTAAAACAGAAATTGCAGATGAACTAATAGTTGCTATATTTCTATTGTATTCAAGTCATTAAATTATATTTATGATAGAAAACACAACTAATTTTATGGCTATAACTGACGCTTTCTCATTACAACATTGCTTCTACAACATCTAAACTGATGTTAGCAACACTAAATTACATAATAAAAACTTCTACAATGGCATAGTTCAAGTTCTTATTGAACTCAATGGAAATAAACTGAAACTATAATGATCTAAACTGAGCATTAGGAAGTAAAATCTATTCTAAATTTCAGCTCTGTCATTGTCCTTTCCCATAAAAAGACTGCACATAGCAATCACAAATCTACCAAGGTGGCTCCAGTGACAGAAGAGAAATACTCTCACATTTCTATTTTGTTAGCTCTCACAATAACCCTTCTCTCCATATGGTTCAAAGTGCTTCTTTTCTCATTTATTCAGACACAGATGTTCTCATAGCTGCATGCAGTCTAGCCTCCAAGCCAGATTATTAGAGAATTACAGAACAGAAACAAGCCCTTTCACTCAGCGAGTCCATGTCAGTTATCAAACATCCTACACAAATCTATGCTGATGATTGTATTCTCCAAACATTGTTATCTACTCCACTCAGCTTCTACCACTTAGCTTCACACTAGGGTGGCCTAGAGTGGCCAACTAACCTACTAACCTACAGTTACTTTTGGTTAAGATGGTGCTACTGAGTGTGTGCCACAGCTCACTGACAGTTAAAAAGTTAGGAAATCTGACTAAAAGCATCACTAAAAACACCCTTTCTGAGGTAAATTGGGTTAAATTATCACCACAAACAGTGAGGGGGCGAGCAATGGTGAGGCGAGTTCAGGAGTGAGCCATGATGGTGTGTTGCAGAAGCAATGCAGATGGGGTGAGCCACTCAGAGAAGAGAGGTCAGGACAATAGACTTCCGATGCTCGTACAAATGGCCTGGGTGCAAGGTTGGATCGCTCTGGGTGCCCAGCTGATTTGAAGAGCTTGAGAGCAGCTTGAGACTGGACAGCATGGTTTAGGCCTGAGCCCTTCGCAGTAACCAGGTCTTAGTGCGAGGTACGATCCGTTATTTAGATAATTTAAACGCCAGCCCAGATTGGAGGCAAGAGCCAATTTTGCTCGCCCTCCATTATGTTCACTTCCCTTCATGGCTTGTCTATGAAGACTTCCCCAAATGCCCGCTAATATGATGATCTGATAAGCAAGGGTTTGGGCTTACTCCAGGCTTCTCCGGGGTTCGGATCAGTTTGGTTCAGAATATTGCTGTTCACTTCATTTGTTTGCATGATTTGTGTTTTTTTTCCCTTTCTCTTGCACATCTTTTTTTTCTTTAATTGGGTTCTTGCTTTGTAGCTAACAATACTTAAGGTTGTATAATTTAGACATTCTTTGATAATAAATTTACTTTAAGTAAATGTCACTGAGATGTGAAAGGAAAATAGATCATCCAGGTTTAATCCACAAGCTAATGCCTCACAGACAAATAGCTAAAGTCTGTGTTGAACCCAGGTTGATGGAGCTGGTTCAGAACTCTACTGGCTCTGCCATTATGCTGTTTTAGTTGCCCTACCCCATGAAGAAACTCAAGAATAAGCTTAAGGAAAAGGCTTTGTAGTATACAGGTACATAAATTTCTTTGTAATCTATATCAAATGTTAAGAATATCAATCCTAAAATGCGACTAAGAAAACAGAATTATACCTCTGAATTCTTGGAGAGAATCAGCATAAAACTCTGCACTTTTTTTTAATGAGAATATGCTGATAGTTGTAGGTGATATTCATGCTGTTTTGTTTACTGATTTATCGCTTTCCAGTTTGAGAAAACAATTCCACATTGGATTTAAGCCATTGTTAAAATATAGTGTTTCAAAAAAAACACCAAAGAAAGCTCTTCGTGCCACTGAGGTAAAAGGGCAAGATTTAAAGCAATATTTGTTCAGTTCTTGAAAAATACCAACAATTACCTCATTCAGCACATCCTCGCTGAGTTAACTTCCCTTTATATACGATGTGAAGAATTCCATGCTGAATTTAGCAGTACTGAAGTGTGCAATAAAAATATCAACATTGATAAAAATTCAATTTGCCATTGTGCAAGTTGCCATGGAATTCAAAGAAAATAACAAGTGAAACCGTAATGATCTAATTTGAGCCTTAGAAAACAAAAAACAATTCTAAACAGCAGCTCTCTCTCTCTCGGAATGCTACAAATAACAATTGCATAATCCAGCAAGGATTATGGTTCCAGAGACAGAAGAGAAATTCTCCTGGATTTAAATCTCGCAAGCTCTCATAATGACTCTCTCTGTAGTCCAAAGTGTCCTTTTCATTTCTTCATACACAGTGGTACACATCAAGAAAGATGCACAGGACTGAGCCTCTGAATAATATTGTTAGCGACATATCGGATGGAAATAGGCACTTTAATCCATTGACTCTGTGCTCCCACTTACGCATATCTATGCTCATCTTATTTTATTCTCTTCATGTTCTCGTCAATAACCCCAACTCAACACCCCCGTCCCACCATATTCTATCATCACACCTATACTCTAAGGACCATTTACACCAACCAATTAACCTACCAACACATTTGTCTTTGAGGTGTGGGAGGAAAATGAATCACTCAGAGCATGCAGTCATAGGAAACATGCAAACTACTTCCCATAGACAATATCCAAGGCTGGAGTTGCATCTAAGTCTTTGGACATGTGAGACAACTATGCTTTGCTGCTAGGTATACTATTGTGTTGCCATGGTTGCCCAGCCCGTGAAGAAACTGAGGAAAAGAGTTCCACAGTATGCAGATACAGAGATTGCTTTGCAAACTGTCTGAAATGTTAACACTAGCAATGGATTCTTGGAATGAATCAGCATTAATTTCTGCAATTTTTAAAAATGGGAATATGATTGTAGTCAGTGATATTTACTGCTTACTTACCAATTACTTAAAAAATTATAGAATTCACCTTTCACCAATACACACAAAATGCTAGAGGAACTCAACAGGCCAAGCAGCATCTATCGAAAAGTATACAGTCAATGTTTCGGGCCGAGACCTTTCGGCAGGACTGGAGAGAAACAGCTGAGGAGTAGATTTAAAATCCCCTTTTTCCTCTCTCACCTGATCTCCTTGCCCACCCATTACCTTCCTCTGATGCTCCTTCCTCCGATCCTCCTTCCTCCTGTTCTTTCTTCCATGGCCTGCCTCTTTCATCAATCAACTTCACAGCTCTTTACTTCATCCCATCCTCCTTCAGTTTTCACTTATCACCTGGCGTTTCTCTCTCCCCTCCGCCCCCTCACCTTTTAAATCTACTCCTCAGCTTTTTTTCTCCAGTCCTGATGAAGGATCTCGGCACAAAACGTCGACTGTACTCTTTTCCACAGGTGCTGCTTGGCCTGCTGAGTTCCTCCAGCATTTTGTGTCTGTTGCTCGGATTGCCAGCATCTGAAGTTTTGCCCTTGCTTCACCGGTACTAAATCTGTTTTGTTCACTGATTCAGTAGTTTTCAGCAGAATACAATTCTGTATTGGATTTAAGCCCTTACAAAAAATACAATTTTCAGGATAAATACCAAAGAAAGCTCTTTGTATTGTTGATGTAAAAAGCGTAAACTTTAAATCAATATCTGCTTATGTTCTCAAAAACTATCAGCAATGGTCTTATTCGTCAGTTCCTCATGGACTAAAGTTCCCTTTTTACCCAATGTGAAGAATTCCATGCTGATCGTAACAATACTAAAGAACACGCTAAAAATATGAACGTTGGGTAAAAATTCAATTTGCCCTTGAGCAACTTGTTATGTAATTCAAAGAAAATAGCAAATTATAATGACCAAAACTAAGGTTTGGAAAACAAAATGTATTCTAAGCAACATTTCAGTCTCACCACTTTAACACATAATCCTTCTGTTTTGTAACTTCAAAACATTAAACATTAAGAGGAGGACTCAGGAGTCCGAAACATTAGTCTATACTTTGGGTTTACTTTAAGTGCGCTGTGCAAGTTTCACGTGGTAGAGTGATGAGCTATGCAATTCACATCAACATATAATTAATCAATATATAGACGAGATTACTCAAATGTTATTTCAATATTAAATATGCAACAATAATGATCACAAATAATAGTAACAACAAAAGATGGTGCCAGAGAGAAAAAAAAGAGAAGATTTCTTGTGCTACTAAACTGCAACATAAGTATATATGAAACATGAGCCGAAAGGTCTATGGTCCTCAAGCCTGGTCTTCTATTTAATGAGATCATGGCTCATTCCATATCTCAACTTACTGTCCAAGCATCTAATAAATTCTAGGATAGAGAACGCTAAACTCTGGCAACCAAACAAGTGAAGAATTGCTTCTCAACAAATAACCCCTAAGAAGGTAATCCAGAGGGCAATGACTCCTAATTCAAGCCAAACAGAACAGTCATCCAGTATTTACTCAAGCACTCTTAGGGATTTCAATCTGATCATTATTCGTTGGGAAGTTAAGGCTACTGTATTGTACCTCTTGTCATAATCTACTCCCTTATCCCTAGTATCAAACTATGCTGTATCTCTTCATGGATTAATAATTTTTTTTCTTCAGGGAATTTAACCAACAGTTTAAATGATACTTCGGACAATATTTTAAATACCTGTAGCAAGACTTTTTGTTTATTCTTAAACTCCAGTTTTTTTTTGCAAGAAAGTGCAATATATTATTTGCTTGCCTAACCAATTACTTTAACTGATGTTTGTCTATATGATTGCAAGGGCACACAAATCTTTCGAAATACAAAAATTCATGAGTCCTCATCTTTCAAAAAATATTTTGCATTTCACTTCAGCCTACACTTTCCTTGATTAAACTCTACCCACCTTATCTAATATTCATCTTTTTTGCAATCTCACTCAACTTTCTACTGTCAGCAAACCTGGGATACATTCTGACTTCATTGATAAAGATTTAAAATAGCTGCACCCCTTTGACTGATCCTGACCTGAGCTCTAATCTCAGGACAGGTTTTTGCATACAACCTCAATAAGTGCCTTCTGAAAATGTAGATTCATTGTTCCATAGAAACATAGAAAATAGGTGCAGGAGTAGGCCATTCGGCCTGTCGAGCCTGCACCGCCATTCAGTATGATCATGGCTGATCATCCAACTCAGAACCCTGTACCAGCCTTACCTCCATACCCCCGATCCCTTTAGCCACAAGGGCCATATCTAACTCCCTCTTAAATATAGCCAAAGAACTGAACTCAACTGTTTCCTGTGGCAGAGAATTCTGTAGATTCACCACTCTCTGTGTGAAGAGGTTTTTCCTCATCTCGGTCCTAAAAGGCTTCCCCTTTATCCTCAAACTGTGACCCCTTTTTCTGGACTTCCCCAACATCGGGAACAATCTTCCTGCATCTAGCCTGTCCAATCCCTTTAGGATTTTATACATTTCAATAAGATCCCCCCTCAACTTTCTAAATTCCAACGAGTATAAGCCTAGTTGATCCAGTCTTTCATCATATGAAAGTCCTGCCTTCCCAGGAATCAATCTGGTGAACCTTCTTTGTACTCCCTCTATGGCAAGGATGTCTTTCCTCAGATTAGGGGACCAAAACTGCACACAATACTCCAGGTGTGGTTTCACCAAGGCCTTGTTCAACTACAGTAGTACCCCCCTGTTCCTGTACTCGAATCCTCTTGCTATGCATGCCAGCATACCATTCACCTTTTTCACTACTTGCCGTACATGAATGCCCACTTTCAATGTCTGGTGTATAATGACACCCAGGTCTCGTTGCACCTCCCCTTTTCCTAATTGGCCACCATTCAGATAATAATCTGTTTTCCTATTTTTGCCACCAAAGTGGATAACCTCACTTTTATCAACATTAAATTGCATCTGCCATGAACTTGCCCACTCACCTAACCTATCCAAGTCACCCTGCATCCTCTTAGCATCCTCCTCACAGCTAACACTGCCGCCCAGCTTAATGTCATCCGCAAACTTGCAGATGCTGCATTTAATTCCCTCATCTAAGTCATTAATATATATTGTAAACAATTGGGGTCCCAACACTGAGCCTTGCGGTACCCCACTAGTCACCACCTGCCATTCTGAAAAGGTCCCGTTTATTCCCACTCTTTGCTTCCTGTCTGCCAACCAATTCTCTATCCACATCAATTCCTTACCCCCAATACCGTGTGCTTTAAGTTTGCACACTAATCTCCTGTGTGGGACCTTGTCAAAAGCCTTTTGAAAATCCAAATATACCACATCCACTGGTTCTCCCCTATCCACTCTACTAGTTACATCCTCAAAAAATTCTATGAGATTCGTCAGACATGATTTTCCTTTCACAAATTCATGCTGACTTTGTCTGATGATTTCACCGCTTTCCAAATGTGCTGTTATCACATCTTTGATAACTGACTCTAGCATCTTCCCCACCACCGATGTTAGGCTAACCGGTGTATAATTCCCCAGTTTCTCTCTCCCTCCTTTTTTAAAAAGTGGGGTTACATTAGTCACCCTCCAATCCTCAGGAACTAGTCCAGAATCTAAAGAGTTTTGAAAAATTATCACCAATGCATCCACTATTTCTTGGGCTACTTCCTTAAGCACTCTGGGATGCAGACCATCTGGCCCTGGGAATTTATCGGCCTTTAATCCCTTCAATTTACCTAACGCCACTTCCCTACTAACATGTATTTCCCTCAGTTCCTCCATCTCACTGGACCCTCTGTCCCCTACTATTTCCGGAAGATTATTTATGTCCTCCTTAGTGAAGACAGAACCAAAGGAATTATTCAATTGGTCTGCCATGTCCTTGCTCCCCATAGTCAATTCACCTGTTTCTGTCTGTGTTGGACCTACATTTGTCTTAACCAATCTTTTTCTTTTCACATATCTATAAAAGCTTTTACAGTCAGTTTTTATGTTCTCTGCCAGTTTTCTCTCATAACCTTTTTTCCCCTTCCTAATTAAGCCCTTTGTCCTTCTCTGCTGGACTCTGAATTTCTCCCAGTCCTCAGGTGAGCCACTTTTTCTGGCTAATTTGTATGCTTCTTCTTTGGAATTGATACTATCCCTAATTTCCCTTGTCAGCCACGGGTACACTACCTTCCTTGATTTATTCTTTTGCCAAACTGGGATGAATAATTGTTGTAGTTCATCCATGCCATCTTTAAATGCTTGCCATTGCATATCCACCGTCAACCCTTTAATTGTCATTTGCCAGTCTATCTAAGCTAATTCACATCTCATACCTTCAAAGTTACCCCTCTTTAAGTTCAGAACCTTTGTTTCTGAATTAACTATGTCACTCTCCATCTTAATGAAGAATTCCACCATATTATGGTCACTCTTACCCAAGGGGCCTCTCACGACAAGATTGCTAATTAACCCTTCCTCATTGCTCAAAACCCAGTCCAGAACACCCTGCTCTCTAGTTGGTTCCTCGACATGTTGGTTCAAAAAACCATCCCGCATACATTCCAAGAAATCCTCTTCCTCAGCACCCTTACCAACTTGGTTCACCCAATCTATATGTAGATTGAAGTCACCCATTATAACTGATGTTCCTTTATTGCACACATTTCTAATTTCCTGTTTAATACCATCCCCAATCTCACTACTACTGTTAGGTGGCCCGTATACAACTCCCACCAGTGTTTTCTGCCCCTTAGTGTTATGCAGCTCTACCCATATCGATTCCACATCCTCCCAGCTAATGTCCTTCCTTTCTATTGCATTAATCTCCTCTCTAACCAGCAATGCTACCCCACCTCCTTTTCTTTCATGTCTATCCCTCCTGAATATTGAATATCCCTGAATGTTGAGCTCCCATCCTTAGTCACCCTGGAGCCATGTCTCTGTGATCCCAACTATATCATAATCATTAATAACAATCTGCACTTTTAATTCATCCACCTTTTTACGAATGCTCCTTGTATTGACCCACAAAGCCTTCAGGTTCACTTTTACAACACTCTTAGCCCTTATACAATTATGTTGAAAAGTGGCCCTTTTTGATTTTTGCCCTGGATTTGCCGGCCTGCCACTTTTACTTTTCACCTTACTACTTTTTGCTTCTACCCTCATTTTACACCCCTCTGTCTCTCTGCACTGGTTCCCATCCCCCTGTTGTGAACTAACCTCCTCTCTCCTAGTCTCTTTAATTTGATTCCTACCCCCCAACCATTCTAGTTTAAAGTCACCTCAGTAGCCCTCACAAATCTCCCCGCCAGGATATTTGTCCCCCTAGGATTCAAGTGTAACCCGTCCTTTTTGTACAGGTTACACCTGCTCCAAAAGGGGTCCCAATGATCCAAAAACTTGAATCCCTGCCCTCTGCTCCAGTCCCTCAGCCACGCATTTATCCTCCACCTCATTGCATTCTTACTCTCACTGTCGCGTGGCACAGGCAGTAATCCTGAGATTACTACCTTTGCGGTCCTTTTTCTCAACTCCCTTCCTAACTCCCTATATTCTTCTTTCAAGACCTCTTCTCTTTTCCTACCTATGTCATTGGTACCTATATGTACCACGACCTCTGGTTCCTCACCCTCCCACTTCAGGATATCTTGGACACGATCAGAAATATCCCGGACCCTGGCACCAGGGAGGCAAACTACCATCCGGGTCTCTGGACTGTGTCCACAGAATCATCTATCTGACCCTCTTACTATCGAGTCCCCTATCACAACTGCCCTCCTCTTCCTTTCCCTACCCTTCTGAGCTCCAGGGCCGGACTCTGTGCCAGAGGCACGGCCACTGTCACTTCCCCCAGGTAAGCTGTCCCCCACAACAGTACTCAAACAGGAGTACTTATTGTCAAAGGGCACAGCCACCGGGCTACTCTCTATTACCTGACTCTTCCCCTTCCCCCTCCTAACCGTGACCCACTTGTCTGCCTCCCGGGGCCCCGGTGTGCCCACCTGCCTGTAACTCCTCTCTATCAACTCCTCACTCTCCCTGACCAGATGAAGGTCATCGAGCTGCAGCTCCAGTTCCCTAACGCAGTCCCTTAGGAGCTGCATCTCGGTGCACCTGGTGCAGATGTGGACGTCCATCCATCAAGTCCCCATAATTCTCACATTTGTAATACCCGTAAAGCCATAATAGATTTGGCAAACTTGACTTCATTTTTTATAAGTCTATTCTGACTTGCAATCATGCCTTTTTATAGAGTCTTCGAATAACAAAGAAAATCTCCAATAGATAGCAGTCAATTCCCTATAGCTCCTATGATAATACCTCTGTGATACAGGTAGTGCCTAGGGTGCAAGAAGATTCCATTCCTGAAAACTATTCTTAATCTTAACTGTGAGAAGTGAACAAAAACAGTGCATGGAAGAGCAGAGGAAATTTGGAATATCCGCTTTCTCTTTTTAAACCCTGTTCTTTCAACAATCTATCGCTCTGATTAAGTTATTAATCAGAGCAATGGCTCTGAAACTTCTTTCTCAAAGAAGAAAGGTTTTGAAAATATTACTACAGTGCAGACTGATAGTTTGCCAAGCTTTCTCCTCATTTCCTTCCTCTTTCGCAGATTCCTTCTTATCCAAATAGAGCAGTGCCTTTTTGATCATATCTACCTGTCATGTACAAAGTGCAAAACAATCAAATGCTTCACCGTGTAAGCTTACTTGGAAGGAAGATTTTGATGACAATAGGCAATCAAGACACTGAGAATCATCATAGCATTGAAACACAAGATCCAGTAGAAAGTAAGTATAGGACCAGTGGCGTAAATGGTCATTTCCACAGAGCAGTACACATCACCAATCCTCATAACTTGGAGACTATTTCTAAATATAATTAAATCCTTGTTATTCTATTATAAATGCAGCAGTAAAATTCAGCAACATGATTTGCATTGTTTAAGTGCAAGGAATTCTGACTGGCATCAATTTGGTGCACAGGTATTTACTTTGACTGTTTTACTGGGAAGGACAGAAGCACATTTGCTGCCATTACTCCACCAGATGTAACTGGAGTAGGTAAATTATGTCGGCATTTAGTGGGCAAAGCTGGTAGCATGCCAACAGCAGCGGTCTGAAGTTCAACAATACAGATCACCAAATTACAAAATGAAATGCTACCTGTGCTGAAAATCTGAAACAAAATCATACCAGAAACATTTAGCAAGTCAGAAAACAACTGTGCTTCAAAGATTCAAAGTATATTTATTATTAAAGTATGTGTGTAGCATACAACCCTGAGATTTGTCTTCCCCACAGACAGCCATAAAACAAAGAAAATCAAAGAAAAGCATGTAACCCTTTCAAACAAAAACATCAATCACCCTCATGCTTGTAAAAAAAATATGAAGAATGTAGAATATGAAACTCTAAATGGAATGTTCAGGCCTAATCAGTTCAGCTCAGTTCCTTAACTGAAGGCTGCCCCGATCAAAATAGCAAAAAAAAAGAATGACTAGAAACCAGAAACACATCATGGTGTGAACTACAGTGTCTGATCCTAAAACTATATTGATTAAACCATGCCCAAGACCCAGAAATCATGTACTCAGGTCTCATTGAGGGACAGAGACTACTCAAACACTGGGCCCTTCCTTCAATCGTGGACTAAGAAAACCTGTGACAGGGTGAAACAGTTTGGAATTCCAGCATTTTTCCAAATTCATTTGATAATTTCTGATAATTATTCTGTGTTTTTACCTCCATTGTTCTATAATTTCCTTGCCCTCTCTGAACTAATCACTTCTGCCTTTCACAGTGTTATAGATCAGGTTTTTTCTTCTCTCCCACTATTTTTCTGCTTCTTTATATTTTAACTATTCTCAGTTTTGATGAAAAGCTGTGGATCTGAGATCTTATTTTTTTCTCTCATTCAACTGACACTGCTTGATTTTCTGACTATTTCCTGCAATCATTCCTTTCAAACATGCAGATTGGATCAAGTGGTAGTGGTTGGTATCCGTCTGTCTCAAAGGACAATGGGTGATGATGATGATCATCACAAGCCTGGGCAGAAAGTATGGAGATCCTGAGATGCCCAGTCATGAAGAACCCCCTCTCAGCTTCACCAGTGTTATCAAAAGCCATATGTTTGGCACCAGCTTGGCAGCAGGAGCTGCTGGAAAGGATGGTCAGTGATGTCTGGCTGCCTTTGGGGCTCCACTCCAGATTTGCTGTCCCGTAGCCTTCATCTCTCCCGAGGCTGCCCACAAGGAAGTGGGGCTATTTACCCATAGCTGAGGATTTGGTTCACGAGCACCAGGGCGCATCCACATTCTGGTGGGCCTGCATGCGATGTGTGCAGGGGCCGGACCTCCTCCTTGTCCTCTATAGTTCAGTCTGAGTCCGAAAGGAATTCAGTTTCTGTGTGTCGTCAGCAAGGAGGCTCTACGTGAGGCTTGCTGTTGGAGAGGCTATGTACTGGCAGAGTGAAACTTACACATTCAGCTCTCCTGTGTTGGGGGCGAGAGAGCATACAGGATCGAGATATACCAACTAGTGAAGTGGTGTCGCAGCAACAACCTTGCACTCAGGTGAAAGAGCTGATTGTGGACTTCAGGAAGGGTAAGACGAAGGAACACATACCAATCCTCATAGAGGTATCAGAAGTGGAGAGAGTGAGCCGCTTCAAGTTCCTGAGTGTCGAGATTTCTGAGGACCTAACCAGGTCCCAACATATCAATGCAGCTATAAAGAAGGAAAGACAGCAACTATACTTCATTAGGAATTTGAAGAAATCCGGTATGTCAACAAAAACACTCAAAAACTTCTATAGATATACCATGGAGAGCATTCTGATAGGCTGCAGAGGGTCGTAAATTTAGTCGGCTCTATCTTGGGTACTAGCCTACTAAGTACCCAGGACATCTTCAAGGAGCGGTGTCTCAGAAAGGTAGCGTTCATTATTAAGGACGCCCAGCACCCAGGGCATGCACTTTTCTCACTGTTACCATTCGGTAGGGGGTATAGAAGCCTGAAGGCACACACTCACCAATTCAGGAACAGCTTTTTCCCCTCTGCTGTCTGATTCCTAAATGGACATTGAACCCATGAACACTACCTCACTTCTTATATATATATTATTTCCATTTTTGCAGGATTTTTAATCTATTCAATATACATATACCGTAATTTATTTATTTATTTATTTATTTCCTCTTCTTCTATATTATGTATTGCATTGAACTGCTGCTGCTAAGTTAACAGATTCCATGACACATGCTGGTGATAATAAACCTGGTTCTGATTCCTTTTTGCAAGACTGCTTGCCAGCGGCGGAAGCTGGAAGTGAGGGCTACAAGCACTACCCACTACACTACCACACTAGACGCTTCACAACAACTATTTTGACACCAAGTATTCAACAGTAAAAAGATCCCTATCTGTGTTATTTAAAAGGACTGGTAAATAGACATAGGTTTTCATCTGAGTATTGCATCAAGGATCTGGTGCGTGAGGCCTCCAGGCTTTGTTAAAGTCTAAGTCTAGTAGTACATCAAGAGCTGATGGATTCAGTCTAGAATTCCAGATTTTTTGAATAATAGTTGATCCTAGTCATTGCATTTTGGCAGAAATTTATGTTAGTATTCTGCTGTGTTGACCAATCATCCACCTTCCAAAGACTACTCTATTGAAGTGCATATCCATGCCTTTAGCAGCAAGATGCACCTGACCTCACACTCTCAAAGCTTACGTCTGAGCTACCGTTTACCCCTGACCTGGCTGCAGCTGGTACTCATCCCATGACTTGCTGCATAGAATTCTGCCTCTAAGCTATAGTAAATCTGAGCAGTTCTTAGCTACCTGAAAGGCGAAAACCACAAGGGTAGAGTTATGGTGTCAAGAATGGGAGAAAATAAAATATGCATGTTTGCACCTTATTTAGAACAGAGAACAGGAGAGCACAGTATTGGTCCTGCAGTCCAGGAGGTTGTGCCAACTTTTTAACCTACTCTAATATAAACCTAACTGTTCCCTCCTACATACATACTCCTCCATTTTTCTAACATCTGTGTGCCTATCTAAAAGTTTCTTACAGTATATGTCCCTGATTTATCTGCCTCTACCACCACTCTCAAACAAGTCAGCAATTGCACTGGAACTCAATACACAAGTAAGGGATGCCATTTAGACTTGGTGCACATTGCGAATAAAATTCATGGTCATAATAATTGCAGCATCCAGCCACCATCACTTGTACTGTTCAATGCTTTAGCACCTGCTCAACGCAAGTAATTTCAGGTGTCACTAGCGACAGACTAAAGTCATGACTGCCCTTCTTAAAGGCAAGGTGCTCATTACACTAATCACTGTCGCAAACTCTTCTACATTTCCTCAAGCTTTGCAGGAACCCTTACAAGAGCAGATGTAGGTTGATTTTTGGAAACACTGCTGGAAAGGTGGAAAAAAGAAAGAGAACTTCTACTTCCCAGGGACCTAAACAGCTCTTTTGAATTTTGTATCACAAACTACCAATGCCATCGACAGAATCTCTGTACCCCACCATTTGAATGCAATGTTGGCAGAAGCTGTCTGCCATAGGGAATTCGAAATAAGATTCATCTATCCAAGATATGCACCTTCTAGGTTCTAATTTTAAAGCTGGTAAATAACAGCTGAACCTCGTATGCTCAGATTGAACAGATTTATGTAGAATGAGATCTAGTCTGTGTCCTGAAGATGCATTATCTCAGCATGTATACAGAAGCCCTTCAGCTCATCCATTCCAAGCTCAGAAGAAACTGACAAGTGTTATGTTTAATGCAACAGAATTTGAATGTGCCTTCACTTACTGAGAGCAAAGCACAACCGTCTGGAGGAACTCAGTGAATTAAGCAGAGTCAGTGGGAGGAAAAATCTATTGATGTTTCAGGTCGAAACCTTGAATCGGGACCTGACCAGAACAGATTGTGTCTTGCCCTAGATATCGGCAGCTGCGGTCTCATGCATCTCACTTACAGGCTCAGTTACAATTAGAGAGTTTGCCCACATTTTCAAATTCTTTCTCAGAAATGCAATTTTGCACTACATTGTGAGGTCAAGATTACTTCTTGTAAAAAGTACCAGGCAATCTAATACAGTAAAAATTCAACAAGACATTGAGACCAGACCTTAGCCCAACAGATCGATGATTCAATTCCCTCCATAGATGCTGCCTGACCTGCTGAGTTCCTCCAGCATTTTATATGCATAGTCCAAAATTTCCAACATGTGCAGAATCTCTTGTGTCTACTAGTGGCCTGCATCCTGAAGTCTTAAAGTAGTTGGAGCAACAATGGACACTTTAGATCTAAACTGCTAAATCACCCTGGAAGCTGAAGAGGTCCCAGAGGAAACCACAATAAAAATGTTACTTTTCATGTAAGGAGGGAGACAGAAAGAAAGAAACTGCATCTGAGTTATTGTAATATTTTTCATTGGGAAAATATTGAAATGAAGTCTTAGCTAATTGGGAGACATTTAGAAAATTCAGAGACAATGAAGTAGAGGTGAGAAAGTTTAACAGGTGAGAAAGAGCTGTTGACAAGTTTGCTAGAGTTCTTTTAGATGGTAGCGTGCAAGATGATAAAGGGGACCCATTAGATCTAATGTATTTGGATTTCCAGAGGCATTTGATAAAGTAACATGTGAAAAGCTTGGGAGATATATTGCCATGGAGGGAGAGTGAGTAACAGACTAACAGAAAATGAAAGACTAGAGAAATGGATAATTTTCAGATTGGAGATCAGTAACTATCTGGACATCAGGCCCTAATGGTGTACCTGGTTAAGCACGAAAACCTGTGCCAGCCAACTGGCCGGAGTGTTCAAGGACATCTTCAATCTCTCACTGCTGCAGTCGTAGCTTCCCACCTGCTTCAAAAGGGCAGCAGTTATACCAGAGCCCAAGGAGAGCAGGATGAGCTGCCTCAACAACTATCACCCAGTTGCACTCAGAATCAGAATCAGGTTCATTATCACCGGCATGTGACGTGAAGTTTGTTAACTTAGCAGCAGCAGTTCAATGCAATACATAATCTAGCAGAGAAAGAAAAAAAATAATAATAATCAATAAATTAAAACAATAATAAACAAGTAAATCAATTACGTATATTGAATAGATTATTTTAAAATGTGCAAAAACAGAAATACTGTATATTAAAAACACTGTGATGAAGTGCTTTGAAAGCTTAGTGAAAGATCAAAGTTCAAAGAACATTATTATCAAAGTATGTGTACGATATGCAACCTTGAGATTCATCTTCTTGCAGGCAGCCGGAAAACAGAAAAACCCAGGAGAACCCATTAAAAAAGACCATCAAATACCCAATATGCAAAAAAAGAACAAATTATGCAAATATAAAGTAAGCAAATAACATTCAGAACAGAAGTTCACAAAGGTGAGTTCACAGCCACCAAGCCAGTCATCGTTTCAGCCAGTCCAGGAGCCTGTTAGTTGCAGGCCAGAGCCTCAGTTCAGTGCAGAGATGAGTAAACCTTGCCGAGCAATGAGCTGAACACCAGCCCATCCCTCGCCTCTGGCCGCAACACCCTGACCTTTTCAATCTGGCGCAGAGCTTAAATCAGCCAAATGTCAGCTTTTCCCTTGCTATTAGACCCGAGACCTGCTGCTTCAAAATGCTCTCAGGCTCTGGTACTACTGCTTTGGTTCGGCCCACACCTGACCATTCCAACCTGGCCCAGTGCTTAAATAGGTCAAACAATGGCTCGTTTCTTGGTCTCAGGCCCAGGCCCTGCTACTTCAACTCTGTCTCGCCTTGGATCTGCCACTTTGAATTGGCTGCAAGTCCACTCCAGGAATGGCCATACATTAGCTTTTCCATTGCTCTTGAACGCCTCGATTTGGCCTGTAGAAACCATGATGCAACTGTCCTGTACCTTCGAGATTTCAGTTCACACCACAAAGATGTCAGAGATGTCGGATTGCACAGGCGGTTCAAAAGCTCAACTCCAAAAAGGAAGTTATAGGCTATTGATTGTAGTCCAGCAAAAGTATGATTGGTAGAGAAGTTAATAGTTTTGTTTGCTGCCAATAAGGCGTTGCTGTGTTTCTCCGGTGCCAATGTGAACCAGAGTTCATTCATGGCCAGAATCAGCTCCTGCCTAAACAAGGACCTGGACACCTGAAAATTTGGATATTGCCATAATAGGTCTAGAGCAGATGCAATATCACTGACTCTCCACTTGTTCTTTTATCTCCTGGACAATAGCGATACCTACATCATACTGCGGTTTATTGATTGTTTCTCAACATTTAACACCGACAGCTCGTCACTGACGATCAACACTGGTGCACCTTAACGATAAGTGCTTAGCCCACTGCCCTACTTTCTCTACGGCCATGACTGTGTGGCTAGGCACAGGTCAAACACTATCTATAAATACGCCAACAACACAACTATTGTTGGTTGAATTTCAGATGGTAATAAGGAGGCGTACAGGGGCGAGAAAGGTTAACTGCTTCCGCGGTGTCACAACAACAATATTTCATTCAACATCACTAAAAGACTAAAAGAACTGATTATGGATTTTAGGAAGGGGAAATTGAGAGAATGCATACTAGTCCTCATCAAGAAATCAGCAGTAGAAAGGGTGAGCAACATCTCTGAAAGTCTATTCTAGACCCAATATATTGATGCAATTACAAAGAAGGCATGACTGCGGCTATACTATTTCATTAGGAGCTTGAGGAGAATGGATCTGTCACCAAAGATCCTAGCAAATTTCTACAGATGTACTATGGAGAGCATTCTAACTGGTTGCATCACCATATGGTATGGGGGGGTGAGTGGCATTGCATAGGATCAGAAAAAAGGTGTATTAATTTGTAAACTCATCCAGCTCCATCATGGGCACCAGCACCCCTGGTATTGCGGACACCTTCAAAAGGTGAAGCCTCAACAATGCGGCATCTGACATTAGGGACCCCCAGCACCTAGGATATGTCCTCTTCTCATTGCTATCATCAAGAAGGAGGGACTGGAGCCTGAAGGCACACTCTCAGAGAAGAGGTAAGAACCTAGAGTGGGGAATAGAAGAAGAGGGAAGGGGTGGAGAAAAGAAATAAAAGAGAAAAATTAGTGTTGTTCTTCATATGTGATGTTGGAAATGAATGATGCTAAGCAAAGTTATCTGTGAGCTAGTATCTTACAAAACTAATGGAAGAAAACATATACCATAATCAGGATTTGTACAATCATTTTTCTCTCTTAGATGAGGACAACCAAGCACTATAGTGATCGTGACCAGGATAAGGCCATTCAATTGCACTGAACGTATTCTATCAAGTTTCGTACAGTACCACACTAGATAGTTATCACCTTCATTTTCATTCTTTGCATTCATCTCAATGGATAGAATTAATTTATTATGATGAAACTGCCTGCACAAATAAAACCATTTTGACTGGTTAAGAATTGTGCTCAGTTGGATATAACTATGATTAATCATGATCTATTGATAATGAAGCTTTGATGCATTTTAAAGAAGGTTCTGCAGATTTTAGTTTGGACTAGAGTTCTTGCCAAGCACTGAAATATTGTCATAACCTTTTAGAGAGCATCACGGGCTTTTTTTTTCTCAAACCAGGATAGTAACAAAGGACTGCAATATTTCCAAGTACGAAGGCCTCCAGTAGAGATAACCCAATTGAATTCCTCACATACCATGCCAGTAAAATGCCAGCTGAATTTTTAAAGTAGTTCTTAATTACTGTCAACTTAATGTGAATTACAAGAACAGAATGAATGTTTGATGACTTTTTCTCCTTTATTAGGAAAAGACGAAGACTTACTCAGTCTGAAGAAAGGTGTCTTTATTTATTGTTTGGGTTTTCATCAAAGTTCTTAATCAAGCAACATGCTACGCTTGGCTGTGCATATATTCAGTCAACGCCTAGCATCTTTTCCTAACTCCAGTTTTCTTTATAACTAATATTAGCAGGTATTCACACTCACGTCTCATCTGCAATTTCAATATTTTATGTAAATCTGCTTCAACTAGCTTCTTCGGATAGAAGGGGAGAAAATCCAAGTCTTTCTTTGGTAATCCAACAGTATAAGGAGAAGGTAATTGCATCCCGAATCAGAATCAGATTTAATATCACTGGCATAGTTCATGAGATTTGTTAACTTTGCAGCAGCAGTACAATGCAATACATGATAAATATAGAAAAATTGCAGTAGATATATATATAAAATAGTTAAGTTAAAATAAATAGTGCAAAAACTGAAATAATTTTTTTAAAAATTAGTGAAGTAGTGTTCATGGGTTCAATATCCATTTGGAAATCAGATGGCAGAGGGGAAGAAGCTGTTACTAAATAGCTGAGTGTGTGCCTTCAAGCTTCGGTACCTCCTTCCTGATGGTAACAATGAGAAGAGGGAAAGTCCTGGGTGGTGGGTGTCCTTAATGCTGGATACCAGCTTCCTGATGTATTGCTTCTTGAAGATGTCTTGAGATACTATGGAGCCCAGTACCCACGATGGAGCTGACTAATTTTACAACTGCGCATTCATCTTGTGACCTCCCATTATTTATTCACAGTTCAGAATATCCTGATCTGCCCTTTTAGAATCAGTCACAAGAGTTTTAATATGAAGTAGGCATTTGAAAACAGACCTATACACAAATGTGCATTAAATACTTTTTCTCTGGAACTTGCCTGGGTTGCACCGGCTTGGGCATAAAATTTCTTTCAAAGTGAAAAAATAGGTCATGCTATGGATTTAAATCCAACCTGAAAGTGCCTTTCTTTCTCCAGAGACCCAGAGGGAACATGTGAAAGGATTTTCGGAAAACTGAATGTATTCTGGGGGATTGTATTTCTAAAGATCCTAAAACACTAACAGCTAACTTGTGGTTTTAAACTCTCATGCTGCAACGTACAAGTGTCAGATTGGAATCTATGGGGAGTCCAGCTGTCTAGCATGGGCTGGCTTAGCCACCTAGTGACATTAGCAAGATGGTTAGTCATCAGAGAGGCTATTTTTACCCTGCAGAATACCTCAGAGGTGTTCCTTCTTGCATTTTTTATGGGACGGAATGTGCCTCCTTTCTGACTACCCTGGAGGTGCATGTCTTCATTAAAATCTCATTTCTGTCCTTCTCTTAACCTAACCTTACTTCTTCCCTCCACTCTTTTGCTCCAGGTGCTCCTCAGGATCTCATTAATCACATGTTATATCCTCTGCTGCAACTAATCCATATTTTCACCTGTTCAAACCCTTGCTACTTAATGTCATGAAACACAGAGATAGTTATAGAGAGGTAAAGTGGACAGAACCTGTTCCAATGAAGGCCTCGGCCTGAAAAATTAACAATTCGTTCCCCTCCTTAGATGCTGCTTGACCTGCTGATTTTTTCCCAGCTTTTTGTGTGTGCTATTCAGCCTAGCATGTCCATACTAACCGGAAGGCAACCATCCATATTAATGCCATCTTTCATAATTTTGTCAGCAGCCAACTATGCACGAGTGATATAAGTGCTCACCCAGACCCTTCGAAAATGTTGTCAGCAACTCTATTTCCACTATTTCCTCTGACAATTTCTCTGGGTGAAGAGGCTCCCCCCATTAAGTCCCTTCTTACTCTTCATCCTAAATCCTATTATTTTATTTATATCTAACAATAGAAACATTTTCCTACAGTCCACCCTCTCTATACCCCTCTTAACTTTATGCACTTCAATTATGCCCCTCTTGACATCCCTTTGTTCAGGGCAAACAGGCCTTGCCTCTCCAACCCTTCCACATAACTGAATGGTCCACCTGTTTCCACCCATCAGAGATCTCCCTTCTCTCCCACCCTCTCTGTAGCTTAACAAGCTTCTTTTCTGTCCTTCCTAGTTCTGACAAGCAACAATCAAACCCCATTCCTGGTTCCACAGATAGCAGCCAAGTTCATTGGACAATGATTAGAACTAATGATCCTGGCTGATGGTTTTCTTCCCCAGACCACAGAGGCTGGAGCCAATATAATATCAATGTAATTGTTGCCTTGGCTGTGACAACAACATAAATCAGCATTTGCACTTACAATGGAACAGACAAGTATTGCTAATCCGTATGAATAAATGAAAGGTATCAAAGGTCTGGGATTCTAATAAGTAGCACATTGTTTTTTTTACCAAACCTATCCCCAGACCTCTCCAATCTCATTCTATGTACTCACTTTTCAAGATTAACCTTAAGGCTTCAGTATTTCATTGAGATAATCATAATACTTCTGTTATTGTTTATTTGCGGCATCATAGAATTTCAATGATGCATCATCTGATTAGCATTTTAATTACTTTGATTATTTTTTTCATTGCATCTTTCTGCAAGAGCAGCTCGTGCATAAAGAGGCTTTCTCTATGACTCTCTCAGGCCAATATTAATATTTTCCCATTTGTAGAAGTATCTTAAAGAATAGTATCTCTTATTCGGCTCCAGATATAGAAAATATTGTTGCATTTCTCGGACACATTAGCAGAATGGGGAAAGAAGTGGCAAATGGAATACTGTGTCAGTCATGCACTTTGTTAGAAAGAATGAAAGCATAATCTATTTTCTATACTGGGAGAAAATGCAAAATTCTGAGGTGAAAAGAGAGTTGGGAGTCCTCGTGCAGGATTTCCAGAAGGTTTCTATTTCCAGATAGGGGTTGAGTTGGTGGCGAGGAAGGCAAATGCAACGTTAGCATTCATTTTGAGACAATTAGAATATAGAAGTAAGAACGTAATGCTGAGGCTTTATAAGGCACTGGTGAGGTCTCACTTGGAGTATTGTGAGCAGTTTTGGACCCCTTATTTAAGAAAGGATGTGCTGACATTGGAGATGGTTCATTGGAGGTTCATGACAATGATTCTGGGAATGGAAGGCTTATTGTATGAAGAGCGATAGATGGTTCTGGGCCTTGACTTGCTGGAATTTAGAAGAATGAGGGGGGATCTCACTGAAACCTATTGAATGTTGAAAGACCCAGAAAAAGTGGGTATAGAGAGGATGTTTCTTATAGTGGAGGAGCCTAGAACTATGGGCACAGCCTCAAAATAGAGGGCCATCCATTTAAAATGGAGATGAGGAGGAATTTCTTTAACCAGAGGGTGGTGAATCTGGAATTCAGTGCCACAAATGGCTGTGGAGTCCCGGTTACTGGGTGCATTTAAGGTGGATGTTGACAGGTTTTCGATTAGTCTGGGCATGAAAACTTACTGGGAGAAGGCGGGAGAATGGGGTTGAGAGAGAAATGGATCAGACATGATGAAATGGTGGGAATGATGGGCTGAATGGCCTAATTCTGCTCCTATGTCTTATATCTTATGGTCTTATGGTCTTTCTTTCTTCTCTCCAATCTAGTCATTTTTTTTATCATATCCTAGATTGCCAGTTCACTAATTATTCCTGTGGTCGTGTAAGCTTTTACCCAATATTTAAAGAAAACCCTTGATCCTTGCAGATGGTATCTCTCACTTCCATTTCCCTAGTCTTCCATCCATTGTACTTCCAAAGTCTACATCCAGCTATTGTAGAACTGCAACACACATCAAAGTTGCTTGAATTTCCAGCATCTGCAGAATTCCTGTTGTTTGCATTGTAGAACTGCATCTAGTGTCCTACTACTCAGAAAGGTTTCTACAATAGATTAAAAAAAGACTAGATAATCCACTTATTCTGAAGAACACATCCTTCTGGAAAATATTGCTCCAACTTGACTGTGAGAGGAGATAGATCCTGATTAGTTCCACAGCATTTGCTTGTTTTGATTCTCTTTCATCAATAGTGTCGGTTAAAAACAGGGAGGACTGCTTGAAGCAGACTCACTTTTCACTTTTATAAACCTAATTTTTTGAAACTCACATTCCTATTTTCTGTTGCCTTTCCACTGGTGACAATGTGACTTACTATCAAATATTTTGACTGCACTAGTGTTAATAGTATTTTATTTTGGATGCGTCACCACAGATTTCAGGGAGGGGTGGGAGGTAGTATGATGCATTTGTATACAATTATGTAAATATGGCATTTGGCCAGAGGACATAGTGATGCTAACAGGTTATTTTGGAAGCACCACTTGTAGCATGTGCTGGAGCCCAACAGTATTCAAGGTCCACTTGCAGAATGGACCTGCCCAGCCTGCAGTCAGGAGATTAGATGTTTTCTAGTCCTATTTTTTAAAATCTTTTTTGGCATATTTGTTTGGAGACTTCACAGAGCTTGTGATGAAAAAATATTAATTTTAAAGGAGCAACAATTTTTTTTAGATTCTTCCTTTTGAGTTTTTGATACACTAATCTGTGGCAAGATCCAAAAACAAGAATCAGAGAAAAAAATGTTGCTCCTTTAAAATGAATATTTTTACATCACGAACCCTGTAAAAACTCCAAACAAATATGACAAAAAAAAGATAGAATATAGGACTAGAACACAGCTAGTGTCCTGACTGCAGATTAAGTAGGTCCATTCTGCAAAGGTCCCGTGGGTCAGATCAAAGGGAGAGAAGCAGAGCTCCAGGCAGCTGTGGTTGCTGGCAGACAGCAGTGCTCATCATTAAGCCTGCACCAGCTGATTTTTAAAGCAAAATTAATGCGAGTGAGGCAGAGTAAGTCTTCAAATAGTAGGGCAAGCTGAGAGTAAAACTGCAAGCACACAAGGTTTGAGTAATGTAGCATGGCTTTGATGAAAAAAGAGAAAATGGCAGCTCAGGCACATGAAGGCTTCATATGCAGCCTGGGGTAGATAATAAAGCATGCTAATCATTCACATCCTATGAGGAGATGACAGAACACTCTTTCATGGCCAATAATATTCTTAAACTGGAAGACACTACCGAACAAGCAGAAAGAGTGAATGTTGGAATAAATAAGCAGAAGGAAACAATATCACTGGTCAAATTGGCTACAAAATCTATTGCATGCCAACAGCAACTCTGCAGAAACCATAGATTTGTCATTTGTGGATCCAGTTAAGAGGCTGGAAGAATATTTTAACTCGCAACTGTTCAAGACAGTAGAGTGCTAGAAATTCACTACATTACATTACAGGAAAATCTGAGGAAAACTGAGTAATAATGTCATCACTCTCACAAACCTCTGAAGTATTAGTGACTTTGAAACTTCTATATCATTTATTTGTACATACATTTGTGTCTAGTCTTAGAGATAAGAGAATCCTTGTCAAAGTGGCTGAGCATAAAATCCCTTATACTTGGTATGACATGTAAAATTGTAAATTCCATGGAGATGGCGGAAAAAGCGCTTGGGAATTCCTCCCACAAATGAAACAATAGCCCAGAGCAAAGCATTACCCCAGAACACCAGTTCAGAATCAAGGAGAAAATCACATAACTACAAGTGAGGCAGGTCACTTCCACAGACACACAGCAGACATTCTTCAGGCAACAATTCTTTTCAGGGATTAAATGCTAATCTCATCAAAAGAAGGAACACAGAACAAAATCTTCTGAAATTAAGAACAAGGACAGGGACAGAAGAGTAATCTTAATGCAATGTCAGCATTAACAACAACTCTAGGTCGGAATACAGCCATTCTAATAATGGAAGCTGTCAATTTGCCAAGGCTGCTAGCTGCATAATTTTCAGTATCATTTATGACTGTATAAAAGTACAGTCTGTGCTAGTTCAAAAAAAGACACGGGCAGCTTTCGGGATTGGCCTGAGAAGTGACAGATAATAATTATATCATATGTACCAGGTAATAAACATCTTCAATAAGAGAGAGACTAATCCCTTCCACTGACATTCAAGAGAGTTGCTCATGGTGAACATTCCACCATCTATTAATTGTGGGACAACTGACCAGAAAGATAGCAGAATTTGTAATAAAATCTCCTAAAATGGTTCATAAGAATGTTATCAAAATAATCTGATATTGAGGCATGTTGTCAAGCTTAAAGTAGAATTGAGAGTGCTCATGCATGTATATGCAGAGACACAAATACACACGCACCCACAAATACAAGCGTAACACACTAACAGAGATATATTTAAGATTCAATGGAAGAGTCCTCACATGAGGAGTTTGGCCCTGTCAAAATAGGACTGTAATTGTGTAATGCATCTTTGCATTACTAAGCTTGAATGTGAGCAGATTTCAGCCAGACTGTCTCTGCAATTTCATTTCCACGTTCTTTTGTAAGTGTTGATATTAAGATTTGAAATAAATAACGATAAAGATTCACAAAATCTTTTTGGATATTCACAGCATTTTTTTCTGAATTAAATAAAAATTATGATTATGAACATGTAAAATGCTGCAGGCACTGGAAATCCAGAGCAACGCACACAGAATGCTGAGGAACTCATTGGGTTAGACAGCATCTATGAATATGTACAAACAGTCGACGTTTTGGACTTCTTCCGGACTGGAAAAGAAGGGGAAAGATGCCAGAATAAAAAGGTGAGGGGAGGGAAAGAAGGATAGCAAGAAAGTGATAGGTGAAGCCAGGTGGGTAGGAAAGGTAAAGGGCTGGAGAGGAAGGAATCTGATAGGAGAGGAGGGAGTGGACCACAGGTGAAAGGGACCCATGGAGAAGTGATAGGCAGGTGAGAGGAGGTGAGAGGCCAGAGTGGGGAATAGAAGAAAAGGGGAGGGAGCAGGTGGAGCAGAGGTGGTCGACGAAGCGGTCTCCCAGTTTACAACGTGTTTCACCAATGTAATGGAGGCCGCATCAGGAGCACCAGACACAATAGACAACCCTAGCAAGTTCAATTATGACATGCTTTTCTTATTTCCTACCACTGACAACTACTTCCTCCACATTACCAGATGTTTTCATGAAACTGCATAAATCATATTTGCATGGTATTCCATGAATATATTTCATTTCATTAGCTTGAGGAGAGACCCTTCGGTTCAAGTTTGGCACACTGGACAATTTCACATACTCCTCTGGGAATTTCTTTCCATCCTGAAAATAACACAGACAGAACTGTACAGTTAGCTGCTCTATCGATGGTAACTAAATGGAGCCTTTTCCCTATTCCAGTTATTCAGGAACCAATACGTCCCACATAGCATTTAAGCAGTTCTAAATGCTCATTATCTCATTTTTGTTCCTTGCCACTGGTCAACAAATTTTGCTAATGATGCAAAAACAGCAAATACTGGAGAAACTCAGCAGGTCTAGCAGCATCTGTCAAGGGGAATAAACCTGTCAATGCTTCAGTTGATTATTCCTTCAGCCTTTCATAACCCATGTTACTTTCCTTTAATGTGTGCTTATGCTGTTTGCAAGCATTAACTGGTTTATCTGGGTATTGGTCTGCATCTATGAGGCTCTCCAGGAGACAAAATACTCTAACACCAAGTCTTCTTAAAATTCTCAGATTTTATTGTTGTTGTCCTTCAGCTCTCAATTCTATGTGTAAAGTTCAAACCCTAATGGAGCTGACAGTAAGATATATGTCTCTGATTCTAAATGAATGGTCAGCTTTAATCTTCCAACCAGAATCAGCCACTAGATTTTCAGCCTGGCCCTGAAAATCTCCACCCTCTGACAAATCCAAGGCAGGCATCAATCCGAAAATGGTCAAGTGGAAAATTCACTGCCATACTTCTGGTACATTTCTGTGCACCTCCTCACTGCACATAATCGGCTCCTCCATGGAAACTGATAGGAGCATCAAGTTTCTGGGAGTGCACAGAATGGAAAATAAGCAGAATGGAAAGTACCTCTTCCACCCATCAGAGATATTTATCTGGAGTGCTGCATAAGCAGGGCTCTTAGAATAGTCAATGTTCTTTCCCATTTATCCAACAATCTCTTTGAGCCCCTATCATCAGACAAGAGGTACCATAGCATTAGGAAAAGAACTGTTAGGACAGAAAACAGCTTTTTCCCCTAGGCTGTAAGACTACTGAACTGTCCACCCCCACCCAGGTCTCATCAAGCCTGGAGTGCCAGTAACATTAGACTGTTTACTTTTAACTTGTGTCGTAAATGCGCCTTATTATTTGTTAATTTATTTGTGGTAATATGATTTTATGTATTGTGTGTGTGAGTTATATGTACTGTGTTTTTCACTTTGGTCCGGAGGAACATTGCTTTGTTAAGCAATATACATGCGTATGGTTGAATGACAATAAACTCAACTTGAACTTCGGGGCTTGTTGTAAAGTTTGTATTGCATCTTCCTCCTGTCAGTTTTCATTTGGTGGTTTGGGTCCAACATCACACAAGGACAATGAAGCAGGAAGAGACAGTGCCAGGGAGGAGCCTACTAATGCCATGCTCTGAGGTGCTTCTGGAAAACAATATGCCCAATGGTATCATGCCATCAGTGATGCCATCTCCTTTATAGGCTTGGATTGATTACAGTTTCTTCCCTTATAAAGCCAAAAGTCAAGCAGAGGAAACACTTAATTCTCCAGAGCCTGGGAATCCTTGTCTCTAACTTCTTTTTTGGTAAATGCTTGGCTGGACATCACCTTCTCTGCCATTTTGTGCAGAAGCAGCGGATCCTGAAAATGGAGGGCTAATTACTGGCACAGGCGTTCTCCAGTGGGACATAATTAATGACTCACTGGCATACATACATGGGAAAAAGTGATAAACTGGAACCTTCTTGCTGTTCCATCCAACCTGCTCTGCATAGAAACATTATCTCATGCATTGCAGCACCTGCTCTTTTCCACATCATTAACCAATACTTTGTACCAAAATCTATATGAGGGCTCAACAATAAGGTATAACATCCAAGCCAAATAAAAGAGCAAAAAAATAGTATTAAACTCTTTTGGTTGAATGCATCCACCACTTTCCTGTAAGTTGTGGATTCATGCAATGTACTTGGATTCACAACCACTTGAATGAAGTAATAGAAAGTTACAAGCGTTGAAGTGACTTTAACCCATGATGAGTTATTCCTTCAGAAGATGGAAGAAGTGAAAATGAAGGATGTGAATACTGGTGGTTCTGCAATCCTCCTGGACATATACCTGCATCTCCTGTGTTGACAATGCGTGTCTACAGGAGCACAGCATTCTTCACTGGATAGTCTGATGGAGAAGCATTTGCTTCCAGATATCATTGCCTGAACAAGAGATCAGCTTACTGCCAGCCTCTTAATGAGGCCAGATTTCACCCTTAAATATTTATATTTGATGTCAAACAAGAAATGAAAGATAGGCTCCAGTTGACTGAAAGATTAATATCCATTCATGCATTATTTATACAGATAATTCAAATCTGTTGATTTGGTATGAAAAACAGCCAGCAGATTTTCATGTTATGATTAAATGTGGCCTTAAAATTTGAAGTAGTTTTAAAGCTACAGCTACAAAAATGGAACAAAATTTACTTATATTTAGAAAATCATGGGCTTCTGGGGGATGGGGGATGATCAGCATGCTTTGTTACAGTGGAGACCTGGAGTCACCAATTTGACTGAGGAGATTTTGGAAGTTGATCAGTGAGGGTATGGCAGTGGACGTTGTCAACGTAGACATTAGTAAAACATTTGACAAAGTCCTTCATAGTAGGTTGATACAGAAGTTTAAGTCACATGGGTTCCACAGTGAGTTGATAAATTGTATTCAAAATTGCACTCAAGAAATTGAACAAGAGAAAAGAAACCTCATTTATCTCTGTACAGGAAATGGGAAATTGAGGATTGGTTGTGGAGGACCAGAGAATTGCAGAAAGTACAGAAACATGGGAGTGTGACAGTAAATGCTTGGAGCTGGAGCTGCAGTAGAGTGGCTAAAATTGGGGCAAAACATCAGAAATTAAATGAAAATATCACTGGACAGCATTTTTTTTTCAAAAGTGCTGCTTCCTCACGTAATTCTTATGTGATTATAATAGACCGCCTGAACCAGAATACAAGTACAATATCAGACTACTTGTACCACATAGGAATTTGGTGAAACAAGAAATTAACTTTTATTGCATATAATGTATTTAATTGTACAGCAGTAATGATTCCTTACAATAGTTCAACTAAGCTAAAAATGTTTTGTTGATGATTTTCATTTGTACTCACTGTCAGAGGCTTATTGCTTATAATAATCAGCCAGCATTGATGGACTCCAGTTGCCTTAATACTGTTTCTTCATGACCCCAATGTCCTGGTGAAACCTTTCTCCATGCTTGTCACTGTCGGTGCCAAGACTTGCAGGGAAGAAGTCTAAATGGGAATGCAGAAAGTGAATCTTTAGTGACATGTTGCACTTCATAGTTTTGTACACATGTGGCATGTTGTCAACCAGCTGCACATAGTTTAGTGCTCTATAGTTGAAAGAAAATTTTCAACACATCCTTGAATGCTTTCCATGTGATTTTCTCTGGTCCCTCTAGAAGTTTTTCGAATTGTCAGATGTTTATGACTTGTTTGATTTATGGACCAATAAAAATTCCTTCCCTAATCTAGGCACTAGTTATTCTGGGAAACACCTGTCTTAAATATTGAAATTCTTTATGGAAATTTTTTTGCCTGGCGACTGCAGATACCATCCTTGCAATCTTGAAGCCAAAAATTCTGGTTTTGCCTTTGACAAATCCAAGGCTCTGAACAGATCATTTAACTCAGATTGAGTTATCAGATGAGGCTCACTCTGTATAATGGTTTCAATCTCTGTATTGGTGTCATTTTCCGATCCTGACTTGACATCATGGCCTCTTCACCTGACTCCTCAAAACTCCATGTCTCTGGTACCTTCGGTACTGGAAGACTATCGTCATGTGGCACAGGTCTCATGGCTGAAGGGAGAATGGGGTATTCAGTGGATTTCTTGTTTTTAGCAGAGAAAACACACTGGTCAGAAAGAATTAGTAGTGATCCTTCCATATCATCGGGACAGTGAACGACATTGACTTCTGAGTACCTCTGAGCCAGGCTCTAAGATCAAAAGTGCATGTTGCACAATGAATGTGAGGAGCCCGGGCTTTGTCTTGGTCATCAATTTTACACCCAAAGTAGAGCTCATGGGCTTTCTTAATAAGAGGAGTCATGCTCTGTACTTGCGATTTAAGCACGTAATCACCACAAATATAACAGAAAATATTGTGGTTGCAACATCAGTGAGAAATTTTGCTATCCCAAATACTCCTGAAATGACAATTACTTTATTATAATGAGTACACACAATATGCTATGCGCATAGAGCATGCGCATCACTATGATCACAAACTGATATACATGCAAATGCAATGCACAGAACAGTGTGTGTGCCTGATGCTTTTATAGCCTTTCTAAAACATGCAGCATCCACCCTGCCTGAGCATGCACAGGCATGCCTGGACAAGATAGAAAACCTTTTAGCTAACATTGACTTGAGTTATGAATTAAAATAACAAATATAGACAATTTTAAAAATATGGTGCCTGATAGGGAAATATCATGATTATAGCCCAAAATCTATAAGATACACCCAAAAATATTCTGGAAGCAAAATCTTTGTCTTATAGTGTATTTAGTTGCAGTGACCCCCAATTCAGTGGGTGAGAAACAAGATTCAGTGGGTGATAGTGGGGGAAGTTGCAGGAACTAATGTATTTACACAAGATGGAGTGAAGATACTTTGAGCAGATTTGAGAGTTTGAGATTCAATGGATGGCGAAACCTCAGTAGAGTAATCAAGTGTTTCAAGGTCATCAGCACAGGAACAAACAAGCAGGCTCACAATTGGGAATAATGGAACATTAAACTTATTGACTGAAGTGGTTTTGCTCAAGTAATTCCCATATTCCTTCTTCATGTTTAACTAAATAGTCCTTCGGTAATTAATTCACAGAGCTGTGATCAATTCAAGCAATTTTATTTTCTGACTGGATTCAATGCTCTCAACAGAAGATTCTTCTGTGCCTAGTGTCATTTTATGGACACACAATCAATCTATGTATTTTAGCTATCGTATATTTATATTTATTGTGTGTTTTTATTATTCTGTTCTTTATCATATTGTGTTTTTTTTTGCAATATTTTGGATCCAGAGTAACAATTATTTTGTTCTGCTTTACCCTTTTGTACTGGAAATGACATTAAACAATCTTGAAAAAGTGCTACAAAATTCAATTCATTTGAGAAATACTATATTGTAAATGGGCAATGATAAAACTAAATACACTAAGAAATAAGCTACAAAAATAACAGTCTCTGTAAGAAGTTTGTTTCATCTTGTCTCCTCTTTTGTAAAGAGTTGTTTAATCTTTTTTTCTCTGAACTGTAATATTTATTAGTTATTAACAAATGTAGAATAATACCTGGAAATTTGCACCAAAACTCCCAGAAGCTTTCAACCATATGCAGAAAATCTCAGCGACCCTCAGATGCACTCTGGAAAAACTTCACAGTGAGCATGCCTGGACTGTGTGATTCTGGGAGTTTTGGTTGCCTTTTATCATATGCTGATATATTCACAACTGTACAAGAATATTAACTCATTTTGTTAATGGCTGCAAAAGGTAAAGTGTCTATTCAATTAATCTGAAAATCTACTTTCTATTGGACTGTAAAAATTTCAGTCGCAAATTAAAGTTATCTGAAAGGTAGTTGGATATTTTCAGCAATCTGAGTCCTGGAGTCCAATACATAGATCAAACACGCCATCTTTATAGAGGGAGGAAAGTAATCTTAATGTAGCTAGCCTTGTTTATTGCTGGATTCTATTAAGCCATAAGCAAATACAATGCATGTTGCAATTCTGGCCCTTAAAATACTCAATGTTAAACTCCTGAAAAGTTTTTTTGACTGAATATTTGAGGATGACAACTTTTGGAAAAACTTACAGACTTTGAGTTAGTACACTTGCATTTTTAATCTGAGGACCATTTTCAATGTTGGACTGTCATCAAGAAATTAGTCAAAACTGCATTGCTGAGAACTATTGTGACTGTTCTGCCCAAAATTGTAATGAACATTACTTCAGTGGAAACAGTGTAAGCCTCTTGCATGTATGTGCAACATGATTTCATACTGTGAGTCAATTTAGTCAGCTACCCATTCACTGTTAATGCACGTGACTGTTGAGATCTTTTGGGAGAGTTTATCACAATTAAAAGTTGCAGGAAGAACGTAAATCTGAGTCAAATTTCCTAACAGTGACAAGTCACCCAGAAATGGACACCAATTTACTCCATTCTAGGTCAAAGCATTTTCAGCTGCTCAGAACCTTTCTTTTCCTTAATTCTAGAAAGAAATTTTGTGTGTGAACCACTTGTATCAATTTTCTCTGCTCTTTTAACAGAAACACAAATCCATTATATCATTTCATTAAAACAATGAAGTGAGAAATTTAATACAGGCATGCTGAGCTCCTGTACAATAGGTTTGTTGTCACAGAGTTTTGAAGTTAATGTTTCATAAGTAGATGAAATATTGACCTACGGTAGGATCAAAAAAGTACCTGGCATAAAAATACAAATCAAAGAACTTGTGTCACGGTCATAGAAGTACAAATGTTCTTGCTTTATAATGAGTGTTTGCAAAGACCAAGTACATAAAGCCTCAGAGCTGTTAATACAAAGATGGATGAAGGTAAAAACAGGCACAGCCAATTTCAGACATAGAAGAGGTGAGATTCTTTTAGGTCATTGAGAGTCTTTGGAACTCTATTCCTCAAGGGGTGGGGTGGTGAAAGCAGAGTTTTTGGATAACTGTGAGGCAGAAGTAAATAAATACTTGATTAGCTGTGGTATGAAAGCTACTGAATGATAAATGGGAATGCAGAATTAAAGTTACAATCAGATCAGTATAGATGTTATTAAATGGAGCAGGATTGAGGAACCAAACGGGCTAACTTCTCCTAGTTCATAACTAGCAATTCAGCAAAAACAAGCAGCACCAACATAAACCTGGTGTGCAAAACTAATGCATCTCAATTTCAAGTTGATAAAAAGTAGATATTAACCTTGGTGACTACATTACAACAGTGGATATTTTTCAAAAGCACAATATTAGCTGTAAAACAATTTAAGATGTGGGGTCATGAAATTATCTATCTAAGTGTAAGACTTGGTAACCTTGAAACTGATTGCATTGTATCAGTTTTGAAGACACATTGTTGATTCTATCTGGAACAAATAATGTTGAAGCTGAATTCTTGTGAAATCAAGCCAAATACACAACTACAGTATACCCTTGCACTATTCATTGTTCACATGTCTGATGTTTTCTAGACATAGGAGTAGATGAAATGACATCTTAAATCATGAACAATTATATTTATGCCAAAACCAACATAGTCTGGGTCCAAAAAAAAACCCAGAATAATACTGTTAACGGAACAATCTCCGTATAACTATAAGATACTGTATTCAACTGTTATTTTTTTCACAATTTAATTTACATTTTTAGCATCAGGCCATTTGAGTAAATTCAGAACTGACTGCAGGTTACTTAAACACCTTTTAACTTTCCAATAAAATTTACTTTGAGATATGCATTATATGGGTGCCTCAGCATTGACATGTTGCCACAGCTGGGGACAAAGCAGACGATGTATCAATGGAAAATTACCCACACCAGTGTCTTGCACACTTCAGGACTGCGTTTATGGGTTTTAATGTCCTAGCACTGCACATCACAATGTCATGATTAGTTGCAATCTGACTGCTGAAAATTTGTTCCCACTCACATTCTGCCCAGATCTCCTTGAAAAACAAAAAGCCCTTGCCCTAGACCCACCAGCTTCAAACTTCTGCCCAAGACTAACTGAAAGGGCTGAAGGGCAGGGTCAAGTGTTCTTCCAGAAAATCAATGTTTGGAATATACACACTGGGCACGTTCCTGGCAATGCAGGAGACTGCAGATACTGGAATCGGGAGCAAAAAAGAAACAAACTGCTGATGAACTCAGCATGTCGAGCACGTAAATGATTGGGATCTGAGTACGCAGCACCATTGTTTCAACCCGACTGACAGACCTGAATCAAAGGAAGTCTGCCCCCCTGCCGACTTCACTCTTACGCCCAGAGAAAGTTTTCTGCAAGTCAAAGCAGAACTTTGTTCTCAGAGCAGAGAGGTGTGACTTGGTGAGAATGCATTTCTTCTGCAGAAGTTATGGAAATTTCTCCGTGTCACATCACTGTTCTTGTAGCTAATAAAAAACTGCTCATTTGTGGCAAAGTTTTGCTCCTGCAGGAGAGAAACTTTTGAAGTGCAGATCCTCCCTGTTCACCTTATTAGAGGTCACAAATGCAAAAGAAAGGATTAGTCATTTCGGGATGAGACATGGAAAATGTTTTCATCTAGTGAGTAGCAAATCTTTGGTATTTTCTGGCCAAGAAGTAGCAGAAGCTGGGAATATTGAAGACACATATTGATATATCTCTAGATAATACAGGAATCAAATGATATCGAGTTAGAGGAGGAAATTGGTGCCATGATAAAAGCTCAGCCACAATGTTATCGAATGGTAAAACAGGCATAACATGTTTATGTTGTACTCATATTCTTGTCACTGGGGGAAAAGATTACATCAGTTGTGAAGCTCAGAAGTTAAGGATTGTCACACAGAAGGAAAGTGAATCATATTAAATGTTAGATATACTCACCATTTATGTGGAAAGCAAAAGTTCAAAACATGAGTCATGGCAAAGTCTGCTTTGGCAGAACCTACCTCAAAACTGCAATCAGTCAGATGAGCTGAAGCACAATATGGGGGCAAGATCAAAGAGCGTGATGAATACAGGACCGGGGGTGTTATATTTGAATGCACACAGAATACAGAATAAGGTAAATGATCTTGTAGTGCAGTTAGAGATTGGCAGGTATGATGTTGTTGGCATCACTAAGTCATGGCTGAAAGATCATAGTTGGGAGCTTGGCATCAAAGGATATACCTTGTATTGAAAGGACAGGCAGAGATGCAGAGGGGGGTTGGATGGCTGTGTTGGTAAAAAATGAAATCAAGTCCTCAGAAAGAGGTGATACCCAATTGGAAGATGTAGAATCCTTGTGGGTAGAGTTCAGAAACAGCAAGGGTAAAAAGACCCTGATGTGAGTTATCTTCAGGCCCCCGAACATTAGCCAGGATGTGGGATATAAATTACAATGGGAAATAGAAAAGGCACGTAATAAATGAAATGATAAAATCGACAAGGGGGGTTTCAATATGCAGCTAGATTGGAAAAATCAGTTTGGAGCTGGATCCAAAGAGAGGGAATTTGTAGAATGCCTAAGAGATAGCTTTTTAGAGCAGCTTGTGGTTGAGCCCACCGGGGGAAAGGCAATTCTGGATTAGCTGTTGTGCAATGAACTAGAATTGCTTAGAGAGATTAATATAAAGGAACCCTTAAGGAGGCAGTGATCACAATATGATAGAATTTATTCTGCAGTTTGAGATGAGAACATAAAATCAGATGTATCAGCATTACAGTAGAGTAAAGGGAGTTGCAGAGATATGAGAAAGGAGCTGGCCAAAGTTGATTGGAAGGGACCACTAGCAGGGATGAAGGCAGAAAAACAATAACAGGCATCTCTGAGGGTAATTCAGAAGGCACAGGATAGAAACATCCCAAAGATAAAGTAGTATTCTAAAGGGAGGATGAGGCAATTGTGGCTGTTAAGGGAAATCAAAGACAGCATGAAAATAAAAGAGAGGGATATAGCAAATATCAGAAACAGATTCACCTTATTGCCAGTATATGAAACATACTTTAATTGATTGTGGCTCGGTGCCAAGCAGAAAACATGGGACAATACCCTAACAGACAACACAATAGCAACTAACGATTTACAAGACAATAGTGCAAACAGCCACAAGCAATCAACAAATAGCAGAATGTTCATATTCACAAACATCATTAATCAACTTAAATAAATGTGAACATATGAACAGACTCAATAATTATCAACAGACATTTAGGGTATTAGACCTGAGTGAGTTTTGTTGGAAACTGGATAGCTATGGGAAAGAAGTTTTGGAGGTGATATGTGGTTCTGGTGGAGATGGACTTGTACTGTGTCCCTGGTAGCATTTTGTTGAATAAGTGACTACTAGGGTGGGTGGAGAAATTTAGTGGGATGTTCGAGGATTGGGGAGCTTTGAAGAAGCAACAGAAGGCAACTGAAAAAAAAAATAAGGAGAGAAACGAAGAAATATGAAGGCTACCCAGCCAGTAATATAAAAGAGGATGCCAAAGGTTATTTCAGAAATATAGAGTCAAAGAGAGACAAGGATGGATATTAGACTGCTGGAAAGTAATGCTGGAGAGGTAGTAATCAAGGACAAAGAAATGGTGGAAGAACTTAATAGGTATTTTGTATGAGGCTTCACTATGGAAGACATTAGCAGTATACCAGAAATTCGAAGATGTTGGGGGCAAAAGTGAGTGTAGTGGCTATGACTACAGAAAAGGTACTTGGGAAGATTCAAAGGTCGAAAGCAGACAAGTCACCTGGACTGCACCCCAGGATTCTGAAAGAGGTAGTTGAAGAGATTGTGGAGGCATTAGTAATGATCTTTCAAGAATCACTACATTCTGAAATTGTTCCAGAAACTGGAAAATTACAAATGATACTCTGTTCTTTAAGAAGGGAGGAAAACAGAAGAAAGGAAATTACAGGCAAGTTAGCCTGACTTCAGTGATTTGCAAGTTATTAGGGATCATTATCAAGGATGAGGTTTCAAGGTACTTGGACGTACGTGATAAAATAGGCCAAAGCATGATTTTCTTAAGGGGAAATCTTGCATATCTGTCAGAATTCTTTGAGGAAATAGCAGGCAGGATAGAGTCAGTTGATGTTGTTTACATTGATTTTCAGAAGCCCTTTGGCAAGGTACTGCACAAGAGGCTATTTAACAAGATAAGAGCCCATGGTATTACTAGAAAGATACTGGAATAAAGGGGACCTAGTCTGGTTTGCTGCCAGTGTTAGTGGTATTCTGCAGGTGTTGGTAATGGGACTGCTTCCTTTCATGCTATATGTTAACAATTTGGATGATGGTATTGATGGCTTTGTGGCCAGGTTTGCAGATGATATGAAAATAGATGAAGGGGCAGGTTGTACTGAAGAAGCAGGGAGTCTGCAGAAGGATTCAGACAGAAAGGGAGAATGGGCAAAGAAGTGGCAGATGGAATACAGTGTCGGGAAGTTTACGGTCATGCACTTTGGTAGAAGGAATATAGATGCAGACTATTTTCTAAAAGGAGAGAAAATACGACAATCAGTACTGCAAAGGGAGACCATGTGCAGGATTTCCTGAAGATGAACTTGCAGGTTGTTCGGTGGTAAGGAGGGCAAATGCAATGATAGAATTCATTTTGAGATTACCGGAATGCATGGGCAAGGATGTGATGATGAAGCTTAATAAGTCATTGGTCAAACTGCACTTGGAATATTGAGAGCAGTTTTCTGTCCCTTATCTAAGAAAAGATGTGCTGGCATCAGAGAGTGTCCAGAGGAGGATCACAAAATGATTACAGAAATGAAAGGGTAGACACATGAGGTGTATTTGATGGCTCTGGGCCTATACTTGCTGGAGTTTAGAAGAATGAGGAGGGATCTCATTGAAACCTATTGAATATTGAAAGGCCTTCATGGAGTGGATGTGGGGAGGATGTTTCCTGTAGTGGTTAAGTCTAGGACCAGAGGACACAGCCTTAGAATAGAGCAACATCCACTTAGAACAGAGATAAGTAATTTCTTTAGCCAGAGGGTAGTGAATTTGTGGAATTGATTGCCACGGACAACTGTGGAGGCCAAGTGATTCTGTTTATTTGAAGTGGAGGTTTATAGGTTCTTGATTAGTCTGGTTATCAAAAGTTATGGGGAAAATGAGGTTGAGAGGAATAACAAATAAGTCATAATGGAATGGTAGGACAGACCTGATAGACTGAGTGGCCTAATTCTGCTCCTATGTCTTATGTTCTTAATCCAGGATCGAACAAGTGCCTTGGTGAATCGAATAAATAGATAAGTAGTTAGAATATTAAAGTAAATCTGCTGCTGGGGATGGGGATTAAATGGGGATAATTATAAGTTTAAGGAAGAAATTAAAACCCGTAGAGCCATGTGGGAGTAGAGATAATAATACAGCAGTGAATAAAGTCAAACCATAGAGTAATGCTAAAATTAAAGGCACTTTCCCTGAAGCACAAAACACTGAAAATAAGATTAAATAATTAATCGTATGAATTAAGATAACATGGATTGTTCTAAAAATCATAACAAAGATGAAGTTCCAACGTAACTATGGTTCTGAAATAAATGCTGACATTTACTGGACTGTGGTCAGCTTCTAGCATTTCACATTTAGTGGCAAAGTTGGTGACTGAATAACGATTCTTCCTCGTGATTCCTGAAAGTATTTCCAGAATTTTCCATTTCATTGTGCTATATGGAGCCTGACGTGGGCTGAACATCAAATTTATTATTCTGAAAGAAACAAATATTAGAAATAGATCATGCTGGGTGCTAAAGTCTAATTTAGTTAATGCACAACAATGATCTTACTGTTCCCAAAATGGAACATGATAGTAGCATTGGATCTCCATTTATCATGTTATTAGTTATGAGCCAAAACTCGCAGCTTTGTCAGTACTTATATCCTAAGAAAATTAAACAATGCTTGATTGCACACATGAAGTTGTAAAGTAACATTACAGAGCAAACTCAAGACATTTTAGTTAATCATTATCAAGAGTTATTCAACAGTTTAAACAAGCGATGGAAAGATAGACCTCAAACAATGACTTGTGGTAAGCACTGGGTCCAATGATAGTACACTGCTACGAATTCTGAACCAGAATGAAATGGATAACCTCAGGAACAGGCAGCTGAAACAAAACCACGCCTTCAGTATTTCCTGATTCATCAAGATGGTAAAGTATTTAGGTTGTAACCAAGGACTGTAATGTTAATGTCATATGTAAAGCAAACTAACTCTGATATTGTTGTATTTACTTCAAATACGTTAAGCCTCTTCTGCAAAATTATCCAGTTCCCAAAGGTCTTCCTGGAACATTCATCTCCTTAAACAATTTTCAAAGTTCAATATAATTTATTATAAAATTACATACATGTCACCACATACAGTATAACACTGAGATTCATTTTCTTGTAGACATACTCAATAAATCCATAATAGAATGACAAACATTAATAACACGGAGGAATTTAGACTCGTTGAGCCTCTCCACCTCAGATCCTCCGATGACTGGCTCATGGACCTCTGCTTTCCTTCTCCTGAGGTCAATAATCAGCTAACATTGAGTAAGAGGTTGTTGTTAAGGTACCACTGAACTAGACTTTCAGTCCGCTTCCTGTATGCTGATTCATCACGACCTTTAATTCAGCAACGACAGTGGTGTCATCAGCAAAATTGAATATGACATGGGAGCTGTGATTAGCCACACAATAATAAGTGTAAAGCGAGTCAAGCAGGGGCTAAGCATACAGCCTTGTGGTGCACTTGAGCTGATGGTTATTGTGGAGGAGATGTTGCTGCCAATCCAAACTGACTGGAGTCTGCAAGTGAGGAAATTGAGCATCCAATTTCACAGGGAAGTATTGAAACCAAGGTTTTGGAGCTTATTGATTGGTTTTGAGGGGATGATGGTGTTGAATGGCGAGGTACAGTTGATAAAGAGCATCCTGGTGTATCAATCTTTGCTGCCCAGATGTTCTAGAGTTGAAAAAACGGCAAATGAGATGGCATCTGCTGTGGACCTGTTGCTCTGGTAGACAAACTGGTGCGGATCTAAGACACTTCTCAAGAAGGAGTTGATACGGTTCTTCACCAACCTCATCACTTCATCAGTGTGAATGTAAGTGATACTGGATGAAAGTGATGGAGGCAGGTTACCATGTTTTTCTTCAGCACCGGTGTAACTGAAGCCTACTTGAAGCAGGTGGGCAGCTCAGACTGCTGAAGAAAGAGATTAAAGATCTCATTGAACGCTCTAGACAGTTGATCAGCACAGGTCTTCAGTATTTAGCCATGTACTCTATCTGGGCCGGATGCTTTTTGTAGGCTCACCCTCTTCAAGGAGCGCACACTGGCCTTGAGACAGAAATTACAGAGTCATTGGGGGCATTGGCAGTTCACGATGGTCCATATTTTGAAGGTTAGAGATGGCATAGAAGGCATTGAGCTTAGCTGGAGGTGAAGCCCTGTTGTCGCCTCTGTTGCTTGAGTTAACTTTATAGCATTTAAGTTCTGCCACAACTGTCGATCACCCTTCCTTTATTCAAGTTTATAGTCAGTCTGTAATTGCCACTTTACCCATGAGATGGCTTTCTAGAGATCATACCTGGACTGCTTATAATCTTCTTGGTCGCCTGACTTGAATGCCTCTGACTTGGCCCTCAGCAGACTGTAGATCTCATGGTTCATCTAGGTCTTCCAGTTGGGGAAGAGTCTGAGTGATTTTGTGGGGGGCACACTCACCTACAACTGTTTTAATAAACTCTGTGACAACCATGGTGCGTTCATTCAGACCCACAGAAGGGACCCGTCTAGCCACACATGTAGCCAAAGATGTCTTTGTCATGTGATAGAAACCTTTAGTTTAACAGTTTTTGTTGTTTCCTACCTGTCTCCCTATTCACCAAACCAAACATCCCATGGAGTGATATCTTCCCTGAAACTCCATCACTCTCTCACTTCTGTATGCGCTGTTCATACATACCACTTCCACAGCTCCACAATTGTTCCTTCAGTCCCATTCAAATTTCAACTTCTTTTAGAACATAGAATTGTACAGCACAGTACAGACCCTTCAGACCACAATGTTGTGCCGACTCTCAAACCCTGCCTCCCATATAAGCCCCCACCTTAAATTCCTCCATATACCTGTCTAGTAGTCTCTTAAACTTCACTGGTTTATCTTCCTCCACCACTGACTCAGGCAGTGCATTCCACGCACCAACCACTCTCCGAGTAAAAAACCTTCCTCTAATATCCCCCTTGAACTTCCCACACTTTACCTTAAAGCCATGTCCTCTTGTATTGAGCAGCGGTGCCCTGGGGAAGAGGTGCTGGCTACCTACTCTATCTATTCCTCTTACTATCTTGTACACCTGTATCATGTCTCCTCTCATCCTCCTTCTCTCCAAAGAGTAAAGCCCTAGCTCCCTTAATCTCTGATCATAATGCATACTCTCTAAACCAGGCAGCATCCTGGTAAATCTCCTCTATACCCTTACCAATGCTTCCACATCCTTCCTATAGTGGGGTGACCAGAACTGGACACAGTACTCCAAGTGTGGCCTAACCAGAGTTTTATAGAACTGCATCATTACATCGCGACTCTTAAACTCTATCCCTTGACTTATGAAAGTTAACACCCCATAAGCTTTCTTAACTACCCTATCTACCTGTGAGGCAACTTTCAGGGATCTGTGGACATGTACCCCCAGATCCCTCTGCTCCTCCATGCTACCAAGTATCCTGCCATTTACTTTGTTCTCTGCCTTGGAGTTTGTCCTTCCAAAGTGTACCACCTCACACTTCTCTGTGTTGAACTCCATCTGCCACTTCTCAGCCCACTTCTGCATCCTATCAATGTCTCTCTGCAATCTTTGACAATCCTCTACACTATCTACAACACCACCAACCTTTGTGTCGTCTGCAAACTTGCCAACCCACCCTTCTACCTCCACATACAGGTGGTTAATAAAAATTACGAAAAGTAGAGGTCCCAAAACAGATCCTTGTGGGACACCACTAGTCACAATCCTCCAATCTGAATGTACTCCCTCCACCATGACCCTCTGCCTTCTGCAGGCAAGCCAATTCTGAATCCACCTGGCCAAACTTCTCTGGATCCCATGCCTTCTGACTTTCTGAATAAGCCTACCATGTGGAACCTTGTCAAATGCCTTACTAAAATCCATATAAATCACATCCACTGCACTACCCTCATCTATATGCCTGGTCACCTCCTCAAAGAACTCTATCAGGCTTGTTAGACACGATCCTTTCCAACAGCTTTCCCACCACAGACGTAAGGCTCACTGGTCTATGATTACCCGGACTATCTCTACTACCTTTTTTGAACAAGGAGACAATATTCGCCTCCCTCCAATCCTCCAGTACCATTCCCATGGACAACGAGGACATAAAGTTCCTAGCCAGAGGCTCAGCAATCTCTTCCCTCGCCTCATGGAGCAGCCTGGGGAACATTCCGTCAGGCCCCGGGGACTTATCCATCCTAATGTATTTTAAAAACTCCAACACCTCCTCTCCCTTAATATCAACATGCTCCAGAACATCAACCTCACTTATATTGTCCTCACCATCATCAAGTTCCCTCGCATTGGTGAATACCGAAGAGAAGTATTCACTGAGGACATTGCTCACTTCCACAGCCTCCAGGCACATCTTCCCACCTTTATCTCTAATCGGTCCTACCTTCACTCCTGTCATCCTTTATTTCTTCACATAACTGAAGAATGCTTTGGGGTTTTCCTTTACCTTACTCGCCAAGGCCTTCTCATGCCCCCTTCTTGCTCTTCTCAGCCCCTTCTTAAGCTCCTTTCTTGTTACCCTATATTCCTCAATAGACCCATCTGATCCCTGCTTCCTAAACCTCATGTATGCTGCCTTCTTCTACCTGACTAGATTTTCCACCTCACTTGTCACCCATGGTTCCTTCACCCTACCATTCTTTATCTTCCTCACCAGGACAAATTTATCCCTAACATCCTGCAAGAGATCTCTAAACATCGACCACATGTCCATAGTATATTTCCCTGCAAAAACATCATCCCAATTCACACCCGTAAGTTCTAGCCTTATAGCCTCATAATTTGCCCTTCCCCAATTAAAAATTTTCCTGTCCTCTCTGAGTCTATCCTTTTCCGTGATAATGCTAAAGGCCAGGGAGCGATGGTCACTGTCCCCCAGATGCTCACCCACTGAGAGATCTGTGACCTGACCCGGTTCATTACCTAGTACTAGATCTAGTATGGCATTCCCCCTAGTCGGCCTGTCCACATACTGTGACAAGAATCCATCCTGGACACACGTAACAAACTCTGCCCCATCTAAACCCTTGGAACTAATCAGGTGCTAATCAATATTAGGGAAGTTAAAGTCACCCATGATAACAACCCTGTTATTTTTGCACCTTTCCAAAATCTGCCTCCCAATCTTCTCCTCTGTATCTCTGCTGCTACCACAGGGCCTATAGAATACCCTCAATAGAGTAACTGCTCCCTTCCTGTTCCTGACTTCCACCCATACTGACTCAAAAGAGGATCCTGCTACATTACCCACCCTTTCTGTAGCTGTAATAGTATCCCTGACCAGTAATGCCACCCCTCCTCCCCTTTTTCAGCCCTCTCTATCCCTATTAAAGCACTGAAATCCAGGAATATTGAGAATCCATTCCTGCCCTGGTGCCAACCAAGTCTCTGTAATGGCCACTACATCATAATTCCATGTACGTATCCAAGCTCTCAGTTCATCACCTTTGTTCCTGATGTTTCTTGCATTGAGGTACACACATTTCAGCCCTTCTACCTTACTGTCTTTACAGCGTTTATTCTGCTTCTCTTTCCTCAAAGCCTCTCTATATGTTAGATCTGGCTTTACTCCGTGCAGTTCTTTCACTGCTCTATGTCCCATCCCCCTTTCATCAACCCATGCTATCTCAGTTATAATTGTTGTTGGTTCTTTTTCTATAAGACCATAAGAAATAGGAGCAGAATTAGGCCATTTGGCCCATCGAATCTGCTCTGCCATTTCATCATGGTTGATCCAATTTTTCTCTCAGTCTCAATGTCCTGCCTTCTCCCTATATCCCTTCATGACCTGACCAATCAAGAATCTATCAACCACTGCCTTAAGTATACATAAAGACTTGGCCTCTACAGCTGCCTGTGGCAAAGAATTCCACAGATCCACCACCCTCAGGCTAAAGAAATTCCTCCTCATCCCCTTTCTAAACAGATGCCCTCTATTCTGAAGCTGTGTCCTCTGGTCTTAGACTATCCCCCCCCCCCCATAGGAAACATCCTCTCCACATCCACTCTATCAAAGCCTCTCTCCAGTTGATAGGTTTCAATGTGGTCCCTCAACATTCTTCTGACTTCTAGTGAATACAGGCCTGCAGCCATTTTCAGCACATCCTTTCTGATATAAGGGGTCCAAAACTGCTCACAATACTCCAAGTGAGTCCTCAAACATGCTTTATAAAATCTCAATATTATGTCCTTGCTTTTATATTCTAGTCCTCTTGAAATTAATGCTAACATTGCATTTGCCTTCTTCGCCACAGACTCAACCTGCAAATTAATCTTTACGGAATCCTGCCAAAGGACTTTCAAGTCCCTTTGCACCTCAGTATTTGTATTTTCTCTCCATTTAGAAAATAGTCAACCTTTTCATTTCTTCTACCAAAGTGCATGACTATGACCAACATTGCTGAGTGGTGTGGGCTGAACTACCTGCAGCTCAACATCACTAAGACAAAGCAGTTGGTGGTGGACTTCAGGAAGGTGGAATCACCCTGCATTCCTATCTCCATCAAGGGAACGGATATGGAAACTGTCCAGGACTACAAATACCTGGGAACGCACCTGGACAATAAACTGGACTGGACAAAAAATACAGAGGCTCTGTACAATAAGGGACAGAGATGACTATACTTCCTGAGGAGACTCTGGTCATTCAAAATCTGCAGTATTGTGCTAGAGATATTCTACAAGGCTGCTATACTTGCAATGTTGACAGAAAATTTCAGTTCAGCCACTGTAAAGTCATCATCCCTGGCTCTTTCAAACATCTCTTGTTTCTCACAAATCTTCCTACTATCCTTCAAAATACGATGCCATCTCTTAGTATACTCATTCCCTAAATTGTCTAGACCATGTATCTTTGTAAACGTGTTTCCCAGACATTCTGCATTTTCTTTGTCTGTTGCAGCCAAATTTCTATTCTCCACTAATGCTGGAATCTGGTTATAACGTCCAACACAATTCACTTTCGTTAGCATTCTTTACACCACTGTCCTGTCAGTTTCCCTCCCTACTGATGTGCAAAATCCCATCTAAGTTGCCCTTTTAGCATTCCTAATAACTCTGCTTGTTATTGCTCTTTTTTTCTGAAAATTCAGCGAGGTTTCTTGCTTTAATCTACGTTTCAAAATACGAAATGCCCATCTCCGTTCTCTGATAGCCTCCGCACATTCCTGTGTCCACCAAGGAATACATTTCTTACCAGCTCTCCAGGACACCAAAGGAATGGTTTCATGGGCCACAAACTAGAAATTATATTCAGATAGCCTTTTTCTATGGTATTACCTAGAGACAATAGATCTGGAGGAGGTGGTTAGAGAGGAGATTAATGCAATAGAAGGGAAGGACATTAGCCGGGAGGATGTGGAATCGATATGGGTAGAGCTACATAACACTAAGGGGCAGAAAACACTGGTGGGAGTTGTGTACAGGCCACCTAACAGTAGTAGTGAGGTTGGGGATGGTATTAAACAGGAAATTAGAAATGTGTGCAATAAAGGAACAGCAGTTATAATGGGTGACTTCAATCTACATATAGATTGGGTGAACCAAGTTGGTAAGGGTGCTGAGGAAGAGGATTTCTTGGAATGTATGCGGGATGGTTTTTTGAACCAACATGTTGAGGAACCAACGAGAGAGCAGGCTATACTAGACTGGATATTGAGCAATGAGGAAGGGTTAATTAGCAATCTTGTCATGAGAGGCCCCTTGGGTAAGAGTGTCCATAATATGGTGGAATTCTTCATTAAGATGGAGAGTGACATAGTTAATTCAGGAACAAAAGTTCTGAACTTAAAGAAGGGTAACTTTGAAGGTATGAGACGTGAATTAGCTAAGATAGACTGGCAAATGACACTTAAAGGGTTGACGGTGGATATGCAATGGCAAGCATTTAAAGATCGCATGGATGAACCACAACAATTGTTCATTCCAGTTTGGCAAAAGAATAAATCAAGGAAGGTAGTGCACCCGTGGCTGACAAGGGAAATTAGGGATAGTATCAATTCCAAAGAAGCAGCATACAAATTAGCCAGAAAAAGTGGCTCACCTGAGGACTGGGAGAAATTCAGAGTCCAGCAGAGAAGGACAAAGGGCTTAATTAGGAAGGGGAAAAAAGGTTATGAGAGAAAACTGGCAGAGAACATAAAAACGGACTGTAAAAGATTTATAGATATGTGAAAAGAAAAAGATTGGTTAAGACAAATGTAGGTCCAACACAGACAGAAACAGGTGAATTGATTATGGGGAGCAAGGACATGGCAGACCAATTGAATAACTACTTTGGTTCTGTCTTTACTAAGGAGGACATAAATAATCTTCCGGAAATAGTAGGGGACAGAGGGTCCAGTGTGATGGAGGAACTGAGGGAAATACATGTTATTAGAGTGGTGGTGTTAGGTAAATTGAGGGGATTAAAGGCAGATAAAGCCCCAGGGACAGATGGTCTGCATCCCAGAGTACTTAAGGAAGTAGCCCAAGAAATAGTGGATGCATTAGTGATAATCTTTCAAAACACTTTAGATTCTGGACTAGTTTCTGAGGATTGGAGGGTGGCTAATGTAACCCCACTTTTTAAAAAAGGAGGGAGAGAAAACCGGGGAATTATAGACCGGTTAGCCTGACATCGGTGGTGGGGAAAATGCTAGAGTCAGTTATCAAAGATGTGATAACAGCACATTTGGAAATTGGTGTAATCATTGGACAAAGTCAGCATGGATTTGTGAAAGGAAAATCATATCTGACGAATCTCATAGAATTTTTTGAGAATGTAACTAGTAGAGTGGATAGGGGAGAACCAGTGGATGTGGTATATTTGGATTTTCAAAAGGCTTTTGACAAGGTCCCACACAGGAGATTAGTGTGCAAAATTAAAGCACATGGTATTGGGGGTAAGGTATTGATCTGGATAGAGAATTGGTTGGCAGACAGGAAGCAAAGAGTGGGAATAAACGGGACCTTTTCAGAATGGCAGGCAGTGACTAGTGGGGTACCGCAAGGCTCAGTGCTGGGACCCCAGTTGTTTACAATATATATTAATGACTTAGATGAGGGAATTAAATGCAGCATCTCCAAGTTTGTGGATGACACGAAGCTGGGCGGCAGTGTTAGCTGTGAGGAGGATGCTAAGAGGATGCAGGGTGACTTGGATAGGTTAGGTGAGTGGGCAAATTCACGGCAGATGCAATTTAATGTGGATAAATGTGAGGTTATCCATTTTGGTGGCAAAAATAGGAAAACAGATTATTATCTGAATGGTGGCCAATTAGGAAAAGGGGAGGTGCAACGAGACCTGGATGTCATTATACACCAGTCATTGAAAGTGGGCATGCAGGTACAGTAGGCGGTGAAAAAGGTGAATGGTATGCTGGCATTCATAGCAAGAGGATTCGAGTAAAGGAGCAGGGAGGTACTACTGCAGTTGTACAAGGCCTTGGTGAGACCACACCTGGAGTATTGTGTGCAGTTTTGGTTCTCTAATCTGAGGAAAGACAACTTTGCCATAGAGGGAGTACAAAGAAGGTTCACCAGATTGATTCCTGGGATGGCAGGAATTTCATATGATGAAAGATTGGATCGACTAGGCTTATACTCTCTGGAATTTAGAAGATTGAGGGGGGATCTTATTGAAACGTATAAAATTCTAAAGGGATTGGACAGGCTAGATGCAGGAAGATTGTTCCCGATGTTGGGGAAGTCCAGAATGAGGGGTCACAGTTTGAGGACAAATGGGAAGCCTTTTAGGACCGAGATGAGGAAAAACTTCTTCACACAGAGAGTGGTGAATCTGTGGAATTCTCTGCCACAGGAAACAGTTGAGGCCAGTTCATTGGCTATATTTAAGAGGGAGTTAGATATGGCCCTTGTGGCTAAAGGGATCGGGGGTATGGAGGGAAGGCTGGTGCAGGGTTCTGAGTTGGATGATCAGCCATGATCGTACTGAATGGCGGTGCAGACTCGAAGGGCCGAATGGCCTACTCCTGCACTTATTTTCTATGTTTCTATGTTTCTAAATTGTCTGTGACACTCAGTGGGAAATTTTCCCCTCTTTGCCCTCGTAAAACACAATATAGTATCTGAACCCAAATTCTAACAGTGAACCTTGATCTCTACAAAACAAAAGACTGGGACAAGATCACTTCCCATACAATCAGTCATTACATCATTAACAAGCGCAGCAGGTGGAGCAGAGATAAGAATCTAGCCCAGACGAGAAACCCCCACCTTTAGCAATATCCACCCTTGTCTTTCTTCCATCACGTAAACAAGTTAAATCATATTTTTCCAGGAACTCTTCTACTGCCGCTCTATTAGCATCTGTAGTCTTACTGCCCCACAAACCACTATCTGCATTAAAGTAACTACAAAAAAATAACTTTACCAGAATAATTTCCCACCATTCTCCCCAAGCCTCCCATAGACAGTTCCCGATCTGGATTATATAAATTCAGAATTGTGATCCCACCCTGTGGATATAGCAATTCAATAATTATGCATTCGGTGTCCTCTGGAGAAGGCAAAATTCTATACAATAAACCCACCTTCACAAAGGTGGTACAGCCACTCCACCCCCCCGCCACAGCTATACGTCTATCGTATCTCACATTCTCATAACCCTGAATCTTAAACGATAAATGTGATCACAAACAAGCTTCTAGTACACAAATAACACTAAGGGTACACCAAAACTTAAACATATGCTTTAAATTCCTGTCTGTTGGCTAAAAGACTACCCACATTCTAATGAAGAACTGTAAGTTGATCGGAGAAGGTCAATGTGTAGCACCCTGTATACAATCGACCTCCAAAATCAGCCCATTCCCTCCACAATCATTCCCCAAATCTTCCCTCCAAAGTACTTCATGTACCCATTCTGCAGTAATTCCCACTGATCCCAGATACCATGATGCTGCATCCACCACTATTCTGAGTCTATCAGATTTCTTTCCTACTTGTGCTGTTCCATTAACCACAGCACATAGAAATGCAAGAAAATCTATTTTTCAAAAATCAATACCTCACTGCTTCACCTCCCCCACTCCCCGCTTGTACAACCTCTCTCCATGATTTTACTCCATCCGAATCCCTGTAAGTGTCTGTTTTAACCCGTCACCCAACAGATGTAGAGGAAGCAAATCATCATGCAGCTCCAGCATAAGAATTATGCATTAACTTCACCTTACGAATTTCATGAAACAGGGTGACCTAAATAAGCAGCACCCCCACAGCTGCAGTATCCTGCCTCAGCACCAGCTTCCCAATTCCCAAGTTCATGTTCACCTCCACATTTTGCACATCGCAATTTCCCCCTGCAAGAAGCAGCAACATGTCCCATTCGTTGACATTTGAAACACCGCAAAGGTGGAAGGTCATACATTCTGACTGAATAATTAATACAACCTAAATAGACTTTTGATGGCAGCACTTCATCAGAAAGACACAACAGAACAACTATCACATTGTTCCCCTTCTCTCCAGGTCTGTAATCATTTAGCCAAAACAACCTTACCCTCTTTCAGGTTGTCTCAGATATGCTCCACAGATGCACACTGAGCTGCATCTGTAATAACACCCAAGCCTTCAGTTTTCCCCCTACCAATACCTACAATGTCACTCCTATCCAGAGTCTTCATTTTTAGTATTTTCTCCTGTTGTTTTAAATTAGCACATGTAATCAACACTCAAAGGCATATTGCTGCTCTTAATCTAGCAATATCCTTCTGAATAGCCTTTGTCAGTCTAACCGGGTAAAGCTTTTTGTCACAATTAGATATGAAAGTAATCATCATCTTAACATTGACAGCATCTTTTACCCCAGTACGGATGCTTTTCAGTGGGTGGCCCTCCTCATCTGAACCTGTCCCCCCCCCCCCAACTAACACATTTTGCTTTTGTTTCTTTGCCAAAATTTATTCCATGCTATCACTTAAATTCCCATCTGAATGTCCCACCATTAGCTCCCCTCAATCACATTGCAGGTGCTGCTAACTGCCAGCACCCCACCCCCGTAACTCTTGCCAACGGCAGCTACAATGTCCAGAACACACTGCCCACCCCTTATCGAGCTGTGAACAAGGGCTTCTTTTTCTTCTCCTGACTGTTAATGGCGGTTGACAATCCAATTTAAAGGCGCATTACCACCACCAACTGGATTGGAGTGTGGTGTAGAGAGTTGGGAAATAAAACCTCTACTAGTCCTTTATCAAATGAAAACTAAATTATCCCAAAGAGCCCTATAGACTGCAAATAATGAAAGACAATATCATGAATTAAAGTCACTTCCGTAACTTAGTAAAGGTTTTAAATGAAATCTATGTAGCCTGCATTTGCTTTCTTTCAACCTTATCTGCTTCACATTGTAGAAGAATGTGTTCAATTGTTTCATAATGATGCCAAAACCTACACTCCCCAGAGTGATATTTTCCAACAAGTTATAAGGAATAATTAAGCATAGTATGCCCAATTCTACTAAGTTAGGTCAATATAATTCCTTCTCTTCTTGTTTTAAACCCTCTCCCATCAATCCAACAGTTTTATGTATTCTGTGAAGGTGTCTCCCCTTATCCCATATTAACCCACAAGTCCTGCCATAATCTTCTAACCTTTAGCCTCACCAACCCCTTAGCTTCTGATTTGCTAAGTGGAAGGTCGATACTCACAGCTGAACTTTTAACAGCTTTTTTTGTCCAATCAACCCACTCATTCCCCTCAACACCTCTGTGTGTAGGGACCGATAGGAAAAAGACATGTAAACCAACACTCTGAATATGAAATAAAGTATAAAGTATAAAGTTTGAAGAGTTCCCAACAGTAAATCTGACTTACTGCTAGAAAGACCTGTTTTGAAACTGAACAAGAATCTGAACAAATTGGAAATTAGCGAGGATAAATTTCCTACAAATTGATGCCAACCAAGACTGAACAAAGACTGAAGAAAAGAGCAGGATTTAATAGCATTCCAGGTGAGGAGTTGGAAATGAGTGGCAGGTGATTCCTATTAGTTGGGTGGAGACTGGGAGCTGCTTGCCTGTGCAGGACAGACAGAATGAGGCAAGAATGTTAAAAATAAATTAAAGTAAGATTAGTATAAAAGAGCAGTTGCAGAAGTAATGGGCTGAAGGACCACTTTGGTACTCTATCTCTTTATGAATTTATAAGCACCAAATAACGTGTCTGTTATATTAAAAGCTCCATCCTTTCCCTTTTTATTGAGCATCACTGTTTGCTTTGTATCGTTAATGAGTTTTACCAGAATACTAATATTGAAGTAAAGATGTTACCATAGACACAGTAAGTTTCATTAAATCCTAGCTAAGCTCCAGCAAAGCTGATCTGACACTCCAACAAGAACAATAACCAACTCTGATAAAGGACATGGATGCTTGATCATCGTTGCCAATTCTGGCTGGACGTAGTCCTGGAGTTTGCCACCTCACCATTTGAAGGGTAGATCTTTGCCCCTCCAGACAAACTCATTTTACCCCATCTCCAGTATCTTCATAGGTAATAAAGAAGAATAAAAGTAGCACAAAGATTTTTTTTTTAAATTCACTAATTTTATTCACAGCAATGCCCAGGAGATTAGCTTTTAAACCTTGAAGGTTCCAGGATAGTCCTACAGGCTTGACAACATCACGCTCTAGACATTAAAAATCATTGGGGAATGTATGAGTCATTCCTGCAACATCCTAGATGATGAACAATGTGATTAACAATGATATTGTGGGAATTACTCAGTCAAGCAATCATTTTTGTGCCTCATGCCTGAAAATTTACCTTTGTACTTGTTGCTTTGGCCCCAGACTTGATGGCCTTCAAATTAATCTGTAGGATACTGCAAAACAGATACCTTGACAATTCCGTCCTCCATCAATCTTTTTAAAAGAAGTTGCATCCTTGCATCCACGAAAACAGTGGAGGTAAGAACTTCAGTTAAAGCCACTGAACCTCTGGATCCTGCATCTTAAGAATGTAGAACATAGGATATTACAGCATAGTACAAGACCTTCAGCCCATGATGATCTGCCAGACTTTTAACCCGCTCCAAGAGCAATCCAAACCTTCCCTCCTTCATAGCCCTCCATTTATCTATCATCCATGTGCCAATCCAATAGTTCAACAGTTCCATTTAATATCAAAGAAATGTACACAATACACATTCTGAAATTCTTTTTCAAAAGTTTCTTAAATGTCCCTAATGTATCTGCCTCTTCTATCACGTCTGACAACATGTTCCACGCTACCCTCTGTGTCAAAAACTTACCACTAACAACTCCCTATACTTTTCTCCAATTGCCTTAAAATTATGACCCCTTGTATCAACCATCTTCACCTTGGGAAAAAGTCTCAGGCTATCGACTCAATCTACAGTGTGTCTCTTATCATCTTGTACACCTGTATCAAGTCACTTCTCATCCTCCTTTTCCCTAGCTCATTCAGCCTATCCTTTTAAGACATGTTCTATAATCCAGGCAGCATCTTGTAATCAATATTCCATAAAATAAATAAAGCAATATGTTACTGAAAGTGAGATTGGATAGTTATTTAACACCTCAATAATACTCCAAATCATCGTATTGAAACTGTGATGAACTTGCTTTGTAAGAAAAGTAAGTAATGTACAGAAAACAAAGTCAATGAGTAGATTTGAACAAAATAAAGATGAATTGGCTTTGATGGCAATCATTCCAAGGCCGTGACCCACCACTGTTCAAATTCCATTCCACAAAGATAGTTCTTGAGGGACAAATATACTTTCTCTCTTCTTGGCTTCTTACTCAGTTGTCGGTACTTGTTTGCCATGGAAAGTGCAAATATAAAGGAGACAGTAGAAGCTAGAATATGGAGCAACAAAGAATCTGCTAGAGTAACTCAGTGAGCCAAGTAGCATCTTTGGGGGTAAAGGAACTGTCAAAATCTCAGGTCAAAATCTTGCATTAGGACTCAATATAAACAATATCATTGGGGTTAGGTGGAAATTGCCACCAGTCTTCATGGTGCAATTCTGTTCGACTCTGATAGGATGCATTGATACATGAGACAGAGAGGGTGTCCTGGTCCATCAGCATCTGCTGCTTTCTACATTATCTAGTTATGACAGATCCAAAGCCCTTTCACACTGCACAGCAGCAGCAGGAGAAGGAAGGCAACAGATAGAAACGCAGGGAAGTTCCTATCAATATGAAGCACCCATGATCACAGAGAATCACTTCAAAATTCCACTACAGCAGCTCAGGAGAAAATGCTAACAAACTCACCAAAACCTTGTCACTCTTGGATTTGTGAATGCAAGCCTAGTGCCTGGTGATAGATAACTAGACCAAGTAGAATTTGCTTTCCCCTGGGCAATCTGTGATATCATTGTGTCTCATTCCCCCAAAAGCAGCATTCTGGAGATTGGCATTGTCCAGAAAATGACCTGAACTAGACACTTTAAGGCAGCTATAAGAGAAAATCAGAGGGTAACCTCCACACCAGCAAATTCATTCCAACAACTGAAATACACAAGTCAGGATTAGTAGCATAAGTCTCTGGAATCCCAAATACAGCAAAGAATGTTTAAGAATGCTGTCATCAACAGAAACAGAAGTGCTGAAAATGCTCAGCATCAGTGGTGAAAGGAGCAGAGTACCGATTAATCTCTACTTAACTCCTTGAGTATAGCCCAGAAGGCACTATGCATTGGCTTCCTTTCCTGAACTTGCAGCTGCTACATTGCCATCTGAAAGAAACACGCACAATCTAATAGTGAAATGAAGTCTGCCATGATCAGGGCCTTGCAACAGACGCAGCTACACATGAATGCCTTTTCCCCGTCACAATGAGAAGACTCAGCCATTGCTACCATGAATGGCATGGACTGCCTTCACCTGGCACTTTATTATTGACAGGGTTCCCTCTAAGTCATATGCTGTCCTCACTTGGAAGCATATTCCTCACGTCTTTGCTGTGCTGGAGCCGTGGCTGCAGCGGAGACGTGACATCATTTTGGGTCCCGAAATATTAGCATATTTGATTTATGATCAGAGAAGCTGAATTAATATCTTATTGTCATTTAAAATTCCTAATCTTTTATCAACTGCAGGATGTAAATGAATTAAATATGAAAGGCTGAAAGCAATTACTGTGCAAGCAAATGCACTTAGTGCTAAGGGATTAACAGATTCACCTTTGATTTGCGGAATCTATTCATAATTTTTCTCTAAGTTGAAAATTAATAGAGATGCCTGAGAGGCGGTGGCAGAACCTGTACCCTGTAAGCTATTAAGCGTCCAGCATCAGTGATTGTGACAGCATTCTTAGAGGATCACTGGAGTCTCCCTCCCCCCATTTGTGACATTTACCGGGAGTGTTAGATACAAAGGACCTGAAGCATTGTTGAGGATCCCTGTCTCCCGTCCTACAATCTCTTTGATGCACTACCATCAGAAAAGAGGTAGTACCTGGACTGCCAGGCAATGTAACAGCTTTTTCCCCCAGGTAGTGAGACTAATGAATACTTTGACACCAACAAGGTCTCATCACGAGGACAGCGAGGCTGTTTACTGTTTACCTGAGCTATGCACTGCATGCATTTTGAATATATATTTTATTTGTGGTAATATTTTGCTTTAAGTGCTGCGTGTGATGTACATTTTGTGGGTGCATCATTGTCTGGAGGAACTCTTTTTTGATTGATTGTATATATGTACACTCAGATGACAATAAACGTGAACTTGAAATGATAACATGTCATAGCCATTTTGGAGCCAAACTGTCCAAATAATAACAAGCCATTGAGCCAGGAAAAGGAGAAGGTATTTTATCTCTCCCCATGGAAGCTCCAAAAACCCCCATCAGCAGCCAATTTGTTCCTCCATGCAATGGGATCATGACATAACCATAACAAGCTAATATTCTATCAGAGCCAATACCACAATACTACTAAATGCCTGTTAAGAAAATTCTGTCAATTTTGATGAAGTAAAACCTGTGGGTTGCAGTGTTCCCTAGTCATTACAACTATTGTGGCAATGTTAGGTTACAGGATGGTTCCTTGGCATGACAATATAGTAATATTTTATTACCCGTGAAGGTACAGTCAAGGAAGTAAATGTCTTCTAACCAGTCATGAATGGTTTGGTACTAACCTTTGGGCATGGTCCATTGGTTCTAAGTCCTTCAACATATGAAAATGTGTATTACTACCCCTTAATTTCTTGAGATGGTCTGGGAGAGTAAGAGAGGAAGAGGTGTGCAGGATAATGGAGGAGGTCTGGGAAAGGGCCATAAAAAAGAACAGTGGAAAAAAATTCAGGGGTAAAGCAGCATCAGTGGAGGCAAAAGGCTCAAGCTGACATTGAGCCTTTTGATCAGGACTGAGGGGAAAGGAAAGCTTGCCAGTATATACTGTACAGATGCTGCTTAACCTGCTGAAGTTTTCTAGTGTTCTGCTTTTTGTTCCAGATTCCAGCATCTCCAGTCTCTTGCTTTCAGAATAAAGAAGATCGGTATCAGAGCCATCAATTGCACTGCAGTCCAAACCCCTAATAGCCATTAATCACAGCAGCTCATTATTTCCTCATCTGCTCTTGCCCTCTGTTTCCTCCATAGACACTCATCAGGAAAATGATATCAGTGAACAACACACAATGATGCTGACACACTTGGAAAGCCATCTGGTTGCAAAAAAACTGAGGATTGTACAGAGATCATTTGATAATTGACAGAGAAGTGTGCTGTACGAGATGAACTCATATATCTAAAATAACTTTGCCTGCTCTCTAGAGTGCCCTTATCAAACTTCTGATCGAAGCTTACTTTCAATTTAGTTATTTCTTTGCTTTGTTTTTCCTATATTCTTCATCTAAGAGTTTTTTTCTATGTTTTGAAAATCTTCTGTTTACGCTGTGTATTGCTTTTTAATTCCTAGCATGATTGCTTGGGTTTTTTTATATATAAGTATTCAATTCCTTATACACAGTCAGAAGTAGTCATTACATTATTATCCAAAGACACTAGATCTAGATACAGTACTAGATATTAGACCTAGGCCCCTGTAACACCCTGGTTAAGATTTTTACTGCTATGCTGTAGATATTTTATTTTAGCAGTTCTGTAAGAGCAGTCTGTTTGGATTTGAGCTGAGATAAGGGGTTTTGATGTTCAACTTAGGAATGTGGTGTCAGCCAATCAGGATGGTGGAATTGGGAGAAGATCCTAGAGAATGCTAGGCGGAGAGGTTTTGTGAAGGACATGTAGGAGTCGAGGTCTTTTTAGGTGGAGCTGGGAGGAGACAGGAGGGAAGATGGCTGAGGATGCCATCCCTTTTGCACGAAGTCCTTCATGCAGATGAATGGCTCCAATGCTCCTGTGGGAGACCCATTTGGTAGAGATGGATTTTGAGTGACATTTAGATGGTGGTGTTTGCTTTCACGCAGACCGAGGGTCCAGTGCGTGAGTTACAGATAAGTTCAAGATGAGCTCCAACTTATGAGTGTATTTGACTATTTAATTATAATGTTCCCTTCTTGTTTTTTTTCCTTCTTTTAATAACTCTTTGGTTAAGTGAATATTCATAAGTATACCTTCTTTATAAATGTATGCAGTGTACGATTTGTTATTTCTTGCTGACAGGCATTTGCAGGGGGCAGTAAATCACACAGCATTCACACAAACCAAACCAGTGAGTTTGGGATGTCTCGTCCAAACCGGGGTTTGTGTGGACGAGACATCCCAAACTCACTGGTTTGGTCGGACCAAAGTGGATACACCCTAGATAAACAGAGCTAGTGAAAGGTGGTTTCTCACCATGAGCTCCAGTGGCTATTAGTGAGGGGCAAATAAGCCACATTTCCAGCAATGCCCAGTAAAAAGGGGTTTCATCCCAGATTGAATTCAATGAACACTGTGTGATTTCCCTAAGAATTGATTAAGTGGGTTTGTGTAGAAGCCTGTGTTAAACTATTGTCCAGGAAAGTGATTCAGATATATGGTTATGGATGCTACAGAGATTAAGTTTTGGTGCAATTCAAAGAGATGGCCTGAAAATAATACTTGTGTTCTGAGTGGGTGAATATCTGTAGTCCAGATGAATTGTTGATTAGGATTTTCAGTGTTGTTAAAACATTAGTGAAAGTTTTGGTGGGGAAAGATATGGTGTTAGTTCAGACTAACGCTGACGTAGTGGGAGTGGATCTGCCTGTTACCCTTGGAGTACCCAGCGAGGCCGAGCCATAGGCCATCCATACTTGCAGAGAAGAAGGGAGTGTAGGTGACAGTGCCAAATTGGTAGCGAATTTCCCGTAGAGAGGGGGGAGTCTTTAAAGAAAAGTTGCTTTCGTTTCTGCAGAGTGAGGGGAAGGAGCTGTCTGATGGTCTGCTGAGTCCTTCAGCAGTTGATTTGAATTCTGAGCGCATTTTGGCTATTACATCACCGGCTGATAAATGCAGAAGTATATCTGCAGACGGCCAAAGTTATTGTAGGCTGAGAGTGTTCTCTGGAGTCAAGCCCGTACCCAGTGGGGATGAAGAATATGAGGCTTGGCTGAGCAGACTTCTCTGTTACTGGATGAATGGCAGCACTTGGATAATATGAAAAAAAGAGACTGGTAGAGAGTGTAAAGGGCCCAGCGGCTGATATAGTGAGATTTCTCAAGGAAGAAAATCCATTAGCTATGGATGCATGGAGTCGGAGGAAGTATATTGGCATGGTTAGTGGATTGGTTAACCAATAGAAGGCCGAGAGTTGGTATAAATGGGTGTTTCTCCGGTTGGCAGTCGGTAGTGAGTGGGGTGTCGCAGGGATCAGTGCTGGGCCTGCAACTGTTAACATTTACATTGATGATCTTGAAGAGGGGACTGAGTGTAGCATATCAAAATTTGCTGATGACACTAAACTGGGTGGAAAAGCAAATTGTATAGAGGATGTGGAGAGTCTGCAGAGGGATATAGATAGGTTAGGTGAACGGGCCAAGGTCTGGCAGATGGAACGCAACAGTGGTAAATGTGAGATCATCCTTTTTGGAAGGAATAATAGAAGAGCAGATTATTATTTAAATGGTGAAAGATTGCAGCATGCTGGTGTGCAGAAGGACTTGGGAGTGCTTCTGCATGAATCTCAAAAAGTTGGCTTTCAGGTACAACAGGTTATTAAGAAGGCAAATGGAATGTTGGCCTTCATTGCTAGAGGGATTGAATTCAAGAACAGGGAGGTCATGCTGCAACTATACAGGGTATTGTTGAGGCCGCACCTGGAGTACTATGCGCAGTGCTGGTCTGCATACTTGAGGAAGGATATACTGGCTTTGGAGGCAGTGCAGAGGAGGTTCACCAGGTTGATTCCAGGGATGAAGGAACTAACCTATGAGGAGAGGTTGAGTCGTCTGGGACTATACTCTCTGGAATTCAGAAGAATGAGTGGAGATCTTATAGAAACATACAAAATTTTGAAAGGGATAGATAAGATAGTAGGAAAGTTGTTTCATTGGTAGGTGAGACTAGAACTCGGGGACATTGCCTCAAGATTCAGGGGAGAAGATTTAGGACAGAGATGAGGAGAAATTGTTTTTCCCAGAGAGAGGTGAATCTGTGAAATTCTCTGCCCAGGGAAGCAGTTGAGGCTTCTTCATTGAATAGATATAAGATACAATTAGATAGATTTTTACATAGTAGGGGAATTAAGGGTTATGTGGAAGAGGTAGGTAGATGGAGCTGAGTTTACAGATGGATCAGCCATGATCTTATTGAATGGCGGGGCAGACTCAATAGGCCGGATGGCTTACTCCTGCTCCTATTTCTTATGTTCTTATGTTCTATGTCAGCTAATTACCTGCAAACTCCAGAAGATGCTTTTGGTACTGCTGGAAGTGCAGCCGATCTTAGGGTGAAGTTTAGGCACACAATCCAGGGGGAAGGAGAGAAGTTGTCTACCTTTGTTTTCAGGTTGGAGAAGCTGCTGCACTGTTTGTGTCACAAAGGGGGTATTCAACTGTCTGAGAGAAATTGCTTGAGGGTGGAGCAAGTTGTGAAGGGTGCGCTGTCACATAATGTGATTGCTCTACATATTTGAATGACCCACAAGATCCTCCCTCCTCCAACTTTTACTACATTACTCAGAGAAATTAGAGAGGAGGAAAATGCGATGGAGGAGTGGGGGGGTTCCGCCAGCAGGGCACAGTCCTCAGTAGTAGCCTCTTTTCCTAAAGTGACCCATGATGCCACACAAGTGGGGATTTCACAGGATGTTGGGAAATATCTGAGGACCGAAGTATTTTGGATGATATTGGTTGGTGCTGTCTCCCAGCCTGACAAGGCCGATAGGAAGCCGTACCCGCTAGCGGTACGTACCAAGGCGGGGGCTGCTATTGAGTGGGGTCCCTTGATTGGATAAGTGACCAATATTTTCTGTTACAACTGTGGAGAAGACAGACATTTCAAGTGGGTGTGTGAAGGACAGGAAAATGTTTAAAAAGTAAATCAGCAGGTATTCAAACAGAGAAGAAAAGAGATAAAACTACGGAGGGACTCAGTAAAGGAAGAAGCTGACGTTTTGGAGAGAATACGTTCCTATCAGTGTATCAAGGAAAATACTAAATACCAAACACTATTCAAGACGGTTTAGAGGAACCAAGTTATGATGTATCCATACAGATTGAAGGTGTTTATGCTAGAGCAGTACTTGACACAGGTCCTCAAGTTACTTTGCTTTATATATCCTTTTGCAACTGATATTTGATGCATTTACCATTGATGCCACTCAGTGTCCTTGTGTTTCTGGGAATTAGTACCGATGAGTACCCACACAGAGGTTACTTGTTGTTGAAGGTAGAGTGTTCAAAAGCAGATGTTGGAGTAACTGAGATTATTGACACACGCGTGTTAGTCTGCCCAAATCCGGTTGAAAAAGGTGGAGCTTCCATTCTTGTGGGAACAAATACTGCAATTCTGAGAAGGCTCCTGGGAGCATGCAAGGAGAAAAATGGAGAGGACTTTTTGAAGACCTTGTTCATTCACCCTGTGTTCAGAGCTACTTTTAAGAAGATGCAAGTTTCTCCTAAGCAGGATGATGAGCAGAAATGAGGAACTGTGCGGTGCAGCCAGTCTAATCCCGATATGTTATGTCATGGAGGAGTAGCTAGAGTGACAGGAACCCCAGAATTTGCCAGAATGTCCGAGGAGTAGAGTCCAGTGTGCGAGTTACAGACAAGTTCAAAATGAGCTCCAAATTTGGTGCACATTAACTATTTGATTATAATGGGGTCTTTTTGTTTTTTTTCTTTTCTTTAATAACTCTTTGGTTAAGTTAACATTCATAAATATACTTATTTTATAATTGTGTGCAGTGAACAATCTGTTTTTTCGTGCCAATGGGCGATTGCGGGGGCAGTAAATCATACAGCATTCACACAAACCGGGAACTGTGTGGGTGAGACATCCCAACCTCACAGATTTGGCGGGACCAGGGTGTATACATCCTAGACATACGGAGCTTGAGAAAGGTGGATTTCTCACCGTGGAATTCAGAATTCAGCCGCATTTCTACAGACTCCCAGCAAAATCAGAATCAGAATCAGAATCAGGTTTATTATCACCGGCATGTGACATGAAATTTGTTACCTTTGTTAAAATTTGTTTAAAATGGGTTTCTCCCCCATATCTGGACATAAAATAATCAAGGCATCTGAGTTGAGGTTAACAGTTAAAGTGGAGAGTTTGGGAAGGAAACTGGATTAACATCTCTAAAGTTACAGTTAAATCTGACCCCATCTGCTTGTTCAGTGGGAACAAAATAAATTCCAAGGGACAGTTTGAAAAAATCCTGGTACCATTCCAACAATATTTATCTCAGCTAACATCAACAACAGGTTAGTTGTACATTTTAAATACAAGAGATTCTGCAGATGCTGGAAATCTAGAGCAACACACACAAAATGCTGGAGGAACTCAGAAGGTCAGTCAGTAGCTATGAAAAGGAACAAACAGTCAAAACTTTGGACCGAGGCCCTTCAACAGGACTTTTGATCCAACTAGATGAAGGGACTCAACCTGAAATTTTGACAGTTTCTTCTCCTCCACAGATGATGGCTGGCCTGCTAATTGGACATCTGTCACCTTTGTTTTTGGTGAAATCATTCTGGGTAAAATCTGACTCTTATGTTTACAAATCTAAGTTATGTTTTAACAAAATCATTGGGATGTCTTCAGGACTTGGAAGAATTGATAAGTATGAAGGTTATTTTCTTCTTAACTGGAATACATTATGCACATCAATTACATCTGCTGAGTGGATGATTACATAATCTACTTCATAGTTTCTCTGTGTGCTGATTGTGGTGGTCTATTTTATAACAAAATGGTGTAAGACTATTTGGAATGAGGGATGGGGCAGTGGATTAGCATTTATATTCACATAACATCTGTGCACATTACGATGGAGATCATAATGCAAATAATGTACATCTCAGCACATTGTCTGTCTCCACTTCAGTGCCTCCTTATGAAATCATAGAATCATTCTACTTAGGAGACTAATCAGCCCATCATGGCAGTCTTTGAAAAAGCTGTTCAGTCAGTCCCATTCTCCCAGTATTTTCCCACAGCTCTGCAATTGGTTTCCATTCAAGTACTTATCCGGTCCCTTTTGAAATTTACTATTAAGTCTGCTTGCTACACCCTTACAGACAGTGCAATCCGAATTACATTAACTTAGGTGATTCAAGCACCTCTCCTCACAGCTACTCTAGTTTTTTTTTGCATATTATTCTAACTGTGCTTAATTGTGTAAGATATCTACTACAACATTAAAGCTCAGTATAAATCAGATTTTGCTCTCTGGACCAGCAGATCACTAGAGTCTTTGAGCTCCACACCTTCTCTTTGTTCACATCAGGCAGTGCCAGAATTCATATATACCATCTTTTACAATTCTTTCAGCATGAGCATGTCTCCTAATAAAATTTAAACTATTCCCTAGACTCAGTGGGGATTTATTTGTCGAGAGCTAGGAGATCATTATTTCAGCTGGCACCAATGCTAATAATAACATCAAACAATTCTCCCTCTTAAAACTCCATTTTTGCTCCAATAATGAGAAGATTCAATCTTCAGTGATTTCATGGAAAAGAAAAAAACTTGATTAAATTGAGTAGAGACACATTCCAGATTATTCGAATGCATAGACATTCTGAATACACCTTTTGAATTTTAAATCCATAAATCATCTACATCTCAAGAAAGAATTCCAACCTCAGGAGACTGATTGCTCAAGATAAATTCAGGCTCATTTTTAAATGGGCTTAATTTTTTGCTAATTAATACATGGAAAAGACATGAAGGATCGAACAGGAGTGGGCCATTCAATGCATTGACACGATCCATTATTCAAAACGAAAGTAGTTGATCTTCTGTGCTCTCCTCACCTACCAATTAATTCCTGTCTTGGGATTTCTGATAGAAGGAAGCATCCTTCTACTATTGACCCTGTAAATCTCCGAAAGTTTCAATGGAATCACCAATTATTGCTCAAATTTCTAGGGAATATAGGCCTGATCAACTCAAATTCTCCTAGGTGAACAAATGTTGCAAAAACAAGTGGCCGCTATTTATATAGTGGTAAAATATCCCAAGATGTTTCAAATGCATTATCACACAGAAGAATTGTGTTGAGATATTTTTAAGTTAAGTGTTCAAAATTCGCATTAAGTTTATTATCAAAGTACATATATGTCACCAGACACGACCCTTAGATTCATTTTCTTGCAGGCATACTCAATAAATCCAATAACCATAATAGAATCAATGAAAGACTGCACCAACAAAGCGGACAACAAATGTGAAATGAGAGCAAATTGTGCAAATTCAAAAAAAAATAAGAGACCAAATTGTACAAATTCGAAAGAAAAAAATAATAAATAAATAAACAGTAAATATCCAGAACATGAGATGAAGAGTCCTTGAATGTGAGTCCATAGAATGTGGGAACTGGTCAATGATAAGGCAAATTAAGTTGAGTGAAGTTATCCCTCTGGCTCAGGCACCTGATGGTTGATAAATAATAACTATTCCTGAGCCTGGTGGTGTGAGTCCAGAGACTCCTGTACCTTCTTCCTGATGCCAGCAGTGAAAAGTATGCATGTCCTGGTGGGTATCCCTGATGATGGATGTTGCTTTCCTGCTCACTGTAGATGTGCTCAATGCTGGGAAGCGCTTTACCTCTGATGGACTGGGGTCTCCCATCCACTACATAATGTACTGGTTAGGCACAGGAGTACATTCACCCAGAGACTCATTCCACCGAGATACAACACTGAGCGTCATAGGAAGTCATTCCTGGCTGTGGCCATCAAACTTTACAACTCCTGCCTTGGAGGGTCAGATACCCTGAGCCAATAGGCTGGTCCTGGACTTATTTTCGGGCATAATTTACATATTACTATTTAATTATTTATGGTTTTATTACTATTTAATTATTTATGGTGCAACTGTAACAAAAAAACAATTTCCCCCAGGATCAATAAAGTATGACTATGACTATGACTATGTATCCACTACTTCTTGTAGGATTTTCTGTCCAAGGGCATTAGTATTTCCATACCAGGTTGTGATGGAGTCAGTCAATATACCCTCCACCATAAATGTACAGAAGTTTGTCAAAGTTTTAGATGTCATGCTGAGTCTTTGCAAACTCCTAAGGAATTAGAGGCACTGCCATGTTTTCTTCATAGTTGCACTTACGTGCTGGGCCCAGGACAGATCATCAGAAATGGTAACTCCAAGGAATTTAAAGTTGTTGACCCTCTCCATCGCTGATACTCCGAGGAAGACTGGCTCATAAACCTTTGGTTTCCTTCTGAAGTCAATAATCAGCTCATTGGTCTTGCTGACATTCAGTAAAGGGTTATTGTTGTGGCACCACTCAACCACATTTTCAATCTCCCACTATATGCTGGTTCGTCACCAGCTTTGATATGGCCCATGTGATTTCGTCAGACTCTTAAATATAATTTTGGAGCTGCGCTTAGCCACACAGTCATAAGTGTAAAGTGAGTAGAGCAGGTATCTAAGTACAAGGCCTTGTGTTACACCTGTGCTGATGGAGGTTGTGGAGGAGATGTTGTTGCGAATCTGAACTGACTGGGGTCTGGTAGGTGAGGAAATCAAAGACAAACCCAGGCCATGCTTTTTTCTCGCTGTTGCCATCAGGTGGAAGGTGCAAATGCTTCAGGACTCACACCACCAGGTTCAAGAACAGTTACTACCCCTTAACCATCAGACTCTTGAACAAAAGTGGATAACTACACACGTTCTATTTCTGGTGTTCCCATAACTGGAAAGGACTCTTTATCTTGAAATTTCATACACCTTATTTATTGCTATTTATTTATTTATATTTGCATTTGCACAGTTTGTTGTTCATTCATCTTGTTTACAATTAATGTTCTGTAAATTTACTAAGTATGTCTGCAGGAAAAAGAATCTCAGGGTTGTATGTAGTGACCTGTATGTATTCTGATAACAAATTGTACTTTGAACTTTGATCTTCAAGCAAAGAAATATTGAGGCCATGGTCTTGAAGCTTATTGATTAATTTTGAAGGGAAGATAGTATTGAATGCTGAGTTATAGTCGATAAACAGCATCTGGATGTACGCATCTTTGCTGTCCAGATGTTCCAGGGTTGAGTGAAGAGCCAATGAAATGGCATCTGCTGTGGACCTGTTGTGCTGGTTGGCAACTTGAAGTAGATCCAAGTCACATCTTAGGCAGGAGTTGATATATTTCATCACCAACCTCCCAAAACATTTCATCAGTGTGGATGTGAGTTCTGCTGGAAGCTAGTCATTGAGGCAGATTATCACCTTCTTCCTAGGCTCCTGTATAACTGAAGCCTGCTTGAAGCAGGAGGGTGCCTCAGACTGCCAAAGCAAGAAGTTAAAGACTAAGTGAACACCCCAGCTAGTTGATCAGCGCAGGTATTTAGTGCTTGGTGAGGTATACCATCTGAGCAGGGTGCTCTCTGCGGGTCACCCTCCCGAAGGATGCTCTCATGTTGGTCTCAGGGACTGAACTCATAGGATCTTCGGGGGCTGTGGAAGTTTGTGATGGTTCCTCTGTGTTTTGACGGATAAAGTGAGCATAGAAGCATTAAGTTCATCTGAAGGTGAAGCCTTGTTGTCACCTATGTTTCTAGATTTCACCTTGTAAGTGGCGAAAGCATTCAAGCCCTGCCATAGTTGTCAATCATCCTTCAATGTTTAGTCCGGAATTGCCACTTTGCCCATGAGATGTCGTTCTGTTGATTGTTCTTGGACCTCTTTTGACTTCCTTGGTTGCTAGTGAATGAATCATATCTGGCCATCAGCAGATCATGGATCACTACAACACTACAGACAATATCCATGAAAATAAGTTTTAAGTAAAAATTTAAAGAGAATCAAATTGGGAGTTATATTCAGGCCTCTGAACTGTAGCCAGGATGGGGATTACAAATTGCAAGAACAAAAGAAAAGCCATGTAAAAAAGGGCAATGTTACAATCATTGTGGAGATTTCAAAATGCAGGTATTTTGGGAAAACAAGTTGGTTCTAGATCACAAGAGAAGGAATTTCATAGAATGCATATGAGTTGGCTTTTCAGAGCAGCTTATGGTTGCCTCCCTGGTTGTTGTGTAATGAAACAGATTTGATTAAGGAGCTCATGGTAAAGGAACCCTGAGGAAACAGTGATTATAATTCGTATGATAGAATTCACCCTACTGTTTGAAGAGAGAAGCAAAAACTGGATTTATTAGTATTACAGTTAATTAAAGCTAACTATAGAAAAATGAGCGAGGCGCTGGCCAGAGTTGATTTGAATGGGATAGTAGCAAACAACAGCAATGGACGGAGTTTCCAGAAGCAATTTAGAAGATGCAGGATTCATTCATCCCAAAGTAGAAAAAGTATTCTAAAGGGAGAATGAAGGAACCGTTGTTGACAAGGGAAGTCAAAGACAACAGAAAAGCAAAAGAGAGGGCATAGAGGCTCGCTAAAATTAATGGAAAGCTAGAGGATTGGGAAGTTTTTCAAAAACCAACAGAAGGCAAATAATAAAGCAATAAGGAGAGAAAAGATGAAATATAAGACCATAAGACCATAAGATATAGGAGCAGGATTAGGCCATTTGGCTCAACAAGTCTGTTCCACCATTTCATCATGGCTGATCCAATTTTCCTCTCGGCTTCAATCTCTTGCCTCTCCCCATATTCCTTTATGCCCTGACCAATCAAGAATCTATCAACCTTTGCCAAAAAAAAATATATATATACACACACAAACACACACACACACACACACACACACACACACACACACACACACACACACACACACACACACACATATATATATATAAGCTCGGCCTCCACAGCTGCCTGTGGCAAAGAATTCCACAAATTCACCACCCTCTGGCTAAAATATGAAGGTGGTATAAAAGAGGATACCAAAAGATTTTTTTGATATATAAACAATAAAAGAGAGGCAAGAATTGACATCAGACCGCTGGAAATTAATGCTGGAGATGCAGTAATGAGGGATAAAGAAATGGCGGGCAAATTGAACAAGTATTTTGCATCAGTCTTCACTATGGAAGAGACTAACAGAGAGTGTCAGAGGCAAAAGTGAGTGTAGTCACTATTGCTAAGGTGAAGGTGCTTGGGAAGCTGAAAGGCCTGAAGATGGATAAGTTACCTGAACCAGATGGACTACACCCAGGTTTCGAAAATAGATAGCTGAAGAGATTGCAGAAGCTTTAGTAGCAATCTTTCCAGAATCACTAGATTCTGGAATGGTTATAGAGGAGTGGAAATTTGAAAATGTCACTCCACTCTTTAAGAAGGGAGTGAGGCAAAAGACAGGAAATTATAGGCCTGTTATCTGACTTCAGTGGTTGTCAAGATGACCTTTATTAAGGATGAAGTTTCAGGGTACTTGGAAGCACACAAGAAAATAGCCTTTGAAATGTTGTGGAATATTGGTAGCTGGGGTTGGCTATTTGAAAGTTCGGTTGATTGCTGAACTTGGTAAAACAGTTGCAAATGTTTTGGCTCCAATTGAGAAGCCATCTTGAGTGTTCAATTGAGGATGTTGTCTCCTCAGAATGCTGGCATATATAATCCTCTGGGGTTTGGAGATACCAAGAGACAAATGAAGGCTTTAATAGGAGTTGAACTGAGACAAAAGCACAGTTGATGGTATATAGGCTCAAATAAATACACTTAGCATTGGAGCTGTCAGAAAAAAATTCATTGAATATGACATAAAAATGTGAAAATTGTAGAATTTACTCTTAAGTAGCTCAGATAGGCTTTGGATAGGAAAGGAGAGTGGTGATAATGTACAAGGAAGTCTTTTTAAACAGAAGCTTTGATTATTATGTCCAACCCTGAATGGGCCAAGATATGAATGAAGAGTTATGAAGAGTTAGTGAGAAACTTTACTAAGTGTGAACATAGCAGGAAGTAGGACTGAGAGCAGGATGTAAATATCAACATATGGCTGTGATCAAAAAATGATTTTAATAAGTCTCAAAGTGGAAAACAATATTTCTTCATATTGAAATCCATCTATTATATTGCAACTTATTCACTTAACCTATACATTCTTCACAACATCCATGCATCTCTTGCATGGTTTAGAAACATAGAAACATAGAAAATAGGTGCAGGAGTAGGCCAATAGGCCCTTCAAGCCTGCACCGCCATTTATTATGATCATGGCTGATCATCCAACTCAGAACCCCGCCCCAGCCTTCCCTCCATACCCCCTGACCCCCGTAGCCACAAGGCCATATCTAACTCCCTCTTAAACATAGCCAATGAACTGGCCTCAACAGTTTGCTGTGGCAGAGAATTCCACAGATTCACCACTCTCTGTGTGAAGAAGTTTTTCCTAATCTCGGTCCTAAAAGGCTTCCCCTCTATCCTCAAACTGTGACCCCTCGTTCTGGACTTCCCCAACATCGGGAACAATCTTCCTGCATCTAGCCTGTCCAATCCCTTTAGGATCTTATACGTTTCAATCAGATCCCCCCTCAATCTTCTAAATTCCAACGAGTACAAGCCCAGTTCATCCAGTCTTTCTTCATATGAAAGGCCTGCCATCCCAGGAATCAATCTAGTGAACCTTCTTTGTACTCCCTCTATGGCAAAGATGTCTTTCCTCAGATTAGGGGACCAAAACTGCACACAATACTCCAGGTGTGGTCTCACCAAGGCCTTGTACAACTGCAGTAGTACCTCCCTGCTCCTGTACTCGAATCCTCTCGCTATAAATGCCAGCATACCATTCGCCTTTTTCACCACCTGCTGTACCTGCATGCCCACTTTCAATGACTGGTGTATAATGACACCCAGGTCTCGTTGCACCTCCCCTTTTCCTAATCGGCCACCATTCAGATAATAATCTGTTTTCCTATTTTTGCCACCAAAGTGGATAACTTCACATTTATCCACATTAAATTGCATCTGCCATGAGTTTGCCCACTCACCCAACCTATCCAAGTCACCCTGCATCCTCTTAGCATACTCCTCACTGCTAACACTGCCGCCAAGCTTCGTGTCATCCGCAAACTTGGAGATGCTGCATTTAATTCCCTCATCCAAGTCATTAATATATATTGTAAACAACTGGGGTCCCAGCACTGAGCCTTGCGGTACCCCACTAGTCACCGCCTGCCATTCTGAAAAGGTCCCGCTTATTCCCACTCTTTGCTTCCTGTCTGCTAACCAATTCTCCACCCACACCAATACCTTACCCCCAATACCGTGTGCTTTAAGTTTGCACACTAATCTCCTGTGTGGGACCATGTCAAAAGCCTTTTGAAAATCCAAATATACCACATCCACTGGTTCTCCCCTATCCACTCTACTAGTTACATCCTCAAAAAATTCTATGAGATTCGTCAGACATGATTTTCCTTTCACAAGTCCATGCTGACTTTGTCCGATCATTTCTCCGCTTTCCAAATGTCCTGTTATCACATCCTTGATAACTGACTCCAGCAGTTTCCCCACCACCGACGTTAGGCTAACCGGTCTATAATTCCCCGGTTTCTCTCTCCCTCCTTTTTTAAAAATTGGGGTTACATTAGCCACCCTCCAATCCTCAGGAACTAGTCCAGAATCTAACGAGTTTTGAAAAATTATCACTAATGCATCCACTATTTCTTGGGCTACTTCCTTAAGCACTCTAGGATGCAGACCATCTGGCCCTGGGGATTTATCTGCCTTCAATCCCTTCAATTTACCTAACACCACTTCCCTACTAACATGTATTTCACTCAGTTCCTCCATCTCACTGGACCCTCTGTCCCTTACTATTTCTGGAAGATTATTTATGTCCTCCTTAGTGAAGACAGAACCAAAGTAATTATTCAATTGGTCTGCCATGTCTTTGCTCCCCATAATCAATTCACCTGTTTCTGTCTGCAGGGGACCTACATTTGTCTTTACCAGTCTTTTCCTTTTTACATATCTATAAAAGCTTTTACAGTCCGTTTTTATGTTCTCTGCCAGTTTTCTCTCATAATCTTTTTTCCCCTTCCTAATTAAGCCCTTTGTCCTCCTCTGCTGAACTCTGAATTCCTCCCAGTCCTCAGGTGAGCCACTTTCTCTGGCTAATTTGTATGCTACTTCTTTGGAATTGATACTATCCCTAATTTCTCTTGTCAGCCACGGGTAAACTACCTTCCTTGATTTATTCTTTTGCCAAACTGGGATGAACAATTGTTGTAGTTCATCCATGCAACCTCCACCGTCAATCCTTTAAGTGTCATTTGCCAGTCTATCTTAGCTAATTCACGTCTCATACCTTCAACGTTCCCCTTCTTTAAGTTCAGAACCTTTGTTTCTGAATTAACTATGTCACTCTCCATATTAATGAAGAATTCCACCATATTATGGTCACTCTTACCCAAGGGGCCTCTCACGACAAGATCGCTGATTAACCCTTCCTCATTGCTCAAAACCCAGTCCAGAATAACCTGCTCTCTAGTTGGTTCCTCGACATGTTGGTTCAAAAAACCATCCCGCATACGTTCCAAGAAATCCTCTTCCTCAGCACCTTTACCAATTTGGTTCACCCAGTCTACATGTAGATTGAAGTCACCCATTATAACTGCTGTTCCTTTATTGCACACATTTCTAATTTCCTGTTTAATACCATCTCCGACCTCACTACTACTGTTAGGTGGCCTGTACACAACTCCCACCAGCGTCTTCTGCCCCTTAGTTTTACGCAGCTCTACCCATATCGATTCCACATCTTCCCGGCTTATGTCCTTCCTTTCTGTTGCGTTAATCTCTTCTTTAACCAGCAACGCCACCCCACCTCCCCTTCCTTCATGTCTATCCCTCCTGAATATTGAATATCCCTGAACGTTGAGCTCCCATCCCTGGTCACCCTGGAGCCATGTCTCTGTGATCCCAACTATATCATAATCATTAATAACAATCTGCACTTTCAATTCATCCACCTTATTACGAATGCTCCTTGCATTGACACATAAAGCCTTCAGGCGCTCTTTTACAACTCTCTTAGCCCTTGTACAATTATGTTGAAAAGTGGCCCTTTTTAATGCTTGCCCTGGATTTGTCGGCCTGCCACTTTTACTTTTCTCCTTTGTACTTTTTGCTTCTATGCTCACTTTACACCCCTCTGTCTCTCTGCACTGGTTCCCATCCCTCTGTTGTGAACTAACCTCCTCACGGCTAGCCTCTTTAATTTGATTCCCACCCCCCAGCCATTCTAGTTTAAAGTCACCTCAGTAGCCCCCGCTAATCTCCCCGCCAGGATATTGGTCCCCCTAGGATTCAAGTGTAACCCGTCCTTTTTGTACAGTTTATTTAACTTCCTCGACTGAGAAATGGCCATTTTCTTTTTTAAAAAATCTGTTTGACACAGCTTAATAATCTGAATTTAAATTCTTCAAATAAGGAGGGCTTGTGCCTTTTCAAAAGAAAAAAAAAGATGAAGGAGTTTCAAATATGTCTACTTCTGGTATGATTTGAAATGGGACAAGTGAATCAGAATCAGAATCAGGTTTATTATCACTGGCATGTGTCCTGAAATTTGTTAACATAGCAGCAGTTCAATGCAATACGTAATATAGAAGAAAAGAAAAAATAAATAAATACATTACAGTATATGAATATTGAATAGATTTAAATTGTGCAAAAACAGAAATAAAATATATTTAAAAAGTGGGGTAGTGTTCACAGGTTCAATATCCATTTAGGAACGGGATGGCAGAAGGGAAGAAGCTGTTCCTGAATCGCTGAGTGTTTGTCTTCAGGCTTCTATACCTCCTACCTGATGGTAACAGTGAGAAGCGGGCATGCCCTGGGTGCTGGAGGTCCTTAATAATGGACGCTATCTTTCTGAGACACCGCTCCTTGAGGACGTCCTGGGTACTCTGAAGGCTAGTACCCAAGATGGACCTGACTAAATTCACAATCCCCTGCAGCTTCTTTCAGTCCTGTGCAGTAGCCAGCACCGCGCCCCCCCCCCATTGTGGCGATAGGCAAATTGCAGTGGGTCCAGGTCCTTGCTGAGGCAGGAGTTCAATCTAGTCAGGACCAACGTCTCAAAGCATTTCACCACTGTAGATGTGAGTGCTACTGGGAGATAGTCATTAAGGCAGCTCACATTATTTTTCTTTGGTACTGGTATAGTTGTTGTCTTTTTGAAGCAAGTGGGAACTTCTGCCCATAGCAGTGAGAGGTTGAAAATGTCATTGAATACTCCCACCAGTTGGTTGGCACAAGTTTTCAGAGCCTTTTCAGGTGCTCCATCAGGACCTTCCACCTTGCGAGGGTTCACCCTTTATAAGGACAGCCTAACATCGGCCTCTGAGACAGAAATCACAGGGTCACCAGGTGTAGCAGGAATCTTTGCAGCTGTAGCTATATTTTCCCTTTCAAACTGGGCGTAGAAGGCGTTGAAGTCATCTGGTAGTGAAGCATCGCTGCCATTTATGCTATTGGGTTTTGCTTTGTAGGAAGTGGAGCCAGCCACTCCACTTACAGCAAACAGGTTTATCCTTTAACTAATCTAATGATGACTTATCCTTTCATTTTCCATATTTAGTCTCCAGTAGCTGGGTTTCCTTAGACCTGGGGAACATGGTAGCTCAAACAGGAATAAATTTACAAAGCATGTGTAATTCTGAGACAGGAGAAGGAATGTTTTCCCCAAGCCCAACTATTTCCATTCCATTTCAACACTCCCCACTTCAACCATACTGAATCTACTGCCCTCAGCTTTCTGACCATCATGTACGCTCCTCCACTATTCTTTATTTTCCAGACCTATATTCAGGATACTATCTTAATCACCTCTTAGCATCCTATGCATTTAGGATCACTAGACCACCATGGGACCGTCCCAATATCCCACCATCTGATTCTTCCTCCCTTAAGAACTGGTTAACAGACAGGGATCAAGAGAACGGTAGGGGGCGGGGGGAGGTGAAAGGGTGTAACTGTTCTATTTTGTGTTTGCAGGTGAACTTGTAGGGTACATAATCAATAATGGTCAGTGAAAATACAGAGTGAATATCAAATTAATAGCAAACTCAAACAACTGCCAGCAATGTCCTGACATCAGAAAGAAAAGGATTCAACTAATATTAAAAATGAATAGTTATGATAATAAATTAGATGTCTCCTTAAACTTCAGAAAACTTAGCATTTTCAATACAATCCATAAAACAGGAAAGTATCTTTCAAATCTATTTTGTTCACAGGAGCTTGGGAAATAAACCTCTTGGATGAGTAAACAGCATAACTTAACCTTGATTTGTTTTTTTACCATTTAGCTCAAACAATGAGTCACAATTCCATGTGGAGGGGAAAAAACTATCAGCCTCTGAAGCCTTGTTTGACTGAAACAAAGAAGTCCTGCCAACCATTTTCTCATACAACTGCCCTTTCTCAGAGGACAAAAGAGGATGAAAAATATCAGCCCTTTCAGGAGGATTAAAAACTCTTTAGTGCACTAGCTGATAGCACATTCAACATGATTGCTGAAAAACACAGCTAAATTGAAAAGCTGACGCTGGTTCTGTATTATCAGCCCAGACCTGCCTTACAGTCTTCACTATCTCTTATTAACATGCTGCTGCAGACGTATCAGCCACACAATACAAAGCAACAGTTTGTCAAAAGAAACTAATTTTCCACATTGTTCTTAAATATGAAGACATTTTAGTCCGTTTTATAGTTCAATTGCTGGGTGGAGCCCATGGCTCTAAAGGAATTGAGTAATTTTGATGGGCTCACTTGGCAGTAGAACCGATAACACAATGGCTTTTGTACAGATTTACCGAATGATTACTGACAATTTCTCTTGCTCCAATATAGCCAGACAGCTTGTAGGCATTCTTCATAATGGCTTCCTGGCTGTTTAAAATTATGGAAATCTATGTAGAAAGAGATAAGCGACATGGTGTAGATGAATAAAATAATTTTTCTTCCAGAGGAATCTGAATCCATGACAAATACATACAATGGTATTTTTATTAGGTACCTCCTGTACCTAATAAAGTGGCCTCTGAGCGTATGTTTGTGATCTGCTGCGGCTGTAGCCTATCCACTTCAAGGTTCAATGTGCTTTGTATTCAGAAATGCTCTTCTGTACACCACTGTTGTAACACATGGATATTTGAGTTACTGTCACCTTACTGTCAGCTTGAACCACTGGCCATTCTCCTCTGATCTCACTCATTAACAAAGCATTTCACTCACAGAACTGCTGCTCACTAGGGTTTTTTTACACCTTTCTCTAAACTCTAGAGACCGCTGTGCATGAAAATCCTGGGAGATTCTCAAACCATCCTATCTGGCACCAACAATCTTTCCATGGTCACTTAAATCACATCTCTTCCCCATTCTGATGTTTGGTCTGAACAACAACAGAACCTCTTGACCATGTCTGCATGCTTTTTTTTGCACTGAGTTGCTGCTACATGATTAGCTGGTTAGATATTTGCATTAATGAGCAGGTGTACAGGCGTACCTAACTCCATATAGACAGTCCCAAGCTCAGCTGTGAAAGAAGCAGGATTGGGCATGGAGATAGCAACCCCATCCCATAAAAATCCAGTGTAACAGAAGCGCCAACAAAAGCTGCAAAGAGCTCATCCCTGGGAGCGGAAGGATAGATTAGATTATGAGGACACACAGTCCTCTTTTATTGTCATTTAGTAATGCATGCATTAAGAAATGATACAATGTTCCTCCAGTGTGATATCACAGAAACGCAAGACAGACCAAGACTGAAAAACTAACAAAAACCACATAATTATAACATATAGTTACAACAGTGCAAGCAATACTGTAATTTGATAGAAGAACAGACCATGGGCATGGTAAAAACAGTCTCAAAGTCTCTCGAAAGTCCCAACATCTCATACAGACAGTAGAAGGAAGAAAACTCACCCTACCATGAGCTTCCAGTGCCACAACTTGCTGATGCAGCATCCTGGAAGCACCCGACCACAGTCCGATTCTCAGTCCATCCAAAAAACTTCGACCCTCTGACCAACCCTCCAACATCGAGCACTGAGCACCATCTCTGCCGAGCGCTTCGACCCCAGCCCTGGCCACCAGCAACAGGCAAAGCCAAGGATTTGGGGCCTTCCCCTCTGGAGATTCTCGATCACACAGTAGCAGCGGCAGCAAAGCGGGCATTTCAGAAGTTTCTCCAGATGTTCCTCTGTGCTTCTCACATCCGTCTCCATCAAATCAGGATTGTGCACGGCCCTTATTTAACAAATACGATATCATTGCACCAGAGAGGCCGCATGCGCTGCGTCGCGCCGCCATCTTCTCCTCCCTAACGAACATAGCAAATACATGGTCTACATCGGGGGATAACTTGAAAGACTGGTCCGGGACAGATGACTCTGGGGAGCTGCTTTCAGCCTATGACCCAATAGGTGTGATGGGCTGAAAAAAAGGAAGTACAGATGTACCTAATAATGTGGCCACTGAATGTATCTCCCTCACATAAGCACCAGGACAAAGCCAAAATATTAATTTAAGCAAGGTTAAAGATATTTGAATGAAAATTGAAGGAGTCGGAATCCAGATGCAAGCATTTAAGTATCAAATACCTTCAGTTAGCATTGAAATAGGAATCCTGAAATTTCATAAATTCTTCAACTGATGAGTTAAGAATCACAGTCAGCCCACAGAAATAACTGTTAAATTGAGCTCTTGAGAAATAATCTCACTGTGTTAGCAAGCGGAATAAACTTCTAAGAGAATACTGACCCCGGCACAAAGATCCAATGAGTGTTGTCTTCTGGGACGTGATGGGTAGTTCAAAGCCCCCCTAAAGAGAGAGCCTTAATGATTGAACACATCTTCAAAAAACACACCAGATTTCCCAAGTACCTTGAAGGCACTTATCCACATCAGCAATTCCTCTGATCCTCCATTGTTTCTGATTTGTCACATTGCATGTCTGAAGTCTAGCTCCTAATAAGTAGAAAATTCCTAGCAATAACCAATTGGGAATACGGTTGTCTTTTGTCCATTTACTAGCCACATGCTCCAATCTGATCATGTTTGAGACCAAACCTAGACATCCTATTTGGTAGCTTCCAACCAGATGTCATTAACATCAATTTCTCTAACTTCTGGTCATTTCTGCCCCTCCCCCTTCACTGTTTCTCCATTCCCCATTCTGTTACCCCTCTCACCACTTCACTTCCCTTCATCTGTCTATCACCTCTGTCTGGTGTCCCTTCTTTTCCTGTTCTCCCATGATCCTTTCTCCTCTCCTATCAGATTCCTTCTTCTTCAGCCCTTTACCTTTTCCACCTATCAACTCCCAGCTTCTCACTTTATTCATCCACCCCCCCCCACTCCACCCACTTACCTTCCCCCTCACCTGGCTTCACCTATCATCTTCCTGTGTGTATTCCTTACCCTCCCCTCACCTTCTTATTTTAGCTTTGGCTCAAAATGTCGATTCTTCATTCTTTTCCAAAGATGCTGTTTGAACTGCTGAATTACTCCATCATTTTGTCTGTGCCACTCTAGATTTCCAGCATCTGCAAAATCTCGTGTCTACTATTTGTGTCTGAAATGCGTTTTGAAGCCCATATTCTCTACATTACCCAGACTGTCATTTTCCTCCTCGGTAAGATGGCCTAACTCTGCTCCCCTCCCAGCAAATCGGTGCTGACATCTCATCAAAGTCATTATTAGTGATAACTTTCACTCTTCTCAATGCACTTCTGTGCATCCTCCTATCTTTCAGCCCCCATAAGCTTGGACTCATCCAAAATCACCGAGTTAAATTCTAATTCACAGGAAATCACCATTATTCATCATGCTTACAATCACTTCTAATTTGGCAAAATTTCATGTTGTTTTCAAATCCACCCAGGGCTTCAAGCCTCCCCATTTCTGTAAATTCTCCCAGTCCCAAAACCGTCCTAAATTATTATAGCTATAGTTATTGGCCTTTTGCACAATATTTTCATGGATTCAGAGTTCTGAAATTCCTTCCCAGAGTATCTCCATTTCTTACTTCTCCTTAATGTCTTTCTCTTATATTCCCTACTATGACTTGATGAAAAAGTACTTTCTTTTATGATGCTCCTGTGAAGCACCTTGAGATGTTTTAATGTATTAAATGGGTTGTACAAATCAAAGTTTTACTTGCTGTATAGTTCAAGGTCACTTCATATGGTTCACGGAGCATTTGGCTTGATTTTCAGTATCCTCCATTAGGAGTACGAAACTCCTTTCCATCCACAAATTTAATATCGCCTCAAGATTTCTTCACTACACAGAAGTAATGGAATCCAAAGGACATCAGGATGACCCTTTGATATTGCCTCAGTCTTTAATCTCCAAACTGGTAACCTCCTGACAATCTTTCAAAATGAAATTGATTACACTCCAGTAGAACTTTCACAATTCTCTTTCATGGAAGGAACTCTCAGACAAGAACTCCAGGCAATAGAATTGCACACAGGCCGGTGCATTGTTTCCTCGTTCATGTCATATGTAGCAATTTTTCAAACTAAAATAACCAAATTGTAGGGTTACATACAATTTATAAACCTGGTGAGGTACTCCAGGCTTGTTCAGGCTGATAGTCAGGCCAAAGGGCGTAGCAGCGTCTGAGAATTTGTTCAGCATCAACTGTAGATCACTATCTTTGTGCGCCAGGAGCGCACAGTCATCAGCAAAGAGGGTTTCTTGAATGACTGTATGGAGGCACTTGGTCCGTGCGTTCAAGCGGCAAAGGTCAAAAAGAGAGCCGTCCGATTGGAACCTGATGTACACTCCCTCCCTCAGACCTTGGACAGCATGTGACAACATGCAAGTGAAGAACAGATTGAACAGGACTGGGGCTAGTACACAGCCCTGCTTCACCCCATTGGAAATGGCAAATACAGCTGACGTATCACCACTGCAAAGGACCTGTCCTGTCATTCCGTCGTGGAGCAGCTGAGTCATCTTCATGAATTTCCTTGGGCATCCATAACGTCTCAGGATGATCCAGAGAGCCTCCCTGTTTACAGTGTCAAATGCCTTTGTCAGGTCAATGAAGACAGAGTAAAGAGGCTTGTTCTGCTTGACGCACTTCTCCTGGACTTGCCTCACGGCAAATATCATGTCTACTGTACTCCGTTCTGGCCAAAAGCCACACTGCGCCTCCGGGAGGTTCCTTTCCAAGACAGTGACAAGTCTGTTCAGGAGAATGCAGGCAAAAGTCTTGCCTGCGATGGACAGTAGCGAGATACCCCTGTAGTTTCCACAGTCTGATTCGTTTCCCTTGTTTTTGTAGAGAGCCACACACGATGAGGGCATCGCGGAAGTCATCAGGCATCTCCTCTGTGATCCAGATGTCTTCCAGGATGTCTTGGAACGCCTGTAAGACATTTGGGCCTAATGCTTTGTAGATCTCGGCAGGAATGCCATCCTGCCCTGTTGCTTTATTTGAGTCCATCTGCGAGATCACTCTCTTGATCTCATCAGTGGAGGGCGGCAGGTCTAGGTCATCCAGGACTGACTGCTAAGGGATCTGCTGTAAGACATCAGGATCAGCTGTGGACGGCCTATTGAGTAGGTTGGAAAAGTGTTCAGCCCAACGGTTTTTCAGTCCTTCCTGGTCGTTGATCAGGCTCGACCCATCAGATGACAGCCCGTCCAAACACCAACCCCATAGAACCAAAAATCACTGTTGACGACACCCAGCTGACAAATGTAAACAGCTTCAAATACTTGGGAAGCATCATCTCGAGTGATGGGTCTTTGGACAGAGAAATTGACTCCAGGATCAGCAAGGCCAGCCAGGCTCTGGGGAGGCTGTGTACCAGACTGCTCAATCAACACAACGTCTGCATCTCCACAAAGCTGAAAGTCTACAGAGCTGTGGTCATCCCTTCTCTCCTATATGGATGTGAGATGTGGACTCTGTACCGACGACACATCAAACAACTGGAGAAATTTCACATGCATGCCCTTCGCTTTGTCCTTGGCATTCATTAGCAAGACCGTGTCTCCAACCTGGAGGTCTTGGATCGCGCGGAGTCCACCAGCATTGAGTCCCTGATCATCAGATCCCAGATGCAGTGGGTGGGACACGTCATCAGAATGGACGACCACTGTTTGCCTCGCCAGCTGCTCTATGGTGAACTGGAGACCGGAAAGAGGCCGCAAGGTCATCCACGCAAGCACTACAAAGACGCTGTGAAGGAAACCCTACGCTACTGTGACATCTCGCCAAGGGAACTAGAAGCTGCGGCTGCTGACTGAACCCGCTGGTGAGCCCTGTGCTATGAAGCCTACACCAGTTTTGAAGACAGGTGCTGCCAAAAACTGATGGAAAACCGTGAGGGGCGTCACAGAACAGCAGCCACAATTATTACAACAACGGACTTCCAGTGCCCCCATTGTGCTAGACTCTGCGCTTCCAGACTGGGACTGCAGAGCCACCTCCGTGTCCACAGATGAACTGCACCGCCGCGTGTCTTCTTCCAATCCGAAGGATTACCACTATAAACCTGTGCAATCTGTTGCAGAACCCTTTCCTTACATCCGGTCAAGTAACAATAAAGATTCCTACCTCTCTACTCAATTAAAATAAGTCTTAAAATCTAGATACAAAAAATTCTGTGGATGCTGGAAATCCAAAGCAACACACACAAGATGCTGGAGGAACTCAGCAGGTCAGGCAGCATCTATGGAAATGAATAAACAGTTGACGTTTTGGGCCGAAATGATTCTTCTGGACTGGAAAGGAAGGGGGAAGACGCCAGAATAAAGAAGGTGTGGGGAGGGAAAGGAGGTTAGTGTGAAGGTGATAGGTGAAGCCAGGTAGGTAGCAATGGTAAAGGGTGGGAGAGGAAGGAATCTGATATGAGAGTGGACCATAGGAGAAAGGGAAGGAGGAGGGGCACGAGGGAGAGGTGATAAACCAGGTGAATTTAAGTGCAGGGTGGAAGTTGGAGGCAAGGCTTATGAAATTAATAAGCTCAGTATGGATGCGTGAAGCAGCACCAGAGCAGTTGTCAATGTAACAGAGAAGGAAGTGGGGAGCATTACTGGAGAAGGCTTGGAACATAAACTGTTCTACATAGCCCCTTTGACCAAGTTTCTGTTTATTTGCCCATTTGATGACGCTTCTGTGAAATGTCCCATATAATTCTTAACAAAAGTAAGTTCTTCTTATTGACCCCAGCCTCTGGACTTCTTTCCAATTTAGCCTTAAGTTTCTCCTGCCCAATGTTTCCTCTAACTTGTGTGCACAAAAATCTTGTGCTGTGCCATTTTTTTGCCCAATGACAACACATGCGTATACATGTTTAACAGTATTCATTTTAACAGCAAGCAAAACACTGTCAATAAGAACTTTGATCTCCTCTGGGTTTGACCATTTTCACTCTCATTCATCTGCAGTCACACAAAATATATGTAGCAGGCCTGTATTGGATAATGAAGGATTTTCCCACCAGAACTCTTGTACATATGCGATTTGCTTGCTAAATGATGCTTTAAAAAGTTACGTTTCCAAATGTCGCTCCACTTCTTCCCACTTGCATATTCTCCAGCATCTTCTGCATCATGACAATACATGCAGCTAACACCAATTTCTGTAATGTACATAAATACTTCTTGTAGCTTCACATTCCTGATTGACAGATGACACAATAGCCACAGCTCTACACACTGTCCTTACGCACCTGGAGAGGAGGCATGCTTATGTGAGAATGCTGTTCTTGGACTACAGTTCAGCATTCAACACCATAATTCCCTCCAGGCTCGACAAGAAGCTCAGAGACCTCAGCCTTCACCCTGCCTTGTGTAGCTGGATCCTGGACTTTCTGTCCGATCACTGGCAGGTGGTAAGAGTGGGCTCCTTCACTTCTGCCCCTCTGACCCTGAACACAGGAGCCCCTCAGGGCTGTGTCCTAAGCCCCCTCCATACTCACTGTATATCGATGACTGTGTCGCCACCCACAGCTCCAATCTGTGAACTAAATTTGCTGATGGCCTAATCTCAAATAATAACAAGGCAGCCTACAGAGAAGAAGCCATCACCCTGACACAGTGGTGTCATGCAAACAATCTCTCCCTCAATATCACAAGAACAAAGGAGCTGGTTGTGGACTACAGAAGGAATGAGACAGGCTAATCCCTATTGACAGCAGTGGATCTGGGGCTGAGAGGGTAAACACCTTTAAGTTCCTTGGCACACACATAACCGAGGACCTCATGTGGTCTGTACATACCAGCTGTGTAGTGAAAAAAAACACAGCAGTGCCTGTTTCACCTCAGACTGTTGAGGAAGTTTGGTATGGGCCCCCAACTCCTAAGAACTTTCTACAGGGGCACAAATGAGAGCATCCTCACTGCCTGGTATGGAAACTGTACTTCCCTCAGTCGCAGGACTCTGCAGAGAGTGGTGCGGACAGCCCAGCACATCTGTAAATGTGAACTTCCCATTATTCAGGACATTTACAGAGACAGGTGTGTAAAAAGGGCCTGAAGGATCACTGGGGACACGAGTCACCCCAACCACAAACTGTTTCAGCTGCTACCTTGCAGGAAATGGTATTGCAGCATAAAAGCCAGGACTAATAGGCTCCAGGACAGATTCTTCCAGCAGGCCATCAGACAGATTAATTCACACTGATATAATTGTATTTCTATGTTATATTGACGCTCCTGTTGTACATACTATTTATTACAAATTACTATAAATTGCACATTGCACATTTAGACAAAGATGTAACGTAAAGATTTTTACTCCTCATCTATATGAGGGATGTAAATAATAAAGTCAATTCAATTCATGAGCTTTCAGTGTAGCAATTTCTACTGTTTCATTCAGCTATTCTGCTTTAAATGAATTAGCAGTTCCATTGCGTTTCACACCCTTTGCTTCTTTGGAATTCAATGCAGTGAATCAAGAATCTCTTCAATAAAAACAGTATAAATGAGCCATTTCTAAAATCCACAGACAAATCCTTGCAAACTCCACATTGTTAACAACACCACCTACATCAGAAACCGGGAAAGGAAATGTTATTGTGTATGATTGTGAAATATACTTAACATGCCAATGAGGTAGAGGAGATTTACAAGGATGTTGCCTGGATTAGGGAGCATGCCTTATGAGAATAGTTTGAATGAACTCGGCCTTTTCTCCTTGGAGCAGCAGAGGATGAGAGGTAAACAACGGAAATTCTGCAGATGCTGGAAATTCGAGCAACACACATCAAAGTTGCTAGTGAACGCAGCAGGCCAGGCAGCATCTCTAGGAAGAGGTACAGTCGACGTTTCAGGTCTCTTACTAACTCTTCCTTCAGTTAGTCCTGACGAAGGGTCTTGGCCTGAAACGTCGACTGTGCCTCTTCCTAGAGATGCTGCCTGGCCTGCTGCGTTAACCAGCAACTTTGAAGAGGATGAGAGGTGACCTGATAGAGCTGTATAAGATGATGAGAGGCATCGATCATGTAGGTAGTCAGAGGCGTTTTCCCAGGGCTTAAATCGCTAACACGAGTGGGCACAGCTTTAAGGTGCTTGGAAGCAGGTACAGAGGTGACGTCAGGGTTAATTTATTTATTTATTTACGCAGAGAGTGGCGAGTCATGGACTGGGCTGCCAGCAACGGTGTTGGAAGCGGATACAGTAAGGTCTTTTAAGAGACTCTTGGATAGATACATGGATCTTAGAAAAATTGAGGACTAAGGGTAACCTTAGGTAATTTCTAAGTAAGTACATGTTCAGCAAAGCATTGTGGGTTGAAGGGCCTGAATTGTGCTGTGGGTTTTCTATGTTTCTATGTTTCTATCCCAGTCAAAAAATCATTAATCTCACCTCTACCCTACCAAGCCCTGTAATAATTGTTCAATATTTCAGTGGGATTGCCATATCTTCTTCTAAAATCTATAAAGTTTAGGTGGAGCCTGCTTATTCTCTGCTCATATAGCAAACCTGCCATCTTAGGAATCTAATGAAGCTCTGGTGCACTCCATTTATTCTAAATATTCTAACTCTGACGGGAGCTATATAGAATATTTCAGGTGCAGTCTCACCAGGGCCTTGTAGAAGTGATGTAAGACGTTCTCCCACACCAGTCAAGTTGAAATGAAATAAGAGATGACCTATCCCTTACCTCCACCCTTTCCTCACAAGAATTCAAAGCTAGCTAGGTTGTTTTGTTCCTTTGGTTTTGCTTTCCTCTACAAACCTTCAGTGTTTTAGAACATTAACTCATTGCTATCTTCTTCTGGCAAATTACACTGCTGGCATTTAGATCAGCAATGAAGGTCCTCCATCTCTGGTGGTGTTCAGGGCTTCCTTCATCATGTCAGTAGCTTCCTCTCAGTTTTCACTACTGTCAGTCACGCAAGTCTTAGGTGAAGACTCAGTAATACTGTCTTACTCAGATATAGAAGGATTCTTCACTGCTACTTCTGTAACAATTTTGCTTGAGCAGTCAGGGTTGTTAGCCCTGAACTGAACCCCTAAACCTAGAGGATGGATGGACCACTCTTAGTCTGTCCTCTACCCTTTGATCTGTTTGGCATGGGTGACTAGATCAAGAAGCAAATCATAAAACCCTGACTCCAACCAGCAAAGCTCTCCAGGTCATTCAGGCACACAAGCCTCTAAACCACGACAAGGTTGTCATCCTGTTCGAGGTCAAAGCTATCTGCTCAGTTGAATTTGATTATCCCCACATTTTTCACTCCTATTGATTACTTTCTTTTCAATTCCTCAATGGTTGATTTTTAAAAATGGCAAAAACTCAAATTACATAGCATGTCCACCAGGATAGTCGAAAGGAACAAGTAAATTTCACGCTAAAGCAAACCATCTAAATAATTGATGGTAAATGCAAGAAATATTGCTAGTGCTTTGCTCACCGCTTCAGTTGGAAGGGAGCTTATATTCCCTTCTGACACATTGTAGCTTTCAGGACTGACATGGAATTCAACGATTTCGGATAATCAACCCTTCCAGTCTTGTATCACACATCTCTATTTCTCTCCCAAAATTTCAATTGCATGTTGTCTTTCATAGGTGCTACCTGACTTGCTGAGTTCCTCCAGCATTTTGTGTGTGTTGCTGGAAAAGAATGCAATAGTTTTTGCCTTAGAATCACCACACTTTCCAAAATGCCCAATCAATATCTGTTGCTGCTGCTGCTGCTGTGATGTTCTTAATCCAACAGGATATGTATGACCTTATCAGTATGATTATGAAGCTTGCTGGTCCTTGCCTAGTCTTCTGTTGTCTTGAAGGAAGTAATGGTAGGAAAGAAACAAGTGCTCTTTGCCTCTTTTCACAATGACACTGATATTGCTGGTGTTGTACATTTGATGAAGGATTTCTTTGCTGATGAGATAGAAACTAAGATTTGCTATTCCATTTGCTTGCTGAGCTAGAATTCTGCCTGTCCAATTAGTTTGCTGGTCACACTTAAATCAACATAATTTAAAAGATTTTTAATAGTTCCTGGCTCAAACGTTGCCAATGTTTTGAAGCTCACTACTTAAGGATAAAAAATGACTGTTGCTACACAACTTAAACATTTGTAGAAATTTAGCCATGCCAAATTCACAGCCACAGGGGGAAAATATTTGTTGTTTGCTCCTATAATCTGAACAAACATTTTATTGCTCTATCACTGGTTTATTGACAGTGATTTCACTATTACAAATCCAGGTTAACTCTGCATTGAATATATATCCAAATGCAACACTGCTCTCCCCTGTAAATTAATTCCAAAATCATACCAAATATTGAAACAATAAGCACAAAAGTTTCTGCAAACGTTGGAAATCCTGTGTAACATGTTCACACACACAACATGCTGGAGTAACTCTGCAGGTCGGGCAGCACCTATGGAGAGCAAGAAAGGGTCTTGGTTTCAGGCTGAGGCCCTTCATCAGAGGTGTTTCTGATTGAAACAATAAGGGTCTTTTAATAATCTGGATCCCTGCCCCCATACAAGACCAAAACAGGCCTTTCAATCCACTGAGTCCACAATACCACAGTAATCCATTGTATTTGTCCCACAGTCCCTTCAATTTCTCTCGATTATGAAAGGTCTTCAGCCTGAGACATTAACTTTGTTTCTCTTCTCATTGATGAGGCCTGATTTGCTGAGTGTTTCTAGTATTTTCCTATTTATTTTAGATTACCAACATCTGCAGGTTTTTTTTTATTTTCACTAAATCCACCAGATTCTACCACTCTGAAAACACATGAGGTAACTATCCTTGGCCAACTAACCTACCAACCCACACACATCAAAGTTGCTGGTGAACATAGCAGGCCAGGCAGCATCTCTAGGCAGAGATACAGTCGACGTTTCAGGCCAAGGCCCTTTGTCAGGACTAACTGAAAGAAGAGCTAGTAAGAGATTTGAATGCGGGAGGGGGAGATCCAAGATGATAGAAGACAGGAGGGGGAGGGATGGAGCCAAGAGCTGGACAGTTGATTGGCAAAAGGGACGTGAGAAGATCATGGGACAGATGGCCCAGGGAGAAGGAAAAGGGGGAGGGGGGGAACCCCAGAGGATGGGCAAGGGGTATAGTGAGAGGGACAGAGGGAGAAAAAGGAGAGAGAGAAAAAGAATGTGTGTATATAAATAAACAATGGATGGAGTACGAGGGGGAGGTGGGGCATTAGCAGAAGTTAGAGAAGTCGATGTTCATGCCATCAGGTTGGAGGCTACCCAGACGGAATATAAGGTGTTGTTCCTCCAACCTGAGTGTGGCTTCATCTTGAAAGTAGAGGAGGCCGTGGATAGACATATCAGAGTGGGAATGGGACATGGAATTAAAAGGTGTGGCCACTGGGAGATCCTGTTTTCTCTGGCAGACAATGTCTATCCATGCCCTCTCTACTGTAAAGATGAAGCCACACTCAGGTTGGAGGAACAACACGTTATATTCTGTCTGGGTAGCCTCCAACCTGATGGCATGAACATTGATTTCTCAAACTTCAGTTACTGCCCCACCTCCCCCTCGTACTCCATCCGTTGTTTATTTATATACACACACATTCTTTTTCTCTCTCTCCTTTTTCTCCCTCTGTCTCTCTCGCTATACCCCTTGCCCATCCTCTGGGTTTTTCTGCCCCTCCCCCTTTTCCTTCTCCCTGGGCCTCCTGTCCCATGATCCTCTCATATCCCTTTTGCCAATCAACTGTCCAGCTCTTGGCTCCATCCCTCCCCCTCCTGTCTTCTCCTATCATTTTGGATCTCCCCCTCCCCCTCCCACTTTCAAATCTCTTACTAGCTCTTCCTTCAGTTAGTCCTGACAAAGGGTCTCGGCCCGAAACGTCGACTGTACCTCTTCCTAGAGATGCTGCCTGGCCTGTTGCGTCCACCAGCAACTTTGATGTGTGTTGCTTGAATTTTCAGCATCTGCAGATTTCCTCATGTAACCTTCCAACCGGCAAGTCTTTGAGGAGTGAGTGTAAACCAGCCCAGACTGAGGAAACCTACACAGTGAGAGGGAGGAGGTTCATACCCAACACTGACAGGATTGGAGATCAGGATTGTGAGGTCACAATTCTACTCACTGTACCACTGTGCCACACTCCTCCCCCTGCAGTTCTCTTCCAGCCCCAAAGCATAGCACTTGCTCTTCCCTATCCTCACCTTCAATATAGTCTCAGCTCATTGCTTTAATATTTTAATAACCATTAATTGAATCCCATTTGGAAGGTGTGATTTATTTATGTGAATCATATTTAATTATGCTGTTTGCTGTTCAATACTGATTTAATCTGCCTTTTCCTATCTATATACCTAATCATTAAATCATTAATAATATTTTTATTTCTGCTCGTCTTTTGATAATTGCATCCCTCAGTGTTCATTACCACTGTCTCCTGGGGCATGGAGATTTTATATATTTTATATTCTTCATTGTGAATTGCTGACAATCTCAAGAGGGCTCATATGCGTCTGGTCAGAGAGCAGGTGCTGTATGAAATCAGGATCAAACTTGGCTTTGATGATTGTCCCCATCAAAAAGCCATTGGCATTAATTGGTCAGATTTGAGCTTGAAGAATGGCTAGTTTGGTGATTTCACTGTGAATCCTTGCTGTTGGACTGACTGCTTCAAAAGAGCATCAAAAAATTTGAAAAAAAAGCCACAAGCTGTGTAAAAACAAAAAAAATGTCATTTTGAAAATGACACCAACTGACTATTTGACAGACTGTAAAAAAATACCACAGAACCTTCTTCAGATACTATCCGATGCCTATTCTACATCCCAATTAAACACGAATAAATGGAATGTCAGGTTAAACACAATGTGAAACTCAAGCTTGTGGATACAAATTAAAAATCAGAAACAGGGAAATGCATTTCAAATTTCAGATGACAAGAACAATACTGCAAACCTAGTTGTAAACAAAATACTATTAATACAACCCACACATACAGGAGAGATTATCAATGGTGAATCTTCCCCATTACACATCTCGGTCAAAACAGGAAATTGACAGCCTGAGCAGATTCAGATTAAAACTGAAAATTACCTAAAACATTTCTGGATCACCTCAAACTAATACCCACTACTAAAGTGTTTTTGAGGTAAAATCAAAATGTGTGATAATAGCATACAAGTCACTCTTTCCCTTACACAACAACAAAACAAAATAGCTGGAAGACTTACTCAACTTTTTCCAGCTGACAAATATCTTTTACATTATCTCTATCACTAGGATTACTATTTCATCCTGCCATGTATCAATGCCTTCAGGAAATGAAGAAAGAGGAGACGATTGAAAAACAACGTGCTGAGAATCAGACCTTTTGGGCATATAGGAAGTTTGAAGGTATGAGCACTGTTTGATAAACCACTGCGGCTGCAGGTATCGATTTATTATTTGGATGAGGACATTATTTTATGACAGAGTATCTTACGAGAATGTCATTTTACTTAGTATGAAGCCAAATAGAATTAAAGCAAATTGTTATGAAGGTAAACACATTGTTAATTGGAGCCACTGCTGTTAAGTTTCTGTGTTCAGTTCACTCAGTAAGGCAGCATAAGATTTGCAAATGTGCTTCTTCTATTCCATCTGTAATTAGGAAATGCAATTAGATGCTGGCAATGTGCCACTTCCACAGATACTTATTAAGATAAGGGAAGGTTCGCAGTGTGCGGCAGTAGATTCTAATCCCAAAAGTCATCACACTGTTGGGCTTTTACATAATGTTTTTGCAAGTTCTCTGTTACCTGAACCACAAATCCTTATAATCTGGAGGACATCCTTTCTAGCTGAATGACATTATGACACCTGGCAGAAAACAGGGGTCTCTTGCTCAGTGATATTTGTTAAGTTGGGATATGATTCTGATAAAACTATAATCTCTTAGAAATTAGACACTCTCATTTACCATATTTGAATAATTGGGCTCTGTAGTGTTTCCTAGCTGGAGAATCAATAAACAATAAAACTAAAAAAAAACATACATTAGTTTCCTCTCCTTCAAATATAAGATACAATTTCCTACTACTAACTACAGGCACACATTACCCTGTGGAGCCAATTACCATTTAGTCTGACTTAGTTATCTTGTCAGGATTTGCCAAAACTCTTAAGAGACAAACAGCCTTTCTGTTACTGGCTATAAGACTGATACTGTCTGTAGCTTCACCCCTAATATTTATTCTTTAATTGGGGTGTTCTATCATGCAGCTTGTCAAGACAATTAATGACACTACTCTCTTCTCAAAGGATTCAGAAGGAAGCTGTCAGCCAATTCCTCTGCTCCAGGCTGGCTCTCCTCTTTGATCTGTGTCATAATGATTGGGGACCTATCCTTCACAAGTATCCTGAACCCAACGTTGTCGATGGCTGCTTTCTCATAATTAAATTAAGTCATTCATCAATATTGAATGCAAGCATATTTAAGCATCACAAAAATATTTGTGATTCAGTGTAATGGCCCCAGGCAGATCAAACTATTTATGCTTTAGAAAGCCATTGTGTGAACTGCACAATCATGCACCTTTTGAAAAAACACCACACCTAAAGAATTTGAATCTGTATTTATGTATTTTCCTTAGAGAATCCAAGTGATATTTCTCCTTATTAGTACTCCACATGCTCATGCAGCAATAAGAGCACAGCCACTTGTATTTATACAATTCCTTTAGAATAGCAAAACACCCCACAGTGCTTCACAACCTTGTTACCAAACAGTCAGCCACATAAGGCAATATTAAGGTCAATAGCTAGTTACAATCAAAAAAGCCAAGTATTAGAAAGGATTTTTAAGGAGGAACAAAGAGGAAAGTGGCAGCGATGCTCATGGATGGAATTCCGTAGTTTGGGGCCTCAGTTGGAGGATAACCAGGAGAGCAGCATAGCAAGAACATAAGACATTGGACAGTACAGCACAGTACCGGCCTGTGATACTCTGCTGATCTTTTAACCTACTCCAACATCAACCTAATGCTTCCCTTTCACATAGCCCTCCATTTCTGTTTCATTCATGTGCCTATTTCAGAGTCTCTCAAATGTCTCATCTGTATCTGCCCTCCCCTGACAGTGTGCTCCATACACGCACCACACTCTGCGGAAAAAAATTACTTCTGACCTCCTCCTTGTACTTTCCTCCAATCATTTTAAAATTATGACCCTTTGTATTAGACATTTCCACCCTGGGAAAAAGGCACTGGCTGTCCTTTCTATCAATACCTCTGATCAGCTTATATACTTCCATTAAGATACCTCTCATCCTCCTTCACTCCAAAGAGAAAAGTCTTAGCTCACTCAACCTATCATCATAAGACATTCCCTCCAACTCAGGTAACATCCCAGTATCTCTCCTCTGCACCTTCTCTTATACTTCCTGCATAGAGTATCCAACAAATAATGAGCTGACCAGAACTGAGCACAATACTCCAAATGTGGTCTAAACAGAGTTTTATAGAGCTGCAACATTACTTCTGAACACTTTTACTCAATCCTCCAAACAATGAATTCCAAAACAACATATACTATCTTAAGTACTCTATCAACTGTGTCACAACTTTGAATGATTTATGGATATGGACTCCAAGTCCCCTCTGTTCCTCTACATCGCTAAGAATCATGTCATTAACCCTTTATTCTACCTTTAAGTCCAATCTTCCAAAGTGTATCACTTCACACTTTTCTGGAATAAACTCCACCTGCCACTTCTCAGCCCAGCCCTGTATCCAGTCGATGTCCTCTTCTAACCGATGATAACCTTCTATATTATCGACAACACCATCAACCTTTGTGTCATCTGCAAACTTACTAGCCCACCCTTCCAATACCTCATCCAAGTTATTTATAAAAATCACAGACAGCAGAAGTCTCAGAACAGATCCCTGCAGAACACCACTGGTACAAACCTCCAGCTACAAAAGTGGTGGTATACCACAGGATTTTGGACATGATTTGAAAATGGTTGTATTTAATTGTGAGCCAGCATAAATCAGCAAGTAATTGTGTCTTAAGAGAACAAAATTCAGAGGAAGGTATTTTATAACAGGGCTGGAGATTCTTGCAGCAAGGACTACCATTGGAATTTAAAAACGTAAACACGAGGAATTCTGCAGATGCTGGAAATTCAAGCAACACATATCAAAGAAGCTGGTGAATGCAGCAGGCCAGGCAGCATCTCTAGGAAGAGGTACAGTCAATGTTTCGGGCCGAGATGGGGCAATCGTCGTTTTTTTGACTTTGTCATGTTAGGCAAAGATCGCAAGACCTTACATCTGCAGACCCCAGAGCCTGCTGGCCCTGACGCTAGCAGGCATGAACTTCAGATTGCGGCTCCTACCATTGATCTCGCCGTCTCCAACATCTCAGGGCAGATTCAAAACCTGGACTCCAGCAACAACCATGGACACCTTCAAAGTGATTGGACAACCACCAACTGCGACTCCAGCCTTGAATTCCAGGCCGGGTCTTTATGTGCTACTATTGTGACTCCCGTCTCCTCTTCCCCCACCAATACTCTGCAACTCCATCTCCTTCAGATCCCACCGTCAGCTCCTGGGCCCTCAGAGGCTCCATCTTCCTCTCACCCCAACCCTCCCCTCCCCACTGACACCCCCTGCCTCCCCCCTCCCCCTTCTGATCCCAGCTCTCATCCGTGCGGGGTCTTTACCATCCCCTCCGACCTTCAACTGTTGGAGGCAGAACGCTCTGTCCTCAGTGAGGGCCTCACCTTTGTCCCCCTTCACCCACACCTCAGTGAGTTCCATGTTTGCCATGACGCAGAAATCTTCTTCCACCGGCTCCGTCTCCGAGCCTACTTCTTCGGCAAGGACTCTTCCACCCCCACCGATGACCCCTTCTCCCATCTTCAACCCTCCTCCTCTTCTTGGACACCCCATTCTGGTCTTCTGCCTGCTCTGGATCTCTTATTGCTAACTGCCAACGGGATATCAACCGTCTCGAATTCACTGCACCTTGTTCACATTCCAACCTTAATCCTTCCGAACGCTCTGCTCTCCACTCCCTCCGCACTAATCCTAACCTTACTATTAAACCCGCCAATATGGGGGGTGCTGTTGTAGTCTAGCGTACTGACCTCTACCTTGCCGAGGCACGGCGACAACTCGCGGATACCTCCTCTTATTTACCCCTCGATCGTGACACCACTAAGGAGCACCAGGCCATTGTCTCCCACACCATCACCGACTTTATCCACTCAGGGGATCTCCCATCCACTGCTACCAACCTTATAGTTCCCACACCTCGCACTTCCTGTTTCTACCTCCTACCCAAGATCCACAAACCTGCCTGTCCTGGCCGACCTATTGTCTCAGCTTGCTCCTGCCCCACCGAACTCGTTTCTGCATACCTCAACACTGTTTTATCCCCCCTTGTTCAATCCCTTCCTACCTATGTTCGTGACACTTCTCATGCTCTTAAACTTTTCAATGATTTTAAGTTCCCTGGCCCCCACCACTTTATTTTCACCATGGATGTCCAGTCCCTATATACTTCCATCCCCCATCAGGAAGGTCACAAAGCTCTCCGCTACCTTTTGGATTCCAGACCTAATCAGTTCCCCTCTACCACCACTCTGCTCCGCCTAACGGAATTAGTCCTTACTCTTAATAATTTCTACTTTGGCTCCTCCAACTTCCTCCAAACTAAAGGTGTAGCTATGGGCACCCGTATGGGTCCTAGCTATGCCTGTCTTTTTGTTGGCTTTGTGGAACAATCTATGTTCCAAAACTATTCTGGTATTTGTCCCCCACTTTTCCTTCGCTACATCAACGACTGCATTGGCGCTGCTTCCTGCACGCATGCTGAGCTCGTTGACTTCATTAACTTTGCCTCCAACTTTCACCCTGCCCTCAAGTTTACCTGGTCCATTTCCGACACCTCCCTCCCCTTTCTAGATCTTTCTGTCTCTATGTCTGGAGACAGCTTATCCACTGATGTCTACTATAAGCCTAATGACTCTCACAGCTATCTGGACTATTCCTCTTCTCATCCTGTCTCTTGCAAAAATGCCGTCCCCTTCTCGCAATTGCTTCGTCTCCGCTGTATCTGCTCTCAGGATGAGGCTTTTCATTCCAGGACGAGGGAGGTGTCCTCCTTTTTTAAAGAAAGGGGCTTCCCTTCCTCCACCATCAACTCTGCTCTCAAACGCATCTCCCCCATTTCACGCACATCTGCTCTCACCCCATCCTCCCGCCACCCCACTAGGAATAGGGTTCCCCTGGTCCTCACCTACCACCCCACCAGCCTCCAGGTCCAACATATTATTCTCCATAACTTCCGCCAACTCCAACGGGATCCTACAACTAAGCACATCTTTCCCTCCACCTCCCCTGCTTTCCACAGGGATCGCTCCCTACGCGACTCTCCTGTCCATTCATCCCCCCCATCCCTCCCCACTGATCTCCCTCCTGGCACTTATCCTTGTAAGCAGAACAAGTGCTACACATGCCCTTACACTTCCTCCCTTACCACCATTCAGGGCCCCAGACAGTCCTTCCAGGTGAGGCAACACTTCACCTGTGAGTTGGCTGGGGTGATATACTGCGTCTGGTGCTCCCGATGTGGCCTTCTATATATTGGCAAGACCCGACACAGACTGGGAGATCATTTTGCTGAACACCTACGCTCTGTCTGCCAGAGAAAGCAGGATCTCCCAGTGGCCACACATTTTAATTCCACATCCCATTCCCATTCTGACATGTCTATCCACGGCCTCCTCTACTGTAAAGATGAAGCCACACTCAGGTTGGAGGAACAACACCTTATATTCCGTCTGGGTAGCCTCCAACCTGAAGGCATGAACATCGACTTCTCTAACTTCCGCTAATGCCCCACCTCCCTCTTGTACCCCATCTGTTATTTGTTTTTATACACACATTCTTTCTCTCACTCTTCTTTTTCTCCCTCTGTCCCTCTGACTATACCCCTTGCCCATCCTCTGGGTCCCCCCCCCTTGTCTTTCTTCCCGGACCTCCTGTCCCATGATCCTCTCATATCCCCTTTGTCAATCACCTGTCCAGCTCTTGGCTCCATCCTTCCCCCTCCTGTCTTCTCCTATCATTTTGGATCTCCCCCTCCCCCTCCCACTTTCAAATCTTTTACTAGCTCTTCTTTCAGTTAGTCCTGCAGAGGGTCTCGGCCTGAAACGTCGACTGTACCTCTTCCTAGGGATGCTGCCTGGCCTGCTGCGTTCACCAGCAACTTTGATGTGTGTTGTGTGGAGAAGGATAAGTTCTGTTCAGTCTATATATGATAATTATTGTCATATTTTCAGATGATACTGCCAAAGAGCAGCACAACAAGGAGATAGTCAAAGGCTCAGAATTAGTTTCATAAGGTCCCCAAAAGTAATGGTACAGTGGCAGAAAACTAAAAGCCAACCTCTGACCTCTTCACCAGCTACATTACTTCCAGGCTGCCAAGTAATTCAGTGACAACAGCTCAGAATCTGAGTCAGAATTAGATTTATTATCACTGAAATATGACATGATTTTTTTTGTTTTGCAGCAGTAGCACGGTGCAAGGACATAAACATCTATAAATTAGAAATGTAAGTAAATAGTGCAAAAACAAAAAGGAATAACGAGGCCATGTTGACAGATTCTTGGACAGCTCAGAAATCTGCTGGCAGAAGGGAAGAAGCTGTTCCTAACTTGTTGAATGTGGGTTTTCAGAGTCCTGTACCTTCTCTCTCATGGTAGTAATGAAAATAGGGCATGCCTTGTTTGACGAGGATCTTTAATGATGGATGTCACCTTCTTGACGTACTGCCTGTTGAAGATGTCCTCAACGGTGGAGAGGGTTATGCCCATGATGGAGTTGGCTGAGTCTGTAAATAGCTACAGCCTCATGCAATATTGTGCAATGATGGCTCCATACCAGGTTGTGATGCAAACTATTAGAATGCTCTCCACCATTTGGTAGAAACTTGTAAGAGTCTTTGGTGACATACCAAATCTACTCAAACTCCTAACAAAGTGGAGCTGCTGGAATGCCTTCTTCCTGTTTGCATCAATGTATTGGACCCAGGATCGATCCCGTGAGATGCTGATGCCCAGGAACTCCACCTCTGATCTCTCAATGAGGAATCTGATGTTTGTTCTCCCTACTTCTCCTTCCTGAAGTCCTGCTGTTCAGTGCGAGATTGTTGTTGTAACGTCTCTCAACCAGCTGAACTACCTCACTCCTGTACACCTCCTCATCACCATCTGTGATCCTACTAAGAACAGTGATATCAACGGGGAATTTATAGATGGCATTTGAGCTATGCTTGCCATATTGTCATGAATGTAGAGCTGCTTAGATCCACAATTTCAAAAATGGCAAAAGTAGGAGCACTCAGTGGGACCCTGATGAAAAGCTGTAAGAATCATGAAAAATTATGCAAAGAAGGAGGCCATTCAGTCCATCATACCTAATCTGAGATTGAAAGTAGATGTTGTGGTATACTATGGCATTGGGTACAATCAGGTTGAGAAGGATAAGACAAGAGCAGAGAAAGCTGGAAACACACAGCAACTCACATAAGATTTAGAAGCAGAGTTAGGCCATTTGGTCTGTAGAGTCTTCTCTGCCATTTCATCATGGCTGATCCAAGTTTCCTCTCAGTCCCAGTCACCTGCCATTCCTCAATATCCCTTCATTCCCTACCCAATCAAGAATTGATCAAACTCCACAATAAATATACATAAAGACTTGGCTTCCACAGCTGCCTGTGGCAAAGAATTCCACAGAATCACCACTGCCTGGCTGACAAAGTTCCTCCTCATCTCCATTCTAAAAGGACGCACTGTAATTCTGAGACTGTGTCCTCCGGTCTTAGATTCTCCCACCATAGGAAACATCCTCTCCACATCCACTCTATCAATACCTTTCACTATTTGATAGGTTTAAATTAGGTCACCCCTCATTTTTTCTGTATTTCAGTGAATACAGGCCCAGAGTCATTGAATTCTCTTCGTATGACAAGCTGTTCAATCCTGGAATCATTTTTTTGTGAACACCTTTTGTATGCTCTTCAGATTCTGCGCATCCTTTCCAAGGTAAGGGGATGAAAGCTGCTCACAATACTCCAAGTGAGGCCTCACCAGTGCTTTATAAAGTCTTACCATTACATCCTTGCTTTTATATTCTAGTCCTCTTGAAAGAATGCCAACATCGTATTTGCCTTCCTCATCACAGACTCAACCTGAAAATAAACCTTTTGGGAATCCTGCACATGGACTCCCAAGTCCCTTTGGGCCTCAGTTTTTTTGTATTTTCTCTTCATTGAGAAAAAAGTCAACCCTTTCATTTCTTCTGCTAAAGTGCATGACCATACACAAATGTTTCGAAGTCCTGCTGTAGACCTACTTTCTTAAAACTACCATGTCCCTCCACCTATCTTCATATCATCTGCAAACTTTGCACCAAAGCCATCAATTCCATCATCCAGATCACAGACATATAGCATAAGAAGAATCAGTCCAAGCACAGAACCTGTGGAAAACCACTAGTCACCGGCAGCCAACCCACAATGGCTCCCTTTACTTCTGCTCTTTGCCTTCTGCCAGTCAGCCACTGCATTATCCATGCTGGAATCTTCCCTGTAATACCATGGGCTCATAACTTGTTAAGCAGCCTCATGTTAAGCCTATTCTTGCCCTTACTGGCATGTGACACAGCCAGCATTCCAGAGATTACTACCCTGGAGGTCCTGTTCTTCAGATTTCTACGTAGCTTCCTAAATTCTCTCTTTGGGGCCTCCTCAATTTGTTTATCTACTGTATGTTATCAGTGCCAATATGTACCAAGACTTCTGGCAAGATTCAATCAGTCCATATGAGTAGAGAACAAAAGGAGTTGTTCAGTTTAATGAGTCACATGACAATTGGGATCCTGATGAATAGAATGAGAATTTGAATAATGTAAGGTTTGCCAAGTTAAGGAAAAGAATGCTGGAGGGGATGTTTCCACTTTCTATACTCCCTGAGCTTGGTTCAGTCCCTTGGTTGATGCCTGGAAGTTAGCAAGGAAATTCAGACAAGAAATCGATGGGATCTTATTTGAACTGAATTCTCTTGATGGATGATACAGAAGAAGTAATTAGTGTTTTTTTAAAAAACCCATCCCTGCTACAATTTATGTCTCATTATTTCTTGGAGTTGATTTCACATCTTGGCAGATGTTAAACACATAAATCAAATAGAAACTAATTGTGTCATTTGATGAAGATGTGATTTTAACTAGGTTAGCCAGAAATCCTACCATTGATTAGGAGCATCAACCGATATGGTGATAGCGGAATTTAAAAGAACTACTTATTGTATCTGAAAAATTGCAGGTTATCAAATATTGTATTTTGCCATTGTGAGCAGTATATTTCCAAGCCAGGTTCAAATTTCAAATTCATTCTGGATTTTCTTGTGTTTCATGTCGGACAGCCATCATTAAAAAAACTTCACCAATTGTCATTAACTTTGATCTTGCCTCATTCTTTAGGATGAATTTATGGGTTGAAGAATGGAAACAATGTAGTGTGAAAGAACACGTAATTCTCTTTGAAGATAAAAGAGTTCATAGAGCCATAAATAGCCCAAGGGATTCATAAGCCAGTGAGGTTGCCAATAAGATGTTGGCTGGTGACAAAAGAGACATGTTAGAATAGGAACTGCAACACACGTAGGACTTGCTGCTCTTTGCCCCATGAGCTCATGTCTTCCCAGTGTCTATCATGGTCTCCGCTAAGCGTCAAAGGCATCGTGAGCTCATTCAAATCTCATTGTCTGCAGTGCAGGAAAAAAGTCACAGGTACCTTGAGTGCCTCACCTTTGCCGTAGAGGAAAAGCTCTGTGACTAACAATGGGGTTACACCACAATCCACTCCCCTTTCTGTCCAGTCTTCCAGACTACTCTCACATAACAAATAAAGTGCCAAAGGATAAACCAGATGAAGGATCAATAAGAAGGGTTTCACCTCTACCAGTATTCACTGCAGAAAGATGATAATGCTGGAGAATGAAATCCTCCACCACCTCACCACATCTGAATGACAAAGGCTATTTCTAGCCCTCAGGTCCTGAACTCCGTCCCAGTTTCCTACGCACAAACTTTTGACTCATAATATAGAATCCGTGGTGCAGTAACATCAAAAATTGGTCCAGCTGGGAAAGGGAGTCATTCACATTAATGCTTTTTCATCATACATTTTTATTTCAAAATAAAACTATGTGCATTACCCAGTCAAATTTTACAAGGAGAAGGAAGTTGACAGGAAAGATAAATCAGACAGTATTGAATGGCAGAACAATCTTGATGGGCCAAATGGACTATTTATGTTCCTGTGTCTTATGATCTTATTTTAATAAATTCTGTACATGCACAATGTACTGTGCTGAAAAAGAGCAGAGATGCAGCTCTGCAGAGTAAGTATACAATTTTATGCTTAAATGATTTCTATATCAGAAAATATATCTTGGTATCATATTCTCTTGGGAACATTGCTATTAGTTTGTGAATAAAGAAGTAGGACATCATTTTTGGTAATAGTAAAATCAGCAGGAGGCAGATCAAATGTATCATTTAGCGTCTTCCTTGCACATATTTGAAAGCAGAATTTACTAATAACCACAGTTTGAGAGATGGTTATTGTAAATCACAGCAGGCCCAATAGTCCTGTGACTTTTTTAATTGTTATTAAACCAGACCTACATCCCGTGATGTTGCTTTAGGTGAATTGAAACATTTTCTGGGCTTTAACAAAGAGGATATTTATACCATAGAAGGCCCGGTGGTTTGCAGTGATTGAAGTAGCCTGAATTGATTTGAGATGGTACAGTGTTCTGGGTGGTTAATTGATGTGGGATCATGTTTTTTGACTTTGCCTTTTATTCTATGAAATGCATTTATTTTAAACAGATCTTCTTTTATTTTTCCATATCAGAGAATACACATTTTTTTATTCAATTTGATTTTTTATAAACCTGTTATTAGATAGCAAGAAGGTTCATGACAAAGGGCATCAGAGGTTACAGGATGTAGGTAGGAGAATGGGATTGGGAGGGAAAATACATCAGCTTTGATCAAATGGCTGAACAGACTCAATGGACCAAATGGCCTAATTCTGCTCCTATGTCTTATGACAACCCAGATTCCAAAAGTTCAGCAAAACCTCCAGTGACCAGCTGTCATCACTCTGTATTAGAGGTTTCTGAGGATAGTCTAGCTCCTTTAGAGCATTAAAACCACTGTAATAGGTCCTAGGTTCCTAAGTTTGTCATAGTCGGGGTGGTGGTGGTGATAAGCTCCCACTACCTATAAAGTTCTCTAAATGACGTGTGACTCTAACAACCTCTGACAACCTTCACGTGTGGCCTAGCCACTAGGCCTGGCAGAACTGTTTCCACTGATAAGAGAAGGGGCAAAGGTGGACCACTGGTGCCTCAAAACCAGTTGCTTTAGGCAGGTGGGGTCATCAGCCTTGGACGGCACCCTGTCCAGGAGAAGGAAAACTGATTTTAAACCTCCATTGCCTTGCAGCCATAACCAGCCATGGGAAAGGCTTCAGGAGTAAACCCCAAGGAAGAAATCTGGAGCTGGGGACCCTAAAGCAGTTTGATGTTATTTGCAACTTCACTCTGGCAACCTCTGTGATGACACTGGTGCCAAGCTGTATTGGCGCTTGCCCTTCCCTTGGTCTACGTCAGTGACGTGGAGAGGGGGAACCCACTGCATAGGCAACAGCCTGTTCTTCAAATCTTCCCACCCAGGCTTGCACCCTGGAGAGAACACAGTCCACCAGAGGCACAAACCCATGATCCCCTGAGATCGACGGCTGCCTACTATATTTGTACTACATCCCAGTGAATACAATTTTAACTGTTTCCCATTGGTACCGGTTATTGATTTCCCAACATTGTTGCTTATTTTAACTTGCCAAATTCTAATTTCTGTTTTTTTTTTAACTTTTCTTTAAAATTATTTTGGTTATTGTGATACTTGTATCCTTATCCAGTACCAGCTTAGAATGTAATGTAACTTAGATGTGTCTGTACTTTAATTTCTTATAGGCTCACAGAGAGATATGATTCTGTAACAAGACCATTAAGCATTCCCTAGCATTAATCTGCAATAGGTCCAAAGAGCAGTTCCATCCCTTCATTATTATATGTAAGGAAACAACATGGAATGGGCTTTTTTCAAGCTTTCTCGGATGTGGAACACAAAATTAACATTTTCTTTTGTATTGCGGCAACAAATTAGGCAAATGCACAGTGATCAGAGCTGCTGTCTGGCAGGTCCAGCAACCTAGGTTCGGTCCTTTTCTCTGGTACTGTTTGTGTGATCTTTGTATATTCTTCCTTTGACTGGGTGAGTGCTCTGTTGCTCCAGTTTTCTACCTTAACCCAAAGATTGATTGGTAGGTGTCTTTTTCTTTAAAAAAAGCATTCAAAACATGACTGTAGGATTTTATTTTATCCATTAGTCTTTTGACAGCATTGACTGTTTTGCAAAACCTATTCATTACCTGTTTTCAACAATATACTTTTATTTTGCATGTCACCTCCTTCTTCTGTTCTTATTCACTGGTGTTATCTTTTGACAGACAGCAGAATTGATTCTGACAAACTTTTCATATATTGCTCCATGATTTTCTATGATGCTGTTTATAAAAAATAAGAGGTATTATACCAAGGACTTTATCAGTTTTGAGGTGACCTTCAGATCTAGGAGTACTAGAAATGGAATCTAGTACCTGTGGTAGGCTGTGATCCCAATTTGGAGTTCAAGATCTGGAGAATTACAGGAGCTTCCAATCAGAATTTTGTGGAACAAGTTAAGCACTTGCAATAAAATCTGCAAAGATAAGATTTCAAAGCATGAAAGAAAGCCTTACTTATAATATCATGAGATATTAATTATTTTAATTTATCTAAGGTCATATTGTAATCATTAGAGACATAGAAACAAAATAATAACTTCTTCAGAAAGCATTTTGCATGATTGGAGTTATGCATCCACAATATTTATTTGTGAAAGATTAGCTACAAATTTTACAATTTAAGATACTTATTTAAATCACAAATTCTGCTATGGATTCTATATTATAAGTTTTCAGTCAAAAACTGGCACACTGAAAATTGGAACTGTAGAGAAAACGTACTATTCAAGAAGAAATTTCATTGGTAAAGTATTAGAAATTCATAAGGATATTTTCAATATTTTTTTAAAACATGGAAGAAAGGTCAATTTTGAAAACATGCAAGTTATCTTTGTATCTTTTTGAAAAGGACTTCTCTACACTTAGTTCCTAAGTAGTTGCCTGCATAAATCAATATATTAATGTATTGAGTACAGAAGATGGGATGTTATGTTGAAGTTGTATAAGATGTTGTTGAAGCCTAATTTAGAGCATTTTGCGCAGTTTTGGTCACTTGCCTACAGGAAAGAGATAAACAAAGTTGAAAGAGTGCAGAGAAAATTAACATACTTAATGTTGCCGGGTCTGGAGGAACTGAGTTAATAAGGAAAGATTGAATAGGTTAGAACTATATTCTTTAGAAAATAGGAGATTGGGAGGAGGTATACAAACTTATGACGGGTATAGATAGGGTAAATGCAAGCAGGCTTTTTCCATTGATGTTGGTTGGGACTACAACCAGAAGTTATGGCTTAAGGGTGAAAGGTGACAAGTTTAAGGGAAACATGAGGAGAAACTTCTTCACTCTGAGGGTTGTGAGCGTGTGGAATGAGCTGCCAGCACAAGTGGTGCATCCAAACTCGATTTCAACATTGAAGAGAAGTTTGGATAGATGCAAAGATAGTAGGAATATGGAGGGCTATGGTCACAGTGCAGGTCAATTGGAGTAGGCAGTTTAAATTGTTTTGGCATGGAGTAGATGGGCCGAAGGGCCTGTTTCTGTGCTGTACTTCTCTATGACTCTAAGTAGGTTTTGTTTATGTTTCCCCACAAAAAGGCAAGTTAACTTTCCTACCCTTTGCCTTCATAGGCTTTTCTTAAGTTCTGATGAATATTAACCATTAGGCAAAATGTATACTAGAAGACAGATAGCAGTGTATAGTTCTATATTTGTAATAGTTTGTAATAGTAGAAATTCATTAATTATTGTCTTCACAGGAAAATAACAAAAGATACTAAGTTGATATACAATTGTTATACTCTGGATGTTTTCACATTTCTATCTGCAGTGGCAAGATATATTAATTCTAATAACTGTAATGCAATTCTTTCCCAAAGCTGCACTCTGCTTTTGCTTTCTCTTTTTACCTCTTACATTTCAAAATAACCAATTTGTACCCTGTAAGATCTTGAATTTCTAGCCATTCATTTTTTTAAAAAAAGAGAAAATGTCAGTTATTTCTAAATTGATCTACCCACACAGCATTGTTTAAGTTTAAATTATTCCTCTCTCAAGACAGTTACCAACAAAGCAGGCAGCATTTTATTGAGTTAAGCATGAATAATTTGAAACACTGTTATTATTTTATACCACCTTGACTAATTTAGAGGAAGAATAGCCAATCAAAACAGACAAAATGTTCATTTTTGTTAGTCATGAACTTCATAGTACTGACATCTAAGAAAGAATAAGTTAGTTCAAGGGACTGAGTAATGGAACTTGAATTCAACACAGTGAGGAGGTGGGTGGAAGTGTGTGGGATTTCACATTTAGAGGAGAGAAGAAACAACGGAGGACAATGTGGAAGATTTATGTCAGCTGTATTGACAGTACAGACTGAAAAATACTGTCAGATTAGAGGTGATGTGAAATACCCTCAAATGATATGATTTTCTTTGCTTTGCATTTCATGTTTCAAATATTCTTTAAATTTTAGAAACTTAAATAAACAATTGAACTAAAATTATTGATAGACAAGGAGTGTCACATAAAAAGAGATGGCGGCTTTTCCTGGGCTTATGAAGGACATTGATAAGTTGTATCGTTGAAAAACTATATAAAACACATGCTATAAAAATTCATTTGGACCTAACAGCATACGCTCGGATTGGATATCTGATACAAAGGGAAGAGGGTATGCAGCTGAATGGGATCTAAAATGGGCAAGCAGCTTAAACCTGCTTGACATGCATTGGTTGGCTTAGGTTAAAATTAATTGATTTGTTACTGATCTGGTACCTTATGTTCTGGAGATATTTAATCAGAGGAAGTATATCAATCTAGATAGAAAATATCAGTATAGATTAATGATAAACAAGAGAAAATCAGCAGATGCTGGAAATCCAAACAACACACAAAAAAATGCTGGAGGATCTCAGCAGACCGGGCAGCATCTATGGAAAAGAGTACAGTCGATGTTTTGGGCCGATACCCTGCAGCAGGAGTGGAGAAAAAAAGATGAGCTGTAGATTTGAAATGTGGGGGGAGGAAAAGGAGAATCACAATGATAGGTTTAACCGGGAAGGGGAGAGGTGAAGTAAAGAGCTAGGAAGTTGATTGGTGAAAGAGATACAGGGCTGGAGAAGTGGGAAACTAATAGGAGAGGACAGAGTGCCAAGGAAGAAAGAAAAGGGGAGAGGAGCATCCTTAATCCGTGACCCTTAGTCACAGTCTCACCCAACAATGAGTGGAAAAAGCCTACTTGCATTTACCCTATCTATACCCCTCATAATTTTGTATACCTCTATCAAATCTTCCCTCAATCTTCTATGTTCTAAGGAAAAAAAGTCCTAATCTATTCAACCATTCCCTATAACTATAACTCAGGTCCTCAAGTCCCAGCAACATCCTTGTAAATTTTCTCTGCACCCTTTCAATCTTATTTACATCTTTCTTATAAGTGATCAAAACTGGACACAATAATCCAAATTAGGTTTCAGCAACGTCTTATACAATTTCACCATTTCATCCTAACTCCTGTACTCAGTACATTGATTTATGAAGACCAATGTGCCAAAATCATTCTTTACAACCTTGTCTACCTGCAACACCACTTTCAAGAAACTATGGATCTGTTTTCACCGATCCCTCTGTTCTACCACAGTTCTTGTACAACACATATAAGTCCTATCCTGGTTTTCTTATCCCAAAATGCAACACATCACATTTGTCTGCCACTTAAATTACATCTGCCACTTTTCGGCTGGTCCAGATCCCACTGAGAGCTTTGATAGTCTTCCTTGTTGTTCACTAAACACCCAGTCTTGATGTCATCCACAAATTTGTTGATCCATTGTCATCCAAATCATTGATACAGATGGCAAACAGCAACAGACCCAGCACCAATCCCTGAGGCACACCACTAGTCACAGACCTCATCGGAGAGACAAACATCTAATACCACTCTCTGGCTTCTCCGCAAAGGCAATGTCTAATCCAAAATGTCTATCAAAAATACTTATATATCCAGTCCCTTAGAATATGTTCCAATAACTTTCCCACTACTGATGTCAGGCTTATCAGGTTATAATTGCTTGGCTTATTCTTAGAGCCTTTCTTTAATAATGGTAAATATTAGCTATCCTCCAATACAACAGCACCTCAACCATGGCTAAAGATGTTTTATTTATCTCAGCTAGGTACTCTGCAATTTCTGCACTTACCTCCTGCAGTGACTGAGTTAGCGATGGGGGTTTATCCACCCTAATTTGCCTTAAGACAGAAAATTCTTCCTCCTCTGTAATCTGTATACGGTCACTTCTATAGACACTGTGTCCGTCTCCCGAGTAAAAACAGCTGCAAATAATCTCCGCAATCACTTTCAGCTCCTCACATAGATTACCACTCAAATCTTCCAGAGAACTAATTTTGTCCCTTGCTTAATATATCTGCTTAATATGTCCGGTCAGGTCACTCGTCTGAGTGCTATTGGTACTATGTAACCCAGTACTACCTGTCGCATGGTCGGGTGGTCGGCGACTAAACCGACTCCCCCACCAGGCTTGCCTGGTGAGGAGGGTGGCTAGACACCCTGCAGGATGAAAAACAAGACCTGTCAAAGGGCGGATGAACCCTTGTCAACGGCCATCCAGCAAACACGTGCCATGAAGCGCGGAAAGAGCATCCTTTGCATCGAAGCTTTGTCTGGCCATTCACTGCAACAGAACTTCCCCCAGCCGTCTTGGAACCCGCCATGCCACTGGATCCGGGAGGGGATGTTGAGAGGGTGGGTCTGGACCTGTGCAAAGCTACTCACCTAACATCCACTCACGCACACGCTGTTCCTTTCTGAGGAGTGGGGTATCCCCACAAACCCCACTAACTGCCTGAAAGGAACCATCATCATCCTATAGGATGGATAGCCAGAGAGAGAGAATATATCTGTAGAAGCCCATATGGTTCTCTTCCACCTTGTCTGTTAGAGCAACCTCATATGTTCTTTTAGCCCACCTGAATTCCTTCTTAAGTGTTCTCTTGCATTTCTTATGCTCCTCAAGTACCTCATTTGTTCCTAACGGCCCATACCTTCTATGCACCTCCTTTTTTCTTAATGAGGGCATTAGTATTTCTCAAAAACCAAGGTTCCTTAAATCTGTTATCCTTGCTTTTATTCTGACAGGAACATGCCAACTCTGTCCTCTCAAAACTTCACTTTTGAAGCCTCCCACTTACCAAGTACATATTTACAAAAAATAACCTGTCCCAGTATTGCTATTGATCAAAATTGAGAATATACTCATTGACTTGTCCTCCATAGCCATCCAAGGCAATGAATTTCACAGATTCACCACCATCTGGTAAAGAAATTCTTCTTCCTCTCTGTTCTAAATGGACATACCTCTGTTCTGAGGCTGCACCTTCTGGTCTTGACTCCCCACTACAGAAAACATCCACTCTGTCTAGGCCTTTCAATATTTGGAAGTTTTCAATGAAATTCCACCCCCCCCATTCTTCTAAACTCCTGTGAGTACAGGCACAGAACCATCAAACACTCCTCATACATTAACACTTTCATTCCTGGAATCATTTTTCTCTGGACCCTCTCCAATTTGAGCACATCTTTCCTTAGATAAGGGGCCCAAATATGCTCACAATCCTCTCCAGTGGCCTCAGAGGTGCAATGAGACTTCCAAGTCTGAGTTTTTGTATTTTCTCTCCATTAGGAAAATAGTCTATGCCTTTATTCCTTCTACTGACGTGCGCAAACATACACTTCCCTACTCTATATTCCATCTGCCACTTCTTTTCCCATTCTCCCAATCAGACTAAATACTTTTGCAGACTCCCTGCTTCTTCAACACTAATTGCACCTCCTCCTATCTTTGTATCATCCACAAACCTAGCCACAAAGCTATCAATTTCATCATCCAAATCATTGGCATACAATGTGAAAAGTAGTAGAGCCAATACTGAACTCTTGTGGAACACCATTAATCACTGACCATCAACCAGAAATGAACCCTTTATTCACACTCTTTGCCTCCTGTCAGTCAGCCAATCTTATATCCATGCTAGTATAGTTCCTGTAATACCATGGGCTCTTATCTTGTATGTGGCACCTTGTGAAATACCTTCTGAAAACGCAAGTAAACAACACCTACTGGCTCTCCTTTGTCTATCCTGTCTGTTATTTCCTCAAAGAATTTCAACAGATCAGTCAGTTTTCCTTGAGGAAACTGTGCTGATTTGCCTTTTTTACTGTGTGCCTTGAAGTACCCCGAACTTTTATACTTAACAATGGACTCCAAGATCTTCTCAACCACTGAAGTCAGGCTAATTGGCCTATAATTTCCTTTCTTTTGCCTCCTTATCTTCTTTGCAATTTTCCAGACCTCCAGAACCATTCCAGAATCTAATGATTCTTGAAAGATCATTACTAATGTTCCCACAATCTCATCAACTTTCACTTTCACAACCCTGGGGTGTAGTCCATGTGATTTATCTACCTTCAGACCTTTATGCTTCCGAGCACCTTTTCCTTAATGATAGCAACTGTACTCACTTCTGCCTCCTGACACTATCGAATTTCGGGTATACCGCTGTATCTTCCAGAGTGAAGATAGACACAAAGTACTTATTAATTCCGTCTGCTATTTCTTTGTCCTCCATTACTACCTTTTAGTTGCCTTCCATTTTTTTTGAAAAGCTTTCCGATCCTCAAATTTCCAATAATTTTTTTCTGTATTATATGTCCTCTCTTTTGCTCTTACGCTGTCTTTGACTTCCCTCAACAGCCAGAGTTGCCTCTTCCTCCCTTTAGAATACTTCTTCATCTTTGGGATGTATCTATCTGCACCTTCAGAACTGCTTCCAGAAACTCCAGCCATTTCTATTCTGCCATCATCTCTGCTAGTGTCACATAGAAACATAGAAAATAGGTGCAGGAGTAGGCCATTCGGCCCTTCGAGCCTGCACCGCCATTCAGTATGATCATGGCTGATCATCCAACTCAGAACTCTGTACCTGCCTTCTCTCCATACCCCCTGATCCCTTTAGCAACAAGGGCCATATCTAACCCCCTCTTAAATATAGCCAATGAACTGGCCTCAACTGTTTCCTGTGGCAGAGAATTCTACAGATTCACTACTCACTGTGTGAAGAAGTTTTTCCTCATCTCGGTCCTAAAAGGCTTCCCCTTTATCCTCAAACTATGACCCCTCTTCTGGACTTGCCCAACATCGGGAACAATCTTCCTGCATCTAGCCTGTCCAATCCCTTTAGAATTTTATACGTTTCAATCAGATCCCCCCTCAATCTTCTAAATTCCAGAGAGTATAAGCCTGGTCGATCCAGTCTTTCATCATATGAAAGTCCTACCATCCCAGGAATCAATCTGGTGAACCTTCTTTGTATTCCCTCTATGGCAAGGATGTCTTTCCTCAGATTAGGGGACCAAAACTGCGCACAATACTCCAGGTGTGGTCTCACTAAGGCTTTGTACAACTGCAATAGTACCTCCCTGCTCCTGTACTCGAATCCTCTCGCTATGAATGCCAGCATACCATTCACCTTTTTCACCACCTGCTGTACCTGCATGCCCACTTTCAATGACTGGTGTATAATGACACCCAGGTCTCGTTGCACCTCCCCTTTTCCTAATCGGCCACCATTCAGATAATAATCTGTTTTCCTGTTCTTGCCACCAAAGTGGATAACCTCACATTTATCCACATTAAATTGCATCTGCCATGAATTTGCCCACTCACCTGACCTATTCAAGTCACCCTGCATCCTCTTAGCATCCTCCTCACAGCTAACACTGCCGCCCAGCTTCGTGTCATCCGCAAACTTGCAGATGCTGCATTTAATTCCCTCGTCTAAGTCATTATTATATATTGTAAACAACTGGGGTCCCAGCACTGAGCCTTGCGGTACCCCACTAGTCACTGCATGCCATTCTGAAAAGGTCCCGTTTATTCCCACTCTTTGCTTCCTGTCTGCCAACAAATTCTCTATCCACATCAATACCATACCCCCAATACCATGTGCTTTAAGTTTGCACACTAATCTCCTGTGTGGGACCTTGTCAAAAGCCTTCTGAAAATCCGAATATACCACATCCACTGGTTCTCCCCTATCCACTCTACTAGTTACATCCTCAAAAAATTCTATGAGATTCGTCAAACATGATTTTCCTTTCACAAATCCATGCTGACTTTGTCTGATGATTTCACCGCTTTCCAAATGTGCTGTTATCACATCTTTGATAACTGACTCTAGCATTTTCCCCACCACTGATGTCAGGCTTACCGGTCTATAAATCCCCGGTTTCTCTCTCCCTCCTTTTTTAAAAAGCGGGATTATGTTAGCCACCCTCCAATCCTCAGGAACTACTCCAGAATCTAAAGAGATTTGAAAAATTATTACTAATGCATCCACTATTTCTTGGGCTACTTCCTTAAGCACTCTGGCACTGGGGATTTATCTGCCTTTAATCCCTTCAATTTACCTAACACCACTTCCCTACTAACATGTATTTCCCTCGGTTCCTCCATCTCACTAGACACTCGGTCCCCTACTATTTCTGGAAGATTATTTATGTCCTCCTTAGTGAAGACAGAACCAAAGTAGTTATTCAATTGCTCTGCCATGTCCTTGTTCCCCATAATCAATTCACCTGTTTCTGACTGTAAGGGACCTACATTTGTCTTAACCAATCTTTTTCTTTTCACATATCTATAAAAGCTTTTACAGTCAGTTTTTATGTTCCCTGCCAGCTTTCTCTCATAATCTTTTTTCCCTTTCCTAATTAAGCCCTTTGTCCTCCTCTGCTGGACTCTGAATTTCTCCCAGTACTCAGGTGTGCTGCTTTTTCTGGCTAATTTGTATGTTTCTTCTTTGGAATTGATACTATCCCTAATTTCCCTTGTCAGCCATGGGTGCACTACCTTCCCGGGTTTATTCTTTTGCCAAACTGGGATAAACAATTGTTGTAGTTCATCCATGCGATCTTTAAATGCTTGCCATTGCATATCCACCGTCAACCCTTTAAGTATCATTTGCCAGTCTATCTTAGCTAATTCACCTTCCATCAGCTTTGGCCAATACCTCTCTCATGCCTCTCTAGTTCCCTTTACTCCACTGTAAAACTGATACATCTGACTTTATCTTCTTCCTCTCAAACTGCAGGGTGTACTCTTTCATATTATCATCACTGCCTCTTAAGAGTTCTGTTACTTTTAGCTCCCAAATGAAGTCTGGTTCATTACAGCACATCCTGTCCAGATTTCCCTTTCCCTCAGTGGATCAACCATAAGCTGCTCTAAAAACCCATTTTGTATGCATTCGACAAATTCCTTCACTTGGATGCAGCACCCACCTGATTTTCCCAATTTATCTGCATATTGAAATCCCACAAGATTGTCACAGGATTGTCTTCTATATCTTTCATTGTAATTTATATCCCACATCCTGCCTACAGCGTCATATCTGCCAATCTCTTACTGCGCTACAAGATTATCTACCTTATTTCATATACTGCATGCATTCAAATATAACAACTTCAGTCCTGTATTCATCACCTTTTCAGTTTTGCTCCCATGTTACATATCGACTCACCCCAATGACTGCAACTTTGCCCTATCTTCTACCTGTCCTTCTTCACAGTCTCACTACATACTGCATCTATGGGTGCATATGAGGGGTGACGTCATTAAAACCTATCGAATGGTCTAAGGCCTTGATAGAGTGGATGTAGAGAGGATGTTTCCTATGGTGGAAGAGTCTAAGACAAAAGGACACAGCTTCAGAATAAAGGAGCGTCCTTTTAGAACAGAGATGAGGAGGAATTTCTTTAGCCAGAGAGTGGTGAATCTATGGAATTCTTTGCCACAGGCAGCTGTGGAGGCCAAGTCTTTATGTATATTTAAGACAGAGGTTGATAAATTCTTGATTGTTCAGGCCATGAAAGGGTACGGGGAGAAGGGAGGAGATTGGGTCTGAAAAGAAAATTGGATCAATCGTGATGAAATGGGAGGACCAGACTCAACGAGCCAAATAAAATGGGAGGACCGGACTCAATGAGCCAAATGGCCAAATTCTGCACTTATATGTTATGGTCTTATGATCTACTTGTATTCGAACTACCCCATCTTCAGCCCTTATACTCCGCTTCCCATTGTCCTACCAAATTTGTTAAAATCCTCCCAACAGCTCTAGCAAGTATATTGATTCCCCTTGGGTTCAGGTGGAACCAGTCCTTTTTGTACAGGTGATACCTGACTCAGAAGAGATGCCGATGATCTAGAAATCTGAAGCCCTGACCCCTGCACCAGATCCTCAGCCACTCATTCATCTGTATCAACTTATTCCTGCTCTGAAATGCATGTGGTACTGGGAGTAATCCAGAGATTACTACTTTGGAGGTCATGCTCTTAAGCCTGTTCCCTAACTAACTATGCTCACTGTGCAGGACCTCTTCCCTCTTCCACCTATGTCATTGGCGCCACTGTGCACCACAGCCTCTGGCTGCTCACCCTTCTTCTTGAGAATATTCTGCAGCCACTCTGAGACATCCTTCACCCTAGCACCTGGGAGGCAACACACCACCCTGGCATCTTTTTCATGGCCACAGGATCTTAACTATCAATTCTCCTGTCACTATCACACTACCTGACTTAGCACTTCTGTACTGAGTCTCAGAGCTGGCCACACAGCCACTGGCCTGGCTGCCACTGCTGTGCCCTGATTGGTCAAACCCCACCCCCCAGCAGTATCTAAAGGGGTATGTTTGTTTCCGAGGGGAATGGCCACAGGGAAACCCTGCACTAACAGCTTACTCACCTTACTTCTCCTGGTGGTCACCCATCTACGATCTGAAGCCTGCACTCTGAGCGTGACCAACACAGTAAAGATCTCATCTCTGAGGTTTTCAGCCTCCTGGATGGTCCTGACTACATCCAGCTCCAGCTCTAGTTCCTCAACCTTGCCTGTTACTTGTACTGTTTTACCTTATGATCTGAGCACTGAATATTTGGTTTTTAGAAATTTCAAAATACATTTAACATTTGAACTTGAGTAATCTACAGAAAATGCCTAAAATACCTTGAAAGTCAGTAAAGTAAATTACTCAGATTCAACATAAGATTCAAGATTGCTGCACTTAAGTCAGTGTCCTAAATTAAGCTAACATCCTCACTACCCTGAGCATTCAATACCAAATGAGAAGGTACAGGCACGATATTATATGGCAACACAGTTGATGTGTAACCACTGAAATGTAAGCACCGGACCAATAAAACAATTCATCAACATCCTCAAGAAAACCGTCAAGAGATGTGACATCATCAAGGCACAGAGATTCATCAGACTAGCTTAAGACAGTGTAGTCAAAATTTGTCAGAGAAGGAGACATTACCTGCTCTGGTCTCAGCTAAGTGCAACTGTGGCCCATCTCTACAATTTAACATCATCTTGCTAAATGTTCAGGATTGAAATCAGAAATAAAAGCAAGAATTACCCGGGGATACTCACCAGATCACATAGCATTTGTGTTGAGAGAAATACTATTTATGTTTAACCCTTCATCAGAAGAGTAATTGACCTGACACCAATCCTGTTTCTGTCTTCACATTTGCTGATGGAAACCCAAATGTTAAAGTTGTCATTATCTGTGCCATTGATCTCTTTGGATTGAGGATGATTTCACATTATAAAAAAAGAAACATTCTGAAGAAATCATCCTCAATCCAAAGAGATAAATGGCACACATAATGACAGCTTTAACATCTGGGTTTCCATCAGCAAATGTGAAGACAGAAACAGAACTGGTGTCAGGTCAGTGACTCTTCTGATGAAGGGTTAAACATAAATACTATTTCTCTCAACCCAAATGCTATGTGATCTGGTGAGTATCCCTAGGTAATTTTTGCTTTTATTTCTGATTTCCAGCATCTTCCACATTTGCTTTTGCTTTGTAATATAGGTAAAATATGCTGGCCTTTATGAAAGTATTGGGAAGTAACAGTGAGCATTGCAGGTTTCAGGATAACAGCTTTGATTTAAATCTAGGCAACACAAATTGAGGCAAGTTGATTCCAGTGAAGTAAACATTATGGTTTCTAAAAATGTGCTCGAGTGGTCTCGATGGATGTGAGTTCTAAGAAAACAATTTTTTTTCAAAAATGCATACAGCATTTTTGATGTACAGATTATGTAGAATTAATTCTTTAATGGATTTTATCATTTAACCCCATTTATTTAATCAGCTGATGAAGAGGAAATAAAACAACTAATTGGAGTTCCAAAATTATTTCATAAATCCTCAACGATTACTCAAAAAATTATGAGTTTAAACTAACTTGAATTATTCAGCCTGTCAGGTTGACTTTGTCAAATAGGCTGGGCTCAGAATTAGCACAGGGTACACAAACCAAAAAATTTGGTGCATTGATAGAAGTGCATCCTCAAACTTGAGACACACTGACGATATTGTCAGTGAGTTGTGCCTTTTCGGAGTGTTCTGACCATATTAAACCCATGGAGACGCAATTGGAGAGAGAAAATTGAAATACTTGCTCACAATGAATGAACCTTTTTCAATAACGCAAAAAATTTGGAAAGATAATGGGATTGTTGTCCTGCTCTTCTATAGTTTTGTAGGACATCTTTGCATCTCACCGCATGGGTAGCAGAAATTTTGATTTAATATTTCAACCAAAAAAAGTGAAAGTTTCATCAGCGCAACACTCCGTTCTCAATGCACAAAAGTGGATGCCTAAATGTAAGGTTAAGACTGAGACTTGGAGTACACTCAGTGGCTACTTTATTAGCTACATCTGTACACCTGCTCGTTAATGCAAATATCCAATCAGCCAATCATATGGCAGCAACTCAAAGCATAGAAGCATGCAGACATGCTGAAGAGGTTCATTTGCCGTTGAGAAAAATCATCAGAATTGGGAAGAAGTGTGATCTCAGTGACTTTGACAGTGGAATGATTCACTGGGCAGCACATTTTTTTTCCAAAAATGGTGCTTCCTCGGAAATCTTTTTGGCTTATGATAGACTGAAACTGAACACAAATGTAATTTCAGGCTCCTTATATCAGGTAGGAATTTGGAGAAGCACGAAATTAACTTTTATTGAATATATTGTGTTTCATTGCATAATAGTACTGACACTTTGCAATAGTTCAACTAAGCTAAAATGTTTTGTTGATGATTTTCATTTGTACTCAGTGTCTGAGGCTTCTTGCTTAAGTGCCCAACAATAATCAGCCAGCATTGATGGATTCCAGTTGCCCTGATACCCTTTCTCCATGTCCACAATGTCCTGGTGAAACCTTTCACCATGTTCATCAGTGACAGCACTAAGACTTGCAGGGAAGAAGTCTAAATGGGAATGCAGAAAATGAATCTTTAGTGACATGTTGCACTTCATAGTTTTGTATGCTTGAACAATGTTGTCAACCAGCTGCACGTAGTTTGGTGCTCGGTAGTTGCCAAGAAAATTTTCAACAACATTTTTTAATGACTTCTATGTGATTTTCTCCAGTCCCACTAGAAATTCTTTGAATTGCCTGTCATTAATGACCTGTTTGATTTGTGACCAACAAAAATGCCTTCCTTAATCTTGGCATCAGTTATTCTGGAATACCTTTGTCTTAAATACTGAAATCCTTCATGGAAATATTTGGGCCTGGTGACAGCAGTTTCCATCTTGCAGTCCTGAACCCAGTAATCCTGCTTTTGTCTTTGACAAACCCAAGTCTCTGACCAGAACATTTAACTCCAATTGAGTTATCAAGTGAGGCTCACTCAACATAAAGGTCTCAAAATCTGAATCAGTATCAGAGTTGTTTTCCATTCCTGGCTTGTGAATCATGGCAACTTTGTCTGCCTCCTCTAGACTCCATGTCTCTGCTGGCTTCAGTACTGGAAGACTTTCATCATATGGCATAGGTCTCTGGCTGAAGGGAGATTGGGGTATTCAATGGATTTCTTGTTTTTAGCAGAGAAACCAGACACACTGGCCAAACAGTGGTAGCAGTCTGTCACATGATCCTTCTGTTCTCACCTTATCATTGAGAGAGCGAACGGCATTGACTTCCGAGCACCTCTGAGCCAAGCTCCAAGATTGACAGAGCATGCTACATAACAAATGTGAGGATCCCAGGCTTTGTATTGGTTGCCAATTTTACACTCAAAGTAGATGTCATAGGCTTCCTTAATAAGAGGAGTCATGCTCTGTCTTTGAGATTTAAGCATATGCTCACCACAACTATAACAGAAAGTACTGCAGCTTTCGCAAAATTGATGAGACATTTTGCTATCACAAGTACTCCTGAAAATACAATTACTTTATTATAATGTGATCGCAAACCAATGTACTACATGTAAACACAATGCATAGAATGGTGTGTGTGCGTGATACTTTTATACCCTTTCTAAAATATGAGGCATTCACCCTGCCTAAGCATTCCTGAACAAGATAGAAAAACTTCCAGCTTACATTGTGGGCAACATTTTAATTGACCTGAATTATGAATTGAAAGAATGTATGTTGGCAATTTTTCAAAAAAATGATATGTGATATGAATTGTCATGGTAATTTTCATGATCAGCAGCCCAAAATCCATAAGATTCAGTGACCATTTTATTAGGCAGATGAGGTACCTAATAAAATGGCCACTGAGCTCATGACCCTCTGAGTCAATGATACCTTGCCCCATTTTGATTAAAAATGTAGCCAAACTAGCTTGTACTTTGGGATAAAACTTCTGCTGGCAGTGCAATTGAATACAAAAGATGACAGGGTAATACAGAAAAGCTGGAGAGTTCTGATATGGTAGCCAAATTTTATCTCCTCTGGTAACAGCATTATAGCTCAATGTTATCTTGTTCTTTGTGTTTTTTTTTCCCCTTGGATAACTAATGACTTTTCCCCCATAAAATCCTTCCCAATACCAACTCTGATGTCAAAAATCTAAGTGTCTTGAAAATCAGCCATTTCTAGAAGTTCAAGTAGTCTAGTTATCCATTTACAGTAAAGTATCAATCTTGATCTTATGCTTCCAGTAGAGCTAACTCTGCCTGAAGCACTCAACCTTACTTTGGAAGTGGATGCAGAAAGAGTAATTAGTAAATTATAAAAACTACAGATTTAACTTTTTACATTGTCCATAATCTAGAAAATTGCAAAATCCAGCAGTCTTGGTCTCTACTATGTCAGATATTGGATGTCAAGGTTGTATCTGAAGGCCAAGAATTTGTCCATAAACCTTCAATCCTTCCAGAACTAGTAAGATCACAACAACATAATTAATATGTTTTGGGGTACTGAATATTTAGTTGAGTGTTTTTTCAATCATTGAGATACAGCACAGAACAGGCCCTTCCAGGACTTCGAGGCACACTGCCCAGCAACCCTAACCTGATCACGAGACAATTTACAATGATCAATTATCCTACCAATTAGTACGTTTTTGGATTGTAGGAGGAAACCAGAGCACCTGAAGGAAACCCGTGCAGTCACGGGAGAACATACAAACTCCATACAGACAGCAGCGGGAATTTAACCCCTAGTTGCTGATATTGTAAAGCGTTATACTAACCACTACAATACCGTGCCACCCCAGTTATGACACTATGTGAAAATTTAAGCTTTAAAGCAACGGATTGATCCTGGTTAATGGGCTGACTGGTATTTTTACCTTTCAGAGGCTCCGTGATAGATTCTGGACATCTAAATCAGAATACTGAATATTCAGAAAACATAAGAGCATGATCCAGCTTGTTACTGAAGGATGTGGCCTCTTTATGATGAGGGATCACACGCTCAGTGCCCTCTAGTTAAACATAAATGATCTCAGAGAAGAATATGAAAAAAGAACAAGATAGTTCTCCTGGTGTGCATGCTAATTTTACACAACAACCCATCAAAAAATTTACCTCATCGTTTCCTGTGGATTAAGCCTGCCTGCTTTTTTGTTTACATTATTACAAACTCTACATATCAAGGAGGATTTCATCAGCCTGAGGAGTGAAAGTTACAATATAATTGTCAATTAACTTGTCTCTTTTTCTCTTATTTACATACAGAAATAAACCTATGAAACTTAATATGTAAAGCACGAATACACATACTGTATATTTTAAAAATCTACTTTGCAATGAAACAATCCGTAGATAAAGCTATATATTGTAGTTTTTAAAATGACAAAGAAAAACTCACTTTATGTTATTGTGAAATATCTTCGCACTCCATAGGAACAGAGACAAGCAGCTACATATATTATGATTAACACTTCTGCACTTTTCCCTGGAATGTGCACATCTTGGCCTCTGGTAGGTACCTAAGTAGTTTCCGAGGATATGAGCCAGATTAATATGCTACTTTTCTATTCCAGATGCTAAAACCTAAAGAAATTTTAACAGATAACAGCTGTCACAAGTAACTTTTTTTAGCCTCTGCCTGAGATTGACCTATTGCTTTCTGTCAACTAAATATATATTTTTCCAAAATAGATCAACCACTGACAATAAAGTAGCCTTACAAAATGATTTTGCAGTCAACTAAATTGGAAAATAGGTTTAATATTGTCCATGTAAATGGTACATGATAAACTTGTCTTGCATAATCTTCATACAGATCAATGCATTACAACAGTGCATTGAGGTTGTAACGGTAAACAATAACAGAAAACAGAATAAAGTGTTACAGTAAGAGAAAATTCAATGCTGGAAGACAATAAGGTGCAAGGTCATAATAAGGCCAATTGTGAGTTCAAGATTCAATTTTATTGTAATAGAAGATTGTTCAGTAGTCTTATAAGAGTGGGATAGAAGCTCTCCTTGAGTTTGGTGGTACATACTTTCAGGCTTTTGTATCTTCTGCCTGATGGGAGGAGGAAGAAGAGAGAATGTTTGAGAGAGTTTAATAAATCAAGACTACCTGAAAGATGTACATTTCCTTGGTGCCTTTAAAAAATTCAGGAAACTGCAAATCAGTTTTGAATTGTGAAATAAAATAGAAAATGGTGGAAACATTTAACAGGTCAGTCAGCATCTGTAGAGAAGAAAAACAAAGCAAGTGTTTCAGGTCGATGATCTTTCATCAATATGAATTCACATAATGAGAGGCTGGTATCATTAATAGTCCAATGAGAATACCAGTAAGATCAACTATGTTCCTTAAAGTCTTTTAAAGATGAAACCTTGTCTGTATCATATGTGGATTCCATAACAGTCATTTCTTTGACCTGGTAATTTCGCCACCTCCTCTTTCCCTTTGCTTCAATTTGCCACTTGTCTCTTCTCTTCTACTCACCTGGGGTTCCTCCTCCTTCCTTTCTTCCACTATCCACAGTCCTCTCCTATCAGATTTCTTCTTCAGCTCTTTGCCTTTTCCACCTATCACACCTCAGTTTCTCACTTCATGGCCTACCCCCCACCCACCTGACTTTTACTCCTTCCCCTTGTACCTCCCCCTTTTTTCTTAGCTTCTTCCCACTTCCTTTCCAGTCTCGATAAAAGGTCTCGGCCTGAATCGTAGACAGTTTATTCCTTTCCATAAATACACTCCGGCCTGCTGTGTTCCTCTGGCATTTTATGTGTCTTACTCTGGATTTTCAGCATTTGCAGAATCTCTTGTGCTTAAGATTTTCTTTCATAAATATGTTCTTATGGCTCAAGCCTCCACAGTATTTTACCTTTGTTTTTGAATTGCAATCGTGGTTGTAGTATAGGATAGAGCAAGTTCCCACAAACATCAATGAGCAGATGTCGTTCGGCAGATGAATATTCTGCAGGGACACGAGGAAGAGCCGCCCTCCAGCAGAATCTCATATACTCTCCCGAGAGACTAGACGTGTCCTTAACATAACATTTTCCACACAATATCAACTCGTCGAACAGTGCACTGCCAGCCATAATGTTGTGCTGGAATCTCCATGATCAGCTGGAACCCATAAATTTCTGACTCAGAGTAAGAAAACTACTAAGCCGAAGGTGCTTATTGGTAACAAGGAATCACAATACGTCCTTCTAAGATTTTCTAGGTCAGTCAATAGAAAGCAGTACAGAGATCATTTGATTTACTTGAGTCTGGTTTGTACCTGTTCTATTATTTGAAGAAAAAGTAGTATTTTTCCATGCTTCACTAATCAAATAAAGGATTAGTGGTGAAATGCGATTATGCCTTATGATTAATCACCTGAATCTGTTGCTTAGGCACCACACACGTTAGAAATGACTTCATCACAGAGACAGATGAGACCAGTAGATTGCTCTTAACAATTATTGATACCGAATATATTTTGAAGCTTTGTACCAACTTGGAGCTGAATTGAAACCATTTATCCTGTGATTAAACTGTGCACGCTGATACAATTTATTGTTGTGCCTGGGCTGGAGAGATATGCGAGGCATGCATGTGTGACTAAGAGACGTTATCATCGGCTGCTGCAGCTCTCCTCCTGCAGTGCTGAGAATTTAGGATAAGGGTTTCTGTATAACACAGCAAGTATGACAACACTGCAAAAATCTAATAAAAGAGAAGTGATGGTCCAGACAGACCTTCATATAGGGAAGGAATCTAGTTGCTATCTTGGTGTCTTATTGTAGCTCAATTAGATAATGTCAATAGGCACCTCCAAAGATATTTATCTTGGAAAATTCATATAAGGATATTGTGGTGTAGTGATTACATTATTGGCCCAATGCACCAGAGGTTTCAACTATTAATCCAGAGGGCTAAGGCAGTTGAGCAGTTGGTATCAGTAACAGCATTGTGAGCATGTGAGTGGTTTCAACCTGGTTCACTAATATCCTTTACAGAGGTAAACTCGATTAAATGAAAGTGACTCCCATAACAAAGGCTCTTCTAAATAATTAACAAGAAAACAGCAGTATTGTCAGATAGATAACTACAAATCGACAATGTATGCCATATTCCATAAATGAATACACAATAACATTTAAGCATACTTGCTCATTTCCATCATTCCTTACTTAAAGGGCAATAGCCTTAGTGGAAACATTTGTGGGTGATATGATGATAGGTGGAGGGGTAGGTTGTGCTGAGGAAGCAATGCGATTTCATCAGGGCTTAGACAAATTGGAAGAATGGGCAAAAAGTGGCAAATGGAACATAGTGTTGGGAAATGTATGATAATGCATTTTGGTAAAAGGAACAATAGTGCGGACTGTTATCTAAATGGGGAGAAGGTTCAAACATCAGAGGTACAGAGGGACTTAGGAGTCCTTGTGCAAGACTCCCAGGAGGTTAATTTACAAGTTGAGTCTGTGGTAAAGAAGGCAAATGTAATGTTGGCATTTGTTTAATATAAAAGCAAGGAGATAATGCTGAGCCTTCAAAAGACACAAGTCAGGCCGTATTTACAGTATTGACAACAGTTTCGCACTCCATATTTCAGAAAGGATGTCTTGTCATTGGAGAGAGTCCAGAGGAGGTTCGCAAGGATGATTCCAGGATTGAAAGGGTTAATATATGAGGAGTGTCTGGCAGCTTTGGGCCTGCATTCACTGGAATTTAGAAGAATGCGAGGAGATCTCATTGAAACCTACCGAATGTTGAATGGACTAGACAATGTAACTGTGGAGAGGATGTTCCCTATGGTGGGGTATCCAGAACTAAAGGACACAGCCTCAAAATTGAGGGGAAACTCTTTAGAATTGAATTGAATTGACTTTTCTTTCATTACGCCTCCATCTAAATGTGCAATGTGCAATTTATAGTAATTCATAATAAATAATACGTACAACAGGATAGTCAATATAACATAGAAATACAGTTGTGTCGAAATGAGTTAATCAGTCTGATGGCCTGGTGGAAGAAGCTGTCCCAGAGCCTGATGGTCCTGGCTTTTATGCTGTGGTACCGTTTCCCGGATGGTAGCAACAGGAACAGTTTGTGGTTGCAGTGACTCGGGTCCCCAGTGATCCTTCAGACCCTTTTTACACACCTATCTCTGTAAATGTCATGAATAATGAGAAGTTCACATCTACAGATGCACTGGGCTGTCCACACCACTCTCTGCAGAGTCCTGCAGTTGAGGGAAGTACAGTTCCCATACCAGGCAGTGATGCAGCCAGTCAGGATGTTCTCAATTGTGCCTCTATAGAAAGTTCTTAGAGTTTGAGGACTCACACCAAACTTCTTTAACTGTCTGAGGTGAAAGGGGCGCTGTTGTGTATCTTTCACCACACAGCTGGTATGTACAGACCATGAGATCTTCGGTGATATTTATACTGAGGAACTTAAAGCTGTTCACAGTCTCAACCCCAGATCCATGATGTCAAAAGGGTCTAGCCTGTCTCCATTCCTCCTGTAGTCCACAACCAGCTCCTTTCTTTTTGCAACATTGAGGGAGAGGTTGTTTTCTTGACATCACTATGTCTGTAGGCTGCCTCAGTATTATTTTAGATTTAGCCAATCAATATAGTGTCGTCAGCAAATTTAATTAGCAGATTGGAGCTGTGGGTAGCAACACAGTCACGGGTCTACAGAGAGTAAAGGAGGGGGCTTAGTACACAGCCCTGAGGGGTACCTGTGTTGAGGGTCAGAGGGGCAGAGGTGAGGGAGTCCACTCTTACCACCTACCAGTGACCTGACAGGAAGTCGAGGATCCAGCTACACAAGGCAGGGTGAAGGTCGAAGTCTCTGAGCTTCTTGTCAAGCCTGGAGGGAATTATGGTGTTGTATGCTGAACTGTAGTCCAAGAACAGCATTCTCACATAAGCATCCCTCTTCTCCAGATGCATAAGGATGGTGTGAAGAGCTGTGGCTATTGTGTCCTCTGTCAATTGGTTGTGTCGGTAGGTGTAATGTAGGGAGTCTAGTGTGAGTGGTAGCATGCTGCAGATGGTCAGGGATAAGAAGGATTTTTTTTTAGCCAGAGAGCAGTAAACCCGTGGAATGCTCCACCACAGAATGCAGTGGAGGCCAAGTCCGTGCGTGTATTTAAGGCGGAAGTTGATCATTTCCTGACCAGTCGGGGGATCAAAGGACATGGTGAGAAGGCAAGTTTATGGTGTTGAGTAGAATCCGGTATCAGCGCATGATGAAATGGTAGAGCAGACTCAATGGGCTGAATGGCCTAATTCTGCTCCTATTCTTATGGTCTTCCAACCACTCATTATGGTGTATCTGCACAGTAAACATTGATGGTGCTTTAAACCATAAGTAGTGATAATAAACTGATATGGTTCAATAGCTTTAAACCCTGTGGCAACCATATCTGGTATGATTTATTACTCTGTATCATCATTTTGCATTGGATATTGAGAAGGGATTGAGAATGTCGGAGAATGACTAATACAGTAACTAACTTCTTATAACAAAGTTCAAAGTACATTGTTATCAAATTATGTGCACTATATACTATATTAAGATTAATTTCTTTACAAGCAGCCACAAAACAAAGAAACCCAAAAGAACCTATTTAAAAAGACCATCAAAAATCCATTGTGCAGAAAAAAAAAACAAATCATGTAAGCAATGAAAATAAGCAAATAATATTTAGAACTGAAGTTTACAACAGTGAGACCACAGCCATGAAGCCAATCACGGCTGGTCCAGGAGCCTGTTAGTTGCAGACTAGAGCCTCATTTCAGTGCAGAGACGGGTAAAGCTCACAAGTAGCAAACTGAAGACTGGCCCATGCCTCATCTCTGTCTCCAACATCCTAACCTTTTCAATCTGGCCCAGGGCTTAAATTGGCCAAGCTGTGGCTTGTTCCCTCATTCTCGGACCCAGGCCTTGTCGCTTTGATATGCTCTCGGGATATGCCTTGATTTGGCCCAAACCCACCCTTTCCAATCAGGCCCAGCACTTTAATCAGTCAAACCTCGGTTTGTACCTTGCTCTTGGGCCCACGCCATAAGACCTTAAGATATAGGAGCCAAAGTAGGGGCTGATACAATTCTTCCAGTCATCCCCACTCCCCTGTCTTCATCCCATACCCTTCGATGCCCTGGCTAATCAAGAACCTATCTATCTCTGCCTTAAATGCACCCAATGACTTGGCCTCCACAGCCACTCGTGGCAATGAATTCCACAGATTTACCACCCTTGACTAAAGTAATTTCACGCATCTCTGTTCTAAATGGACATTCTTTAATCCTGAAGTCATACCCTCTTATCCTGACTCCCATATCATGGGAAATAACTTTGCCATTTCTAACCTGCTCAGGCCTTTTAACATTCGGAATGTTTCTAAGAGATTCCCCCTCATTCTCCTAAACTCCAGGGAATACAGCCCGAGAGCTGCCAGACGTTCCTCGTATGGAAACCCTTTCATTCGGGGAATCATTCTCGAATCATCGAGGCCCTGCCGCGTCAATTCTGCCTCGCCTCAGCTCGTGTTGGTGTACACACCATGCCGCAACCGTGCTGCACCTCTGCGACTTCAGTTCGCACAGCTAAAACGCCAGGTCGTACAAGTTCAAGTCCAAAAGGGACTTTACATGCTATTGATTGCAGTAATCGTTTTACTGAAGAAGTGTGATTGATAAAGTAGTTTAAACGCAAACAACAGGAATTCTGCAGATGCTGGAAATTCAAGCAACACACATCAAAGTTGCTTGATAAAGTAGTTAGTAGTTTTGTCTGCTGCCATCAAGTTGTCACTGTGTTTCACCAGAGCCCCAGTGCCAACTTTAACTGGAACAGAGTGAGAGTTTATCCCGTACAATAGACAGAATGTCATATATTATTTTTAAAATGTATGTGTAATGAGAATATAAGGTTACAAGTATACCCTAGGTGTTGTGATGAAAATGGCGATGCTTAGCCTCAACCAAAGATTGAATCTCCTAACAATAGAATTCCATTTTCCCCAGGGATCGCTCCATATGCAACTCCCTTGTCCTTCCCCACTGACCATGCTCCTGACACTTATTCTTGCAAGCAGAACATGTGCCACACCTGTCACTACAACCCCTCCTCACTACTACTCAGGGCTCCAAACAGTCATCCCAGGTGAGGTGACACTTCACCTATGAATCTGTTGAGGTCACCAACTGTGTCTTGTGATCCCGGTGTGGCCCCCTGTATACCGGTGAGACCGCTTCACTGAGCATCTATGCTGGATCTGCCAGAAAAAAAGCAGGATCTCCCTCCAGCCACCCATTTCAATTCTACTTCCATTCCCATTCCAACATGCCAGTCCATGGCCTCCACTGCTGCTGCAATAAGACCATATTCAGGTTGGAGGAGGAACAGCTTATACTCCGTCTGGGTAGCCTCCAGCCTGATGGCATGAGCATCAATTTCTCAAACTTCTGGTAATTGTCCCCCGCCCCTCCATTCCCGTTCCCCTTTCCTCTCTCACCTTATCTCCTTACCTGCCCATCACCTCCCCCTGGTCCTCCCCCTCCTTCCCTTTCTTCCATGGCCTCCTGTCTCTCCTATCAGATTCCCCCTTCTCCAGCTTTTTATCTCTTTCACCTATCAACCTCCCAGCTCTTTACTTCGCCCCCTCCGCCTCTTCTGGTTCCACCTATCTCCTACCATCTTGTATTTCTTCCTCCCCTTTTCATTCTTAATTGCGGTTGAAAGATACTTCAGACATTAATATTAAATAATTTTGTAAAATGATGCAGCATCAAAAGGAGATCTTTATCTATTCTTCAAGGGAAATGGATCAAATTGGACAGTTTTTTCAAAGACCTGAATGTTGTTTACTTGGATTTTCAAACGCCTTTGACAAGGTGCTGCACATGAGGCTGCTTTTACAAGATAAGAGCCCATGGTGTTATAGTAAAGATACTAGCATGGATAGAAGATCATCTGACTGCCAGGAGGCAAAGAGAGAGAATAATGGATTTGGTTGGCTGCTGGTGGCTTGCAGCGTTCCGCAAAGGTCGGTGTTGGGACTAGTTCTTTTTACATTATATATCAATGACTGGATGCTGGAATTGATGACTTTGTAGCCAAAGATAGATGGAGGGCCAGGAATGTATCTTTCCTTTTATGGGTTATCTGATCATACACTAAGAACAGATCGTGGTTTCGCCTTTGCCAATTGCGTTCCTGTGGACTACTGAAGTGAGTAAAAACAATGTTCAATATCTTTCAATTATTATTATATGACCTCCGCTGTAAGATTAAAGATTAGCATTACTTGTCACATGTGCATCAAAACATCTAAACATACGGTGAAATGTGTCGTTTATAAAATCAGTGAGGATTGTGCTGAGGAACCTGCAAGTGGGGTCAACATAGCATGCCCACAAATCACAAACCCTAACAATAGATCTTGGGAATTTGAGAGGAAGCCAGAGCACACGGAGGAAAGCCATGCAGTCATGGGGAGAATGAACAATCTCCTTGCACACAGTGGGGGGAATTGAACCCCAATTAGCAATTACTGGTGCTGTAAAGTGATGTGCTAACTGGTACATTATCATGCTGCTTGGTGGCTATTAGGATATTGTCTGGGGACAATTATGCTTGAAACTTGATAGAAGTATAAACTTAGTCTTTGCAAAGTCAACATTACCCCAGAAATCCCTCTTTTTGTTTCTGCGCTCAATCCCACCATGTGAAACAAGCATGCATTCCATGCTAAAGTAACACTTCTGACATGTTTGACAGAATACAACAGTTAAACAAAGCATGTCTCACAACAAAGTCTTCTAACTGTGCTGACTATAGATTGAGGGAAAATAGAAAACCAAAATGTAGACTGAGGTAGAATTAACCAATTAGCTATTGGACCATTTATTGTCTAGTAATAAGACCATAAGATATTGGAACAGGATTAGCCCATTTGGCCATTGAGTCTTCTCCACCATTTACTCATGGCAGATGTCTTTCCCTCTGAATCCCATTTTTCTGCCTTTTCCCCATAACCCTTGACAACTTATTAATTAAGAACCTATCAACCTCCACTTTAATATACCAATGACTTTCTTCTAAAGTCATCTGTGGCAATGAATTCCACAGACTCATCATCCTCTGCCTAAATACAATCTTCATCATCTGTTTTAAATTGACACCCCTCTATTCTGGGGCTGTGTCCTCTGGTCCAACATTCCCACATGGAAGGAAACATCCTCTCTACATACACTCTATCCAGCTGTAGCCCCCCTGGCCAGCCTCAGGGTCGCTCGACTCGCTGTCGTCTAGGGAAACCACTCTCGGCCCCGCCAAACTGGGTAATAGTTTGTGTGGATGATGTGTGATGTACCCCACCCCACACAAATAACAGACAGTACACCAAATACGATTAAATGATTTACAGTTTATTGATATTATTGGAACTATATAATTATTAGAGGATAAAATATAAAAGGAAAATAAAAGACGCCACACTTATCAAAGTTCAATCTCTTCGTGCACAAACAATTGGAGCTCAGGACCCTCCTTCTTCACCCTGCGATCCCCTCAGACCACCTTGACCTGCCGCTTGGGACCAGCAACGGTGGTCGACCAGACGCTCCACTCAAGTCTGTCTCCGTCTCCTCTCCTCGCCGAACACCCTGGACCTCGGACTCCTGCTCAGAGTCCGACCCCGTTAGCGGACTCACAGCACCTGGTCCATCCTTTGTCTCTCTCTCCCGCCTTCTGCCCAAAAACCAGCTCATCACAATATCTTACAGACACACAGAAAGCTTAACAACTATCCCAATTGGTTCGTAACATCCTCTTATCAGTAACATGATCCAAACAAACTGCTAGCGGGAGGACTTTCTCAGCAGTTAACATAACAAAGAAGCCCTTTCAATTATAACATAACAAAGAAGCCATTTTAATTAGACTACACAGTGATATAAAAAAAAGCCATTTAAGTATTCGATAGGTTTCAAGGTTTAAAGTAAATTGAATCACCATAAAGAACCCTGAGATTTATTTTTTGTAAATCTGTAGAATAATAAACATGGTAGAATCAATGAAAGATCACTCAAAGTGAATATTAACTAGATCGCAGAAGACAGGAAACTGCAAATACAAAAAGAAGAAATAGTAATTATAAATAAATAATCAATAGAAATTGAGAATATGAGATGAAGAGTTCTTAAAAGTGAGTCCATTGGTTGTGGAAACATTACAATGATGGGGCAAGTAAAGGTGAGTGAAGTTATCCCCTTTGGTTTTCAAAATCCTTATGGGTGAGGGGTAATAACTGTTCCTGAACCTGATGGTGTGTAGCCTGAGGCTCCTGTACTTTCCACCTGATGGCAGTAATGAAAAAAAAGCATGTCCTGCGTGGTGGGAGTCCCTGATGGGGATCAATGAGATCACCCATTATTCATCTAAACTCCAGCGAGTAAAGGCTCAGAGTCATCAACCGTTTCTCACAGGCTAACCCTTTCATTCCCAGAATAATTCTCGTCAAACTTCTCTGGACCCTCTCTAATGCCAGCACATCTTTTCCTAGATAAGAGACCCAAAACTGCTCACAATACTCCAAATGCAGACTGAACAATGCCCTTATAAAGCATCAACCTTACATCCTTCAAAGTTGCTGGTGAACGCAGCAGGCCAGGCAGCATCTCTAGGAAGAGGTACAGTCAACATTCTGGACCGAGACCCTTCGTCAGGACAAAGGGTCTCAGCCCGAAACGTCGACTGTACCTCTTACTAGAGATGCTGCCTGGGTCTTGACAAAGGGTCTCAGCCCGAAATGTCGACTGTACCTCTTCCTAGAGATGCTGCCTGGCCTGTTGCGTTCACCAGCAACTTTGATGTGTGTTGCTTGAATTTCCAGCATCTGCAGAACTCCTCGTGTTAACATTGCATCCTTGCTTTTATATTCAATCTTCTTGAAATGAATGCTAATGTTGCATTTGCCTTCCTTATCTCTGACACAACATGCAAGTTAACCTTTAGGGAATCCTGCACAGGGACTTGCAATTCCTTTTGCACCTCTGACTTTTGAACTTGCTGCTCATTTAGAAAATATTCTGTGCCTTTATTCCTTCTACCAAACTGCATGACCATACACTTCCCTACATTCTGTTTCATCGCCACTTCTTTGCCTGTTTTCCCAATCAAACTAATTCCTTCTGCATACTCCCTATTTCCTCAACACTACTTGGCCTTCCAACTTTCTTTGTATCCTCCACAAATATCGCCACAAACCAATCAATCCCATCATCCAAATCATTAATATATCACATGAAAAGAAATGATCCCAACACCGACCCCTACAGAGCATCACTGGTCACCAGCAGCCAATCAGAAAAAGCCCTGCTTATTTTCATTCTTTGCCTCCTGACAGTCAGCCAATCTTCTATCCATGCTAGTATCTTTTCTGTAAGGGCTCTTATCTTGTTAAGCAGCCGCATGTGTGACATCTTGTCAAATGCCTTCTAAAAATCTAAGTAAGGAATATCCATTGACCCTTCTTTGTCTATCCTGCCTACTATTTCCTCAAAAAATTCCAGCAGATTTGTCAAGTAAGATTCCCCCTTAAGGATATCGTGTTGACTTTGGTCTATTTTATCATGTGCTTCCAAGTACACTGAAAGCTTATCTTTACTAATGGATTTCAACATCTTCCCAACCTGAAGTCAAGCTAACTAGCCTATTATTTCTTTCTTCTGCCTCTCTTCCTTTTTAAAGAGTGGAGTGACATTTGCAATTTTCCAGTCCTTTGAAACTATTCCAGAATCTAGTGATTCTTGAAAGATATTACTAATGCCTCCACAATCTCTTCAGCTACCTCTTTCGGAACCCTTGCATGTAGTCTGTCTACTCCAGGTGACTTATCTACCCTCAGACCTTTCAGCTTCCCAAGCACCTTCTTCTTAGAACAACTACACTCACTTCTGCCTTCTGACACTCTCAAATTTCTGTCATACTGCTAGTGCCTTCCACAGTGAAGACTGATGCAAAATACTCATTAAGTTTGTCCGTCATTTCTTTAACACTTCCCCCCCCCCCCCAATTACCACCCCTCTGGAATCATTTTCCAGCAGCCCGATATTCATTCTCACTCTCTTTTATTCTTTATATGACTGAAAAAATCTTTTTGTGTCTTCTTTTATATTATTGGCTACCTTATCTTCATATTTCATCTTTTCTCTACTTGTGGCCTTTTCAGTTGTCTTCTGTTGTTTTTTTTTAAAAGCTTCCCAATCCTCATTTCCACTAATTTTTCCTATATGTCCTCTCTTTGGCTTTCATGCTGTCTTTGACTTCCCTTGTCAGCTACGGTTTCATAATATTCCCTTTAGAATACTTCTTCACCTTTGGGACATATGTATCCTGAGCCTTCTGATTTGGTCTCAGAAGGTCCAGCCATTGCTGTTCTTCCATCATCCCTGCTAGTGTCCCCTTACAATCAACTTTGGCCAGCTCCTCTCTCATACTTCTGCAATGTCATTTACTCCACTGTAGTACTGATACATCTGATTTTAGCTACTGCCTCTCAAACTACAGGGTGAGTGCTATCCTATTTTAATCACTGTCATCTAGGGTTCCTTTACCTTAAACTCCCTAATCAAATCTGATTCATGACATAATGCCCAAGTCAGATTTGCCTTTTCCCCAGTGGCTCGAATCCAAGCTGCTCTAAAAAGCCATCTCATATACAGTCTTAAAATTCCCTCCCTTGGGATCCAACACTAATCTTATTTTCTCAATCTACCTCATAAAATAAAGCTGAAGAGTCCATTGTCAGACAATTCCAACCCACTTTCATCTCTTTTCTACAGCTAGTGTTACATTTGATGGTGATGGCATTTTACAGATATTATGCATTTATGATACAATGTATTTTGTATGCAGGATTAAGCACACTGATAATGGGTTATCATAGCTCTTGAATATTACCGTAATAATTTCTAGAAATATCTTCAATTTTTCCCCTATTTGATATGGTTATGCTAGAGGTTTTAGGAGTACGCAAAATCATTCACTTTCACGGCAATGCAATCAGATTGCTTCCTTATCCTTAGAGCAAAATGTTACAATAATGTCATGATTACATTATTCGATAATGTGAGCTGTAAGAATATCATGCTGTGTCCCATTGGAACATCTCACTGTGTGAAGAAAATATATCATAAAACACAGAAGTTGATTTGCGATATTTACATTAAAGAGAAAAGAACCTTGGAAGTATAGTTACTGTAAAAACATTCTGCAAGGACAATCACAGCAACTGAATAGGGAGAAAAAAAAAGACAACTGCTGTTCTCTTCTTTGCTGCATCTCTTTCAGTTTCACCTGCCCTTTACTTGCTTACATTAAAGGAGATTGAAGTAAAATCTCAAAGCCAATCTGCATTTCTGTTGTATGTTTCTTCCTTTGCATGGCCTGGAATCAATTTCATGACTTCCCCAATCCTTTCATATTGTGTAATTTAAGACCAGGGACTGAACGTAAGAAGACAAAGAATCACCCATTAAGGTATAAAGTACCAACAGGAGACCATGCACTTTATGAATCAACACAAGATTCCTAGAAAGCAGCAAGAAACATCAGTAGAATATCTTCAGGAATGCAGACGGAAATAGAGAATTAACATCATTTTGTACGTTGTACAATGAATTATTGACTTTTACTTTTAACCAAGTGACACAACGTCCAAAGATTTGCATTCAGGCCACATAGCACAGGAAGGAAGTATGACGGAAGAGAGAACTAAGCTTGTTAACAGTAAGACATGAAGCAAATGGACGCACATATTATTAGCAACAAAGCCAGATAAGTTATTTTCCCGGGAAAACTAACATTGTGCCACGGTGAAGGTTGCCAGATATTTATGCCCTGACACATATAAAAAAAACGGAATGGCGGGGAAACCAAATAATTTGGGGAAACATTTTCAAGGTATAAAAGGGTAAGTGTTGGTAGTAGTGGGGTTAAGGGGCCATGGAGAAAAGCATTCACTGGAATCAGAAATATTTCTTGTTAAATTTAAAACAGTAAAATATTTTAGAGCTGAGAAAATGAAGATAGTTTGTGACAAAGGCGACATAAACACAGACAAGTAACCTAATCCTACTCAATCTCCATTGTGCACTCCTTCCGCCCAGGAGCATTATAGCTATCTTATTTACTTAGCATGGTAACTATCATTTAAACGTAGAATCACAATGACCTTTGTGTAAACAAATAAATCACTCTTCCTACAAGTGCAGGATATGATTTCATATCTATATAAAAACAAACTTCTTCCAAGAATTCAGAGATCCTTCTTCAATATTTCTTCAGTCCTATAAAGGCATAATGTCTCTTTCCATTCAATCGCAAATGATCTGTTCCTCAACAGTATTTACCTCCCAGTAATCCAAACATCCTTGTTCATACTGGCACCATCATCCTTAAAGAAACTAAGACTTTGCTCTCTATTTTATCCATCAGCCTTCAGATTAAACCTTGCCTAACTTAGAGCATAGAATAGTACCATGCAGAAAAAGGATTTTTGGCCCATCGTGTCTGCACCATCTATGATGCTGATTTAAACTATTCCTATCTGTCTGCATATGATCCACATACCTCCTTCCATATCTGTTCATGTGACTGTCGAAATACCTCATCACATCTCCTGGAAGTGCATTCCAAGCATCCACTATTCTCTGTTAAGGCGCTTGTCTTTCATGGCTCCCTTAAACTATCTTATTTCCCCCTCTAAACTTAAACCCACACTTGTTAGTATTAATCTTGCCACTAGAGGAAAACCCAGCTTCAGCATGACTCACAACGATAACCTGTTACTTGTACAATGCTATTCAGTTTTCTCAATTCTTCTTCTCCACTGAATCTGTTCCCAGGATGAGGCTTTCAATAGTAGAACATCTGAGATACCCTCCTTCTTCAATGAGTGGGGTTTTCCTTCCACTAGCTTTGACGCTGTTCACACCTGTATGTCCTCCATTTTCTGCACATCTCCCCTCAACCCACCCTCCTGCTGCTACAGCAGGAATAGAGTTCTCTTTGACCTTACCTACCACTCCAGGACATCATTTTCTATCATTTCTGCCATTGATTATGCCACATCTTTCCCTCCCCCAGGCTCACTGCTTTTCATAGGGATCACTTTCTACGTGACTCCCTTGATCATTCATCCTCCCTACTGATCTCCCTCCTGACATGTGCTACACCTCCTCATTCACCATCGTTCAGGACCCCAAACAGACGCTCTATGTGAAGTGACACTTTATGTGTAAGTCTGTTGGGGTTATCTGCAGTATCCAGTGCTAAAGATACAGCTTAATCTACATTGTTGACACCCATCATAGATTGGAGGACCACTTTGTCAAGCATCTTCTCTCTGACTGCCACAAATGGTGGGATTTCCTGGTGGCCACCCATTTCAATTCAACTTCCCATTCCATGGCTTCCTCCACTGCCATCTCAAGGCCAGAGTCAGGTTGGAGGAGCAACAGCTCAGATTTTGTCTGAGTAGCTTCCAACCTGATGGCATAAACATCAATTTCTCAAACTTCCAGTAATTTCTGCCTTTCCCCTTTCTCTCTTTTTTCATTCCTCATTCTGGTTCCCCTCTCACCCTTTCTCTTTTCCTTGCCCTACCCATCTCTTCTCTCTGGTTCCCTCCTCTTTTTCCTTTCTTCCATGGTCCACAGTCCGCTGCTTTCAGATTCCTTCTTCATCCCTTTGCCTCTTCCTCCTATCAGCTCCCAGCTTCTTACTTCATCCCCCACTACTCCACCCACCCATCTTCCCCTTTACTTGATCTCACCTATCACCTGCCAGCTTGTAGTTCTTCCCCATCTCCCCACATTCTTCATCTAGCTTTGTCCTCCTTCCCTTCCAGTCCTGATTAAAGGGTTGGGCCTGAAATGTCAACTGTTCATTTTCCTCCCTACATGCTGCATGATCTGCTCAGTTCCTCCAGCACTTTGTGTGTGTTATACAACATGACTTCCTGACCTTTATACTCAGAGCCCCAACAAATGAAGGCAAGTATGTTGTACGTCTTCCTTACCACCCTATCTTCTTGTGTTATCACTTTCATCATTGATTAATCTTTCTAAGTAAACTTCAGACCAGAATCCAAAATACACATTTTAGTCATTAGTTCAAATACACATTGTGTATCAGTTCTAGGTTGGATATGTGAGAGCAAATCATTTGGTTTATAACTTGCCCGAATCACTTTGGTCGATTAACTTGTCCAGACCGTTTCTACCACGCTAGGAAGGAAACATGAGTTTGACGTATGTGTTTACTCTTTTGAGTGTAACAATAAATTGAAGGTCTGTAGTTAGTTTCCATTGACAAGTCATCAGGAGGCTGGTTTTCTTTATCCTCTCATTGAGAATTTGAGGCTAATTTGAGGTCTTGTGTCAGAAAAAAATTTAAAAAGCTGCTGATGGCTGGAATTCTGAAACAAACACAAATGACAGAAGACATTATTCTCGGTTCAAGTAGCATTTATGGAGAGAGGAATAGGCTAAATATTTTAGGTTTATGATCTTGCAATAATGATTTTTTCTCTTTCCATAGATACTGCCTGACCTGTTCAATTTTTAAATTTCTGTCTTCCATCAGAGTCCAACTTCAGGTCATGCAAGTAAAATCATCCTGGGAGGTACTGAGGTTGGGAAATAAAACCCAGTAAAATTATTAGTACAATAAGTACAACACATGCTTTAATATGGTAAATTAATTGAAAAGTGATGCACAAAGAATGCTTCAACAGAGTCGAGCACACATCATCTTGTCAAGAGAAACAGGATTTGGTGCATTGATAGGTTTAACAATTGCCCTAATTTGCACATGCTGTGGACTTTCTGCAAACTATTGCTTATCTCATTTTATTTTACCCAAATAAACTGTTTCCCTCCGCTGTCTGGCCAACAGACCACATTTAATGAACGAGGGCACTTGGAAATTGCTATCAGAGTAGAACATCTTTTCTCCTAGCATTATATGATGTTTTTTTACATGCAGTAAATGTCACACAGTTCCCAGTCTCAATGTAATGGGTACAAAGAAGAGGGAAAAAAAAATGAGTGCATGGGTGTACTCCTTGATCAGCAGTAACAAATACGTACTGTGCTGATGAATATTGTTTTCTTTCATGCTTGAAAGATAATTGAGGGAGTTGAAGTCTATTTGTTTTAGGGATTAAAATATAGGCAAGTTCCACATTGTGTAGATTTCAGTTTGTAAGGTAAGACAACATGCTGTGAGAGGCTCTTTCTGCTGCTAGAACATTATGTCCCCAGTGTGACTCACTACCTTCAGATAAAGAGAGAAAAAAAGATTTATCTTTGATTTGGAACCAGAAAATGTTTATCATGGCAAATGCATATTTAGTTCTGAAACTCACTCCCTTCAGCAAAATAAACCAGCTATAGGGTCAAATGCATGGCAAAAGCTTTTATGGAGAAAATGACAACATCATAATTAGCATTGAAGGTGGCTAGGGGTTGTTCAAAGAGTTTAGAATCTGTATATTACACAGTAGTTCTCTGCGTAGAATCAACCAGAAGGTCTTAATCTTATTTGTGCTGTTTAAGGTTTGCCAATGTGGGATTGAGGATCAGGTTGTTTTGCAGTGAAATAAACTGAAAGCTCTGCAGTTAAATGAAAATTTACCAATTTCTGTTCGTTCATTAAATGCGGGCATTGCAGACTAGACCTGCATTCACTGTAAACTCCTAATTAAATGACTTGTTAAATCAATTTGGAGAGTCAACAATAATGCTGTGAGTCTGATGGTATGTCTAGGCTGGACCAGATATGGTGTTCTTTCTGAAAAGCATACACAATTTTCTCACAGTCCATTATTTTCATCATTATCACTGCTGACACAAACTATTTAACTTGGATTGATTTAATTATGCACATTTTAGACTTCAAACCTACTATTTGACTATAGATATCATTGAGAAGGGCCCTCATGGTAAACTAGTTAAGAAAACAAAGTAACATGGAGTCCGTGGTGAATTGATATGTTGGCTTGGTCATAAAAGGCAAAGGGAAGAGGTGGAGGAGTGTTTCTTTGACTGGAAGTCAGTGATCAGTAGAGTTCTGCAAAGTTCTGGGATCTGTTTTTTTTTGGGGTTGGATCCAAGTCAAGTGAGTGAAAATATAGATGGTTTGATTATTGAATATGCAGACAACACAAAAGTTGGTCATGTTTTGGACCACGAGGAAGGTTGTCAAGAGATACATCAGGATAAGGAACAGTTGGAAATTTGGTTGGAGAAGTGGGCGCCATGGTAGTGTAGCAGTTAGCGTGATGCTACTACAGCTCAGGGCATCAGAGTTCAGAGTTCAGAGTTCAGAGTTCAATTTCAATGACAACTGTAAGAAGTTTGTACATTCTTCTTGTGAGTGCGTGGTTTTCCTCCAGGTAGTCTGGTTTCATCCTACAGTCCCAGAGTCCAAAGGTGTAATGGTTAGTAGGTTAACTGGTAATTGTAAATTGTACTATGATTAGGCTGGGGTTTATATAAGGTGGGATGCTGGGCAGTGTGGCATGTTGGGCCAGAAGGGCCTGCTCCATACTGTATATCTAAATAAATAAAATAAAATAATAGTGGCAGATGGAATTCTATTTGCACCAGTGTGGGATGACACATTTTGGAAGGTCACATGTAAGAGAAAAGTATATATTGAACAGTGGGATACTCGGGAGCATTGTTATGCAGCAGGATCGCAGGGTACAAGTCTGTTGTGAAAGTGGTAACAGAAATGGATAGGGTGGTTAGGAAGGCATATGGCCTTCTTTGGTCTGAGTATTGATTATTAAAGTTGGGAAGTCATATTGCCCCTGCATAAGACTTCACTTGAGCTGCATATGAAGTATTATGTGCAGTCTCATCACTCCATTACAGAAAGGATGTGTAGGCTTTGGAGAAGGTAGAAGAGGCTCACTAGGGTGTTGCCTGAACTGGAGGGTATTAGTTATAAGGAGAGCCTGGACAGTCAATCATTTGATGCTAGGGAAAATCTGATGGAAATATGAGAGGCATAAATAGGGTAGATAGTCAGAATCTTTCTCCCACAGTAGAAATGTCAAATACAGAGGGCATAATTTTAAGGTGAGAGGTGGGCCAGACAAGCTTTGTTTTACACCAAGAATGGTGGATGCCTGGAACATGCTACTGGGGAGGCAGTGAACACATATAATAATGTTTAAGGGGTATTTCAGCAGACATATGAACAGAAAGGTAACAAATGGATGCATCATATATGTAAACAAGTGGAATAATTAAACTGGTATTATGGCTAGTGCAGACATAAGGGCTTGTTTTATGTTCGTTATGGAACATGAATGACAGATGCTGGGTCTTTGGATACCAAATCAATAATTTTCTCACTGGAAGAAGTAGAGGAAACATAGACATAGAACATGGAACATAGAAATTTACAGAACATTACAGGCCCTTTGGCCCACAATGTTGTGCCAACCATGTAACCTACTCCAGAGACTTTCTAGAATTTCCCTAGCGCATAGCCCTCTATTTTTCTAAGTTCCATGCACCTATCCAAGAGGCTCTTAAAAGACCCTATTGTATCTGTTTCCACCACCGCCGCTGGCAGCCCATTCCATGCACCCACCACTCTGTGTGAAAAACATACTCCGACATCCCCTCAGTACCTATTTCCAAGCACCTTAAAACAATGGCCCCTCATGTTAGCCATTTCAGCCCCGAGAAAAAGCCTCTGGCTATCCACATGATCAATGCCCCTCATCACCTTATACACCTCTATCAGGTCACCCCTCATCCCCCGTAACTCCAAGGAGAAAAGGCCAAGTTCACTCAACCTATTCTCATAAGGTATACCCTCCAATACAGGTAACATCCCTGTAAATCTGCTCTTCACTCTCTCTTTAGTGTCCACATCCATCCTGTGGTGAGGTGACCAGAACTGAACACAGTACTCCAAGTTGGGTCTGACCAATGTCTTATATAGCTGTAACATTACGTTACAGCTCTCGAACTCAATCCCACTGTTGATGAATGCCAGCACGCCATACATCTTCTTAACAATACAGTCAACCTGCGCAGCAGCTTTGAGTGTCCTATCGACATGGACCCCAAGGTCTCTCAGATCCTCCACACTGCCAAGAATCTTACCATTTATATTATATTCTTTCTTCAAACTGGACCTACCAAAATGAACCACTTCACATTTATCTGGGTTGAAGTCCATCGGCCACTTGTCAGCCCAGTTCTGCATCCTATCTATGGTCTGCTGTAACCTCTGACAACCTTCCAGACTATCCACAACACCCCCAACCATTGTGTCATCAGCAGACTTACTAACCCACGCTTCTACTTCTTCATCCAGGTCATGTATAAAAATCACAAAGAGGAAAGGTCCCAGAACAGACCCCTGCGGAAAACCACTGGTCACCACCTCCATGCAGAATACGAACTACCTACAACCACCCTTTGCCTTCTGGATCTACAAAGCAAGGTCTCCTCGGATCCCATGCCATCATACTTTCTGAAGGAGTCTGGCATGGGGAACCTTATCAAATGCCTTACTGAAATCCATATACACTACATCCATTGCTCTGCTTTCATCAATGTGTTTTGTTACATCCTCAAAGAATTCAATCATGCCCGTAAGGCACAATCTTCCCTTGACAAAGCCATGCTGACTATCCCTAATCAGATTATGTCTCTCCAAATACTCATAAATCCTGACTCTCAGGATCTTTTCCAACATCTTGCCTACTACTAAAGCCAGACTCATCGGTCTTTAATTTTCTGGGTTATCTCTACTCCCTTTCTCGATCAAGGGAACAACATTTGCAACCCTCCAATTATTCCGGTACTTCTCCCATCCCTATTGATGACTCAAAGATCATCGCATGAAGAGGCTCAACAATCTCCTCCCTCACTTCCCACAGTAGCCTGGGGTACATCTCATCCAGCACCAGTGACCTATCTAGCTTAGTGCCTTTTAAAAGCTCCAGCAATCTTCTTTCTTAATATCTATATGCTCAAGCATTTCAGTCCACTGTAAGTCACCCCCACAATTGCCAAGGTCTTTTTCCCTGGTGAATACTGAAGCAAGGTATTCATTAGGTACCTCTGCTACCTCCTCTGACTCCGTGCACACATTTCCACTATCGCACCTGATAGGCCACAGGGAGAATTTTGACTTCTAAATGTCATATGTTCCTAGCCATATTAGCAGGAAAGGAGCATAGATTGGCCTCTCCTAAGTAAACATCGAAGTATCTGGCTTCTTACTAATATGATCTTGAGGTGGCTGCACCTGTGCCTTAAGAAATGCCTGAGTTGAGAATGTTCTCCCTTTGACCCAATGCCATAATAATGGCTCTGATTTATACTTCCTCCCTGTCTCACCAACGACAGCGTGATTTTTTTGTTGACCTTCAAGTGTAGATTCCCCAGTATTTCTAATAGAGAAAGGAAATGGAAAGCTAATCCACCTTTCTGAGCTTTCTTCCTGAAACACATGAAGGACATTTCTCTTTAACCATTATTTCCTCATTGACTGTTCCTTCTACTCCTTCAACTCTCTTTTCTCCATAATTAATTTCACTCAGACACCTCAAATAACTCTATCTACCTACTGTGATCATCGCCAGCTGCTCCCAGCATCTGAAACCAAGCATTGCAAGCTCTAACCTGAAAGCAGCAACAGCCGAATCACTCAGTGTCTATGGTAATAGGTTATACGTGCATAATCTTATGTCAGATAAAACCTTTTAGCAACCTTCACATTTGCCACTATTTTCTGGATTTGTAAGTAACATTTCTATGTGGTTTATTTCCCTTGAAGACTTTGTGCAAATGGATATTCTGGCATTCTTACTTGGTGCGAATGTGGATCAATTGTCAATTCAGGTGATGTCCCAACATAATCTGGTTGTGGTGCCTTCCTACACTCCAAAAAAATCACTGAGATTCACTGTGTGAATAAACATTGGGAGGGTCACGAGAGCAAAATGGTTCTTGTCAATTTTTGGTGAATAGGAGCTCATAGATGGTTAATTGATGGATATTGTTTTGATGGAATATATGAAATTAGTAATACCCTTCGCTAACTGGTTGTGAAGAATAATTGTTATGAATGGTTTACACCAATTTACATTTGCCAGAACTGAATGCTACCATGAGCCTAACACCATTTTGTTGCACAGGGCTGAAATATACAGCATAAGGTTCACTTTTGAGTGCTTCCTGGATTAGAAAGAAACTAAACTGAAGTGGCAGAAAGGCATGAAAGCATTAAAGGCATCCTTACAATTCTAAACATGTTGGAAGTTTTTTTTCTTAGAATTAGTTTACACTGCTACTTTATTTAACAGGAATATTTGGCCTCGAAGGAAAGATCTGAATTATAAATACAAAATCACATTTATGAATGCATGGACGACAGAAGTCATAGTTATTCTGTCAGCATCTAAGAAACAGTTTTGTATATGTAATAAGCACAAGAGATTCTGCAGATGCTGGAAATCTTGACCAATGCCCACAAAATGCCAGAGGAACTCAGCAAGTTAGGCAGCACTGAAAAGGAAAATAAACGGTCGACATTTTGGGCTGAGACTATTCATCGGGACTGGAAAGGAAGGAGGCAGGAGCAGAATAAGAAGGTGCGGGAGAGGAAAGAGGACAACCTGGCAGGTGAAACCAGGTGAGGAGGAAAGAGGGTGAGTGGGGCGGGAGGATGAAGTAAAACGCTGGAAGCTATAGCTGGAAGAGGTAAATGGCTGAAGATGAAATAATCTGCTATGATGTGCAAGCAAGTTCTTAACTTTGTCTTAAGAAAAAGAAATCCTGATTTCTCTTTCATGTGGCCTTGCTCCTAACAAAATTCCATCAACGTCAGATTTGCTATTAATGTATTGATTAGAAGTTAGTGTTTATGCAAGAGAGTTCCAACCTCATGACCCTGGAATCCTGATTACCTGCCAAATCTGCTTTCACTAACTACAAGGTGGTCCATCCTTCTTAAATGTGGAGACCAGACCTGTTCACAATACCCTAGACATGGCTTTATTGTGGTAAAAGCTGTTCCACTTTATATTTCAGTCCTGCAGTTATTACCATTAAGATTCCTCAAGTTTTACCAACTAATTTCAGTGCTTGTGCCAGAGAGATGTTAGCATAGAAAATCACCAGCTTTTTAGAGTGGTAGGAACACTATGCATCAAGTCTTTAAGCACAATTTGAACAGTAAGCACGAGAGGAGCTGAACTAGATGATGTCTGAAAGCTGATTAGGTGATTGTAATGTGACTCATGCCTGTTCACACAACACCTAGAATTAAAGGTGCTTGCTAATAATAATGATTTTAATGCCTAGCCAACTCTAACTGGACTGAGGTATTCAAAATTATTAGGGGTTTAGATAGGGTAAATGCAAGCAAGCTTTTTTCACTGAGGTTGTGTGGGACTACAACCAGTGGTGATGGCTTAAGGGTAAAAGGTGAGAAGTTTAAGGGGAACATGAGGGAAACTTCTTCACTCAGAGGGCCGTGCGAGTGTTGATTAAGCTACCAGCACAATAGACAATAAACAATAGGTGCAGGAGTAGGCCATTCAGCCCTTCGAGCCAGCACCACCATTCACTGTGATCATGGCTGATCATCCACAATCAGTACCCTTTTCCTGCCTTCTCCCCATATCCCTTCACTCCGCTATCTTTAAGAGCTCTATCTAACTCTTTCTTGAAAGAATCCAGAGAATTGGTCTCCACTGCCTTCTGAGGCAGAGCATTCCACAGATCCACAACTCTCTGTGTGAAAAAGTTTTTCCTCAACTCCGTTCTAAATTGTCTACCCCTTAACCCTAAACTGTGGCACAAGTGGTGTACGCGATCTCGATTTCAACATTTAAGAGAAGTTTGGATAAGTACATGGATAGAACGGGTGTGGAAGGCTATGGCCCAGTGCAGGTCAATGGGTGTAGGCAGTTTAAATGGTTTCTCCATGGATTAGATGGGCCGAAGGGCCTGTTTCTGAGCCCTACTGCTCTATGACGATTCATTTAACATTTCATTATCAGGTTCTGTTTAAAGACTGGCTAGGTCCAGCTTACATTACTTGCACTATGTCCAGGAGCTATGTCCTGAGGTTTCAGCAGATGCCAGACAAGTCATTGTGGAAATAATTACCAGACTTTGCACAACACAGGAGAGAATGGGATCTATCATTTTCAGTGGTGCAATGAAGGCCTTAGTGGCATAGAAGAGGAAGGATGACCAATATTCACAAGGCAACTAGAGTCTCTCAAGATAATGGAAGGAGACATGGAAATCAGCCAAGCCCAGAGGCCCTGATTCATAGTTTTCTGCCTTCCTGGATGCAGTGAGAGGGGAAAAAAAAGTTCTATGACTCTACACATATGGTCAAATGTCAGGAAATGCATCCTCAAATGTCATATTCTGGCAATAGCAGCATTATTTCTCATATTTCTGCTTGTTTTATAATCCTTAACTAGAGCAGATTTACCAGAAAATGCTGCCCGGATTAGTGAGCATGTCTTATACAGGTAAGTTGAGTGAGCTGGGGCTTTTCTGTATCGAGCAAAAGAGGATGAGAGATGACTTGATAGATGTGTACAAGATGATAAGAAGCATAGATTGAGTGGATAGCTGGAGCCTTTTTCGAGGGTGGAAATGACTAAAACCAGGGGGCATAATTTTAAGGTGATTGGAGGAAGATATCAGGAGGATGTCAGAAGTACTGTATATTTTTTTACATAAAGTGATGAGCACGTGGAGGTAGAGGCAGATGTATTAGGGGCATTGAAGGAACTCTGGAATAGGCACATGGGTAACAGAAAAATTGAGAACTAGGGAAGTGGGAAGGGTTAGATTGATCTTAGAGCAGTTTAAAAGGTTGGCACAATATCGTGGATCAAAAGGCCTGTAATGTGCTGAGGTGATATATATTCTTTAACCATGAACTTCACCCTCATTATCTCATCTCACAGCTTGCCAACCATTAAACCATAATAAATATCATTTCAACACACTGACCAATACTCACGAATACAATCTTCTCACTCTTGCTGGTCATGGCAACTGTTCTCACCAACCTAAAAGGAATGTAGACAAAGCTGCATCACGTTCTCTCCTCAAGAAGAGATTTTGCACCATCTTTGAATCATCCATAATGGGGATGTTAGGCAACAGGATTTCAAAGAGAGTTTGCATCACTATGTTGAAATCTTGTTCTCATTTTCAAATTCCACATCACATATCCTCTCTGATCTGCAAGAGGCAATGTGGCTTCTCAAATTCCCAGCCTTCTCTTTGCTACGATATTACCCATGGGCCCTTCTTCTTTCTGATGCGCAATGTACCCGCACCAGGAGGCAATAGAAGATAGAGAAGAGAGTGAAGTAGGGGGTCATTCAATTTGATACTCTCAAAACCCGATTGAGAGACTGAGATTAGCACATGAGTCAGTGAGCATGACTGGCTAGCAGTCAAGAGAAAGTGAAACAGCGGTTCAGGTGCCAGATTACAGGGGGTTACACAGAGATTCTCCTGATGAGAACTCAGATGGGGCAATGTAGAGACACATGCAAACGGATGGCCTATCAGAGAATCTGAATGCAATATCATCTAGCGTTAAGACATTCAGCATGAGCCTTGGGCAGGCCTTTGCACTAAATCTGTAGTTCGTTTCATCAAGGATTGCAGAGATGGATAACTCATTCAACTAGCTTTGCTTTATTTTTCAAGATGTGATCATTGCCATAGCCAACATTTATTGCTCACCCCTAAATACCCGGGAGAAGGTAGTGGTGAGTCATTTTCTTGAACATCTGCGGTCCTTCTGCTGAAGCTCTTGTCAAGTGCTGTCTGCTCACTCTTCAGGCCATGCTTCCTCTCAGAACTTCCAGAATCAAGGAATACTCAATGAAACCAAACCCTTTCAGTCAAGACATTCCTGAAACAACACTCCCATACTTAGCATTTTAAAGTAATCTTGAACATCAAGCATTGCTATGTCAAAGCAACATTCAACAGAAAATAATCAGCAAATTTTCCTTCTAACTCAAGTACCAGCTACTTTCTGTTGGGTAGTTCATGCTTGTTAAAAACATGGTACTATTGGCAGAGCTGTCTTCAATACAGTGTTGTATGCTGACCAAATTCATAATTTCCCTACCCTCTATGCTGCATGCTAGCTCAGATTAATGTTCTCCCCACAATTAGCTAGCAGGGCTGAACTGAACTAAGCTGAATACTCCTGGATGCCTGGTTTGGTGATGATATTCTATGTAATGTTCACTCACTTTTTGCCGTCTGCTCAATTTATTCTTTTTTTTCACACTTAGTGTGTTTGATGTTTTTCTCGAAACCGGTTCCATGGTGTTTCTTTGTTTCGTGGCTGCCTTCAGGAGGTCTCATCGCAGAGCTATATTCTGTATAACCCTTTGATTATATATGCACTTAGAACTTTGAACTTTGATCACTAACACAAATGTGCATACAAGCATTGGCCCACTGTATTGGTAATAAATCAATGCAAAGAGTTGGCACTGTGCAATCAAATTTTATAGCCAATATCTTTCAGAGAATTTTCAATCCCACACAACAGCAATTCTGACAGATGCACTAATGATCACTTCTCCTCATTGAATTTTTCCAGATCATTTCATCACTACTTTGTTGCAATAAATCTTTAAGTACATATTCAACAACTAGAAAGAACATTGCCATAGATCTTCTGCCTTAACCTTTTATTGTTCTTTATTATAGAAACTTCATGCTTGACCATTAGTTTTTTGGGGGGAGATTTGTCAGCTGCTCTCATTGTCTTAACACTATTGGATTAGATTAGATTATGAGGACACACAATCCTCTTTTATTGTCATTTAGTAATTCATGCATTAAGAAATGATACAATTTGTTCCTCCAGAATGATATCACAGAAACACAAGACAAACCAAGATGAAAAAAAACAACATAAACCGCATAGTTATAACATATAGTTACAACAGTGCAAGCAATACTGTAATTTGATAGAAGAACAGACCATGGGCACAGTAAAAAAATCTCAAAGTCTCTCGAAAGTCCCATCATCTCACGCAGATGGTTGAAGGAAGTAAACTCTTCCTGCCATGAGCTTCCAGTGCCGCAAACTTGCCGATGCAGCATCCTGGAAGCACCTGACCACAGTCCGACTCCGAGTCCATCCAAAAACTTCGAGACGCCGTCCAGCTCTCCGACACCGAGTACCAGCACCATCTCTACCGAGCGCTTCGACCCCAGCCCCGGCAACAGGCAGTAGGCAAAGCTGAGGATTTGGGGCCTTCCCCTCCGGAGATTCTCGATTGCGCAGTAGCAGCGGCAGCGAAGCAGGCATTTCAGAAGTTTCTCCAGGTGTTCCTCTGTTCTTCTCACGGCTGTCTCCATCAAATCAGGATTGTGCACGGCATCCTACTTTACAAATACGATATCAATTTGGAGCAGCCGCGCGCGCCGCCATCTTCTCCTCCCACCTTCCATTCAGTAATGGATCCCTCTTCCATTCAGTAATTTTCCTTCATTCCTCTGTGATTTTATAAGCAAGAACATAGAGCAGTACAGAACAGGAACAGGCTCTTCAGTCTACAATGTTGTGTTGAACAAATTAAATTAGTAACTAAATGTCCAACTAAGCCAGTCCCTTCTGCCTACACAATGTCCATTTCCCTCAACTCCCTACACATTCATGTGCCTATCTAAGAGACATTTGAACACCCTTACTGTGTTTGCATCCACCACCACCTCACGCAGCATATTCCAACTCTATTTCTGCCTCTCATAATCTTATGAACATTTATCAAATTTCCTCTTAGCATCTGCTACTCCAGAGAAAATAATCCAAGTTTGTTCAACCACTTGTTATAGCATTCTGGTAAACCCCTTCTGCACTCTCTCCAAAATTCCAACATGTTTTCCATTGCAATACTACAAATACAGCATAACTAGAGTTTATAAAGCTGCAACATAACTTCCCGATGCTTCATCTCAATTCATCAACTACTAAAGGCAATCAGGCCATATGCCTTCTTAAACACAATATCATCGTGAGTAGCCATTTTCAGGAGCAAAGAACTTGGACCCAGGATCCCTCTTCTCTTCGACACTGTTAAGATTCTTGCCATCAACAGTGTACTGTCTCCTTACATGTGATTTTCATATATGACCGGATTAAACTCAAATTGCCATTTCTCCGCCCATATTTGCAACTGATCTATATCCTGCTGTATCATTTGCTGGTCTAAACTAACACCCATCAACCTGTAAACTTCTTAACCCACCCATCTGCCCAGTATGGATGATTGTGGAACACCACTAGTCAGACCTCCAGCCTGAAAACAGTCTCATTGACCACTACCACACACTAGCACTCCAAATAGCCAATTCACTGTGGATCCATGGATTTTAATCTTGTGCATAAGCCTACCATGAGTGTCTTCATCAATTACCTTACTGAAAGCCATCTAGACAACATCCACAGCTCTACCTTCATCAGTCAGCTTCATCACCTCTTAGAGAAACTTAATTAAGTTAGTAAGAGACAATATGCTCCATGCAAAACCATGCTCACTGTCCTTGAATTAGGTCATAGTTTTCCAATTGCTCATAAATGCTATTGCTAAGAATTCTCTCCAGTAACTTCCCTACCACTGACATGAGACACACTGATCTATTATTTTCAGTATTATCTCTGTTTTCCTTCTTGAATAATGGAATAATGAAATAATTTTATGGATTTATTTTATATTTCTAAAGATGTTGAGTGTGGCTACTGCTTAAATTTATTCCATAGCTTCTTGTGTTAGCAGTATTCATTTACTTGCAATTCAGACCAAGAAATCAAAGGTTGTCACTAATAGTCTGGAGTGAAGAGGGTGTTATGGTAACTAAATACAGATTCTATACATTATCAGTAAACGAAGAACTGTTAGAATCCGGATCATTTTATTCCAAGTCATATCACAGACTTCATTATCTTACATTAGATAATAGCTTGTATACAATAAAAATGATATTGCTCAAAAATTCTTCTTTAAACAGGGCATTATCCTTTTCCTAGCAATCAGACAGGCAATTACAATGCAGTTTGAAATAAAAAGCAGCAACTATGGGTGTGAAAACGTTAGTGTTATTACGTTTCATAGCCCACAAATACAAACGTCTGACAGCAATATCAAATTATGTCAAAAATAAAAGAACTTGCCTCTTTATGGTTCACCAGCACTGATTCTTGACTGCAGTGTATGTGCAGTATAACATGATGAATCTTTACCAGAGGCTCATGAAACCAACCCTCCTGGTCAAGTAATGAATCTTCCTATTGTATGCAGAGATAATGCTACAATGTGTGTGCTGGAGATCAGCAGGGACTACAGATTCAACTGTAGAAAATAGAGGGTTACTTGAACAGTCTGGTATGTGGATGACCTCAATTACTGCATAGCTAGACAAGTTATAGATAAGATCATAGAAAGATACAGCACAGAGCAGCTCCTTCGATCTACAACTATCAACCACCCTCTTTTACAGTAATCCTACCCTAGCCTATTTTATAGTCTCCATATTCCCATCAAACACCGCTCACCCAAGGGCAATTTAGAGGTCAATTAATTGATCAACTCGCAAACCTTTAGACTGTGGAAGGAAACTAAAAGACCAGGAAAACCCCATGAGGTCACAGGGAGAATGTGCAATCTCCATGCAAACAGCAACTGAAGTCAGCATTGAACCCAGGTCACTGGAACTGTGGAGCTGCAGCTCTAATAGCTTCACCAATATGTCATCCTAAAAAATTGTTTTTCTTAGAAATCTATTCAATATTTCCTGTTTAAATCTAATATATAAATCTAACTTTCCTGGCAGGGTGATGGGGCGAAGGTACGTCTCTAACAAAGGAGTTGTAAACTGCTCCTTCCCTCTGCTTGCATGCAGGTCACCTGCTGACCCACCCCCCCCCCCAGTCAGGGTCAGATGAAGCCTTGAGAGAAGCTGGTGGAAGGCCGTACGAGTTGCTGGTGCCTATCACAAGTCCTGGTTATGTGACAACTGACGCCAAGCAAGGCAATCTCTGAAGAGTATTAATAATGGCTGGGGTCACACATCTTGGAAAGACAGTGCCCAGAAGAAGGCAATGGCAAACCACTTTGGTAGAAAAAATTGCCAAGAACAATCATAGTCATGGGAATGTCCATGATTGCCCGTGTCAGTTGATGTGGAACATAACAAATGAAGAAATTTCCCTGGAAAACAAAAAATTATCTCTCTGGCTCCAAGTAGTTTTCACATCTTTTCACTTTAATTATGTATCCTAAATTCCAAATTCAAATTCTGGTACAAATTTGTATTTCACTCTCCCAGATTTCCAGAAGGAAATTTAAATTTTATATTTGGTGATCTTTTTGGCAATTAAGCTACACCATAACAAGTAGGAAGTCTGGTATCCTTAGTTAAGAATGATTGATTTCCTGTACCCTGCTACCAAGAATTCCCTAGGATTAATGAATTGGGATCTGCCTATCTCAACAGCAACTCTTGCTTTCAGTTATATTCTGTGCAATGAAGAAGGACAGTGAACAGATGTTTTCCTTTGGACCTTCAATCTGTGCCATAGAATTATGATTGAATGTACAGCCATAAGGTTATTACTGAAATCTGAATTGATGGTGTTAACATTTCGTAAGGTCCTATCTCCATTGTTAGATAACTGCACTTGTTGCTTGACAGAACCACAAGTACAAGATTAACAATTAGGTCAATCTATCTTCCTCCTCACCAACTTATCAGTGTGAAGCAAGGCTCCTGTTAGTAATGGAATCATTTATTTTCTATCCATTTGGGAATCCTCTTGTTGTGGCACAGAATGGGATAACAATGTATTCTTTTTCCCAAATAAAATTGCTGTATAGAGAATGTCTGGCCAATGACAATGAATTATAGCAGGTCTTTCATGAATGTAACACAACCATTACTTGTTTCAGTAAACCAAGTGAGTTATGGCTGTCTTTCATACTAAATAGCTTGTCCCCATTATTAAGAAGATCTGCTCTCTATTGTAGATGTTCACAGGTCCTGATACAATCAAAAAACAAACAAACATGCTATTGGAATTAATAATAAATCACAATGTCACTCAAGATCAATTGGAAATAAGAATTTCAACAAGATTTTATAAATGCATACAAAAACCACACAGACCAATCACTTTGTTGTTATTTAATATTAATCTTTGAAATTGTCATAGACTGGTAAGATAAAACTTATGGCAGTGTCATGGTATTGACTTAGGGAAAGATGGTCACAAGTAATTTATTTGATGGTTTGCTTTCCTGTGACAAAACTGATATGGAAAAAAAAGGAAACATAAACATTAGTAAACAGTTTGGAATTTCAATACCGTCTAACAAAAGCTGACACGACTTTGGTTGGACTATGATGTTGCATAGAAAACTTAATGAAGACTGTTTGAATACTTATCTGTCCCCAGTCAATTTTGGTTATGTGATCAAAGTTGTTCCCTCCATCGTGTGAGAATGTTTGCTGATAATTGCCCAATGTTCATTTCCTCAGTAAAGAACTTAACAGCTCACTGCTGCCTGCTAACAACTTCAAGCACGAATCATAAGTTAGAAAACAAAATGTGTACAAAACTTGTGCCAGAGGATGATTACCTGGTACAGAACATAATCCTGTGATAACCCGACAGACTCTACTGCCCACAGGGACATTGAAGCAATGTGAATAAGTCATGATGAATGACGGATCCTATGACTCCCCTATCCTTCAGCTAAGAAGCTTAATCAAATTGTTATGGAATACCCTCCACTTGTCCATTTGACACTACCCATATAAAAGAACTTAATCTGATTAGTTTTTAAATATTCAGAATAAGTTTTAATATCACTAGCACATGTCGTGAAATTTGTTAACTTGGCAGTAGCTGTATAATACACGAATGCAAGAGATGATAATAGAGAAAGAAAAAAATAAATAAATCAATTACAGAAGTAAGTATATGTGTATTAAACAGTTACAGTAAAAATACTGCAAAGACAGAAATAATATAAAAAGGAAGTGAGGTAGTGCTCATGGATTCAATGTTCATTTAGGAATCGGATGGCAGAGGGGAAGAAGCTGCTCTTGAATTGCTGAATGTGTGCCTTCAGGCTTCTGTACCTCAATTCTGATGGTAACAAGGAGAAAAGGACAAGCCCTGGGTGATGGGGGTCCCTAATAATGGATATCGCCTTTCTGAAGCACCACTCCTTGAAGATGTCTTGGATTCTGTGGAGGCTAGAACCCAGAATGGAGCTGACTAATTTTACAACTTTTTGTAGCTTCTTTCAATCCTGAGCTGTAGCCCCCCCCAAGCCACACAACCACCCCCCCCCACCAGACAGTGACGCAGCCTGTCAGAATGCTCTCCACTACACATTTGTAGATTACACAACTATTGTTGGCAGAACCTCAGATGGAGACGAGAGGGTGTACAGGAGTGAGATATTAAATAATTCTTTTCTAAGCTTTCCCGAAGGAAAGAATCAGTCTAAAATGAAGCTATACTTATATTTAGATGAGATAATCACAAGTTTAAATATTCAGTGGCATTTGATCAGATCTTGCTACATTGAACTGATCAGTATTCCAAAACCAGGAAACCTGCTCTGGTCAGAATAACTTCAGAGCTCATTAAAATGCAATGGAAATTGACCTTATTAACATCTCCTAAGCTTGTTAAATTTTGCAATCATTAGCCACCCACATGTACTAATTAAAGGTTTCATTTTGGTGAGTAAGTTGCTTACTGGCATCCAAATGTAATTTTGTTAAAACTGGAAGTAGTGCCAAGTTTACAATGCCATTCCATTGCCCATTCTTGAGTATTAAAGTGAATCTTCAACAATTCAATGCACCAGCCACCCTATAAAGATCTCACCTTCATGAAGAACAAGAATATCTGCATGTTCAAAGGAGGCAATTTCACATGTGGACATAATGCATTGCAAATTGAAGTCACATAACTGAAAAAAAAATGAAGACATATTGCTTTAAGGCTTTTTCTATAACTTTTGATTAAAGATGCTCTGTACGTATCTTTAGTGGGAAATAGCATATTTTGAATCAAGCAGTAATAAAGAATGGAAAACTAACTGGAAGCTATGGAATTATACTCATTTAGATCCAACATATTTTGATGCCCAGGTACAAGTAGACCCGATAGGAGGCAGTCTTTCTTTTGGGTGATAACAAAGGACAATGACAATTGTCTTGGGTCAAACTTACCCATGTCTCTATGGAGACCAAATTATAGCATAATGCTTATTCAATGCAACATTCATTGTCATAATTTGTCCTGCAGCACATTAACACAACAAGAATGCTACTCCAAAAAGGTGGCATTAGTTGTCTTTCCAACACTTTCAAATGATTGCTTCTTACTAAGTCGCGAATAGGTCCTTTTAACGGATTCCAGACTCTGTACTATGGCTCAATACAGGCTGACAGAGCAAAATGACTCAGATGAATTTAAGTTCTGATGAAAGGTTCTCAACCTGAAATGTTAAACCTATTTCACTCACTACACAGACCTGCTGTGAATCTCCAATATTTTCTGTTCTCATTTCAGATAAGCAGATATCCAGATTTATGTGGTTCTGAAAATAAGGAGGCATTGGCATGAAAGAGTGAACCTCACCAAAATTCACTACCATTTGTTTCATTCTATTTAGACCACAATGGTTTAGTTAATCCCAAAATTGGAGCTGGTGTACAGAAGGCATAGTGTAAATGAGCTCAGAATGTCTTTGGAGTTGGAGAGTGCAAAATCCAAAGGATCAGAATTGCACTTTGCAGTGCTTATACAGTGTATCACAACTTTAAGAGCTAATATGATATTTTTACTTTACTTGATTGCAAGTAGGTGCTTCAAAGCTGGCAGATTGAGATTGTGTTGTTCCCTGAATAACCATGTCTTTTTTGAACAGCAGAAGAAAGCTTGACAGAAATCTATGAAGGTTGAAAATTGTGACAATCCATCTTCCAGCTGTCTTCCCAATGCTTTGCAGAGACATTCTGACATGGTGACATTAATTTTCTTTCTAACACTTCTGAACTATTCCAATTTACTCAGCTCTAAAAAAAATCTTTCCAACAGATCCCTGACTCTGCTGTCGCTCAGTAAAAGCTGAAAATGAAGACCGGAGAAGTAAGGCACCAAACTGAGTGGAGTTGAAGACAAATTAACATTGGGCATTTACACAACAGCTAACGGTTTGACAGTGACAAAGCCGCCTTGGTATGGAGGGAAAAGAATGCTAGAAATGAGCACCCATTTTCAAATATGCTAGCCATTTTCAGGGCTTCCTAAAAATCTACTTCCTTTTTATCCCCTTCTTCTTTCTTTGGAATATTAGGGACATATCCATATTATCATGCATTAAGAAACTACTATGCTATTCTTCACAAACAACAGGAATTCTGCAGATGCTGGAAATTCAAGCAACACACATCAAAGTTGCTGGTGAACGCAGCAGGCCAGGCAGCATCTATAGGAAGAGGCGCAGTCGACGTTTCAGGCCGAGACCCTTCGTCAGATGCTATTCTTCAAGCTGGTGCCTCAACAGACCCATATGCAAACCATTCCTATAAAGACACTATTCTATTAACATTGACAACTCTACTTGTATCATGCCAGATTTCATGGTCAAGTAAGTACAAAGTACCTTTAATAATCCATCTAGATCTTTCCTCTATAGTTAATCCTAATGATGAATGGGAAATGGTTTTTGATTTCAGGAAGCTGTGTACATACATCTACTGATGCTTCTGGACACATCTTCAGTGATGCTCCTGGAATCATTGGGTGTTTCGGGTCTTTCAACATCATACAACCTCCTCCGGGTGACCCAGCCGGGGCTGATCAGACCCCAGCTTGTGTCCAGATGGCTAGCTACTTATGACTCCATGGCTCCCCTTTTTTGAGCCACAGCCATCTTGAGGCCCCCTCTGCCGCATCGGTGGCACGGCGGGTGGCTCTCCTCTTCCTCTCTCCCTCAATGCCCAAATTGCTGAAGGCGCTAACTAAGGAACGGGCTGCGAATCCCCTACAACCAATCTCCACTGGGAGACACCTTGCTCTCCATCCAGCCTGCTGACAGTTGCTGACCTGTCCTGCGTACTTGGAGAGCTTCCTTTCAAAGGCCTCCTCCAAGCTATCTTCCCATGGGACTGTCAGCTCCAGCAGCACCACTTGCTTAGTAGACTCAGACACTAGGACAATGTCTGGTCGCAGGGTAGTGGCTGCGATATGGTTGGGGAACTTCAGCTGCCGTTCGAGGTCCACCCAACAGCTGTCAGTTCCTTGCGGAGGTCAGGATGCCTGCAGATGTTCTTTTGGCAGGTATTGGCTGCTCCCCAGCTCTGACAAAGGCAATGGTCTGCTTGGAGGGTTGGGACCGCTTATAAACTAGAGAAACAGGCAATACACACTGAAAAACCAAAACAAACCACTAGAATATCCATTTGTTTATTCATATCCAAGACCCTAGGAAGCCCATTGTCACTTTTGTCACTGGTCTCTACTTAACTGAACAGGCCTTATGATCTGGAATAATAAAAGCAAATATTGGGCATTCTCATAAGATCAGACGCAGAGTCAGTAAAAAAAACATTTGAGGTGAATGACCCTCACCACATCTTTTTTTTTCCTTTGAGCCACTTATTAAAACCAACTCACTTACCAACCTTTAACTCACTATTGCTACTGCACCTTCCAAAGTTCAGACATAATTATTTTCTAATTAACCCAACATGAACAAACATGTAAAGTTTTTGGGTGCTGTAAAACTGCGAACTGCCATTAGCTACTGAAACCATTAGCTCAGGTTTTATTTTGAAAGATATTGATATTTTTTGCATTTATGCATTTTAGCCTTTTGAGTCAATACCCAACACAGGTTGCTTTCAGGATCAGTTTTTATTGTGTTACGAGAATACACATAAAATTAAGATGTTTGCTGGCCTGGGCTAGCATCAGTGACATCAGCAAGTGGTCTGCCACCTGCCCTCAGGGGAAGGAGAGATAAGGAACAATGGAGCAGCGTCTGGAGATGTGTAACGAAGGGATGTGGGAGGAAGAGCTGTCTGGAGCGGCTCCCCCCTTTGAACCCTGAACTGTTTGAAGTGATGGACAGGCGATACCCCAGCAGGGGGATAAAAAGGGACAGGTTCGCTAAGACGGACACACGCCACCCGAGGTAACGAGACCCTGGAAGCGGTGCGCCTCTCACGAGTGGTGAGAAGTACCGGACAACGCACAGGGTGGAAAGGTACGATCAGCGGGAACCCGGTGTGTGTCCGCCCTTGCCTGGGTGCCGGGTTCACTGCAGAGGATCGACCGCATCTGGAGGAGGGGTCACAGTCGGTGACCTCAGGTGACATCATCAAGGACCCGCCCAAAAGTTGCTCGTGAGCAATCTCGCTGGTCTGTGAGTGAAGCTGTGCTGAATGATGAGTTGTTCTCTCTGTCTCTCTTCCCCCACCTTGTCCATCGCCATGGCAACGATTACTGCGAACTGAACTTTGAGTCATTTTGAAATTGGTCATTTACCCCTAGACAACGATAGAGCTTGATTGATGCTGTTATCTTAATTCTGTGCACATGTGTGGTTATCATTGTTGAATTGTTGCATTTATTATCCTTCCGATTACTGTGTTGCTTGTTTCTTTAATAAAACTTTCTTAGTTCTAGTACTCCAGACTCCAACTGAGTGATCCATTTCTGCTGGTTTGGCAACCCAGTTACGGGGTACGTAACAATTGCAATTCCTGTTCTTCTTATATACTAATTGTCTTATCCAGATACAGCTTCCTGTGTGAAGTGGAAAGTGCAAAGAGAACTGGAATTGGAAAGTAACCAATGCAGTAGTGTGGTATATTTTACGAAGTGCAGTGCTCAGCAAAACAACATTCCAATCTTTCAAACTCGTAGCAAATACAATACAGAGCAATAGCATACGAATAGTTACAATTGTTCATCAGATGTAGAATCGAGTCAAAACAAAAATCCAATTAAACCAATCCTGAACCAATAACCAACAGTGGCAGATGCAAAATGACAAATAAATGAAAAGCTGATTTCAACAAACTGCAAGAAGGGAATACAGCAGTCAGTGATACAGGTTACCAGGACAACAGAAGTAAAATGTTAAACCTACCAATCATTAACCAAGATGTTGTCACAAAGAAACAAAGGTGACACTATGAGATCACAAACATCGATGAAAAGTGTAACACACACACAAAACGCTGGAGGAACTCAGCAGGTGAGGCAGAATCTCCTATCCTTATGTCATTGATGAAAAGATGAGCCCAACATTTTGGTCATTCTGTTTACTGTATAAAGACACTATAATTGGTTAAAGGTTAACAAAGAGTGAACTGTTGTGACTGCTTATTAGCTTGGAAGCAGGTATTGAATAAAGCTTCCTGTTGTTCGGTGGTAAGGAAGGCAAGTGTAATGCTAGCATTTTTTTCAAGAAGACTAGAATATAAAGTCAAAGATGTAATTCTGAGGCTTTATAACATATTAGTCAGACTTTGGTTAGAGCATTGTGAGCAGTTTTGGACCACAATATCTAAGAAAAGATATGTTGCCAATGGAGAGGGTCCAGAGGAGCTTTCAAAGAATGATCCTGGGAATGAAAAGGTTAATGTATGAGAAGCATTTGATGGCTCTAAGCCTGTACTAATTGCAGGTTAGAAGAATGAGGAGGGGATCTCATTGAAACCTATCAAATATTGAAAGGCTGAGATAGAGTGAATGTGGAGAGGATGTTTCCAATCAAGTGAGAGTCCAGGACCAGAGGGCACAGCCTCAGAATAGAGGGGTGCCCATTTAGAATAGAGGTATAAGGAAATTCTTTAGATAATCTGTGGTGAATCGGTGGAATTCATTTCCTCGGATGGCTGTGGAGGCCAAGTCATATTTCTGCTCCTCTATCTCATGGTCTTGTGAAGACAGCTGATATAGTTCAAGTTTCTGGTGTCAAATATGCTTCTGCAGTAGTGGGAGGTTTCTGACACCTGCCTGAGTACTGAATTCAGTTCCAAACAGAACTGCCCAAGTTTCTTATGAAAATTCAACTCCATATATAATAAATGGGAAGTTTAGTAATCAGGGAGCACAGTTGTGATAGATCTCATGTGGACAGGTAAGTAGCAAAAAGAGAACTGATGATATTCGGAATCGGAATCAGAATCAAAATCAGGTTTACTATCACTGACATATCTCATGAAATCTGTTGCATTGCAGCAAACCATAAAATTACTGTAAGTTACAAAGTTAAATAAATAGTGTAAAAGACAAAAAATGAGGTAGATTTCATGGGTTCATGGACTATTCAGAAATCCGGTGGTGCAAGAGTTAAGCTGTTCTTCAAGCTCCTGTATCTCTTCCTTGATAATAGACAGGGTCTTTAATGATGGATGCTGTGTTTTTGAGGCACCTCTTGAAGATATCCCTGATACCAGAGAGAGTTCCGTGCGTGATGCAGCCGACTGAGTCTACAACCCTCTGTGCCCTCTTGTGATCCTGTGCATTGGAGGCTGCTTATCAGGCTGTGATGCAACCAGTCAGAATGCTCTCCACTGTACATCTGTGAAAATTTGCAACAGTCTTTGGTGCCATATCAAATCTCCTCAAACCCCTAATGAAACAGAGTCACTGGCATGCTGCCTTCATGGTTGCATCAATGTAATGAGCCCGGGATGGATCCCCTGAATTGTTGATGCCAGGAACTTGAGGTTTCTCTCCTATTCTACCACTGACTCCTCAATGCGGACTGGCATACATACTTCTGGCTTTGCGTTTCTGAATGAAGAAACTCATGAAGACATTTTTGTTCGATCTGTGAAACAACAAAAAGAAGTACAACCTAAATGGTACAATGTTTAAGTGTGTGTGTGTGTGTGTGTGTGTGTGTGTGTGTGTGTGTGTGTGTGTATTCTTACAGGAAGAAAGCAGTCTGGCCATGCATACAAATCATTGATTGACAGGATAGCCATATAGTTAATAAGTTGATTCAAATTCTAGTACAAAGACAAAGAGTTTTGATAAACCTAAATCAAAAGAGCCCTAGCTGAGGTCTATTCTGGAAATTTGAAGCATGTCGAGAGATTTACTAGAATAAGGAGTTGGATGAAGGACTATAATTATGTGGATAGACTGGACTGTTGTCCTTATGACAGAGGAGACAAAGAGAACTGGAAAGGTTTGGACAGAGTAAATAAAGTTAGAAGTGTCTCCGGTAGACAAAGGATCAATAATTAGAGATCATATAGTGAGTAACATTGATGTACTGTAAGAGATGGTTAGGGATTTGAATTGACTGGTTGAATCATAGCTTCTAAAAATGGGCGGACCTGTAAATAAGCAGGGATATGCACAAATACTAGGAGAATGGGTTTAGCTAGATTATCCTTTGAAGTGAACCAGCAGAGTTCAATGTTTTTTTGTTCTGCTCTGTTCTATGATTCTATGAGTTGTTACTAGATCGTTCAATACCCCCACTTCAACATAAATGTATACCTTTGATTGGATGAAAATGTACATAATTTTAAAATAAATATAATTTTCATTTTCAGTTTTACCATGTCATCCTATTTACCTCATATCAGCATGGTATCAGTTTTCCTTTACATACAGTCTCAAGCAAGTTAAAGAGTTGTTACACAGGTTCCACCGTCACAGTAACCAGGAGAGCTCCAAACTGTGGCCTTTCCCCAAAGATACTTCGTAGATTTGGATCAAGTTTCAGAGCATCATTTTACACTGCACTTTTGAATTAGGTAGGCTGAGAAATTTGATAATGGCCAGCTGCTTGCTATGGAAGACAAGTAAACTTTGGAGAGCTCAAGGACATTTGTCACCAAGTTGATGGCCTTCCAGCAGCAATTGGTTATTCATTTCAGAGTGTATTCATGGAAACTGTCCATAAAGCAGAGTCCTGTATCACACAGCTGCTCAGGATAAGCCTCAGTAAAGACTCCAGCATCACTTTCCAGAGCTACTTGGCAAAGCGATCTTTCCAGCAGAAAATGAATGGTGGTCATATTCCCAGCTGAGTCACAGGCTCACATAAAGGATCTTATCAGGAAAGACCTACTCACCGCCAGCCAACACTAAGTCTTGATGCTATTTTGAAATTTCCGGCCATAAGGCTTTCTGCCAAATGAAATTGAACCTCCAACAAGATCCACCACATCTATTTTCTTGAGCTTTCAGAATATTCAGTGAAGATCACTGTCTAATTGACTTGTTGTCATAAGGTCTCTTCTGAACACAGAGTTTTGCCAAGACAAGTGGTATGGAATGGCTCCACAGAAAGGATGTGATGACATAGCAGACTCCTGCTGTGCAATGCTAAGGACAAATGAGACCCTCAGTGAGTTATGAGAGTAGTTATAAGTATTCATTCTGGCAGTATAAGCACTTTTATAATTAACTTTGTAAAAACAACCTTTAAAATTGAGTTTTTTTTCATAAGACTCGGTTATTTTGGCTTTATTTCACTTTAAACTGTGTTCTCTCTCTCCAAAAGAATACTTACAGAAGTTGCACAATAGTAAGTATATTGACAGAATGCTATGCTGATCAACACAGGTCCCTAAATCTATTTTACCTCTAAAAGTAAATTTAAGTATGCAATCCTTATAGTTCCATGGCAAAGTACAGTGAATGTAAGTTAATTATGATGGGCTTTCACACAAAACAAGTGGTAAAACCCTGACAATATGCCAGCTAATAAAATTCAGAACTGTCAGCACTAAAACATTGCTCTGTGCGCATCTCTAATTAATATTTTATGACTTTCTGTGTAACTCAATAGGGAGTAGGTCTTAAGTGCTAACGAACTCATGTAAATGAAGGAACAAGATAATTATCGTTAACTAAAGCAGGAAAAAGGTGTAATTAACATATTAATTGTATTTTACCGTGGAAACCTTAAAAATCAAGCTGCTTGAAAAATGTCTTCAAGAGATGCAGAATATGGCAGTAACCCAAAGCATTAGAATCCACTTAATTGTGTATAGAATAAAATTACACATTATATTCCATTTAGTTCCACAGTATGAACTTTCAGCCCACCAGTCTTTATAAACACTTCCCTTTCATTGCCAATCAGTAAAATTCAAATCAATTAGTAGTCCTCCTATTTATTTTCATTTTTACAACCTCAACTTTTTTCCTTATCAATCCCACTTAACAGAACAACAAAAGCCCACATTTTATCAGTTTCTACTCATGCAGATTAAAAATGGAATTAAAATCAGCCGCCATTCATCAGTTAAAATGTATATCCCAGGTTATTAACTTGTCCAGAGGATATTATACTTTACAGTAAAGATTGGGTCCCAGTTTAGGAACGGTGGTGGTGCCATCACTCGAGCAGAGTATGACGTTCTCCTAAAGGGTTGCCTATTGGTGGGTCTTCAGGTAAAGCCTGCTCCAGGATCCACACAATGCAGGATGTTAGGGTGGATTCCCATAATGGAGAACAGTTGTGCATGATGTGGGGAGGCTGATACACAGAAGCCACACATGGTCTCTGACAGATCAGGGTCATGGTCCAGCAGCATGGAGTGCAAGATGACTGGGAACTCTTCACTGCTGCAGCCTTTCTTTGCATTCACTACTGTTGTGATGTGTCACCAGCTCCACTGTTGAGGTCTTGGTTGGGTCGCTCGTTGTCTGGAACCTCCCCCTTGACCTTACTACCATGGGTGTCCCTACCAGAAACTAAGCACCAGATAGTGAAGCTCCAGACAGTATCACTTTCGAAATCTCTGGAATTCACAAGCCTAATCATCACAAGGTGATGATATTTGGAGAAGCAGTCTAGGGATAAGACTGTAGATGTGCTGTTGTCAGACAAAATGTAAATATTCTAAAGGTTTTCATGATATTGTAGATGTTTTCTAATTCTGAGTGGAGAGCTTCCAATGTCCATAACCAGTCATCCTGCAATTAACCTTCATGAGGAGATGATGTGCTTCAGCTAGCTGGAGAAGCAAGTAGTGAATTAAGTGACATTTAAGGGTTGAAAGTTTGCAGAAGCAGCTGAATGGTGACTGATACTTTCAGAGATGGAGCAGACAAGGCAACCCTTTGAAATGCATTTGATTTCTCACATACCCTCTAGTAGTATTCAGCAGACAGACAAGGTTTCAAGACACTGAAGGGGTATTTCAATCAATTTTGACTGTTTCGGTGAATGCAGAGGGCAGAGGTATCTTCACCCCTGGCACCATCTCTCCTTCCCCCAGTTCAACCCTTCAACTTGCAACCTGAGCTATTTTAAATCCCTAGTCTTAATTAAAGGCCACAAGGGCCTGTTCTGCTCTGTATCTCTAAATAAATAAATAAATAAATAAATATCAGGTAGTCCCGAGTCACCCTACTAGTAATAGGTCATGGTTGGGTGGCTTTGGGAGGTGGGGGGGAGGGGCAATAAGATTTTACGGATTGGAAGAGATTAAGACGAGAAGCCCAAAACTCAGATATTACATGTGGAGCACAGAGGCTCTTCCTGATCTATCACTAATTAGCTTTGCTTGTCGCCTTGTCAATAGTAATATCAGAAGACAACCATTGATCAGATGATTGAATTGCCACTAAGTTTTCTAGTCAGTTTTAGATTACTTTTTTCATGTTCCTGCCTGATCCTTATCCTAGGGAGTAAGGAGCATCCCTACTTAAAAATAAAGACCCAGCTAATACGTCGAGTCATACAGCACTGAAGCAGGCGCTTGAGCCCAACTGGTCCATGCCGACCAAGATGCCCATGGAAGCTTATTCTACTAACCATAAAACCATAAGACATAGGAGCAGAGTTAGGACATTTGGCCCATCAAATATATTCCACCATTCCATCACAACTGATTCATTATACCTCTCAACCACCCCCCCTCCTTCCTTGTCCCTATAACCATTAACACCCTTTCTAATCAACAACGTACCAACCTCTGCTTTGAATATACCCAATGACTTGGACCTCACACATCTGTGGCAAGGTATTCCACAGATTCACTATATAAACCATATAACAATTACAGCACGGAAACAGGCCATCGCGGCCCTTCTAGTCCATGCCGAATGCTTACTCTCACCTAGTCCCATTGACCTGCACTCAGCCCATAACCCTCCATTCCTTTCCTGTCCATATACCTAACCAATTTTTCTTTAAATGACAATATCAAACCTGCCTCTACCACTTCTACTGGAAGCTCGTTCCACACAGCCACCACTCTCTGAGTAAAGAAGTTCTCCCCCATGTTACTCCTAAACTTTTGCCTCCTAACTCTCAACTCATGTCCTCTTGTTTGAATCTCCCCTACTCTCAATGGAAAAAAGCCTATCCATGTCAACTCTATCTATCCCCCTCATAATTTTAAATACCTCCATCAAGTCCCACCCTCAACCTTCTACGCTCCAAAGAATAAAGACTTAACTTGTTCAACCTTTCTCTGTAACTCAGGTGCTGAAACCCAGGTAACATTCTAATAAATCTTCTTTGTACTCTGTCAATTTTATTGACATCTTTCCTATAATTCGGTGACCAGAACTGTACACAATACTCCAAATTTGGCCTTACCAATGACTTGTACAATTTTAACATTACATCCCAACTCCTATACTTAATACTCTGATTTATAGAGGCCAGCATACCAAAAGCTTTCTTCACCACCCTATTCACATGAGATTCCACCTTCAGGGAACTATGCACCATTATTCCTAGATCACTCTGTTCTACTGCATTCTTCACTGCCCTACCATTTACCATGTATGTCCTATTTTGATTAGTCCTACCAAAATGTAGCACCTCACACTTATCAGCATTAAACTCTATCTGCCATCTTTCAGCCCATTCTTCTAACTGGCCTAAATCTCTCTGCAAGCTTTGAAAACCTACTTCATTATCCACAACTCCACCTATCTTAGTATCATCTGCGTACTTACTAATCCAATTTACCACCCCATTATCCAGATCATTAATGTATATGACAAACAACACTGGACCCAGTACAGATCCCTGAGGCACACCACTAGTCACCTGCCTCCAATCTGACAAACAGTTATCCACCACTACTCTCTGGCATGTCTCATCCAGCCACTGCTGAATCCATTTTACTACTTCAATATTAATACCTAACGATTGAACCTCCCGAACTAACCTTCCATGTGGAAGCTTGACAAAGGCCTTACTGAAGTCAATATAGACAACATCCACTGCTATACTCTCACCAACTTTCCTAGTAACCTCTTCAAAAATTCAATAAGATTTGTCAAACGTGAACTTCCAAGCACAAATCTATGTTGACTGTTCCTATTCAGACCCTGTCTATCCAGATAATTATATATACTATCTCTGAGAATACTTTCCATCAATTTACCCAGCACTGAGGTCAAACTTACAGGCCGATAACTGTTAGGTTTACTCTTAGAACCGTTTTTAAACAATGGAACAACATGAGCAATACGCCAATCCTCCAGCACCATCCCCGTTTCTAATGACATTTGAAATATTTCTGTCAGAGCCCCTGCTATTTCTACACTAACTTCCCTCAAGGTCCCAGGGAATATCCTGTCAGGACCTGGAGACTTATCCATTTTTGTATTCCTTAAAAGCGCCAGTACTTCATAGTTTCCATAACTTCCCTACTTGTTTCCCTTACCTTACACAATTCAGTATCCTTCTCCTTAGTGAATACTGAAGAAAAGAAATAGTTCAAGATCTCCCCCATCTCTTTTGGCTCCACACATAGCTGTCCACTCTGATTCTCTAAGTGACCAATTTTATCCTTCATTATCCTTTCACTATGAATATAACTGTAGAAACCCTTTAGATTTATTTTCACGTTACTTGCCAAAGCAACCTTGTATCTTCTTTTAGCTTTTCTAATTTTTTTCTTAAGATTCTTTTTACATTCTTTATATTCCTTGAGCACCTCATTTTCTCCATGCTGCCTATATTTATTGTAGATATCTCTTTTTTTCTGAACCAAGTTTCCAATATTCCTTGAAAACCATGGCTCTCTCAAACTTTTAACCTTTCCTTTCAACCTAACAGGAACATAAAGATTCTGTACCCTCAAAATTTCACCTTTAAATGACCTCCATTTCTCTATTACACCCTTCCCATAAAAAATTGTCCCAATCCACTCCTTCTAAATCCTTTCACATCTCCTCAAAGTTAGCCTTTCTCCAATCAAAAATCTCAACCCTGGGTCCAGACCTATCCTTCTCCATAATTATATTGAAACCAATGGCATTGTGATCACTGGACCTGAAGTGCTCCCCAACACATACCTCCGTCACCTGACCTATCTCACTCCCTAACAGGAGATCCAACACTGCCCCTTCTCTAGTTGGTACCTCTATGTATTGCCGCAAAAAACTATCCTGCACACATTTTACAAACTCCAATCTAACTAGCCCTTTTACAGTATGGGCTTCCCAGTCTATGTGTGGAAAATTAAAATCTCCCACAATCACAACCTTGTGCTAATTGCAAATATCTGCTATCTCCTTACAAATATGCTCCTCCAATTCTTGCTCTCCATTAGGTGATCTATAATACACCTTTATAGGTGTTACTACACCTTTTCCATTCCTCAATTCCACCCAAATAGCCTCCCTAGATGAGCCCTCTAATCTATCCTGCCAGAGCACCGCTGTAATATTTTCTCTGACAAGCAATGCAACACCTCCCCCTCTTGTCCCTCCAATTCTATCATACCTGAAGCAACGAAATCCAGGAATATTTAGTTTCCAATCACACCCCTCCTGCAAACTTGTTTCACTAATAGGTACAACATCATATTTCCAGGTATCAATCCATGCTCTAAGCTCATCCATCGTTCTTACAATGCTCCTAGCATTAAAATAAATGCATTTAAGAAATTCTCCACCTGTTACTCTTTGTTTATCACTAACGGTGCAAACAACTTTAATCTTCTTTTTCTTCCTTCTCCCCTACATCTGTTCCTACACTCATTTTCCCCTTCTCCTTTGTATCTAGTTTAAATCCACTGGAGCCTCTCTAGCAAACCTACCTGCAAGAATATTTGTTCCCCTCCCGTTCAGATGTAAACTGTCCCACTGGAACTGGTCCCACCTTCCTTGGAAAACTGCCCAACTATCTATAAATCTGAAACACTCCCTCCTGCACCATGTCTTTAGCCACGTGCTGATCTGCTCTATCTCATTATTTCTAAACCCGCCTGCACGTGGCACTGGTTGCAATCCTGAGATTTCTATCCTAGAGGGCCTGTCCTTTAACTTGGCGCCTAACTCCCTAAACTCACCTTTCAGGACCGCCTCACTCTTTCTACCCACGTCATTGGTCCCTACATGGATCACGATATCTGGCTGTTCACCATCCCTCTTTAGAATACTGAGAAATCAATCCTTTGACTATAGAAATTCCTCCTCATCTCTGTTCTAAAGGGACATACCTCTATTGTGAGGCTGTGCAGTTTGGTCCTAGACTCACACAAGATAGGAAATATCCTTTCCACATCCACTCTATCTAGCCTTTCAGTATTTGATAGGTTTCAATAAGATCCCTCCTCATTCTTCAAAACTCCAGTGAGAACATGTCCAGAGCCATCAAACACACCTCATACATTAACCCTTTCCATTCCTGAAATCATTCTTGTGAACATCCTCCGGACCCTCTCCAATACCAGTACATCTTTTCCAAGATAAGAACTCCAAAACTGTTCACAATACAGCAACTGAGGTCTGACCAATACATTATAAAGCCTTGGCATTATATCCTTGCTTTTATATACTATTTCGCTCAAAAGGGATACTAACATTGGAGTTGCCTTCCTTACCACCTATTTAACCTGCAAGTTAACATTCATACGAAGACTCCCAAGTCTATTTGCACCTCTGATTTTGGCCCATTTAGAAAATAGTCTGTCCCTTTATCCAAGACATCTTCAAGGAGTGGTGCCTCAGAAAGGTGACATCCATTATTAAGGACCCTTTCACCCAAGGTATGCACTCTTCTCATTGTTACCATCAGGAAAGAGGTGCAAAATCCTGAAGGCACGCATTCAGTGATTCAGGAACAGCTTCTTCACCTCTGCCATATGATTTCTAAATGGTTATTGAACCCATGAACACTACCTCACTTTTTTAAAATATATATTATTTCTGTTTTTGCATTATTTTTAATCTATCTATTTAACACACACACACACTCTCACACACACACACTCTCACACACACACACTCACACACACACACACACACACACACACACACACACACACACACACACAAACAAACACTTATATATAGTTGTAGAATACACCTTCTGGTGCTACTTGGACACGTCTTCAGTGATGAACCTGGGGTCATAGGGTGTTTCAGGTCTTTAGTCATCAGACATCCTCGACCGGGTGACCCAGGGGTGATTGATAAGTTTGTGGCCTAAGGTAGAAGAAGTCAATTTTAGAAAACCTAGCACATTTATTTTTCAACATATCCCCCTCCTACATTTACACACTTAGTCTAGCGATCTTGGAGCATATGGATCCCTTCTTTGTAGAAGTCAGTGTCTTGGGCCTCCAGGAAGTGGTCCACAGCAGGGGTGATAGATAAGTTCATGGCCTAAGGTAGAAGGAGATGAGTTATACAGCTCTCGTTACATGCACGTGCAGTTCAACTCTTTGAGTGATTATGCAGAAAGTTTGAAGTTAATAACTCATCTCCTTCTACCTTCAGCTACAAACTTATCAATCATCCCTGCTTTGGACCACTTTCTAGAGGTCCAAGAAGCTGACTTCAACAAAGAAGGGATTCATATGCTCCACGACTGCTAGACTAAGTGTGTAAATGTAGGAGGGAACTATGTTGAAAAATAAATGTGCTAGGTTTTCTAAAATTGACTCCTTCTACCTTAGGCCACGAACTTATCAATCACCCCATGTGTGTGTGTGTGTGTGTGTGTGTGTGTGTGTGTGTGTGTGTGTGTGTGTGTATACTTACTGTAGTTGATTTACTTATTTATTTTAGTTTTTTCTTTCTATATTATCATACAGTGTATTGTATTGAACTGCTGCTGCTAAGTTTACAAATTTCACAACAATAATCCTGATTCTGATTCTCATTTATTCCTGCTATCAAGTGCATGGTCATGCACTTCCCTACGCTATATTCCATCTGCAAGACACAATCCTGATCTTTCACTTATCTTTGTGTCATCGGCAAACTTGACCACAAAGCCATCAATTCCTTCTTCCAAGTCATTGATATGTAACATAAAAAGAAGCAGTCCCAACACCGAGCACTGTGGAACACCACTAGTCACCGGCAGCAAACCAGAAAAGGCTCCTATTTTCCCACTCTTTTCCTTCTGCCAGTCAGCCAGTCTTTTATCCATGCTAGTATCCTTCCTGTAACACCATGTGTTCTTATCTTGTTTAGCATCCTCATGCGTGGCACCTTGTCAAATGTCTTCTGAGGGTACGTCCACACTACGCCAGATAATTTTGAAAATGAAGCTTTTTCTCTTCGTTTTGCCCTCCCGTCCACACTGAGCCGACGTTTTCAGCCCCCAAAAACGGACTCTCCTTTGTTTACCCTGCCTGTTATTTCCTCAAAGAGGAAAGCATTTGCCCATAACCTTCTAAACTTTTCCCATCCAGGTACCCTTCCAACTATATTTTAAAAGCTGTAATTGTACCTGCCTTAAACTCTTCCTCTGGTAGCTTATTCCACATATTTGCATATCAACCTTTGTGTTAAAATGTTGCTCCTCAAGATCCTATTAATTCATTCCCCTCACCTTAAATCTATGCCCAGTAGTTCTTGATTTCCCAACCCTGGGAAAAAGACTGAATGCTTTTACTCTTTCTATGTCCCTCATGATTTTGTACACCTCTATTAGGTCACCACTCAGTGTCCTAAGGTCCAACAAATAAATTGCTATCCTGACCAACCCCCTCCCCCACCCCCCATAACTCAATCCCTCAGTCCTGGCAAAATTCTTGTAAATCTTTTCTGTGCTCTTTCCAATTTAATTACACCTTTCCTGTAGCAGGCTGACCAAAATGGAACAACTACTCCAAGTGTGGCCTCACCAACATCAGTGAGATAAAATAGTGGAAGAAAATGATAGCAAAATGTTGGGGGCAATTTTGTAGGGTAGGAAATGAAATGTTTGCAGCAAAATTGAAGACCCCACCCACCCTAGATGTTCTCTCTTCTTCCCTCTCCCATTGGGCAGAATACGCAAAAGCCTGAAAGCATGCATCACCAAGCTCAAGGACAGAGTCTATCCCACTGTTATCAGACTCTTGAATAGACCTCCTTTATAATGAGACTTAATGAGGCTTAACATCACAGTCTACCTCAGTATGATCTTGCACTTTATTATTCAACTGCCTTGCATTATTTCTCGAGCTTATTCTAACTCCATAATCAAGTTCGCAGACGACACCACGGTGGTTGGTCTGATCAGAAGGGATGATGAGATGGCCTACAGGGATGAGGTCCATCACCTGGCCACGTGGTGTGCTGACAACAACCTAGCTCTTAACACCCAGAAGACCAAGGAGATCATTGTGGACTTCAGGCAAATTAAGAGCCACACTCACGTCCCCATCTACATCAATGGAGCCGTAGTGGAGCGTGTATCAAGTTTCAAATTCCTTGGTGTCCACATTTCTGAAGATCTCACCTGGTCCCTGAACTCCTCCATCCTGATCAAAAAGGCGCAACAGCGCCTTCATTTCCTGTGGAGCATAAAGAAAGCTCACCACTGTCCCAGGATACTGACGGACTTTTACCACTGAACCATTGAGAGCATACTCACCAACTGCATCTCAGTGTGGTATGGCAATTGTCCCGTATCGGACCGCAAAGCACTCCAGTGTGTGGTGAAAACTGCCCAGCGGATTATTGGCACCCAAATGCCCACCATTGAGAACATCTACAATAAACACTGCCTGGGCAGGGTGAAAAGCATTATCAAGGGTGCATCTCATCCTAACCGTGGACTTTTTACTCTATTCCCATCTGGTAGGCGTTACAGGAGCCTCCGTTCCCGCACCAGCAAGCACAGGAAGAGCTTCTTCCCTGAGGCTGTGACCCTGCTGAAACTCACATCACAGCATTAAGCAGGTTTGCACCCATATTTTACTGTCTCAGTACGTTTATATTTGTGTGCCATAGCACTTACTTTTTATTCGCAGTTATTTTGTAAATAACACTATTCTTCACATTTCTGGTTAGGTGCTAACTGCATTTCATTGGCTTTGTATCTGTACTTGGCACAATGACAATAAAGTTGAATCTAATCTAATCTAATCTAATATACATTGTTCAGCATTTTTATTGCTTTACCTCGTTCTATTTCGATGCAGTATGTGATGACTTGATCTGTAAGAACAGTATGCTAGACAAGCGTTTCATTGTACCTTTGTACATGTGACAATAATAAATCAATGTAATACCCATACCATAGAAAAATCCCTATCTTCAGGCTGTTACTGGCATTGTCATGTCCAAAAGTACCATCTATATGGACCATTGTTGCAGTAAAGCAGCATCAATCTTCAGAGACCCCCACCATCTAAGCCATGCTCTCTTCTCATTGCTGCCATTGGGAAGAAGGTCCAGGTACCTCAGGACCTGGCACTCGGTTCAGGAATATTTATTATCCCTCAACCATCAGGCTCTTGAACCAGAGGGGAAAATTTCACTTTACTCTCTCACCCCAACACTGAAACACTTTCAAAGACTCTTCATCTCATGTTCTCAATATTTATTATTTATTTATTTATTATTATTATTATTATGTTGCTTGTTTTTTCTTTGTATTTACTGTGAATGCCTGCAAGAAAATGAATCTCAGTGTTGTCTGACATGTATGCACTTCGATAATAAATTCACTTTGAACATTGAACTTACAGTACCTCCACCTATTTGGGCAAGAATTTTGCGCATTGGTAAGATCACAATTAAGTTGAACAAGAAACAAACAATTCAGTTATACAGGGTGTTACAAAGCCATTTATTTCTCTCCCAAACTTCAAAAGAGGAAAGTAAAAAAAAAACTGTAGATGCTGGAAATCTGGAAGAAGAACAAAGTTAATGTTTCAGTTTGAAGACCCTTCATGAGTTCTCTTCATCTCTGGTGCTGTTTATACTGTTGTGTTCCCTGCATTTCCTGTTTTTATTTAACTTCACTGGAGTTTTGATTTCCCTGGTTCTGTTCCTGCCCATGTTGCTCTTATGCAGACAACCCATCTTAGAGAAAAAAACCCAGACAACACAAACTGAATCAACATGCACTTCTGCGCAAAGAAACAAAAGCAAGCAGTCCAGATTTACCGAAGACTTTTTATCCTCTTTCTAAGCTTTGTAATTGCAGCAATAATAACCAACCTACATCCTGGAGAAACAGTGAACAGACTGTACTGCAGATCCACAAAGAGGTTTGCTTGCTGTTCCATTGATAAATTGTTCTCGGCATCATTTCTCTCAGTTTTAATTGGATAGCATTTTTGACACAGCATTGTTGAGTCTCTACTTACTTATTCCATGTACTTTTTAAAAAAACTTTCATGGACTGGAAATTCTCAGGACAAAGTACGAATTCTGCATTTCCCAGTGATTTAGCATGGCCTTCTATGTTCTCCTTAGACCTTTAAGGATTTGGCCAACCTTTCATCATTTGTAGCAACAGTGGGAAGCAGGCAGGTTTTATTGCAACAAAGGAACTTGAGAGAAAAATAACCTAGTTTCTTTCTGCACATGCTATTCACCAAGTTAGCAGGTCACTTGAGTTGTCATAAACACATTAAGTGAGGGAAAAACCACTCTTCCAGTCACCAGGTTATACAGGGTTGATTCAGACAAATAAAAACAGAACGAATAGACCACAAGGCCTTTCAATCCCACCTTTCATGTGATGATGATCATGACTGATCTTTGCTGGCCTCAACTCCCCTTCTGTGCCATTTCTCCACACCTCTCTTTCCTCAATCTGTCAAATATTTATCAACCCTCACATTAAGTAGTTTTGATGATCCAATTTCCACCACCAGTCGGAGCTGATAATTTCAGAGATTCACAACCATCTGCAAAATGAATCAGATTTAATCTCACTGACATTGGCTGGTTCTGAGATTGGCTGTTTTGCTGCAGCAGTACGTTGCAATACATATATAGAAAATAAATTAAGTAAGTAGTGCAAAGAGAAAGAGAAAAATAATACTGAGGCAGAGCCATGGTTCATTGTCCATTCAAAAGTCTGATTGTGGAGGAGAAGCTGTTCCTCAATCTCTGAGTGTGTGTCGTTAGGCTCCTGTACCTCCTCCTTGATGGTGGCAATGAGAAGAGGGTATGGCCTGCGTGATGTGGGCCTTAATGATGCACACCACCTTTCTGAGGCACTGTCTCCTGGATTTTGAAGAGACTTGTGCCCGTGATGGAGCTGGCAGAGCTTACAACGCTCTGCAGCATTTTCAGACCATGTGCAGTGGTCTCTCCATACCAGATGGTGATAGAACCAATTAGAATGCTCTCCACAGTACATCTATAGAAATGTGCAAGTGCCTTTAGTGACATAACAACTCTACCAAAACGCCGAATGAAGTATAGTTGCTGTTATGACTTGGTTGTAATTGTATCAATTTGTTAGGCCCAAGATAGATCTTCAGACAAATGACACCCAGGAACTTGAAACTGCTCACCTTTTTGATCCCTCGATGAGTACTGGTCTGTTTTCCCTTGACTTTCCCTGCCGGTAGTCCACAATCAATTTCTCGGTCTTACTGAGATTCAGTGCTGCAACATCGTTCAACCAGCTAAGCTATTTCATCCCTGTATACCTCCTCGTCACCATCTGAAATTCTGCCAACAATAGTTGTGTTATTGGCAAGTTTATAGATGGTATTTGAGCTCGATGTAGCCACACATTTATGGGTGTAGAGAGAGTAGAGCATCCTTAAGGATTTCTATATACCTCAGTTTTAAGCAACTAGTCTATTATCTTGCATTTATGTCCTCTTGTTTGACCCTGTACCACTAAAGAAAACATACCAACCCCTACCCTTTCTAGCAGCACCCAAAATCTTCCATGTTTGAGCAAGGTCATCCATCATTCTACTCATCTCCAAGGTATACAGGGCGAAAATTACTTGGTCCCTCTTCATAGGACAACCCACTCATCTCAGGAATGAGCCTGGTAAATCTCCTTTGGGCTGTTAAACCTGAACTCTTTTGCAATGAAGTTAAAAATGCTATTTGCCTTCTTACTACTTGTTAGACCTGCTTCCGAGAGTCTTTTGATTCATACACAGTAACACCTAGATACGTCTATACCTCACTGGCTTTCAGTCTCTCAGCTTTTAGATAATAATTTGCCTTTTGATTTTTGGTTAAAGTGCACAGCATCACACTTCCTTGCTTTAAATTCAATTTGTTAGTCTTTGTCCAACCTATCTATATCCCTTTGCAGAATCACAACATGCCCTTCCAGTCACTTTTGTATCATCAGCAAATTTGGAAACTTTACATATTATTTCTTCCTCCAGGTCATTAATGTAAATAATGAACAATTGCGGGCTGACAACCTCAGTATCAGCTGGGCATTAGTACTAGCATTTACAATGGGGCTTCAATTCAACAAATTTTTCCTCAGTGCTGATAATATTAAATCTGAATGTCTGAAGAAATCCTAAATATTCCCAGCAGGAGATATGGACAATAACTGGAAAATAGTGGTTCTTAACTAAGCTAACCTCATTTAGCCATTCTTGTCAGGAAGTAGTACAGAGTCCAGTCGGTTGTCTAAAGTCTGATGTAATGGTCAGTTAACTGACTGTAGTTATTAGCACAAATGATTCGGTTTGTGTGACGAATATTTTATGTAATTCAGTATGTATCAATATGTATATGGGGAGACTAACGTAACCACAGATCTTTCTTCTCTAAATTGCATGGTGTTCCTCAAAGTATCATTATCCTTCTTCCAAAAGAGTTGGTCATTATGATATGTTTCATGGATGTCTAGTGTCAGAGGTCAGGCATAAGCACACTTCAAAAACCATGGAATCTTAACCCTTAATTTTAGTGTAATGTTGTCATAAAGCTTGTGTTTGGTAGTTAGAACCTATAATGATTTTGCTGTGTTACAGCTTTAAAGGTAGGTGAGTCTTAATGCAAAGAGATGAGATTCTGAAACATTCATTTCTGTCTGACATTCTCAGTTCCACTGCACAGTCCAAGTGGAGTTCTTTGCTCCAGTTTAGTAGTTAATAGAAAGCATTTTGTCTCTGCCACCTTTACAGCTCTGATTTGTCAGGGAAGTTGAGCTTGGTTTTGTAGAGTGCAGGTCTTAGAGGAAACTTTGTAGTATGAAAAAACACAGCCAGTTCAGGGCTGTCATAGAGAAGGGTGGAGCATCTGCAGAATTTCTGTTGATTGCACAGAATGGTGGCCGATTAGGAAGAGGGGAGGTGCAACGAGGCCTGTGTGTCATTGTACACCAGTCATTGAAAGTGGGCATGCAGGTACAGCAGGCTGTGAAAAAGGTGAATGGTATGCTGGCATTCCTAGCAAGAGGATTCAAGTACAGGAGCAGGGAGGTACTACCGCAGTTGTACAAGGCCTTGGTGACACCACACCTGGAGTATTGTGTGCAGTTTTGGTCCCCTAATCTGAGGAAAGACATTCTTGCCATAGAGGGAGTACAAAGAAGGTTCACCAGATTGATTCCTGGGATGGCAGGACTTTCATATGAAGAAAGACTGGATCGACTGGGCTTATACTCTCTGGAATTTAGAAGATTGAGGGGGGATCTTATTAAAAAATATAAAATTCTAAAGGGACTGGACAGGCTAGATGCAGGAAGATTGTTCCCGATGTTGGGGAAGTCCAGAACGAGGAGTCACAGTTTGGGGATAAAGGGGAAGCCTTTTAGGACCGAGATGAGGAAAAACTTCTTCACGCAGAGAGTGGTGAATCTGTGGAATTCTCTGTCACAGGAAACAGTTGAGGCCAGTTCATTGGCTATATTTAAGAGGGAGCTAGATTTGGCCCTTGTGGCTAAGGGGATCGGGGGTATGGAGAGAAGGCAGGTACAGGGTTCTGAGTTGGATGATCGGCTATGATCATACTGAATGGTGGTGCCTACTCCTGCACCTATTTTCTATGTTTCTATGTTTCTAGAACACTATCATCTGTATTGAATGATGGGCACCATCTGTGTTGGTCAGAAAGACAATAATATGAACAAGGACACAAGTAGGAGGAGGCTAGTTCATATTTGCCCATCTTCATAATTGTCCCTCTACTTAATAAGATCATGGCTGATTTGACACCACAGTGTCACAGTCCTGTGCTAATTCCATTTCCCTTTATCTATTTAAAGTGTATAACTTATCAGCCTCTTTTTTGAACTCAGCAATTGAGTCTGCATAGCCCTCTTGGGCTAAGAATTTGAAAGATTCACTATCCTCTTGGCGATTTACAAACACAAGAAAGTCTGCAGATGCTGGAAATCCAAAGTAGCACATAAAGAATGCTGGAGGAACTCTGCAGGTCAGACACCATCTATGGAAAAGTGTCAACAGTCAACGTTTCGGGCCAGGACCATTCATCAGGTTTGAGAAGGAAGGGAGAAAATGCCAAAATAAAAAGGTGTGAGGGGAGGGGCAAGAGGCTAGCTATAGGTGAAGCCAGCTGAGGAGAAAGGTCAAGGACTGGAGATGAAAGACTGATAGGAGGAAAGACTCTGACAAGAAAGGAGAGTGGACAATTGGGGAAAGGGAACCAGAGGGAAGCAATAGGCAGGTGTGAAGAAGTGAAATGAAGACGGGTGTTTACTAGAAGGAGAAATCAATATCCATGCCATCAGGTTAGAGGGTACCCAGTCGGAATATAAGGTGTTGCTCCTCCACCACGAGGGGGCCTCAACTTGGCACAAGAGGAAGCCATGGATCAACACATTGGAATGGGAATTAAAGCCACCAGAAAGCCCCACTTGTGGCGGAAGCAGTCGATGAAGAGGTCCCCCAATTTACGATGGGTCTCGCTGATGTGGGGGAGGCTGCCCTCACCTGCATCTCCTCCATTTCCCATACAGGTGCACTCACACCATCTTCCTGCCACCATAATAGTGATAGAGTCCCTGTTGTCCTTGCCTACCACACCATTGGCCTCCACATTCAACACATAATCCTCCACAACTTCCACCACCTCCAAAGTGATTCTACCACTAAACATATCTTTACCTCCTCACCCGACGCTTTCTACAGGGATCACACCCTCCTCGATTCCCTTGTCCATTCATCCCTTCCCAGATCTCCATTGATGGCTAAATTGCTACACCTGCCTATGCACCTCCTCCCTCACCTTCATTCAGGATCCCAAGCAGTTCTTCCACATGAGGCAACACTTCACTTGTGAATCTGCTGGGTTGTCTATTGTGTCCAGAGCTCCCGATGAGACCTCCTCTACGTTGGTGAGACCTGGTGTAAATTGGGGGACTGCTTTGTCGAGCACCTCTGCACCAACCACCAAAAGTGAGACCTCCCAGTGGCCAAACATTTCCCATTCCTATTCCAGTATGTCAATCCATGTCCTCTTCTTGTGCTAAGATAAGGCCATTCTCAGGATGGAGGAGCAACAGCTTATATTGCATCCACATACACTCCTACCGGCTGGCATGAATATCAATTTCTCCTTCTAGTGAACTAATTTCTCTCCCCGCCCCCCTTCTCTATTCCTCACGCTAATCTTTCACTCTTCTCACCTACCTATTACTTCCCCCTGGGTCCCCCCTCCTTCCCCTTCTCCTATTGTCTACTCTCCTCTCATATCAGATTCTTCTTTTTCTAGCCCTTGACCATTCCCACCCACCTAGTTTCACCTATCACCTTCCAGCTAGTCTCTTTACCCTCCCACCACTTTTTTAAGTTGGCGTCTCACCCCATTTCCTTCTCAGTCCTGAAGAAGTGTCTAGACCCGAAAGGTTGACTGTTTACTCTTTTCCATAGCTGGTGCCTGACCAGCTGAGTTCCTCTAGCATTTTGTGTGAGTTCCTCTGGGTGACTGCTTCTCATCTCTGCTCTGCATAGATGACCACTTGAGACTGTGACCCCTGGCTCTAGGCACTTTAACCACAGTGAACATAAACTTTCTATTTACACTGTTCAGATGCAAAGCCATTCTACATGTTTCAATTACAATATCTTTTGTTCTTCTGTTCTCCAAAAAATATAAGCTCATTCTGCTGAATCTCTCCTTGTATATCAAAATTGCCATCGCAAAATTCTGCTGAACATTTGCTCAACTCCCTCAAACACAAGGATATCTCCCTTTGAGTGAGAAGCAAGACCTATACATAATATTTCATCATGATCTCACCAAGGCAATGAGTAATTAACAGAAAAGATTTTAATAATGCATAATGGGGTCCCTAAATAATGTCTTAATGTAGATCACTAAAGATCTATTAAAACATGAAGGGAGTGATTTTTTTCCTGATTCTTTCGGTGCTGAGGAGTTTTCAAGAAAGATATCGTTGGTGTTAAGCTGAAACATAATGAACCTGAATTTCATACAAGTGCCATGCTGGTACAAGAGTTGGAGCCGGCAGTTGAAACAGATGCCCAGAAGCTCACTGAGGGACTAATTGCCATTTTAAATGCCCACTGGAGCTCGTTAAAGAGGTTGCAAAGCACTTTGCTGGCGCTGGGCTTATCCGAGCAAACTCGCCAAAGAACAACCAGCTGGTTGGAAGTAAACACTATCCCAAGGTTGATTTCATGCATTTTTTAAAATTGATCCTCGTCCATTCAAAATCACGCAGCTAGATCCAGCAAGCGAACTGAAATACAGATGAAAAATTTGCTATGGCTTTATCTGAGAAATTATTTGAGCTCCATACTTGATAAAAGTAAATGTTCAGCTGTTCCAATTTTTAGATGTCACTGGGAGAAAGGGAAAATTTATTCATGGGTAGAAGAATAGAAAGTGCCTTACTCTGACTAATTTAGGACGTGGGGTGACCGCTGTACATCAGTTACCGCATGGGCTTGACAGAGTAACATCTCCCCTGCGGCTAGAGGCTCCAAAACAACTAGAGACCAGAACATTCCGCTTGCATATTACCACATAATCACAGCTAGATTGATGGTCAAGGTGCAGGTCCAAGAGCAGGATGAATCCATCCCATTTGATTGATGAAGAATGCATTGAGCATTTGGGGGGCTGTGTGGCCATGTCCTTTCCAGAATTTTTAGAGAAAGTCCAGGTGGTATCCCTGCCAGAAAACAGGGTTCATGCAGCATGGTCAGTGAAAAAGAAGCTGCTTGGTAGACTTTGGTATCTTGACAAGCTGGATGTAGAGAGGATGTTTGCATGGTGGGAGATGCTTGAAATAGGGGTTACTGCTCTGAAATAGAACAGGTAGAATATAACATCCACACATACGTGTTCATGTGCCTTTGTAATGTTTTCTTCAAAGGCTGGTGGTAGCACAGTCAGTAAATACATTTAAATCAAAGGTTGACAGATCTTTGGTAAGAATGATTATAGTTTATAGATGGGATTATGGAGATGAGGCTACAAATAGATCAGCCATGTACTTAATAAATGTTGGAGATTCGAGCAGCTGTGTAGCTTGCTCCTCCTGCAAATTCATATATCGGTATCATCAAACTGCCAGTTGAGTGCTAGGGTCAAGAGGGTAAGAGGCAAAGTGGCACAAGGTAAAGCAAGAGAATGGGACAGAAGGGTTGTGATGATATTAGGTTTGCTGACCACGAAGATCTAAACTCAAATAAAACCGTAAGTCCTATCAGATACAAATACAGTAGACACGAGCACTCTCACTAATGGGAGCTTATACTGTAATTACCCAATCGTCAAAGACATCCTCACTTCCTTATTTATTCTCCTTGGTGGGTTTAGCAGCCAATACCCACTCTTTGAGGGATACATCTCCTCTCCTTACCAAGAAGGTACCTCTTGGTAATAAAATAGTTTAAAACACAGTTCATTTACTTATAGTGAATTTAAATCGAAACAACATACTTAAAACAAATTTAAAACTCACTGAGAATTTTTATCTTAAACATTTCCAAATCGCAATCTGTTTCCAAAACACAAAGCACAAAGGATTTCCAAAACACAGGTACAATTCATATAAACTAAGAAGTCATACCAATGATACACATGAAAAAAGCATTGTCCATCACAGAAACTGAAATGTGAGGAATGGATTCTAGTACACCCCATGTTTCTTCCATAGCTTCTTGATGTTTCTTACCCCATTCTTCATTGCCTGAACTACTGTCTATATTTCTTTCCTTTTTCTACCACTTGAGCGACTTCACAAGCCCTTAATATTTCCTTAGATATCCTTTTAATACAAACAGTCAAAGTGTCTTGGAGGCATAGGTCTCATTAATGCTGGAAAGCTAACTTCCTTGAGTACATAAAACTCCCAACATTAATAGATCAGTTATTTGATATGCTAAATTACTTTATCCTTGTTTTAAGTATCTTAGTCAACTTATCTATTTTGTAGCAAGCCTGAATAAACAATCCAATATCTTATACTGCACTCTCAAATATTAATAAAACAGGTGCAGTGAGCTACATCTTACTCCTCATAGACAGAGCATCTTCAAAGCTGCTCTGTAGACAATTTATTGTTCTAATTTCAAACTGATTACTGTTGGTCATTCACATTTTAAGAACTGAAAACTGTTGCACATTTACGGCCAGAAGCTAAACAAAGAAATATTAGCCTGCTCTTACAAGTGGTAGCCACCGTGTTTAGAATGTGAGCTTTGCAATAAATGAAACCTCCGGTCCCAGTAGGTGAATATCTATCGCAGGGTGAGATGGATGAGATAAACCAATTCTCACCACCATCCCTCCATGCTTAAAAAAATTTGATTTCTCGCTGATCATACCAAATAATGATTCTGAGCATCTTCTTCCCCAGCCAAACTGCAATGTTTTGTTGTGCAGTAAAAGAATCCTTCATAACTTCTGCTCATGTGGATGAGATGAAACCACATATGCTCCTTCACAGAAACATATCTCACTAAACCTCAAGTGTGAAAGCTGTAGAATTATGGTTAGCTACTTCAGGTAAAATCTAATTGCAGTGATTAACCAAGTATATGGCTAAAACTCACCAAACGGAGTAACAAATCCCCAGACCAATGATAATGTTGTACCTTTGTTTAAAATACCCCTAACGAATATTCATAATCTATTCCTGTAAAATTCCCTTAAAGGCAAATACTGGTTTATTTTCCCTGACATGACAAGCACTGTTGCATTGCTACCTGTATACATTTTGGAAGGCCAAATTAGTTGAACTATGTCAGTAATTTGATTCATGTCTCATTCCAGATCAGCCGGAGCAGTTGATTTAATAGCTGCTTGATCTAAATCTCCTTCAGTATAATTGGTATGAACAGTCATCCATCCTGAGGTTTCATTATTTTCCTATTGAATTTCTTGAACAAATATGTGTGCCTGGAATTGGAAGAATGAAGTGGAAGAGAGACTGTGATTCTTGGTTAAATATGTGATGAGATACAAGAAACAGGAGCAGGAGTAGGGCATACAGCCATTCAATTCCACCGAAAAAGAGCACTACTAATCCCATGCCTCAAGTCCACTGTCCAATCACCATCTCATTTGTTTCATTTAGGGTTTAGAAATCAATCAGCCTTATATACCAATCAGCTCAGCAATTGAACATCCACAGACATCTGCTGTAAAGAATCTCAAAAATTTGCAATTCTCTGTGTAAAGGAATTTCTCCTCATCCCAAATCTGACGATAAAGACAAAGATTTCTTTACAATTCAATGGGTAGACTCACAGCACGGTGAATAGCGGCTGCACTGTAGACATTTGTACTTAAAACAGGATTGAGCATGACAGATTAGGGTCAACTTCTCTTCTGTGCTGTGTTAGCCATTTTCAGTCAGAATGATCCTCGGACAAGGACAATTCAAATGTAACAACGGACTGAGAGAGGTGAAGTACAAATGTGGATAATAACTTCACCTGCAGCAGCATGGTCCACAATACTGAGTTCGGTCATTAAAATTGTGTGTTTCCAGTAAGCACAACTGCAGCGTTTTCTTTCTGCTGAACTCCTCGTTTAAATTGCAAATGGAGGAGGAGGATTAGCATTCAGCTGGTAAGTAAATTCATTTATTTGTAGATTCCCACACTAATCTTATCATAGTATCATTGAATTCCAGAGAAGCACAACACAAAAACCAGCCCATCATCCCAATCAGTTGATACCAACTATCAACTATCCATTTACATCAACCCTACATTAAATCGACTTCTCTTTTCCTCTCCCCACTTCTTAATCAACTCCACATCTGCCAGATTCTAGTACTCACCTCGACACACCAGGTGGAATTTACAGTGGCTAGTTAACCTACCAATCCATGTATCTTGGAATATAGGAGGAAGCCTATGTAGTCGCAGCGAGTGCATGCAAACCTCACATAGACTGCACCCAGGATCAAGATTGAACACAGGTCTCTGGCACTGTGGAACAGCAACTCTACCAGCTGTAATACCATAGGCAGATGGGCAGAGATTAATCTCAATAGCACTTATACATTAATGCACCAGGAAGTTATAGTCAAACAGAGGTGCAGAGTAGAATTACCAGGAGGATGCACAAATTAAGGCGGAGTTTAGGAGATTTAATGGCAACTCCTTTGCTGGGAAACAGCTCTATTTCCATCTTTAATATGTCTATTTTTCCCTTTCAGGGTTCTTTTGAAGACCCTGACCTGGAGTTCCACGCTGACTACGGTTCTTTGCGGGAATGGGATCCGCTCTCAGGGTTTCATAACTGGCCGTTATTCGGCACGCCAAAGGCTCAGCCTAAGAGTCCAGCTCGAATTCGGAAGCCTAGGATCTCAGGGCTCTGGAGATGGGTGGATTGAGCGTCGGTTTCACAACAGAAGACCCATGTGTTGTTGGGGGAGTTGGGATATCTGCTGTGTACCTGGAGACACGGTATCTTTGTGATCTTCAGGCACAGAGCTTGAAAATGGCGATGTAACAGACTTTTAACAGCGAGTTGTTTGTTATGTCTTCCCGCTCGCTGGGAAAATGGAGACACCTCTTTCTCCTTTATTAGGGAAAGAGAGAACCTGCAGTATGTTGAATACCAGGTGAAACCTGAAACCTTTGGGGTAACTACAAGTCTGTGTCTTTGCTATTGCTTTACTCACACTTGAATGCTCAGTGGCGGTGCTGATCTTCGTTTTTTTGCCAGTGCGGGAGGGGGGATTGTTGCTTGTTGCCACTTATGTGCGGGAGAGGGAAGCTGGGGAGAGGGTCCTTTGGGCTTCTAACCTTTAACTGTCGTTCATTCTTTGGGGAACTCCTCTGTTTTTGTGGAAGGTTGTGAAGAAAAAGCATTTCAGGATGTATATTGTATAAATTTCTCTGACATTAAATTGTACCTTTGAACCTTTGAATTAGGAAGGATGTCTTATGAAGATAGGATGCGCAAGCTAAGGGATTTTCTCTTTGAAGAAAAGGAACATGAGAGGTGACTTGATAGAGATGTTCAAAATGATAAGAGGCATAGATTGACTGAACAGCCAGAGACCCAGGTTGTAAGTGGCTAACAAAAAGGGCATAATGTTTAAGGTGCTGGGAGGAAACTATGGGAGGGATTTAAGAGGCAGTATTTTTTCTACACATAGACTGGTAGGTGCATGCCAGGGATGGTGGTAGACACAGATACATTAGGACATTTGATGGACTCTTAGCATATGGTTGAAAGAAAAATGGAAGGATGTGTGGGAAGGATGGGTTAGATTAATCTTGAAGTAGGTTAAAGGATTTGAATAAGTTTGTGGACTGAAGTGCCTGTACTCTGCTGGATATTCTACGTTATAAATCTTACAATAAATGATCCCGATCAGAAAAGTAACTCTTAAGTTCCTTGAAATGGTCCACTTTGGATCTTTCTGCAGAGATTGTGACATACCCACGATTGTCAGCAATCAGGGACAGACTTACAAAAGGCATATTGCTATCAAACTAGGGAGAAGAACTCCAGCTGGACTGGTTGATTGAAATAGAGATTGCAGCAGTCACTGTGCCCAGAAACATTATTCAGCTGTATAATCAAAAACACACGAAGCAGACTATGCACCTGGTTGAGGTGTCAAATCAATACTCTTCTTAATGAATGGTTAACAGATCAGAATGTGTATTGAAATTATTTGGTGATGTCTGCTTTTTCTCAAAAGGTGCCTGTGACTAAATGTACATTAACACAAGCAGTTACTCAGCACATCAAGGAATGACCTCATTAATCATCATTTATTGGTATATGGGTGAGCTATCTTCCAGGCAGATTTCTGTATCCTTTTCTGTGTCCAGCACTAATGTTCTATACATATATGGATATATGGATTATGGAATAGTTACAGAGAAGAATTCTAATCACTAAAAATGTCATCAAAAAGGTCAGGGTTATAACTGATGAGACAGAATTTATCAATTTCTATCAAAGAATGAACCTCTTTCTTTTATACCAGCATGCAGCCTATCTAGTCCACTCTGCTATTCAATCATGGCATCTCTTTGAGATATCCACTCTCCAGACTCATTTCCCTCATAGTTTGCCTAAATGACAAAAAAGCAGTTGTTTCTGCTTCATGTTCATGTTATAATATGTCCAAAAGATCCTCCGGGAGGGGGGAGAAGATGGCAGTGCGACGGCAGCGCGCGTGGCCACTTCAGTGATGATGTCTGTTATCTGTCAAGTAGGGGACCGTGCACAATTCTGATTTGATGGAGACAGACGTGAGAGCACAGCGGAACATCTGGAAAACTTCTGAAATGCCCGCTTCACTGCCGCTGCTACTGTGTGGTAACTGGAATCTCTGGAGCTAAAGGCCCCGAAATCCTCGGCTTTGCATGTTTCAGCAGCCGGGGCGAGGTCGAAGGAGCTCCGCAGGCTGTATCGGATAGGCTGGTCGGAAGCTCGAAGTTTTCGGATAGATGGACTCAGCGTTGTCTGGGGTCAGCTGCTTCCAAGGTATTGGCAAGTTGACAGTGCCTGGAGGTTTATGGCAGGGAGATTCTCCCTTTTGCCGCCTGCTATCGGGGACTCGGGAGTCGATCGACTCGGGACTTTGAGACTTTTTTTTACTGTGCCCGTTTCTGTTCTTTATCAAATTATGATATTGCTTGCACTGCTGTAACTATATGTTATAATTATGTGGTTCGGTCAATGTTAGTCTTTGGTTCGTCCTGTTTTCTGTGATATCATTCCGGAGAAACATTGTATCATTTCTTAATGCACGTATGCATTTCTAAATGACAATAAAAGAGGACCGAGTGTTCTCATAATCTAATTAATGTTTTGATTCCATCCTTAAGATACATAGACCTGAATCAAAAAAAAATTTCTGCGTACCATACGCTTAGGAAGTTACTCTGAATTCGTCGGATTATCTTCCTTCCCAGGAGAGAAAAGGTGAGCACACTTAAGATGTAATCACAGTGACTCCTTGATAGTTCAGTTGGTAAAAGGGAACAAATGAGCTATGGCCATGTGTGTTTAATGGTTGTACAGTAGATCAGCAGTTATTGTAATGCTTTACAGCACCAGCTACCTGGGTTCAATTCTGCCGCTGCCTGTACGGACTTTATACGTTCTCCCCATGACCATAAGACCATAAGACATAGGTGCAGAATTAGGCCATTTGGCCCATCGAGTCTGCTCCACCATTCAATCATGGCTGATCCTTTTCTCCTCCCTCCTCGTCCCCACTCCCCGGCCTTCTCCCCATTACCTGTGATGCCGTGGTCAATCAAGAACCTATCAATCTCTGACCACGTGTGTTTCCTCCTGGTGCTCCAGTTTCCTCACACATTCCAGACAAAGAGGCTAGTAGGCTGATTGGTCACACCGGTGTAACTGGGCAGTGTGGGCTCATTGTGCTAGAGTGGCCTGTTACCAATCAGTGTCTCTAAAAAAATATTTGAGGACAAGAGATCTGGAGGATGTAGATTCAACAGCTGGTCAATCTTGAGTTAACAAGTGTCAACCAGGAAGCAATAAAGATAACTCAACTACAGGAACAAATTGAATGAATTGATGAATTGGGACAATAAAGCCCTTTTCTGCTTGTTATTGCCATTCAGTAACTATTCCTATAAGGACATCAAACAAACTGTAGGAAGAATCAAACAGGTCATGAGCATCTGTGGGAGGAGAGAATTGTTGGCATTTTAGGATGAATCCCTGCATCAGGACTGAAATTCCTTTTCTTCCTGAGATGTTGCTTAGCTGGCTCAGTTTGTCCAGCACATTATTTGTTGCTTCAGATTTAGCAAGGCGTTTAACAAGCTCCTGCATAGGAGTTTGGTCAAGAAGGTTCAGTTGTTTGGCATTCAGGATGAGGTAGTAAATTGGATTAGACATTGGCTTCACGGGAGAAGCAAGAGAGTGGCAGGAGATGGTTGCCTCTCTGACTGGAGACTTGTGACTATTGGTGTGCCGAAGGGATCAGTACTGGGTTGATGTTGCTTGCTATCTGTATCAATGATCTGGATGATAATGTAGTAAACTGGATCAGCAAAATTGCAGAGTCACCAAGACTGGGAATATAGTGACAAGTGTTTTCGGTTTACTATCAGAGAATGTATACACTTTATAACCTGAGATACTTGTCTTCGCATACATCCATGAAAAACAGAATGAACCCCAAAAGAATGAATGACAGAAATATGTTAGAACCCCAAAGCCCTCTCTCCCCCTTCCCTGCACAAGAGGCAGCAAGCGTCAATGCATCAACTTCTCCCCTTTCCCCACCTGTTCCAGCAAAAAGCGTCAGCACCCACTACCCACTAAGCGATAGCAAAGCACCCAAAGAGACCATGATCTGCAGTCAACAAAAACTATTGTTAACCCAACAGTTCAACACGCCAGAGGGAGAGAGAGAGAGATCACTCATTTCACAACAAAAGGGGAGACTGACAGTCACTGTTACGATATTAAAGTCTGTGCAAAATGCTCTGACTCGAGAATCGGCAGCAAACTCTCCCACCGTCAAGAGAAAGAGAGAGAAGAGAGTGCAACTGCTCAACTACAGAGACTATAGCGAGTAAGTCTATAAAAACTTGCAATGGGACCTGGACCAGATGGAAACATGGGCAGAAAATGGCAGATGGAATTTAATGCAGACAAGTGTGCGGGTGGTGTTGGGTGGTGATGGGATGGAGATGACAGGTCTTAGACACTTTGGGAGATCTTATACAGTGAGCAGTATGACACTATAGTCTGCAGTAAAACAGACAGATACAGGAATACAGATCCATAATGGAAATGGTGTACAACAAACAACATACATCAAAGTTGCTGGTGAACGCAGCAGGCCAGGCAGCATCTATAGGAAGAGGCGCAGTCGACGTTTCAGGCCGAGACCCTTCGTCAGGACGAACTGAAGGAAGAGTGAGTAAGGGATTTGAAAGCTGGAGGGGGAGGGGGAGATGCAAAATGATAGGAGAAGACAGGAGGGGGAGGGATAGAGCCGAGAGCTGGACAGGTGATAGGCAAAAGGGGATACGAGAGGATCATGGGACAGGAGGCCTAGGGAGAAAGACGGGGGGGGGGGGTGACCCAGAGGATGGGCAAGAGGTATATTCAGAGGGACAGAGGGAGAAAAAGGAGAGTGAGAGAAAGAATGTGTGCATAAAAATGAGTAACAGCTGGGGTACGAGGGGGAGGTGGGGCCTAGCGGAAGTTAGAGAAGTCAATGTTCATGCCATCAGGTTGGAGGCTACCCAGACGGAATATAAGGTGTTGTTCCTCCAACCTGAGTGTGGCTTCATCTTTACAGTAGAGGAGGCCGTGGATAGACATGTCAGAATGGGAATGGGATGTGGAATTAAAATGTGTGGCCACTGGGAGATCCTGCTTTCTCTGGCGGACAGAGCGTAGATGTTAAGCAAAGCGGTCTCCCAGTCTGCGTCGGCTCTCACCAATATATAAAAGGCCACATCGGGAGCACCGGACGCAGTATATCACCCCAGTGGACTCACAGGTGAAGTGATGCCTCACCTGGAAGGACTGTTTGGGGCCCTGAATGGTGGTAAGGGAGGAAGTGTAAGGGCATGTGTAGCACTTGTTCCGCTTACACGGATAAGTGCCAGGAGGGAGATCAGTGGGGAGGGATGGGGGGGACGAATGGACAAGGGAGTTGTGTAGGGAGCGATCCCTGCGGAATGCAGAGAGAGGGGGGGAGGGAAAGATGTGCTTAGTGGTGGGATCCCGTTGGAGGTGGCGGAAGTTACGGAGAATAATATGTTGGACCCGGAGGCTGGTGGGGTGGTAGGTGAGGACCAGGGGAACCCTATTCCTAGTGGGGTGGTGGGAGGATGGAGTGAGAGCAGATGTACGTGAAATGGAGGAGATGCGTTTAAGAGCAGAGTTGATAGTGGAGGAAGGGAAGCCCCTAAGAGAGCTTTTGGCATATTGGCCTTCATAAATCAAAGTACAAGAGTTGGGATATTAAGTTGAAGTTGTATAAGACATTCATGGGCCTAATTTGGAGTATTGTGTGCAGTTCTGATCACCTACCTACAGGGAAGATGTCAATAAGATTGAAAAAATGCAGAAAAAAGTTTACAAGGATGTTGCTGGCACTCGAGGACCTGAGTTGTAGGGAAAGGTTGAATACATTATGATTTTATTCCCTGGAGCACAGGAGAATGAGGGAATAAGGAAAGATTGAATGGGCTAGAACTTTTTTCTGTGGAGCAGTGGTCTCCAAACCATTACCCAAGGGATCAGTGGATCCCAATTTGGAAGCCACTACTCTGGAGCATAGGAGAAGGAGGTATAGATTTGAGAGGAGTATGCTAAATTATGAGAGGTAAAGATGGGGAGAATGCAAGCAGGCTTTATCCACAGAGGTTCGGTAAAGCTAGAACTAGAGGTGGTGGGCTAAGGGTGAAAGGTGGAATGCTTAAGAGACAACATCTTCATTCAGAGGGTGGTGAGAGTGTGGAACAAGCTGCCAGTGGAAATAATGGATGCAGGTTTAAATTCAACATTTAAGAGATATTTGGATAGGAACTTGGATCGGATGAGTATTCAGACTATGGTCTGGGTGCAGGTCGATGGAACTAGACAGATTAATAGTTTGGCATGAACTAGATGGACCAAGAGGCCTGTTTTTGTGCTGTAGTGTTCTTGCATCATTCCCACAAATCCCAAGCAGAGCTTTAGTAGAAATGCTCACTCCAGAAAAGAGTGAATTGGATTTCTTTGGAGAGATGCTACAAAAAAAGTCAGAATATTCTGGGGGGAAAAAACTATAGAAAATAATTAAGGAACTATCAACCAACAAACATTAAAAACTGATGGTAATGATTTCCTTATTAAAGCACATGTGGGGAAAGTGCCCAATCTTTCACAGGGATTTTGTTTAACGCATGGTGCACAAGTATGTCTTCTCTCATGGATTTGATCTTTTTTATAAAGAAGATTAAAGATAAAGATTAACTTTATTTGCCACATACACATCAAAACATACAGTGAAATGCATCGTTTGCATTAAATCAAATCAGCAAGAATTATGCTGAGCAGCCTACTGGTGTCACCTCACTTCTGATGCCAACATGGCATGCCCACAGCTCACTAACACTAGTTGGCATATCTTCGGAATGTGGGAGGAAACCAATGCAAAATTGTGAGAGATAGGGAAGTACTGATCGTCAGTCAGTACTTGGAGCTATGATGTGGTGGCCATTACAGAGACTTGGATGGCTCAGAGACAGGAATGGTTACTTCAAGTGCCGGGTTTTAGATGTTTCAGAAGAAACAGGGAGGGAGGCAAAAGAGGTGGGGGTGTGGTAGAAAAAGTGGACTTCATGGATGGATTGTCTGCCGAGTCTCTGTGTGTGGAGGTTAGGAACAGGAAGGGGCCAATAACTTTACTGGGTGTTTATTATAGGTCATCCAATAGTAACAAGGATATCGAGGAGCAGATAGGAAAACAGATCCTGGCAAGATATAATAATATCAGAGTTGTTGAGATGGGAGATTTTAATTTCTCAAATATCGATTGGCATCTCCCTAGAGCAAGGGGTTTAGATGGGGTGGAGTTCGTCAGGTGTGTTCAGGAAGGTTTCTTGACACAATATGTAGATAAGCCTATAAGAGGAGAAGTTATACTTGATTTGGTATTGGGAAATGAACCTGGTCAGGCATCAGATCTCTCAGTGGGAGAACATTTTGGAGATAGTGATCATAATTCGGGAGAAGAAGATGGCAGCGCACCGCGCGTGTGCAACTCTCCAGTGAAAAATGATGTTGTATCTGTTAAATAGGGACCATGGACAATTCTGATTTGATGGAGAATGGACGTGAAATCACAGAGGAACATCTGGAGAAATTTCTGAAATGCCCATCCGCTGCTGTCGTTACTGTGTGGTCGGGAATCTTTCGGAGGGTAGGCCTCAAAATCCCCGGCCTTGCCTGCTTTTGGCGACCGAGAAAGAGGTCGAATCGCTCGGACAGAGATGGCACTCAGTACTCAGTGTCGGAGAGCTGATCAGAGATCGAAGTTTTTGGATGACTCAGAGTCGGATTGTGGTCGGCATGGCAGGGAGAGTTTTTCTTTCCTCTCCCAACTGAATGAGATGTGGGATATTTGAGAAATGTTGAACTTTACTGTGCTCACAGACTTTCTTCATCAAGTTATGGTACTGTGCGCTGTTGTAACTACATGTATAATTATGTGGTTTTGTCAGTTTTTTCAGTCTTGGTTTGTCCTGTGTTTTTCTGATATAACACAGGAGGAAATAATGTATCATTTCTTAACGCATGCATTACTAAATAACAATAAAAGGGAACTACGAGTCTTCATAATCTAATCTAATTCATCTCCTTTACCACAGCATTGGAGAGGGATAGGAACAGACAAGTTAGAAAAGCGTTTTATTGGCGTAAGGGGAATTTTTAGGCTATCAGACAGGAAATTGGAAGCTTAAATTGGGAACAGATGTTCTCAGAGAAAAGTAGGAAGAAGTGTGGTAAATGTTCAGGGGATATTTGTGCGGAGTTCTGCATAGGTACATTCCAACGAGACAGGGAAGTTATGGTAGGGTACAGGAACCATGGTGTACAAAGGCTGTAATAAATCTAGTCAAGAAGAAAAGAAAAGCTTACAAAAAGTTCAGAGAGCTAGGTAATGTCAGAGATTTAGAAGTTTATGAGGCTAACAGGAAGGAGCTTAAGAAAGAAGTTAGGAGAGCCAAAAGGGGCCATGAGAAGGCCTTGGCCGGCAGGATTAAGGAAAACCCCAAGGCATTCCACAAGTTTCTGAAGAGCTAGAGGATAAGATGTGAAAGAATAGGACCTATCAAGTGTGAGAGTGGGAAAGTGTGTATGGAACCGGAGGAGATAGCAGAGGTACTTAATGAATACTTTACTTCAGAATTCACTATGGAAAAAGATCTTGGTGATTGCAGTGATGACTTGCAGCAGACTGAAAAGCTTGAGCATGTAGATATTAAGAGGATGTGCTGGAAATTTTGGAAAGCATCAAGTTGGATAAGTCACCAGGACCGGATGAGATGTACCCCAGGCTACTGTTGTAACTATATGTATAATTATGTGGTTTTGTCAGTTTTTTCAGTCTTGGTTTGTCCGGTGTTTTTGTGATATCACACCGGAGGAAATAATGTATCATTTCTTAATGCATGCATTACTAAATGCTACTGTGGGAGGCGAAGGAGGAGATTGCTGAGCCTCTGACGATGATCTTTGCATCATCAATGGGGACGGGAGAATTTCCGGAGGATTGAAGGGTTGTGGATGTTGTTCCTTTATTCAAGAAAGGGTGTAGAGATAGCCCAGGAAATTATAGACCAGTGAGTCTTACTTCAGTGGTTGGTAAGTTGATGGAGAAGAACCTGAGAGGCAGGATTTATGAACATTTGGAGAGGTATAATATGATTAGGAACAGTCAGCATGGCTTTGTAAAGGGAAGGTCGAGCTTGATTGAATTTTTTGAGGATGTGACTAAACACATTGATGAAGGAAGAGCAGTAGATGTAGTGTATATGGATTTCAGCAAAGCGTTTGATAAGGTACCCCATACACGGCTTATTGAGAAAGTAAGGAGGCATGGGATCCAAGGGGACATTGCTTTGTGGATCCAGAACTGGCTTTCCCTCAGAAGGCAAAGAGTGGTTGTAGATGGGTCATATTCTGCATGGTGTGCCTCAGGGATCTGTTCTGGGATCCTTACTCTTCATGATTTTTATAAATAACCTGGACGGAGAAGTGGAGGGATGGGTTAGAAAGTTTTCTGATGACACAAAGTTTGGAGGTGTTGTGGATAGTATGGAGGGCTGTCAAAGGTTACAGCGGGACATTGATAGGATGCAAAACTGGGCTGAAAAGAGGCAGATGGAGTTCAACCCAGATAAGTGTGAAGTGGTTCATTTTGGTAGGTCAAATATGATGGCATCTCTACAAGATGGATTTAAAACCAGCGCTTCTTTACCCTGCACGTCTAAGGATTTGTACGTTGGATGGAGCCCTCCGTTTTTTTGACTCTCCATCGGATGCCCAGAGTTATCTGGATCAATTTTCACCTTCAATATCTTAATTGTAATTTTTTTAACTATCTCCGTTGATCGGAGGCTGTGAATTTGTCGGTCTTAATTTTTTTTTGCCCTATTTGGGCAGAAAAGTTTATTTTTGATTACTTAATATGGTTGCTAAACTTTCTTTTTAACTGCGTCATTTCTTTCTTTTTCCCAGGGGATTCTGGGTGGTTACTTCCTTATTGTCATTTTACGTATTTCCTTTGTGGCCTTAAATTTTGTAGTTTTTTTTTAAATCTATTTTGTTTTGTAGGTTTTTATAACTAGTTAATGTTAATAATCTTATTTTTTTTGTTGTTCTGTTTATTCATGGGTCTGGGGTTTATTGCGGTTTTTTTATATATTTTCTGGCTTTTATTCTGTTATGTGTTTATTTTAATTGAGTTATCTTTTTTTATTCTTTTACTGTTTTATAATCAGCTGATCTTTTTTATATTTACACTTTTTTTTAGGGAGTGTATACCGGAAGTCATGAGGGTAGTTTTAGTGCTTGCTTCTTTCGGGCTGGTCTGCGTTAGATTTAGCCTTGAGGTCATGGGGTGGGGGGTGGTGGGAGGGGCTTCACGTTTTAGTTTCTTTCTTCTTGGGCTATATACAGTATTGAAGTATTGGTTGCGTTCTTCTTCCCGGTATCTCTTGTATGTTCTGTTCCCTCTCCAGGTTCGTGGGTCGAGCCTATCGTCAATCCTCCTTGTTGTGGGTTGACTTTAGGGTTTATGGAGTCTATTATTAATTTTGTCTCCTGGAATACTAATGGTCTTAATCATCCTATTAAAAGGAAAAAAGTTTTTAAAGTGTTCCGGAGACTTAAAGCACAAATTTTATTCTTACAAGAGACCCTGTAAGACTATGTTTTTTTAAATTCTGGAAGGAACAACAGTTTCATTCGAACTCCAATGCTAAGACTCGAAGCGTCTCTATTTTTATAGACTCCTCAGTTACTTTTATACAACATGATATTATTTCTGATCCGAATGGTAGATTTCTATTGGTTAGTGGTTTACTATTCAATAAAAAAGTAGTTTTGGTTAATGTTTATGCTCCTAATATGGACTGTCCGGAATTTTATAAATCACTATTTAATCAGTTTCCGAATTTGAATGAGTTTTCATTGATCTGGGGCGGAGATCTTAATACCTGTTTGTCTCCAGCTTTGGACCGTTCGGCTCCTTTACGGACCTTACCTAATAAATCTGTAACTTTGATTAATTCATTTCTTTCTGATTCTGGGTCGACGGACATTTGGCGCTTTTTGCATCCTCAGGAAAAAGATTTTTCTTTTTTTTCACATGTTCATCATTCCTATTCAAGAATTGATTATTTCTTTACTGATTCTCATCTTATTTCCTCAGTGATTAAATGTGATTATGATTCTATAACCATTTTGGATCATGCTCCACTTAAGCTTTCTATTAAAATTCTGGCCAATATACAAAATAATAGACAATGGCGTTTTAATTCACTGTTGCTTCAGGACTTGGACTTTGTTAACTTTATGAATGAACAGATTGATCTTTTTTTACAATTAACCATACAGAGGATATTTCTGTTAACACTCTTTGGGACACTTTTAAAGCTTATATTCGTGGTCAGATTATCTCGTATTCTGATGCTTTGAGGAAGAAGCAGAAGCAGGAGGAGTTGGTAATTGTGGATAAGATTACGGAAATTGATAAGAAATATGTTATGGCTCCTTCTGAGGAGTTATATAAACAAAGAACTGAACTTCAAATGGAACACAGTTTATTACTCTCGTCCTCGATTGTAAACCAATTAAAGAAAACAAGAAGTGAATTTTATGTACACAGTGACAAAATTGGCAAACTGTTGGCTAATCAATTGAAGTCTAATTATGCTAAATCTCAAATTAATCAGATTTATAACCAAAATGATCGACTGATATTTGATCATGTGGGGATTAATCAAACCTTCTGTGATTTTTACTCTTCCTTATATCAATCAGAGTCTCCTCGAGATTCTAAATATATGAATGATTTTTTAGATAATTTAGACTTCCCTGAGATTTCACAGGATATGGCTTCTATGTTAGATACTCCCATTACCATGGATGAGATTAAGAATGTTATTTTCTCTATGAATTTGGGGAAAGCTCCTGGCCCTGATGGGTTTACCGTAGAATTTTATAAATGTTTTGCTCCTTCATTAATCCCTTGGCTCTGTAGGGTTTTTGAGGCTTCATTGAAACTTGGTAAACTTCCTGAATCTTTTAATAGAGCGTCAATTTCTTTAATATTAAAGAAGGATAAAGATCCTGGTCAATGTGCATCTTATAGACCAATATCTTTATTAAATGTTGATTCTAAAGTTTTTTCTAAGTTATTAGCAAATAGATTAGAAAAAGTACTTCCCTCTATTATTTCGGAAGACCAAACGGGTTTTATTAAAGGTCGTTACTCTTTTTATAATATTCGTACACTGTTAAATATTGTTTATACTCCCTCACAAAATGTTCCTGAATGTGTTATCTCTTTAGATGCCGAGAAAGCTTTTGATAGAGTAGAATGGTCTTATTTATTTAAGGTGCTTGAAATGTTTAATTTTAGCTCGAAATTTATATCCTGGATTAAACTCTTATATTATTCTCCTGTGGCCTCAGTCCGTACTAACTCTTTAAGTTCACCTTTTTTCCCTCTTTTTCGAGGTACTCGACAAGGTTGTCCTCTTAGTCCCTTATTATTTGATATTGCATTAGAAGCTCTTGCAATTGCCATTCGAGAATCTCCAAATATTACTGGGATAACTCGGGGCTTAAAGTCCCATAAATTATCACTTTATGCTGATGATTTACTTTTATATATTTCTAATCCTCAAAAATCCATCCCGGCTGTTTTAGAGTTATTAGCACAATTTGGTCTTTTTTCAGGTTATAAATTAAATCTTAGCAAGAGTGAACTCTTTCCGATTAATAAACAACTTCCCTTATATTATAAATTTCCATTTAAATTGATTAATAATTATTTTTCATATCTTGGGATTAAAATTACTTGTAAATATAAAGATTTATTTAAGACTAACTTTTTACCATTAATAGACCATATTACTCAACTTTCATCTAAATGGTTTCCTTTATATTTAACTTTGATTGGTCATATTAATGCAGTTAAGATGTTTTTTTGCCAAGATTTTTATATATATTTCAGGCATTACCAATCTTTGTTCCAAAATCTTTTTTTGACAAAGTTGACTCTAAAATTTCTTCATTTATTTGGCAGAATAAAAACCTGAGACTGGGTAAAATACATTTACAGAAAGCTAAGAGAGATGGAGGCTTAGCATTACCTAACTTTAGATTTTATTATTGGGCAATTAATATTCGACATATGAAATTCTGGTTACTGGACCAGGATATACTATCCATTCCTAAATGGGTAGTATTGGAATTACAATCTGTTCAGGGTTTTACACTTGGCTCTATTTTAGGTTCCTCTCTTCCTTTTGATTGGAAACGCCTTAAACAGGTGTCTAACCCGATAGTTAAATATACCTTGCGTATTTGGTTTCAATTCAGAAAATTTTTTGATCTTAATCCATTTGGGTTAGCGATTCCTATTTTAGGTAACATACTGTTTTCTCCCTCTTTTACGGATCGTGCTTTTCAAACTTGGAAGACTAAGGGTATTTCACGGTTTTTGGATTTATTTTTAGATGGTTCCCTTATGTCTTTTGAACAATTATCTAATAAATATAACTTATCAAGAATACATTTTTTTAGATATCTACAAGTTAGAAATTTCCTAAGTACTATACTTTCTTCCTTTCCAATGCTTCCTCCTACATACATTTTAGATACTATAATCAACCTTAATCCATGTCAGAAAGGTGCATCGGCTATGATTTATAATATTATTATGAAACTTAGGAAAGCTCCATTTGATAAGATTAGGGTAGATTGGGAACAGGAATTGGGGTTTACCATTTCCGTGGATGACTGGGGGCAGATTTTACAATTAGTCAATACTTCCTCTATCTGTGCTAAACACTCCCTAATTCAGTTTAAAGTTGTTCATAGAGCTCATATGTCCAAAGATAAGTTAGCGCGCTTTTATTCTCATATTAATCCTTTTTGTGATAGATGACCGGGACAGATAGCCTCTTTAACTCATATATTTTGGTCTTGCCCTACTTTGGAAACTTTTTGGAGAGACATTTTTAATATTATCTCTAAGGTATTGAATATAGATATCTCTCCTCACCTGCTGTCTTTGGACTACCTAAAATTTCCAGTAATCTCTCCCCTTCAGCCCGTAGAATGATTGCATTTCTTACTTTAATGGCGAAAAGATGTATCTTACAACATTGGAAAGAGCTTAATGCTCCAACTACCTTTTTTTGGTTTTCTCAGACGATATTATGCTTGAATCTGGAGAAAATTAGAAGCAATCTTTATGACTCCTCATTTAAATTTGAACAGACTTGGAGATCTTTTATTCAATATTTTCATTTAATGTAATATATACCCTTCTTGTTTTTTTTTACTGTTTTTAATGGAGGTCGGGATTGAGGATGTGATTTTAAGTTTAACTCTGTTTGGTTTCAAGTTAGCCCATTGCTTTGCTTTGCTTTTAGTTAGTTGCACGGTGGGTTTTTTTTTGGGGGGGGGGTTTCCTTTTCTCTATTGATATATATATAAAATTAGTATACTATTACGTTACCTTGGTATGTTATGTTTAAATTACATTGTTTGTAGTATTTTTTTTGTATTAATATCTTCTGTAATTTTATTATATTCTAACAGTGTATTAGTGTCTATATGGCTTACCTTTTTGTATACTTATTTAATAAAAAGATTTAAAAAGAAAGACAAATATGATGGCAGAATATAGTATTAATGTATTAAGGCTCTTGGCATTGTGGAGGATCCGAGGGATCTTGGGGTCCGAGTCTATAGGACGCTCAAATCAGCTGCGCAGGTTGACTCTGTGGTTAAAAAGGCATACTGTGTATTGGCTTTCATCAATTGTGGAATTGAATTTAGGAGCTGAGAGGTAATGTTGCAGCTCTATAGGACCCTGGTCAGACCCCACTTGGAGTACTGTGCTCTGTTCTGGTCGCCTCACTACAGGAAGGATGTGGAAACCATAGAAAGGGTGCAGAGGAGATTTACAGGGATGTTGCCTGGATTGTGGAGCATGCCTTATGAGAATAGGTTGAGTGAACTTGGCCTCTTCTCCTTGGAGTGGCAGAGGATGAGAGGTGACCTCATAGAGGTGTATAAGATGATGAGAGGCATTGATCGTGTGGATAGTCAGAGGCTTTTTCCCAGGGCTGAAATGGTTGCCACAAGAGGACACAGGTTTAAGGTGCTGGAGAGTAGGTACAGAGGAGATGTAAGAGGTAAGTTTTTTATGCAGAGCGAGTGAGTGCATGGAATGGGCTACCGGCAACGGTGATGGAGGCGGATACAATTGGGTCTTATAAGAAACTTTTGGATAGGTACATGGAGCTTAGGAAAATAGAGGGCTATGGGTAAGCCTAGTAATTTCTAAGGTAAGGACATGTTCGGCACAACTTTGTGGGCCAAAGGGCCTGTATTGTGCTGTAGGTTTTTTATGTTTCAATGTAGTCATGGAGAGAATGGAAAACTCCTTACAGATGGAGGAGGGAAATAAACACAAATTTTACAGGTGGTGCTGTAAAGCAATTGCGCTAACCGCTTTGCTACTGTGCCTTTTGAGCTACAGTCAATGCTTCTGCTTGGAACTGTTAACATTCACCTACAAAATTGTATGCAAGTTTAGGAGTCCCAAGCAAGCACAGAATTCTGAAGCAACACCCACAAAATGCTAGGGGAACTCAGCAGGAAAGGCAGTATCTATGAAAAGATTAGACAGTCGACATTTCGGGCTGAGACCCTTCATTAGAACTGCAGAGGAAGGGGGAAGATGCCAGAATAAAAAGGTGGGGGGAGGGGGAATCAGGTCTGGCTAGAAGGTGGTAGTGAAGCCAGCTGTGTGGGAATGGTAAAGGGCTGCAGATGATGGAGTCTGATAGGAGAAGAGAGTGGACCATAGGAGGAAGGGGCACCAGGGGAGGTGATAGGCAGGTGAGAAGAGGTACAATAAGGAGCCAGAGTGGGAAATAGAAGAAGGGGAAAGGGGAAGGAGAAGAAGGGAGTGAAGAAATCGGGTAGAAAAAGTTGTTTTTTTTAAACACTGCTCGGGGAGAAGGGTCTGCACTGCGCAGGTGTGTGACGTAACGCACCAAGTTTTAAAAAGCAGACCACCATATACAGCGGCCATCGTCGGAGTGGACTGAGTCAGAGTGGGATGGCTTTGGCTCAACAGGCTTCGGCGGGAACAAGCTGAGGCCAGGGTAGGTTCCGGTAAGTTTTTTGTTCAGTTTGTTTAGTGCAGAGAGAATGCCAGGCAGGATGTTGAAATGCTCCTCTTGCAGGATGTGGCAAGTCAGGGAGCCCTCCGGTGTCTCTAACAACGACACCTGCAAGAAGTGCATCCAGCTGCAACTCCTGACAAACCGCGTTAGGGAACTGGAGAAGGAGCTGGATGACCTCCGGATCATTCAGAAGAATGAGGAGATTATAGATAGTAGCTACAGGGAGGTAGTTACGCCAAAGGAGCAGAGGACAGGAAATTGGGTTACTGTCAGGTGAGGGAAGAGGAAAGGGCAGGCAGAGCAGGGTTCCCCTGTGGCCATTCCCCTCAACAACAAGTATACCGCATTGGATACTGTTGGGGGGGATGACTTACCTGGGACAAGCTGCAGTAGCCGGATCTCTGGCACTGAGTCTGGCTCTGCAGTGCAGAAGGGAGGGGGGAAAAGAGGAGAGCGGTAGTGATAGGGGACTCGATAGTTAGAGGTACAGATAGGAAGTTCTGTGGTCGTGACAGAGAATCCAGGATGGTTTGTTGCCTCCCGGGTGCCAGGCTCAAGGATGTCTCTGATCGATTGCATGACATTCTGAAGTGGGAGGGTGATCAGCCAGATGTCATGGTGCACATCGGTACCAATGACATAGCAAGGAAGAGCGAGGAGGTCCTGGAGAGTGAGTATAGAGAGCTTGGTAGGAAGTTGAAAAGCAGGACCTCGAGGGTGGTAATCTCAGGATTGCTACCTGTGCTACGTGCCAGTGAGGGTAGGAATAGGATGCTCTGGAGGATGAACAAATGGCTGAGGAACTAGTGTAGGGGGCAGGGTTTCAGATTTCAGGAACATTAGGACCTCTTCTGGGGCAGGTGGGACCTGTACAAGAGAGATGGGTTACACTTGAACTACAAGGGGACCAATATCCTTTCAGGGAGGTTTTTTAGTGCTACTGGGGAGACTTTAAACTAGATTTGCAGGGGGATGGGAACCAGAGTGCCAGAGCTGACAGTGTGGCTGGAGTGAAAATAAATGATGTTACAAGTTCAAGCAAATCCGCTAATAGAAAGGTTGTGAGTGGTGGTAAAAATCTTCTGAGGTGTTTATATTTCAATGCTAGGAGTATTGCGGGGAAGGCGGATGAGTTGAGGGCGTGGATTGACACATGGAATTATGATGTTATAGCAATTAGTGAAACTTGGCTACAGGAGGGGCAGGACTGGCAGCTTAATATTCCAGGGTTCCGATGTTTCAGGTGTGATCGAGGCAGAGGAATGAAAGGTGGGGGAGTAGCATTGCTTGTTAGGGAAAATATTACAGCAGTGCTCAGGCAGGACAGATTAGAGGGCTTGTCTACTGAGTCCTTATGGGTGGAGCTGAGAAACAGGAAAGGTATGGCCACATTAGTCGAATTGTGTTACAGACCACCCAATAGTCAACGAGAATTAAAAGAGCAAATCTGCAGAGAGATAGCAGGCAGCTGCAGGAAAGATAAAGTTGTGGTGGTAGGGGATTTTAATTTTCCATATATTGATTGGGACTCCCATACTGTTAGGGGTCTAGATGGTTTAGAATTTGTAAAATGTGTTCAGGAAAGTTTTCTAAATCAATATATAGAGGGATCAACTAGAGAGGATGCAATATTGGATCTCCTCTTAGGAAACGAGTTAGGACAAGTGATGGAAGTCTGTGTAGGGGAGCACTTTGGTTCCAGTGATCATAACACCATTAGTTTCAACTTCATCATGGACAAGGATAGATCTGGTCCTAGGGTTAAGGTTCTGAACTGGAAGAAGACCGAATTTGAAGAAATGAGAAAGGATCTAAAAAGTGTGGATTGAGACAGGTTGTTTTCTGGCAAAGATGTGATCGGTAGGTGGGAAGCCTTCAATGGAGAAATTTTGAGAGTGAAGAGTTTGTATGTTCCTGTCAGGATTAAAGGCAAAGTGAATAGGAATAAGGAACCTTGGTTCTCAAGAGATATTGCAATTCTGATAAAGAAGAAGAGGGAGTTGTATGACATGTATAGGAAACAGGGAGTAAATAAGGTTCTTGAGGAGTATAAGAAGGCAAGAAAATACTTAAGAAAGAAATCAGGAGGGCTAAAAGAAGACATGAGGTTGCCTTGGCAGTCAAAGTGAAGGATAATCCAAAGAGCTTTTACAGGTATATTAAGAGCAAAAGGATTGTAAGGGATAAAATTGGTCCTCTTGAAGATCAGAGTGGTCGGCTATGTGCGGAACCAAAGGAAATGGGGGAGATCTTAAATAGGTTTTTTGCGTCTGTATTTACTAAGGAAACAGGCATGAAGTCTATGGAATTAAGGGAAACAAGTAGTGAGATCATGGAAACTGTACAGATTGAAAAGGAGGAGGTGCTTGCTGTCTTGAGGAAAATTAAAGTGGATAAATCCCCGGGACCGGACAGGGTGTTCCCTCGGAGCTTGAAGGAGACTAGTGTTGAAATTGCAGGGGCCCTGGCAGAAATATTTAAAAGGTCGCTGTCTACAGGTGAGGTGCCGGAGGATTGGAGAGTGGCTCATGTTGTTCCGTTGTTTAAAAAAGGATCGAAAAGTAATCCAGGAAATTATAGGCCAGTAAGTTTAACGTCGGTAGTAAGTAAGTTATTGGAGGGAGTACTAAGAGACAGAATCTACAAGCATTTGGATAGACAGGGACTTATTAGGGAGAGTCAACATGGCTTTGTGCGTGGTAGGTCATGTTTGACCAATCTATTGGAGTTTTTCGAGGAGGTTACCAGGAAAGTGGATGAAGAAAAGGCAGTGGATATTGTCTACATGAACTTCAGTAAGGCCTTTGACAAGGTCCCGCATGGGAGGTTAGTTAGGAAAATTCAGTCACTAGGTATACATGGAGAGGTGGTAAATTGGATTAGACATTGGCTCAATGGAAGAAACCAAAGAGTGGTAGTAGAGAATTGCTTCTCCGAGTGGAGGCCTGTGACTAGTGGTGTGCCACAGGGATCAGTGCTGGGTCCATTGTTATTTGTCATCTATATCAATGATCTGGATGATAATGTGGTAAATTGGATCAGCAAATTTGTTGATGATACAAAGATTGGAGGTGTAGTAGACAGTGAGGAAGGTTTTCAGAGCCTGCAGAGGGACCAGCTGGAAAAATGGGCTGAAAAATGGCAGATGCAGTTTAATACAGACAAGTGTGAGGTATTGCACGTTGGAAGGACAAACCAAGGTAGAACATACAGGGTTAATGGTAAGGCACTGAGGAGTGCAATAGAACAGAGGGATCTGGGAATACAGATACAAAATTCCCTAAAAGTGGTGTCACAGGTAGATAGGGTCATAAAGAGAGCTTTTGGTACTTTGGCCTTTATAAGTCTAAGTATTGAGTATAAGAGCTGGAATGTTATGATGAGGTTGTATAAGGCATTGGTGAGCCAAATCTGGAGTATTGTCTTCAGTTTTGGTCACCAAATTACAGGAAGGATATAAATAAGGTTGAAAGAGTGCAGAGAAGATTTACAAGGATGTTGCCGGGACTTGAGAAACTCAGTTACAGAGAAAGGTTGAATAGGTTAGGACTTTATTCCCTGGAGCGTAGAAGAATGAGGGGAGATTTGATAGAGGTATATAAAATTATGATGGGTATAGATAGAGTGAATGCAAGCGGGCTTTTTCCACTGAGGCAAGGGGAGAAAAAAACCAGAGGACATGGGTTAAGGGTGAGAGGGGAAAAGTTTAAAGGGAACATTAGGGGGGACTTCTTCACACAGAGAGTGGTGGGAGTATGGAATGAGCTGTCAGACGAGGTGGTAAATGCAGGTTCTTTTTTAACATTTAAGAATAAATTGGACAGATACATGGATGGGAGGTGTATGGAGGGATATGGTCCATGTGCAGGTCAGTGGGACTAGGCAGAAAATGGTTCGGCACAGCCAAGAAGGGCCAAAAGGCCTGTTTCTGTGCTGTAGTTTTTCTATGGTTTCTATGGCTTCTATGGGTAGGGAGTATTTTTTATCAGAAACATAAATCGATGTTCTTGCCATCAGGTTGGAGGCTACGCAGAAGGAATATGTGGTGTTGCTCCTCCACAATGACAGTGGCTTCATTGTCGTACAAGAGCGGCCATGCACTGATATAATGGAACGGGAATGCGAGTAGGAATTCAAATTGTTGGCCAACTGACCATTCTACTTTTGGACAATGGAGCAGAGGTGCTTGTCAAAGCAGTCCCCCAACTTGCAGCAAGTCTCACCAATGTAGAGGAATCCACATTGGAAATTCCCAAACTTTGCATGGCCGAATTGCCCCACTGGACACAGTTACATTCCTCAAAAGGACTCCCTGCATACTCAGGGAGAGCAGGTTCCTCAGTGCCCCACAATGTGTTTGAATAAGTCTCTTAATTAATTGCCACTCATATAAATAATTAATGGAAACACAAATTAATAAATTAATTGTTTTACAGTAACACAATAATTGTGCCTGAATGGTTTTAGACAAGACATTTGCTGGGCCAATTGTGCTCAGGCAAATCACCTTAAACTCTACTAGCTTCCTTTAGATTGGCTCCTGACTATAGATGCCAAACTTCCAACAACTAGACTGCTCCCATTAGTGTAGAGGAGTGGAAGTGAAGTCTGAGTGAACTTTGTCCTGACCCACCGTGATCCTAGACTGCAGGTCAAATGGCCTTAATTCTCATTCCTGATTCTGGAACTGAGATGGGTATATTAGATAACAAAATCAAAGTGGGTGAGAGAGGGAGGGGCAGAGTGTAAAATGGAAAATCACTTTGGTAACATATTGGTGTAAAACTGAGAACGTTTAATGTAAAATGGAAATAGAGAGGAATGGACAGAGAGGGAGAGATGGAGAGAGAAAGAGATGAGAGGGAAAGGGATAAAGAATGAAAGAGGAGTGATTGGTAAGGGGAGGCTGCTATGTGTAAAATAAGAATAGCACAAGCTGTAACCTATTCCCACCATGACCTTTCCCTCAATCCAATCCCCCACTACTCCACCTTCTCTTCTATCCACTCACTCATTACCTCCTTGCTCTCCTCAACAGACCTCTCCTTCAGCCCCACACCTCCCCTTGCATTCTCTTCACTCCATTTCTTCACTCCACCCCATTTCCTCTTGCCATCTCCTCTCACTCTCTTAATACACTGTTGTTTCACCTCCTCCTCTCACTTTCTCCTTTCCAACCCCCTAGCCTCTCCCTACTCATCCTCTCTTCTCACTTTTCCCAACATCCTCTCTTGACTTCCCCTCTCCAATCTCCATCTCTCAATTTCCCCCACACTCACCTCTCTCTCTTCCAATTTTCCCAGTTTCACTGCATTCCCTGCATTCATTCACCCCATCATCCTTCTTGCTCTGTTCTCTCCACCCTCCTTCTCTCCTGTTCCACTCTCTCTCCCTCTCTTATCAATCCCTCATGATACTTCTCCCATTCCACCCTCTCCCTACTCTTTATTTTTCCACCTCTCCACTCTCTTTGCCCAACCTCTCAAATCCTCGGTCTTCCCTTCTCAGGAATGGATGTAGTGGATGGTTTGTATACAGAAGGAGAGAGAGAGAGAGAGCAGTACAGGGAGTGCGGAATACCTGAAGATGAAAAGTTCAATGTTCATACAATCAGGTTCTGGACTACCCAGCAGACCACAAGGTGCTGTTCTAAGATGAGAGGAAGATCATTGATGGAACTGCTGAAGATTGCTGGGCCTAGAATATTGCCCTGAGGACCTCATGCTGTGATACTGAGTGGCTTGCAGGACTGAGCAACAACAACAGCCATCTCCCTTTGTTTTCCATTGTGACAACGTAAAATCCTGATAGAAATATTACAGAGATCTGGATAGACATTGGGCATGATCAAACCTACATGGCCTAAGATGTTCTTTTTGACTCTCCCACCTCCTTATTCAATTACCCTGCCAATACTGATTGTCCAAGAAGTTTGCAGGCTTTACTAAAAAGATGTGCAGCTGTATCTCTATATAAGCCTTCAAGGAATGAAGAAAGTACAGATATATTCAGGTACACATGTATACAATGTACATTTCAATCCATACATTTTTCTTTGTCTTGTATATGCTTCAATTTAACATCTTACTTGACCCAGTTTGATTTCTACTTTCATTGCACTGGTGTGTATTAACACTCGGGGGAGTTAATGTAAATGTCACTTTCAATGTGTTTTTGTGCCTTATACAAATGACTGGCTGTGGAAAGCCTGCTGGCTGTGAAAGTTCCTCTTACAGACTCCATTCTGGACTTCTATATATTGTGGCTCCCATCAAATATACATCAGGTTTAATGACTAGTCTTACCAAGATCATCATTCATTCTCTCTGCCAGACATGCTGCATTTTTCATGAACCATCTTTAACATAACTTCTTCCCTATCAAGAGGAGATTGTGAAAGAAATATTATTTTTATATTAGATATGCCAAGTCCTTTTCAAAATGAAAATATATTCTGTCACTGGATTCAATTTTCAGTGCAAGCGACTGGTATCATTTAGACTGTGCATTGGCACAGTAACCCATCGAAACTAGGATGGGAATGGTAAGGCATTTAAAAGAACAGATACATTGTGATGTACCAGAAAAGAAACAGACACACTAAAATATCAGCAGCTGCTGCCTAAAAGGAAAGTTGGGGCAATGATAATATTAGTTGGTTAAAGTTCTAAAACTTGGCAGTAAAGAACATCAGTCAGCAGTTGGGATGTTAGGTTGAAGTTGCATAAGACATTGGTGAGGCCAAATTTGGAGTATTTTGTGAAGTTCTGGTCACCTAGCTACAGGAAAGATATCAATAAGATTGAAAGAGTACATAAAAAAATTTCAAGGATGTTGCTGGCACTTGAGGACCTGAGTTATAGGGAAAGGTTGAACAGGTTATGATTTTAATCCCTGGAACAAAGGAGAATGAGGGGAGGTTTGATAGATGTAATTGTGACTATCTTCAAGAAAAAGTCCAAATCCCATTGCAATAATAACTAAAGGCTCCACACCTCTGTTTTCAATAGAGAACATAACTTCATAACAAAACTTCTGGAATTTTTTGAGGATGTAACTATGAAAATGGACGAGGGAGAGCCAGTGGATATAGTGTACCTGGACTTTCAGAAAGCTTTTGATAAAGTCCCACATAGGAGGTTAGTGGGCAAAATTAGGGCACATGGTATTTGGGGCAGAGTACTGACATGGATTGAAAATTGGCTGGTTGACAGAAAACAAAGAGTAGTGATTAATGGGTCCTTTTCAGAATGGCAGGCAGTGACCAGTGGGGTACCGCAGGGTTCAGTGCTGGGACCGCAGCTGTTTACAACATATATTAATGATTTAGACAAGGGAATTAAAAGTAACATTAGCAAATTTGCCGATGACACAAAGCTGGGAGGCAGTGGGAAATGTGAGGAGGATGTTATGAGAATGCAGGATGACTTGGACAGGCTGGGTGAGTGGGCAGATGCATGGCAGATGCAGTTTAATGTGGATAAATGTGAGGTTATCCACTTTGGTGGTAAGAACGGGAAGGCAGATTATTATCTAAATGGAGTCAAGTTAGGAAAAGGGGAAGCACAACGAGATCTAGGTGTTCTTGTACATCAGTCACTGAAAGCAAGCATGCAAGTACAGCAGGCAGTGAAAAAAGCTAATGGCATGCTGGCCTTCATAACAAGGGGAATTGAGTATAAGAGCAAAGAGGTCCTTCTGCAGCTGCACAGGGCCCTGGTGAGGCCACACCTGGAGTACTGTGTGCAGTTTTGGTCTCCAAATTTGAGGAAGGACATTCTTGCTATTGAGGGAGTGCAGCGTAGGTTCACAAGGTTAATTCCCGGGATGGCGGGACTGTCATATGTCAAAAGATTGGAGCGACTGGGCTTGTATACTCTGGAATTTAGAAGGCTGAGAGGGGATCTTATTGAAACATATAAGATTATTAAGGGATTGGACACGCTGCAGGCAGGAAGCATGTTCCTGCTGATGGGTGAGTCCAGAACCAGAGGCCACAGTTTAAGAATTAGGGGTAGGCCATTTAGAACGGAGTTAAAGAAAAACTTTTTCACCCAGAGAGTGGTGGATATATGGAATGCTCTGCCCCAGAAGGCTGTGGAGGCCAAGTCTCTGGATGCTTTCAAAAAAGAGATGGATAGCGCTCTTAAAGATAGTGGAATCAAAGTTTATGGGGATAAGGCAGGAACTGGATACTGATTGTGGATGATCAGCCATGATCACTGTGAATGGCGGTGCTGGCTCGAAGGGCCGAATGGCCTACTCCTGCACCTATTGTCTATTGTCTATTATTGAAAGGACTCTCCAACTCCTCCCAATAACTAAGAAGCCTCTCCACACATGGATTCCATCAATTTGAAAGCTCAAATGACATCATCTTCATGCATCATCTACAAGAGGAATACGGAGAGCAGCATCAACCACCACTACAGATATTAAACATGAGAGATTCTACAGATTTTGGAAATCTTGGAAAATGTTGGAAATAAAAAGGTCAAGCATAGTGGGACTACATTTCTGAGCTGTGTATATTTCAATGCAAAGAGTGTTGTATGAAAGGTGAATGAGCTCAAGGCATAGATCAGGCCATGGAATTATGACATTGTAGCTATTAATGATGAGACTTGGTTGCAGGAGGGACAGGACTGGCAGCTTAATGTTCTGGGGTTATGTTGTTTAGACATGGTTAAGTGAGAGAGATTTAAGGGGGAAGAGTAGCATGACTAGTTAGGGAAAATGTTATAGCAGTACTTAGTCAGGAAGAGTTTTTCTAGTGAGGCTTTGCGGATAGAACTGAGGAATAAGAATGGTATGACCATGTTAATGAGATTATATTATAAACCACCTAACAGACCATGGGATTTAGAGGAGCAAATTTATAAGAGATTGCAGACTGCAGCAGAAAACATAAAGCTGTGATTGTCGGTGATTTTAACTTTCCATTTATTGACTGGGATTTCCAAACTATTAAAGGGCTGAATGGGAAACAGTTTCTCAAGTGTGTCTAGGAAAATTTCCTTAATCAGCCCATAAAAGTCCTAACCAGAGGGAGTGTGATGCTAGATCTTCTATGAGGGAATGAGACAGAGCAGGTGACATAAGTCTGTGTAGGGGAATACTTTGCATCTAGTGATCATAATACCATTCGTTTCAGTGTAATTATGGAAAAGGATATGCCTGGTCCTCGGGTTAATATCCTAAATTGGAGAAAGGCCAATTTTAATGGTATCAGAAAGGAGATGGCAAGTGTGGATTGGGACAGGTTGGTTTCTGGCATTGGAGACCTTGGTAAGTGCGAGGCTGGCAAAAGTGAAATGTTGAGGACACAGAGTTTGTATATACTACTGTCAGAATTAATGGCAAGGATAACAGATTTAATGAACCATAGTTTTTAAGAGATATTTAGGTGCCGGTTAAGAAAAAGGAGCTAAATAGCAGGGTACTTCCAACGGCTCTCTTTTGGATTGGGACAAGCAGAGCGGCGTGGGAGCTGACTTCTGAAGGAAGGCAGTTTTTTTAAAACTTCTTCGAGCGCAAGAAGGACGAGACTGCGCAGGTGCGTGACGGAGACAGGACAACACGGAGAATTTAAAAAGGAGACCACTCTATACAGCGGGCAGCGGAGTGAGTGGCAGCAGAGTGTAGGGCTTTGGCTTCAACGGGCTTGAGCGGTAACGGGAAGAGGCGAGAGCGAGGCACCAACTCTTTTTTTCCCCTTGGCGAATCGGCCTGGACAGATAGGAACAGCAGGGCTCTCACAGCTAACGGTACGGGCTAACGGTTCAAAAAGATCGACTGTTCTTCGAGGTAAGTGGGTGAGTAGACTTATTTCTCCCGTTCATTCCTGTAGAATTAGGTAGCATGCCTGCAGGGTTAGTGCTTTGTTCAGGGTGTCAGATGTGGGAATCCTGGGAGACCTCCAGCCTCCCTGATGGCCACATCTGCGCCACGTGCACTGAGATGCATCTCCTCAGAGACCGTGTTAGGGATCTGGAGCTGCAGCTCGATGACCCACTGCTTATCAGGGAAAGTGAAGAGGTGATAGACAGGAGCTACAGGGAGGTAGTCATCCCTAGGCTACAGGGGTCAGAAAACTGGATAACTGTCAGGACAGGGAAAGAAAATGCCTGGATAGTGGAGAGCACCCTCGTGACTGTCCCCCTCAGCAACAAATATCTTGTTCTGGATGCTGTTGAGGGGGATGACCTGACAGGGGATGCCCACGGTGACCGGGTCTCTGGCACTGAGCCTGGCGCTGTTGTGCAGGAGGAAAGGAGGGAGAAGAGGAATGCAGTAGTCATAGTGGATTCCATAGTCAGGGGAACGGACAGGAGATTCTGTGAGCCTGATAGAGATACCTGCATGGGGTGTTGCTTCCCAGTTGCCAGGGTACAGGATGTCTCGGATCGGGTCCAGAATATTCTGAATGGAGAGGGCGAGCAGCCAGCTGTCTTGGTACATGTTGGTACCAATGACATAGATAGGAAAAGGGAGGAGGTCCTGAAGAGAGATTTCCAGGAGTTAGGAAGGAAGCTGAGAAGCAGGACCTCCAGGGTAGTAATCTCGGGATTGCTACCTGTGCCACGTGCTAGCGAGGGCAAGAATAGTAGGATCAGGCAGATGAATGCGTGGCTGAGAGACTGGTGCAGGGGGCAGGGCTTCAGATCCTTGGATCATTGGGATCTCTTCTGGGGGAAGTATGACCTGTTAAAAATGGACAGGTTACACCTGAACCCAAAGGGGACCAATATCCTGGCGGGAAGGTTTAATACAGCTGTTAGGGAGGGTTTAAACTAATTTGGCAGGGGGATGGGAACCAGAATGATAGAGCGGAGGAAGGGGAAAACAGAAATAAATCTAAGATAGTGAACAGTAAGGATGTCAGGAAAGATAGGCAGGTGATGGGGCAAATTTGCAGCCACTGCAATAAAGTTGCAATGCAATCAAAGCAAAAAGTACCAAATTCTGGTCTTAAGGTGTTATACTTAAATGCACGCAGCATAAGGAATAAGGCGGATGATCTTGTTGTACAGCTACAGATTGGCAGGTATGATATTGTGGCCATCACTGAGACATGGCTAAAGGATGCATGTCTCTGGGAGCTGAACATCCAAGGATACACGGTGTATCAGAAGGATAGGCAGGTAGGCAAAAGCAGTGGCGTGGCTTTATTGGTAAGAAATTATATCAAATCATTAGAAAGAGGTGACATAGGATCGGAAGGTGCAAAATATTTATGGGTTGAGCTAAGAAATTGCAGGGTAAAAGGACTCTGATGGCAGTTATACACAGGCCTCCAAACAGCTGCAGTGATGTGAACCACAAATTACCACAGGAAATAGAAAAGGCTTGTCAGAAGGGCAGTGTTATGATAATTGTGGGGGATTTTAACACGCGAGTGGGTTGGGAAAATTAGGTCAGCACTGGATGTGAAGAGAAAGAATTTGTAGAATGTTTGCGAGATGGCTTTTTAGAAAAGCTTGATGTTGAGCCCACTGGGGGATCGACTGTACTGGATTGGGTATTGTGTAATGAACCACAGGTGATTAGAGAGATTGAGGTGAAGGAACCCTTAGGAGACAGTGATCATAACATGATTGAGTTCACTGTGAAATTTGAAAAAGAGAAGCCGAAATCTGATGTGTCGGTATTTCAGTGGAGTAAAGGAAATTACAGTGGCATGAGAGATGAACTGGCTAAAGTTGACTGGAAATGACTCTAACAGGAAGGATGGCAGAGCAGCAGTGGCAGGAGTTTATGCAAGAAGTGAGCAAAGTGCAAGACAGATACATTCCAAAAAAGAATAAATTTTCAAATGGAAAAAGGATGCAACCGTGGCTGACAAGAGAAGTCAAAGCCAAAGTTAAAGCAAAGGAGAGGGCATACAAGGAAGCAAAAATTAGTGGGAAGACAAAGGATTGGGAACTTTTTAAAACCTTACAAAAGGAAACTAAGAAGGTCATTAACAGGGAAGAGGTGAACTATGAAATGAAGCTAGCAAATAATATCAAAGAGGATATTAAAAGCTTTTTCAAGTATATAAAGAGTATAAGACAGGAGGGAGTAGATATAGGACTGATAGAAAATGATGCTGGAGAAATTTTAATGGGAGATAAGGAGATGGCGGAGGAACTGAACGAGTATTTTGCATCAGTCTTCACTGAGGAAGACATCAGCAGTATACCGGACACTCAAGGGTGGCAGGGAAGAGAAGTGTGCGCAGTCACAATTACGACAGAGAAAGTACTCAGGAAGATGAATAGTCTAAAGGTAGATAAATCTCCCGGACCAGATGGAATGCACCCTCATGTTCTGAAGGAAGTAGCTGTGGAGATTGCGGAGGCATTAGCAATGATCTTTCAAAAGTCGATAGATTCTGGTATGGTTCCGGAGGACTGGAAGATTGCAAATGTCACTCCGCTATTTAAGAAGGGGGCAAGGATGCAAAAAGGAAACTATAGGCTCGTTAGCTTGACATCGGTGGTTGGGAAGTTGTTGGAGTCGATTGTCATGGATGAGGTTACAGAGTACCTGGAGGCATATGACAAAATAGGCAGAACTCAGCATGGCTTCCTGAAAGGAAAATCCTGCCTGACAAACCTATTACAATTTTCTGAGGAAAATACCAGTAGGCTAGACAAGGAAGATGCAGTGGATGTTGTGTACTTGGATTTTCAGAAGGCCTTTGACAAGGTGCCACAAATGAGGCTGCTAAACAAGATAAGAGCCCATGGAATTACGGGAAAGTTACATACGTGGATAGAGTGTTGGCTGATTGGCAGGAAACAGAGAGTGGGAATAAAGGGATCCTATTCTGGTTGGCTCCTGGTTACCAGTGGTGTTCCACAGGGGTCTGTGTTGGGGCTGCTTCTTTTTACATTATACATCAACAATTTGGATTATGGAATAGATGGCTTTGTGGCTAAGTTTGCTGACGATACGAAGCTAGGTGGAGGGGCCGGTAGTGCTGAGGAAACAGAGAGTCTGCAGAGAGACTTGTATAGATTGGAAAAGTGGGCAAAGAAGTGGCAAATGAAATACAATGTTGGAAAGTGTATGGTTCTGCACTTTGGCAGAAAAAATAAATAGGCAGACTATTATTTAAATGGGGAGAGAATTCAAAGTTCTGAGATGCAACGGAACTTGGGGGTCCTTATGCAGAATACTCTTAAGGTTAACCTCCAGGTTGAATCGGTGGTGAAGAAGGCGAATGCAATGTTGGCATTCATTTCTAGAGGAATAGAGTATAGGAGCAAGGATGTGATGTTAAGGTTCTATAAGGAGCTGGTAAGACCTTACTTGGAGTACTGTGGGCAGTTTTGGGCTCCTTATTTAAGAAAGGATGTGCTGACGTTGGAGAGGGTACAGAGGAGATTCACTAGAATGATTCCGAGAATGAGAGGGTTAACATATGAGGAACGTTTGTCCGCTCTTGGACTGAATTCCTTGGAGTTTAGAAGAATGAGGGGGGACCTCATAGAAACATTTTGAATGTTGAAAGGCATGGACAGAGTGGATGCGGCAAAGTTGTTTCCCATGATGTGGGAGTCTAGTATGAGAGGGCACAACTTAAGGATTGAAGGGCGCCCATTCAGAACAGAGATGTGAAGAAATTTTTTTAGTCAAAAGGTGGTACATCTATGGAATTTGTTGCCACGAGTGGCAGTGGAGGCCAAGTCATTGGGTGCATTTAAGACAGAGATTGATAGGTATCTGAGTAGCCAGAGCATCAAAGGTTATGGTGAGAAGGCGGGGGAGTGGGACTAAATGGGAGAATGGATCAGCTCATGATAAAATGGCGGATCAGGCTCGATGGGCCGAATGGCCGATTTCTGCTCCTTTGCTATAGGCAGTTAGGAACAAATGAGGTACTACAGGAATATAAGAAATTCAAAAGAATACTTAAGAAGGAAATCAGGAGGGGTAAAAGAAGAGATGAGATTACTCTTAGTAGATACGGTGAAAGAGAATCCCAAGGGCTTCTACAGATATATTAAGAGCAATAAAATAGCAAAGGGCAAAATTGGTCATCTGGAAGATCAGAGCGGTAATCTATGTATGGAGCCAAAAGAGATGGGGGAGATATTAAATGGGGGTGTAATGGACATCAAGGAAGACTATTAAAGTTTGCAGCAGAATCTGGACCAACTGGAAAAATCGGCTGAAAAGTGGAACATGAAACTTAATGTAGATAACTGTGAGGTGTTGCATTTTTGGAGGACAAGCCATGGTAGGTCTTACACGGTGACTGGTAGGACACTGAGGAATGAGATAGAACAGAGGGATCTGGGAATGCAGATTCATAATGAAAGTGGCATCACATGTAGACAGGACTGCAAAGAAAGTTTTCAAAAAATTGGCCTTCGTAAATCAATGTATTATGTACAGGAGTTGGGATGTAATATCGAAATTGTATAAGATATTCGTAAGGCCTAATTTGGAGTATTTTGTCCAGTTTTGGTCACCTAACTACAGGAAAGATGTAAATAAGATTGAAAGAGTGCGGGGAAAATTTTACAAGGATCTTGCTGGGACTTGAGGACCTGAGTTATAGGGAAAGATCGAATAGGTTAGAACCTTATTCCCTGGAATGTAGAAGATTGAGAGGAGATGTGATAGAGTTATACACATTTATGAGAGGTATACATAGTGTAAATGCAAGCAGGCTTTTTCACTGTAGTTTTGTGAGATTACAACCAGAGGTCATGGGTTAAGGGTGAATGGTAAAATGTTTAAGGGAAACATGAGGGTGAACTTCTTCACTTAGACGGTAGTGAGAATTTTGAACAAGCTGCTAGTGCAAGCTGTAGATGCCGGGTCAATTTCATCATTTAAGAGAAATTAGGATAGGGACACCGATGAGAGGAGTATGCACGGCTATGGTCTGACTGTAGGTCAATGGGACTAAGCAAATTAATGAGTTGGCACAGACTAGATGGGCCAGATGGCCTGTTTCTGTGCTGTGGTGCTGTATGTCTCTAGGAATAAACAGATAAATGAATAAAAATAAATACAATGAGCCAAGACCCTTCATCAGGACTGGAAAGGAAGGAAGAAGATAACAGAATAACAAGGTGGGGAGGAAGGGAAAGAGGAGAAGCTAGAAGGTGATAGATGAAAGGCCAGGCAGCATCTCTAGGAAGAGGTGCAGTCGACGTTTCAGGCCGAGACCCTTCGTCAGGACTAACTGAAGGAAGAGTGAGTAAGAGATTTGAAAGTTGGAGGGGGAGGGGGAGATCCAAAATGATAGGAGAAGACAGGAGGGGGAGGGCTGGAGCCAAGAGCTGGACAGTTGATTGGCAAAAGGGATATGAGAGCATCGTGGGACAGGAGGCCCAGGGAGAAGGAAAAGCCGGGGGGGGGGCGGGGGGACAGAACCCAGAGGATAGGCAAGGGGTATAGTCAGAGGGACAGAGGGAGATAAAGGAGAGTGAGAGAAAGAATGTGTGTATAAAAATAAATAATGGATGGGATACGAGGGGGAGGTGGGGCATTAGAAGAAGTTAGAGAAGTCAATATTCATGCCATCAGGCTGGAGGCTACCCAGGCGGAATATAAGGTGTTGTTCCTCCAACCTGAGTGTGGCTTCATCTTTACAGTAGAGGAGGCCGTGGATAGACATGTCAGAATGGGAATGGGATGTGAAATTAAAATGTGTGGCCACTGGGAGATCCTGCTTTCTCTGGCGGACAGAGAGTAGGTGTTCAGCAAAGCGGTCTCCCAGTCTGCATCGGGTCTCGCCAATATATAAAAGGCCACATCAGGAGCTCGCCAATATATAAAAGGCCACATCGGGAGCTCGCACCTTTTATATATTGGCGAGACCTGACGCAGACTGGGAGACCGCTTTGCTGAACACCTACTCTCTGTCCGCCAGAGAAAGCAGGATCTCCCAGTGGCCACACATTTTAATTCCACATCCCATTCCCATTCTGACATGTCTATCCACGGCCTCCTCTACTGTAAAGATGAAGCCACACTCAGGTTGGAGGAACAACACCTTATATTCCGTCTGGGTAGCCTCCAACCTGATGGCATGAACATCGACTTCTCTAACTTCCGCCAAGGCCCCACCTCCCCCTCGTACCCCATCTGTTACTTATTTTTATACACACATTCTTTCTCTCACTCTCCTTTATCTCCCTCTGTCCCTCTGAATATACCCCTTGCCCATCCTCTGGGTTCCCCCCCCCCTTGTCTTTCTTCCCGGACCTCCTGTCCCATGATCCTCTCGTATCCCTTTTGCCGATCACCTGTTCAGCTCTTGGCTCCATCCCTCCCCCTCCTGTCTTCTCCTATCATTTTGCATCTCCCCCTCCCCCTCCAGCTTTCAAATCTCTTACTAACTCTTCCTTCAGTTAGTCCTGACGAAGGGTCTCGGCCTGAAAAGTCGACTGCACCTCTTCCTAGAGATGCTGCCTGGCCTGCTGTGTTCACCAGCAACTTTGATGTGTGTTGCTTGAATTTCCAGCATCTGCAGAATTCCTGTTGCTTGTGTGAGGTGATAGATGAAGCAAGGTGGTTGTGAGAGGGGACAAAATAGAACCTGGGAGGTGATAGGTGGAAAAGTCAAAGTGCCCAAGAAGGAATCTGATAGATGAGGAGAGTGGATCATGGGAGAAAGGAAAGGAGGAGGGACACCAGAGGGAGGAGGAGGGCAGGTGAAGTGAAGAGCTAAGAGGCTAGAGTGGGGAATAGAAGAAGAGGGAAGGGGGAGGGAAAATAAAATTACTACAAAGAGAAATCAATGTTCATGCCATCAAGTAGGAGGCTACTGAATTAGAATATGAAGTGTTGCTCCTTCACCCTGAGTGTGGCCCCATCATGGCAGAGGAAAAGGCTATAGACTGACCTGTCAGAACAGGGATGGGGATAGGAATTAAAGTGTTTGGCCACCTGGTATTTCCACTTTTTGCTGATTGAGCAGAAGTGCTCGACATACAGATACTATGTTATTCTGAATTCACAAAAAACGTTCATTCCATCGGTCAAGAGGAAATGTGGAGAAACCTTCTCAAGTTTGGGTCCTGCAGAAATTCATCTCCTTCTTCATGAAGGCAGGCAAGATGTGGTCTCAACCTACGTGTTCACAACAGACGCAGTGCTGGTGCAGGCTCATATAAGGTTGCAACATTACACATCCTCAATGCCAAAAACCTTCCTGTTGGAGTACAGCTAATCTAAAGGAATAATAGCAAACTGTACATTGAACTCTACTCTAGAACCAAGGTTACTGCAACTTCAATCACTGAGCTACAGTACGACATCACTTATGAGGATGAACGCATATTTGGAGGCTGAACTCCAAGGGTTCATAGAGATATTTACTGAAGCAAATGAAAGCACTGGCCTTCCATTTTCAATATCTGAAATTAAATATCTTCAACCAATCTGTTCTGCTGCACAATTGTGTCATCTGACAACAAAGGTCTATGACAAAAACCTAGAAAACCTGCAGTGCTTTTCATAATCTTGGGAGCCATCCCTCAGCTAATGCAGACATCACCTTTAATATTCCAGAAAAGCCTTTGACCATTGGAGTAACAGGGTATTTGAAGACTAAGACCTCAATCTCTTCTTCCCTTTTATTTCCTACTGAGACATGAATTATCTACAGAACAGAGGGTTATCAGCAAGATCATCTTCACAAAATCCTCCAAATCCAGTTGCAGGTTAAGCTAACCCATGCCAGCATCCTTTTAAAGGCCAATATTCCTAATTCATTCAGCCCCAGTAGACAAGTTATGTTGTTTGCATGTCTGATATCATAGTTCAAAATCAGACACTGCATTCCAAGCTCTGAAATGGTCGCGGATCACCTCACTGCAGGAAGGATGTGGAGGCTTTTGAGAGGCTGTGGAGGAGTTTCACCAAGATGGTGCTGGGGTTGGAAATTATTAACTATGAGGAAATGTTGGACAAACTTGAATTGTTTTCTCTGAGGTTCCAGAGGCTGAGATCCAAACTGACAGAAGTATGTTAGATAATGACACAAAGACAGGATAAATAGTCAGAGTCCTTTACCTAGGATAGAAATATCATATACTACAGGGCATCGGTTTAAAGCAAGAGAGGAGAGCTTAAAGGAGATTTGTGAGACAAGACTTTTTTACACAGAGTGGTAGCTGCCAGGTTCACACTGCAGATAAGATGGGGTTTGTCTTGGAGGGCAACTTCCAGGTAGTGGTGTTCTGTTCCCATGCTTTTTGCAGCTCATGACCTTCTAGCTGATAGAGGTTGTGAGTTTGAAAAATGGTGTCTGTGGAGTTTCAGTATGTCACTGCTGTGCATCCTGTAAACATTACAAACTGCAGCAGTGGCGGAGTGACTGTTTGGTTGTGGATGAGATGCCTGTCAAGCACGATGCTATGCCATGCGTGGTGTTGAGCATCTTGAGTGTTGATAAATTTGTCTCATTACATCACACTTGTGCCTTGAACTTTGTAGATTGTAGGCAGACTTCGAGGAGTTAAGAGGTGAGTTGCTTGTTACAGGATTCCTACTCATTGTGGCATGTGTGTATATGGCTCCTCCAGTTTGCTCTCTGTTCAGTGGTAACCCCAGGATATTGACAGCGAAATTTAATAACGGTGATACAATTGAATATCAGGGTCTCATAGCTCACTTTTCTTTGGTTGGATATCGTCATTGCTTGGCACTTGTGTGGCACAAATGTTACTTGTCACCCATCAGGCCAGTCCTGGATATTGTCGAGATCTTGTTGCATTTGGATGTGGACAGCTTCAATATCTGAGGAGTAGTGAATGACATTGAATATTTCAACGTCACTTTCGCAGGCTCTACAACTCAAGTTCTCAGTTTAATTTACTTATTTATTTATTCTAAGTATTATTATTAATTGTGTTTCTTTGTTTTGTATCTTCACAGTTTGTTTTCTTTTGCAGCCTTTGTATGTAGTTTTTCACTGATTCTATTTTTGTTCTACTGTGAATAACGGCAAGAAAATGAATCCCAGGGTTGTATATGGTGCCATATGTGATAATAAATTTACTTTGAATATTATGCAGGAATTGCATATGTAGGTAAGATTGTGAATATTTTTGTGTACATAGTGTCTTAATAAGACCCTCCAAAGAGCATTTAACTTTAAGTTTTTGTGCAAAACGTTTTATGGGAGGAGCAAGGCCTCGTCTAAAAACTGCTCTGGTTCACTAATATATAGGCAATTTTATTTGTCAAGAAAGGGTAAACCTCAAGGCACTTCATTAAAAGAATTTCATTCCAAATTTAACTGCATAACAGCAGATGCATGAGTAATCACTGGTGACATTTGATGCCCAAAATGGAAAGTGTTTTATCACCATCATTAATATCTAAGTGCAAAATTTATTAACAAATTGCTTTGCATACTTAGCACTACTTTGATGGAAAGAATTGTATATTTGAGTTCAATTCACTGCCTTTAAGGAATAATCATCTGCAAAAAATGAAATGACTGTAGTAGATAAAATATCTAATGCAACTAATGTCAATGAAAGCACAATGAACAAGATGGACTTGTGACTTTCGCCTCATAATTTATAGAGATTAAAAAGGATTTATTGACAGCAAATACTATGAAAGTTGTATACAACTCAGCACATCACAAATACCAGCCTCCCCTCCATGGACTCTGCCTACACTTCTCGTTGCCTCAGTAAAACAACCAGAATAATCAAAGACTCCACCCACTCAGCACATCCTCTCTTCTCACCTCTCGCATTGAACAGAAGGTTCAAAAGTCTGAACGCATGTACCACCAAACTCAATGACAGTTTCAGTCCCGCTGTTATAAGACTATTAATTAGTAGTATAAGACTATTATAAGACTAGTAATTTCCTACTACAATAAGATAGACTCTTGACCTCACAATCTACCTTGTTATGATCTTGCACGTTACTGTCTAAATGCACTGCACTTTCTCTATAAACGTAACACTTTATTCTGCATTCTGTTATTGTTTAGCCTTATACTACCTCAATGCAAAGTTGCAACAAATACATCTGTATGGACAGTATGCAAAATGTTTTTCACTACCTTGGTACATTTGACAATAATAAACCAATTTACTCCGTGACACTATTTTGCTTAATATGAAGCCAGTCGAATGCTGGAGATTCAACATTCAAATATGCCTGTGCGAGCAGGTTTCCTCAGAGTGGCAGCAATGTCATTGACCTCAGTATCCTTGGACCAGAGAACACAGATGAGAACAACATGTCAGCATTGATTCCATGTCCCCATCCAGTCACTCACAGCTAAATTACACAGAGGCAACACTGAGTGCAGCTTTGGTGCCTCTCGTACCTGAAGAGCCCACCTGGATTCAGTGTCTACTCAAACAGAACTATTAACAATGGCTGCAGTTGGAACTTAGAGCATCCCTAGCATTGAAGGCTTAGTTCCATTGAACCTGATTTAATCGCAAATTCATGAGAGAGTATTTTGTTTTTGGATAGACTGCCTGACTTGGTTCTTTCAAATGATGTTACTGAGAAGGATTTCTTGAGATCTTAAATTTGGATATTTAAAATGTTACTGTAAATTTGTGATGCTTATGAGGAAAGCTGAATAAGTGACCCAATGGAACAGATAAAACACAATATAAAGCCATTCCTAATCACAATGGAGACAGGCATGAGCCATCCCCTCCTTTTACAGTTATTAAAGCCAAACAAGAGATTGAAAATTCCAACCCAGTAATTTCCTTGTATTGTTGACAGATGCCAGTGTCATTAAAAATGTACAGAATTTAATCATAGTTTTATTGCACAGAGGCAAGCCAATCAGCCAATTGTTACTGTGCCAGCTCTGTGAAAGGACTGCATAAATAGCATCACTTCCCCACTCTTTCACCAGATCTCCGTAATATTTTAATTCCTCATCATTTTGAAGCATTCAGTCATTTCTTAAAATTTCCAAAATCTGTCAGAAACACAACCATGCTATATTGAGCTTGAGGAATCACAGTTTGGAAGAGAGCATACCAATTTACCCTGACTAAATCAAATTCAGTTTTAATGAATCTGGACTTTCCTCAAGTGAATTGGGGATTACATCCTATCTACTTTCCACAAAATCTGCAAAACATCAGCTTGGATTCTTAGGCTCATTTCTGTCTTTGCTAAGAGAATATCACTCACAATAATGGAAAATGGGTTTGCAGAGTACAAAATGAGAAAATCATAACCCTGTTAGTAATAGTTTATGTCTTGGAACATCAGATAAAGAATTTATTGCATAAGAACTGCTATGTAGTTATAACAGCAGAGCAGTATCAGTTCAAAAAAAAAACTAGGTTTTGGTTTCACGATTGGACAGTTTCCAAAAGAAAGATCCGATATGAACTAAAAGCTGCATTGTTTATTCAATGTGGTACATCTTCCTTTGCTATGGAATATAAAGATGGTTTACAGCAGCAACCACACAATTTATTTCATGTGGCCTGAAGACCCAAAATCTTTGATGAAAATCACAGATACTTATGAAGTGTTTTCCTGTTGTGTTCTATCTCTGCAAGGGTATTTGGATAATTTCATTTTAAGTTTGTTAGCGCATTAAAAAGAAAACCTTCCCCAGACATTAGCTAATTGTTTTCACAGCAACATGGAAAGCTGCTGGACAATGCCCAGTGGCCAAGCCCTTTGTTCATATGTACCATGGCAATGATTTTGTTACTGTTTTTATACAGTCTCTTTGGACAGAGTTGTGTGTATGATAGAATAATATTAATTCTTAATGAGCTTAATTAGCATCAGGTGTAAATAGGGACAAAATACCACAATACACTCTCTTCATTAAAGTGTCTATTTCCAAGAATGTTTCTAAACTCTTTTGCTTCACCCACAACCCTCCACGATCACCCGAGTTTAATTTATTCCTAATTAGCTTTGATTAACATACGCATAATAAACAGACCGAATGGAGTAGAGCTGATTAATGTAGATTGGATCTGAGCAGCAGAATGGAGGGAGCACTGAGACAGCTCTCCAATGCAAATTCACTTATCATTTCTAGACAAAAGATAAAGAAATACTGAGCTCCTAACAGGAATCAGTCTGTGGATCAGATAGGAGTACAGTGAAATAGTCCATCAAGAAAGCAAATGAAATATTGAGGAATGCAGGAAATCTGAAAGAATAAACAAAATGCTGGAAAATCTCAGTAAGTCAGACAGCATCTGTTAAAGTGGGAATAAGTGATAGTGCCTAATCTAAAAAAAAGTGGCTGTGATGACCTGCCTACTTTTAATTCTTAGAAGGTAATCATCATCATCTTCATGGACTGGGTAATGCACCATGTTGAATCTGCGTTTAAAAAGACAATCAAAACAGAATTATGGAAATGTAGGCTAGTTAGAGGTCAATCCTTGGCAGAACTATTGGAGCCCTGTTGTTTGTTCACTTGGACTAAGTAGCAATTGTCAGGGAATTCCAAAATGCCTTTCAGAAATGGTGGTCCCCATTCAATTAACTTATTTTGAAGAGAATATAACATTAGTTGTTTCAGGTAATATTGTGGATCATGATTTTCAAAAGTCATTTGAAATGATGAAATGATGCTGTGTCCTAGGAGACTGCTTGTTGGGCTGTTTAACAGAAATGCAAATTCAGAACAAGGAATTTTGCACAAATAATGAGAATTTACCTGGGATGCACTGACAAGTGAAATATGTAGTCTAGTGGAGGACCTAAAAGTCCATTGAAATCATCATCATATATTATTAATTAATGACTTAGATGAAGGCAAGTAGATAAACCATTAATTCTGATGTTAACATAACATTTGTAGAAAGGAGTTAGAACATTATGTAAAGTAAATTGTCTGAGAATGATCTGGGAACATTAGAAAAATGTTCCCAGATGTGGCATGCATTTGAGTAAAGTGGTGGGTGTTAGAGGAATACCAATTCAATGTACAAAGTCATAGGATGAACTTAAATCTCAGTAGTTCCATTTCCCAGCAAGCTATCAAACAGTGGAATAGTTGGCTGGGACATGCATTAAATAAGCAATCACTGCATGCCTTCACGATATTTGATGAGTTTTAAGATCAGTTGGAAGCTATTGTAAGCTTTGGAAGATAAATCAATTTCAACCTTATTAATGCAATCAGTTAATGGAGTCTCCTCGAGCATGAAAAAGTTGAACTTCTCAAAATTTTATTTTTTATAGTGGCCTAAATTTTTTTTCTTCTGCAGAAAATGTATTTCGAGGCTGGGTTGATGATTAACATAAACAAACAATATCTCAAAAGGTAGCTGAAATAATGCTCCTTGTCCTTATTCTGAATTCTGGGCCCGATCACATCGACTGCTAGATGCAATGCATGTGTAATAGATTTAAGACGTCCATGTCTGTGTATTGCAACTGAAACAGAGTGCATTAGAGATCAGATGACAGCATAGCTATCTTCCTGCTCCACCAATGGACTCTGCAGTAAACAACTATGGTCTAAACTCCGACTGTAGGAGTGATGGAAGTAGAGATAATCAGCTCTGTCAGAAAAGGAACCGATAGGCTCTTATGGGAAATTTATTTATTGGGCCGTGAGAAAATAGCAGGAGAATAGGACCAAGGGGATTGCTCTACTTGGAGTTGGTAAGGACAAGATGGGTAGATTGGCCTTCTGTCCCATAATCCTTAGATATTTCTATGATTCTATAAAGGCACTATGTTATTGCAAATTGTTGGAAGTGATCAGCAACTCCCTTAAGCATTGCAGGAAATTCTAAGTCTAATGAACAAATGTCTATTATTCATCAATACCAAAACTTTACGTTTTCACAGGACCACCAAAGTGCTTAGCCTTCGAAGCTGAGTACAGACCACCCAGGTTTGTAAAGCGTAGTATTCTGCTATGAGCAGTACTTCAAACTGCCGGGCTTTCCAGAAGGGCCTTTCTGTTCACCTTTAGTAGTCTTTGAATTCGAGACTGTATTGCCTCATGTGGTATTTGCAGTTCTTTCAATCTAAAACAATGCACAATGATACCCAAGAGCAGTAGCGAGCAATGCTGCTTGATCAGAGCACACTACTCTTCCGTTGAGACGTTAAACCATGGCACGAACTACCTGCTCAGAAGCATGCAAAATAAAGATTAATGAGCTTGCCCAGGATCCCAGCAAACTATAACCTGCAGAAACAATTTAATGAGTATTTCAGTCATTTTGCTGAACATAAAATGAAAGATAAAAACATTTCAGAAGGATGCTATAACACACTATGTAAAATGCTGCCTCCTTGTTGAACTCTGACAATTAGATGTTTGCAAATAAAATAATAAATTAATGCCCTCATGAGAAATATGGTTCTGTTACTGCTGATATCAAACAGGGTCAAAAGGGTAGTTTTTGACCAAAGGTCTCGATACCTTCTTGCAATTAAGCAGGTATCATTCCCATCACAAACAAGGGGAAATCTATAGATGCTGGAAATCTGAGCAACACACACAAAATGCTAGAGAAACTCAGCAGGCCAGGCAGCATCTATGGAAAGGAGTACAGTCAGCATTCTGGGTCGAAACCCTTCAGCAGGACTGGAGAAAAAATGCTGAGGAGTAGATTTAAAAGGTGGGGGGAGGGGAAAGAGAAGCACAAGGTGACGGGTGAAACCTGAAGGGGGATGGGATGAAGTAAAGAGCTGGGAAGTAAATTGGTAAAAGAGACAGAAGGCCATGGATGACAAAACAGGGAGGGGAGCAACAGAGGGAGATGATGGGTGGGCAAGGAAATAAGGAGAGAGAGGGAAAAGGGGATGGGAAATGGAGAAAGGGAAGGGGGTGGGGGTATTACTGGAAGTTCAAGAAATTGATGTTCATGCCAAAAGGTTGGAGGCTAGCCAATCGGAGTATAAGGTGTTGTTCCTCCAACCTAAGTGTGGCCTCATCATGACAGTGAAGGAGGCCGTGGATGGACGTATTGGAATGGGAATGGGAAGTGGAATTAAAATAGGTGGCCACTGGGAAACCTCGCTTATTTGATGGACAGAGCATAGATGCTCGGCAAAGCAGTCTCCCAATCTACATCGGGTCTCACCAATGTACAAGAGGCCATACCAGGAGCACCAAACACAGTAAATCACCCCCAACAGACTCACTGGTGGAGTGTTGCCTCACCTGGAAGGACTGTTTAGGGCCCTGGATGGTAGGGAGGGAGGAGGTCTTGAGGCAGGTCTAGCACTTCTTCTGCTTGCAAGGATAAGTAACGGGAGGGAGATCAGTGGGGAGGGACAAATAAACAAGGGAGTCGCATAGGGAGCGATCCCTGCGGAAAACAGCAAGTGTGGAGGAGGGAAAGATGTGCTTGGCGGTGGGATCCTGTAGGAGGTGGCAGAAGTTTCAGAGAATTATGTTCTGGATGCGGAGGCTGGTGGGGTGGTAGGTGAGGACAAGAGGAACTCTATTCCTGGTAGGATGGCAGGAGGGTAGGGAAAATGCAGACATGAGTGAAATGGAAGAGGTGTGGCTGAGGGCAACGTTGATGGTGGAGGAAGGGAAGCCCCTTTCTTTGAAAAAGGATGACATCTCCTTCATTCTAGAATGGAAAGCCTCATCCTGAGAGCAGATGCAACGGAGGCGGAGGAATTGAGAAAAGGGGATGGTATACAAGTAGCATAGTGCAAGGATAAGTGCCAGGAGGGAGATCAGTGGGGAGGGATGAATGGACAAGGGAGTCACATAGGGAGAAATCTCTGTGGAATGCAGAAAAGTGGCGGGGGAGGGGAGGGAAAGATATGCTTGGTCCCATGCTCACTTCCTCAATTATCCTCCAAAGTTTTCTTGTTGTTCCTTCAATCTCTAGCCCTTCCTCCTCACCTTTTTCCATTTTTTTCATTTTACTTGCCACTTTTTCTTTCACATCACCATCTCCCATTCAGAATTTCTTATTCTAAAGGATACCTTGCTCACTGGGTAGTTTTCTGATTTTTGCCCCTTAAATCAGACAGCAGTGTGTGAAGTTTTCAGGGCTATGGTGCTATTTGTTGCTTTTATTTCCTTGGCCTGGCATCCCTTTTGAGAACATATTACAAGTTTAATAACTCCGTATATAACAGACACTTTCCCTGCGGCCAGTGGGAATAAGCTGGAATATAAATTGCATCCAGCACATTCATACCAGCTTGCGGTATACTCCTGCATCTGTCACTTTTATCATTTGGACTGGCAACTGTTACAAGAGTAAATAAAGAAATTTTTAACAGTGCCAAACAAGTAAGGTTATAATTCACATCCTGCTGATGAGCTGCCTAAATCCATATTTAAAACTTTATAGTTCTTGCCCAGTGTAGGTAACACTCCAACAGTACAGTAAATATGCATACAATGAAGAATGCAATACATAGCCACAGTACTCACCAGGTAGGAAAGCACAACCAGGATAAAGTGAAAGTGACCAAGAATCTGATGCTGAAATGTGAATGCATAACACCATTAGATTAATCAATGTTCAAAGGCAAAGAATAGCTTAATTACACTGTGGTGCTATTCTTTTAACCGAAACATCCTTGAGAATAAGAAAAGAGGATTACAAAATCAAATGTATTCACTATGACAGATGCATTACCAAAATCAGCCTCTATAGGACATAAGCTTTGATGATAATTTTCTACGTTATTTTCTCAATAGCCACTTTTGATGTATTGAGGTAAAATCTATCCAATTACACAGCCAAAATAGCTTTAAATTGTAATTGAATTTTTTTTTTCTTGCATTAATTTTTTCTGTTTACTCTTTCAACATTTGCCAGTCCAAATGTTAAATGTGACAGATGCAGGAGTATAACACAAGCTGGTTTGAATGTGCTGGAAGTAATTTATATTCCAGTTTATTCCCACTGGCCGCAGGGAAAGTGTCTGTCAAACATGATGTTATTAAACTTGTAATGTGCTTGCATTAAAAAATGCCTGGCCAAGGATATAAAAACAATAAATAGCATCAACGTGCTATAAACTTCATACTTCTGCTTGGTTTAAGTGTCAAAATCAGGAAACTACTGAATGGCAATCACTAAGGAAATAGAAGTGAAACCAATAAAACCATGGCTTAAAAACCTGACAAATATCTCAAGTTCCTCAGTCTATTTGTTTGCTCATTAACCCCAGTATATACAGTTAAAGATAAAATCTATAAAAGAATGTAAAAATAAGTTCTAGAAATAACTCACTGCAAACATCCCTAGTGATATAATCTTTAAATTCTTTAAAGTTTCAGTCATGTGAGCCAATTTTTTTCTTTCTTTCCGTGTGCTCGCCCTCTCGGAAGTATGTTTTCCCATAGTGTAAAACCTGAAGCTTGGTGCCACACTATCACATGAGCATGCCAAAATTGAGAATTTGCACGTGTAAATATGCACTCAGTATGAGATCCAAAGCAGGTTTCATTCACCTGTTTAGGGTCTTACATTGAGTGTATATTTGCACATTCTTTCGGTTCAGTGCAAAGTCTCAATTTTGGCATGTCCGTGTAACTGTGTGATGCCAAGTATGGGTTTCTCACTGTTTTCCTAGTGTACACTGCATGTCTTGTTTCTGACCTATCAACAGTTTTCTTGTTATTTTGAAGCTGGACAGCAAACACCTGGCAGAATCTTAAGGTACCTGCAGTTTTTCCACCCCTCCCAGCTGACTGCAATAACTCATGCATCATCAACAAAACCACATCCCCCAATCTACATCTGGAGAGATATTGGGGAATACAGATACACTTGGATTACTTGTGCTAAATGTATAGCATAGCAAAAACTGTGCAACGTATGTTATTTCTCGGGCCGCACAAGGGCAAAGCTGGTAGAACTGCTGACTTGCAGCTCGAATGACCTGGATTCGTTGCTGAAATTAAGTGCTGTCTGCTTGGAGTCTGCATGTTTTCCGTGTGACCTCCAGGTGCTTCTTTCCACATCCCAAAGATGTGCTTGTAGGTTTATTGACTACCGCATAGGTGGGGTGGCAGGGGATTCAGGAATGAGTTGATGAGCAAGTAAGAGAGAATAGGTTGCAAGAGTTAAATGTGAATAGGATTGCTTTGTGAATTAAAATAGACTCAGTGGGCAGAAATGGAACCTCCTACGTTGTAAGGAAATGTGGATGTACGTCTTGGAACTCAGTGCTTAACAGCACCTGTGCTTGGAGAGTATTGGGTTTGATCTTTGGTCTGTACGATAGGAATTCTGAAAGTTATTAAAAGAGTTGTTGGTATTCATTTTTTTGGCTGCCCACCTTTCTAAAACTTAAATTGTGGCTCTTTCTCCATAAGTTAGAGAGGGCGATGGAGAGGCTGTTGGAATGAAGATATACTGTAGTGTGGAATTGAGGGAAGCATCTGTGTTCCTCTAATATCCACAGAAACACTTGTCTAGAAACTGAATCCATTTGTACCCATTGTTCTATGCATGAATGGTGCATAAAAAAGTGAAATTTACTTATCTTGAGGCATCTCGGCCCAATCCAATGTATCTCACCCATCAGGAAATTAAACCATTCACCCTAATGCAGATTTTGTTCTCTGTTGCATTTGTCACTGTAATGTCATCGTTTTTGTACAAGGCTCGCCTTACCAGCTTAACAGTGGAAATTTGGTCGAAAGGTTTCCTCCCATATTGCAAAGGCAGAGAGAATGGTAGGCTATTTGACCACTGTAAACTGTCCTGATATACATAAGTGAGTGGTATCAGAATATCAGAATATATCAGAATCAGAATCGGATTTAATATCACCAGCATTAGTCATGAAGTGTGTTGTTTTTGCAATATAATGCAATACACAATGCTAAAAAAATGTGAATTACCGTAAGTTACTGCAATTATGTATATATATGTATCATTGTTACACTAAATAAACAATGCAAAATAAAGTAATGAGACAGTGTTCATGGATTCATGAGTGGAAAATCTGAGGAGCATTGATTGGAACTGTGGGGGTAATGAACTAAGATTAGTTCAAGTGATGCTTAATTTCCAGATGGACTTGGTGGGTTGTTGGTCCTGATTCGGGCTGGACAGCCTGCTTTGCTGCTCAATGATTCTATTGGTTGCATTGTAGCCAAGGCAAGGAAATTTTGTGAATGAAGTACAAAATAAAACCATTACAATGTAGATAATACAGGAAGATTTTTCCATGCTGTTAAAAGCTAAACCCATTTTTTAGATGCCTGAAAAACCCTCTCTGTCTTATAGAAGCGCATCTAGTGTAGGGTCTACTCTGTTCAAAATGCACTTTTTATAAAATACAAAAGTAGCTCTGGTTCTATCAGAAACAAATTCAACTATTATTTGCAGAGAAACATAGAAACATAGAATACTTACAGCACAATACAAGCCGTTTGGCCCACAAAGCTGCGCCAAACATATCCTTACCTTAGAACTACCTAGGCTTACCTCTATTTTTCTAAGCTTCACAGACCTATCCAGGAGTCTCTTAAAAGACCCTATCGCTTCCGCGTCCACCACCGCCACCAGCAGCCCATTCCACGCACTCACCACTCTCTGCGTAAAAACTTACCCCTGACATCTCCTCCGTACCTGCTTCCAAGCACCTTAAAACTATGCCCTCTCGTGCTAGCCATTTCAGCCCTAGGATAAAGCCTCTGAATATCCATACGACCAATGCCTCTCATCATCTTGTACACCTAAAGAGAGTAAATAGTTTGTTGTGCATTGTTGGGAGCCATTACAGAACTATAAAAGGAGAGTGCATTTTATTTTATAACATTCTTGGCATCATAAAGCAGGATTCAAATCCACTGAATCCGATCATGAAAATGTAAAGATGTTTCCCAGACAATCAAACCACTCTGGAGAAATGCTCACGTACCAACACGAGATTGCAAAAATAATCAGCTGCCACATCTAATTACAATTTTGATGCACCCAAAACATAATGAAAGAGAATCAAGGGGAATTGAGAAAAATGAAAATCCAGGTAACCTGAGGAAGGAATATGCTGAGTCTGTTAGTGTCCAAAAAATAAGTGGACAGTTTATAATCAAAATAGAAAATTGAATCTAGTTTGTTCCATTAGTCTGGGCAGCTGGAAAAATCCTGCACTGTTTTTATTAAAGCACTGGAAATGTCAGCTTTGATGATGATGGACAGGCCCTACAATTTACTCTTCACTCTTTACAATTTATTTATGGTGATTAATTAAAAGCATGTACAGAATTTAACAAATAACTGCATTGGAGTAATGGAATAAAATGAAGCAAAGAAGATATGTTACCAGGGAGACAACTGTGCAACTTCACTTGAAAATGTGGGAAATAGAACACTCCCACTGTTCCTCGTTCAGGATCCGAAGCACTCCGTTAGGGTTAAGCATCAAATTATTAGACTATTTTTATGTTGTGTAAGTCAATCAGAGACAACAAAGTAAGCACCTGAATACCCAGTAATGCAAAAGCAGACTGGATGAGTTTTATTGAACATCATTATGTTAAAAGCAGTCGTGATCTTCACTGCTTTCCTCTGTGGAGTGTAAGAGGATGAGAAATGACTTGATAGAGGTGTACAGCATGATGAGAGGCATTGATAGAAGTGGAAAGCCAGCCATTTTTCCCAAGGTGGAAAAGTAACAGGCATTTGGAGGAACGTATGGTGGGGTGGGAGATGGTTGTCAGAAGGTTTTTCACATATTAAGTGGTGGATGAGTGAAATATGCTGCCAAGGCTGGTAGAGGCTAATGCATTAATTATTGTTAGATAGGCACATGGACGAAAGAAAAATGGAGTGCTATTGGGAAGGAAGCATTAGCTCAATGTTAGGGTAGGTTAAAAGATCAGCACAACATTGTGGGTTGAACAGCCTGTAGAGGTCTTCATGTCCTACCTCTGTTCAATGGGCAAGAATTATTTACAGGCTTCTGACCTATCACTTGCCTTTACACTGTCCCACTGGAGGTTGGCAGATGATCAAAGAACTGTACCATACACAAGATATTGCATTACTACATTTTTCGCACACAAACACTTGATTGAGATGACTTAACTCCACTCTTCTGAAGAGTGGAAGAACTTTGAGAAAAGGGTATTAGCTGCACAACCAGAAACTTCATGAACTTGGCAGAGTGAGGTTTGGGATCAATGGGAAGGAGATTCTACAAAAGCACATCATATGTACAAAAACACACTGCTGAAGGGTCTTGGCCCGAAATCTCAACTGTACTCTTTTCCATAGATGCTGCCTGGCCTGCTGAGTTCCTCCAGCATTTTGTGTGTGATACATGGATTTCCAGCATCTGCAGATTTTCTCTTGTTTGTGGGTATATTGATATTCTAGGGCATATCAGTATTCAGGAAGAGGACGTGTTGGGTCTCTTAAAAAAACATTAAGGTGGATCTATCCCATAGAAACATAGAAACATAGAAAAATAGAAAACCTACAGCACAATACAGACTCTTCGGCCTACTAAGCTGTGCCAAACATGTCCTTACCTTAGAAAATGCCCAGGGTTCCCATAGCCCTCTATTTTTCTAAGCTCCACATACCTATCCTGGAGGCTCTTAAAAGACCCTATCGTTTCTGCCGCAACCACTGCTGCCGGCAGCCCATTCCACGCACTCACCACTCTATGCATAAAAAACTTACCTCTGACGCAAAAAGTACTAAGGAGAAAAGTAAAAGTGGCAGGCTGAAAAATCCAGGGCAAGCATTAAAAAGGGCCACTTTTCAACATAATTGTATAAGGGCTAAGAGAGTTGTAAAAGAGCGCCTGAAGGCTTTGTGTGTCAGTGCAAGGAGCATTCGTAATAAGGTGGATGAATTGAAAGTGCAGATTGTTATTAATGATTATGATATAGTTGGGATCACAGAGACATGGCTTCAGGGTGACCAGGGATGGGAGCTCAACGTTCAGGGATATTCAATATTCAGGAGGGATAGACATGAAGGAAGGGGAGGTGGGGTGGCGTTGCTGGTTAAAGAAGAGATTAACACAATAGAAAGGAAGGACATAAGCCGGGAAGATGTGGAATCGATATGGGTAGAGCTGCGTAACACTAAGGGGCAGAAGACGCTGGTGGAAGTTGTGTACAGGCCACCTAACAGTAGTAGTGAGGTCGGAGATGGTATTAAACAGGAAATTAGAAATGTGTGCAATAAAGGAACAGCAGTTATAATGGGTGACTTCAATCTACATGTAGATTGGGTGAACCAAATTGGTAAAGGTGCTGAGGAAGAGGATTTCTTGGAATGTATGCGGGATGGTTTTTTGAACCAACATGTCGAGGAACCAACTAGAGAGCAGGCTATTCTGGACTGGATTTTGAGCAATGAGGAAGGGTTAATTAGCAATCTTGTTGTGAGAGGCCCCTTGGGTAAGAGTGACCATAATATGGTGGAATTCTTCATTAAGATGGAGAGTGACATAGTTAATTCAGAAACAAAGGTTCTGAACTTAAAGAAGGGTAACTTTGAAGGTATGAGACGTGAATTAGCTAAGATAGACTGGCAAATGACACTTAAAAGATTGACGGTGGATATGCAATGGCAAGCATTTAAAGGTTGCGTGGATGAACTACAACAATTGTTCATCCCAGTTTGGCAAAAGAATAAATCAAGGAAGGTAGTGCACCCGTGGCTGACAAGAGAAATTAGGGATAGTATCAATTCCAAAGAAGAAGCATACAAATTAGCCAGAGAAAGTGGCTCACCTGAGGACTGGGAGAAATTCAGAGTTCAGCAGAGGAGGACAAAGGGCTTAATTAGGAAGGGGAAAAAAGATTATGAGAGAAAACTGGCAGGGAACATAAAAACTGACTGTAAAAGCTTTTATAGATATGTAAAAAGGAAAAGACTGGTAAAGACAAATGTAGGTCCCCTGCAGACAGAAACAGGTGAATTGATTATGGGGAGCAAGGACATGGCAGACCAATTGAATAATTACTTTGGTTCTGTCTTCACTAAGGAGGACATAAATAATCTTCCAGAAATAGTAGGGGACAGAGGGTCCAGTGAGATGGAGGAACTGAGCGAAATACATGTTAGTAGGGAAGTGGTGTTAGGTAAATTGAAGGGATTGAAGGCAGATAAATCCCCAGGGCCAGATGGTCTGCATCCTAGAGTGCTTAAGGAAGTAGCCCAAGAAATAGTGGATGCATTAGTGATAATTTTTCAAAACTCGTTAGATTCTGGACTAGTTCCTGAGGATTGGAGGGTGGCTAATGTAACCCCACTTTTTAAAAAAGGAAGGAGAGAGAAACCGGGGAATTATAGACCGGTTAGCCTAACGTCGGTGGTGGGGAAACTGCTGGAGTCAGTTATCAAGGATGTGATAACAGCACATTTGGAAAGCGGTGAAATAATCGGACAAAGTCAGCATGGATTTGTGAAAGGAAAATCATGTCTGACGAATCTCATAGAATTTTTTGAGGATGTAACTAGTAAAGTGGATAGGGGAGAACCAGTGGATGTGGTATATTTGGATTTTCAAAAGGCTTTTGACAGGGTACCACACAGGAGATTAGTGTGCAAACTTAAAGCACACGGTATTGGGGGTAAGGTATTGGTGTGGGTGGAGAATTGGTTAGCAGACAGGAAGCAAAGAGTGGGAATAAACGGGACCTTTTCAGAATGGCAGGCGGTGGCTAGTGGGGTACCGCAAGGCTCAGTGCTGGGACCCCAGTTGTTTACAATATATATTAATGACTTGGATGAGGGAATTAAATGCAGCATCTCCAAGTTTGCAGATGACACGAAGCTGGGTGGCAGTGTTAGCAGTGAGGAGGATGCTAAGAGGATGCAGGGTGACTTGGATAGGTTGGGTGAGTGGGCAAATTCATGGCAGATGCAATTTAATGTGGATAAATGTGAAGTTATTCACTTCGGTGGCAAAAATAGGAAAACAGATTATTATCTGAATGGTGGCCGATTAGGAAAAGGGGAGGTGCAACGAGACCTGGGTGTCCTTATACACCAGTCATTGAAAGGTGGGCATGCAGGTACAACAGGTGTGAAAAAGGCGAATGGTATGCTGGCATTTATAGCGAGAGGATTTGAGTACAGGAGCAGGGAGGTACTACTGCAGTTGTACAAGGCCTTGGTGAGACCACACCTGGAGTATTGTGTGCAGTTTTGGTCCCCTAATCTGAGGAAAGACATCCTTGCCATAGAGGGAGTACAAAGGAGGTTCACCAGATTGATTCCTGGGATGGCAGGACTTTCATATGAAGAAAGACTGGATGAACTGGGCTTGTACTCATTGGAATTTAGAAGATTGAGGGGGGATCTGATTGAAACATATAAGATCCTAAAGGGATTGGACAGGCTAGATGCAGGAAGATTGTTCCCGATGTTGGGGAAGTCCAGAACGAGGGGCCACAGTTTGAGGATAGAGGGGAAGCCTTTTAGGACCGAGATTAGGAAAAACTTCTTCACACAGAGAGTGGTGAATCTGTGGAATTCTCTGCCACAGGAAACAGTTGAGGCCAGTTCATTGGCTATATTTAAGAGGGAGTTAGATATGGCCCTTGTGGCTACGGGGGTCAGGGGGTATGGAGGGATACTGGGGCGGGGTTCTGAGTTGGATGATCAGCCATGATCATAATAAATGGCGGTGCAGGCTCGAAGGACCGAATGGCCTACTCCTGCACCTATTTTCTATGTTTCTATGTTTCTATCTCCTCTGTACCTACTTCCAAGCACCTTAGAACTGTTCCCTCTTGTGCTAGCCGTTTCAGCCCTGGGAGAAAAGCATCTGACTATCCATATGATCAATGTCTCTCATCATCTTATACACCTCTATCAGGTCACCTCTCATCCTCCGTTGATCAAAGTCAAAAAGGCAGAGTTCACTCAACCGATTCTCATAAGGCATGCCCCCCTGCCCCAATCCAGGCAACACCCTTGTAAGTCTCCTCTGCACCCTTTCTGTGGTTTCCACATCCTTCCTATAGTGAGGCAACCAGAAATGAGCATAGTACTGTTACATACCTCGAGATCTTGTGACTTTTTTTTTGTGAGAATGATGTAATGGTCTTTTGGAGGTCACCTGATGTAAATTTGCCACCAATGTGAGGTCACGTGATGACATGTTCACCACGGGTATATAAGGGAAGACCTCAGATGACGCAGTTAGTTTTTGGTTTTTAGTTTTTAGTATTCCAGCTAGAACGTTAGTGTGTCTCCATTTCTGTTGCGTATTTGTTTTTATGAAGCAGTTTCATTTTTAAAATGGAGTGTTACATTCTGTTGCAAGGTACAATAGTGCTGGACTGGCAATTTTTGCTAGATATGTTGGTGTACCTTTTTCCAGCAGTATTGGAGAGTGAAGACTTCATCGAAGTACAGGATATGAAGGATTAAAATAAGTCAGGAATGTTCAGCAGTTTAATAAAGGATCGACCTCATTGAGTCTTCGTTGAAGAAGTAGCAACCTGCATCAAAGATAACTCTTGCCAAAAGAACAAGGAAGTTCATGTGGGATTTGCTCTCTAGAAATTAAGGTCAGTTGTTTTAAGCTGTTTATTTCCTGCATCGTGAATCCTTTGGACAGGACCAGCAGGAAAGTCACGTCTATGAAGAAATTCTTCTCCAGAGAAGTCTCTCCCAATTGAACGTATAAATCTGTTGGACTTTTGAATTTACCATTTTAAGAACTGTATCTGACTTTACCGCTTTAAGAACTGTTTAAGCATTTAACACTTCAAGAACCAGTAGCGAGTGACTGTTTGTTGAACGGCCGCATAGCGGTTAACTTCCGGTTAAGGTTTTTGTTTGTTTTTATTATTTATCCGTGTTTAATAAATGTTTGGTTGTTTTTATATAACCTGTCTCAATTGATATTCATTGTTGCCGGTTGCGTAACAGTACTCCAAGTGGGGTCTGACCAGGGTCCTATATAGCTGCAACATTACTTCTCGGCTCCTAAACTCAATCCCACGATTGATGAAGGCAAATGCACCGTATGCCTTCTTAACCACAGAGTCAACCTGCGCAACAGCTTTGAGGGTCCTATGGACTCGGATCCCAAGATCCTTCTGATCCTCCACACTGCCAATAGTCTTACAATTAATACTATATTCTGCCATCATATTTATCCTATCATTATGAACCACCTCACACTTAGCTGAGTTGAACCCCATCTGCCACTTCTCAGCCCAGTTTTGCATCCTATCAATATCTCGTTGTAACTCTGACAGCCTTCTACACTATCCACAACACCACCGACCTTTACGTCATTAGAAAATTTACTAACCCATCCCTCCACTTCCTCATCCAGGTCGTTTATAAAAATCACAAAGAGTCGGGGTCCCAGAACAGATCCCTGAGACACACCTCTGGTCACCAACCTCCATGCAGAACATGACCCGTCTACAACCACTCTTTCCCTTCTGTAAGCAAGCCAATTCTGGATCCACAAAGCAATGTCCCCTTGGATCCCATGCCTCCTTACTTTCTCAATAAATCTTGCATGGGTTATCTTATCAAATGCCTTGCTGAAATCCATATACACTACATCTACTGCTCTACCTCCTTCAATGTGTTTAGTCACATCCTCAAAAAATTCAGTCAGGCTCATAAGGCACGACCTGCCTTTGGCAAAACCATGCTGACTATTCCTAATCATATTATGCCTCTCCAAATGTTTATAAATCCTCCCTCTCAGGATCTTTTCCATCAACTTACCAACCACCGAGGTAAGACTCACTGGTCTATAATTTCCTGGGCTATATCTACTCCCTTTCTTGAATAAGGGAACAACATCCGCAACCCTCCAATCCTCTGGAACCTCTCCTGTCCCAATTGATGATGCAAAGATCATTGCAAAAGGCTCAGCAATTTCCTCCCTTACCTCCCAGAGTTGCCTGTGGTAGATCTTGTCCAGTCCCAGTGACTTATCCAACTTGATGCTTTCCAAAACTCCAGCACATCCTCTTTCTTAGTATCTATATGCTCAAGCTTTTCAGTCTGCTGTAACTCATCCCTTCAATCGCCAAGATCCTTTTCCATAGTGAATACTGAAGCTAAGTACTCATTAAGTACCTCTGCTATCTCCTCCGGTTCCATATACACTTTTCCACTGTCACACTTGATTGGTCCTATTGTCTCACATCTTATCCTCTTGCTCTTCACATACTTGTAGAATGCCTTGAGGTTTTCCTTAATCCTGTCCGCCCCTTCTGGTTCTCCTAATTTCATTCTTAAGCTTCTTCCTGCTAGCCTTATAATCTTCTAGATCTCTATCATTACCTAGATTTTTGAACCTTTCGTAAGCTTTATTTTTCTTCTTGACTAGATTTACAACAGCCATGATTCTGAGGGAGACAGGACAGTTGGTTGATGGGCCTTGTCAATGATCTCTGTATTTTCTTTAGCCGTAAGTACAAACGTAGATTCCAGAAGACTGGAGAATCTCTAATGGTAATCCTTCATTTAAGTAGGGAAAGGAAAAAGAACAGGAAGTTTTATGGCCAGTGAGCCTTACATCAGTGGAATGGAAATTATTGGAGAAAATTCTTAGGACCAGAATTTATTCACATTTGGAAAATCATGGACTTATTAGGGATAGGGTTGTTCTCTGTCTGTAAAATCCATTACGTTGAATTCAGTGCATCAGACCTTTGCATTTCCAACCAAACATGATCTTCCAGACAATAATATTTTAGAACAGGCAGGAGTGGTAACCATTGTCAGTATTTTTCCCAAAATATTGAGGTCAAATTCTCTGTCCATCTCATCGGTTGGTGAGATTGACTACTTGGAAGAAAATCAGAAGTTGAACCAGAATCTAGTTCCAATGATTCTCTCTTTTCATGTTGAATCTCTTTCTTTAGTAAATAATTTATTATGTAACATTTTTGCAAGAAATCAAGAATAAATGATACATGTCAATTTCTTGATCTTTGATGAATTCCGCCAATGCAGTTTCAATCTGGCAGTTTACACAATGAGAGAGAATAGAAACATAGAAACATAGAAAATAGGTGCAGGAGTAGGCCATTCAGCCCTTCGAGCCTGCACCGCCATTTATTATGATCATGGCTGATCATCCAACTCAGAACCCCGCCCCAGTATCCCTCCATACCCCCTGACCCCCGTAGCCACAAGGGCCATATCTAACTCCCTCTTAAATATAGCCAATGAACTGGCCTCAACTGTTTCCTGTGGCAGAGAATTCCACAGATTCACCACTCTCTGTGTGAAGAAGTTTTTCCTAATCTCAGTCCTAAAAGGCTTCCCCTCTATCCTCAAACTGTGGCCCCTCATTCTGGACTTCCCCAACATCGGAAACAATCTTCCTGCATCTAGCCTGTCCAATCCCTTTAGGATTTTATACGTTTCAATCAGATCCCCCCTCAATCTTCTAAATTCCAACGAGTACAAGCCCAGTTCCTCCAGTCTTTCTTCATATGAAAGTCCTGCCATCCCAGGAATCAATCTGGTGAACCTTCTTTGTACTCCCTCTATGGCAAGGATGTCCTTCCTCAGATTAGGGGACCAAAACTGCACACAGGATGGTTTGAAGGTGCAGTAACAAATTATTTAGGGTTGACAGCCCTAAGGATTAATCAGCAAGGTTGCTCTGGGTATGTTTAATAGAGAACCTGGTTATAATGAGAGGCAGGAGAATGGGGTTGAGAGAAAAAATAAACCATGGATCAAATTTGATGGTGGGGTGGCCTAATTCTGTTCTTGTGGTTCATGCTCTTATAATATAATGTTCTGCTGAATAAAAAAAATTTTATTCTCATGTCAAGAGAATGATCGACTACACCATGTATATGAACCCTCACCTTGAATGTTGATATCAAAAAGAAAGTTAAAAAGAAGCCACCGCTGAAATCATTCTCCTTCTTTCTTTGTAATTGTTCATTATTTTGTTTACTTGCACTTCTCTATTTTGTCCTCATATCCCCACCTTGCTATTGTTTTCGAATCAGTCTGCATTAACCCTTTCTTTTGTAAGCTCTTATGTTACAGACATACTGTCCAGAGTGCCCCCACTCATTCTATCTTCTTAATCTCCTGTACAAAGCAGCATTGATCTGCCTTCAATATAAGAAGCCTTAGTGGCATATACTGGCCATCCACTGCCTCAGTTAGCAATGAAATGCAATAGATACAGGTCAGCTTTCCCCTTGCTTTTCAGAATAACACTATAATAACAGATTTGTGGTGTAGAGCTTTCCAAGTCACAATTCTTATAAAATATAATAAAAGTGTGCTTTCCATTTCAAGGGAAATGGAACCCATTTAAGTTTATATAATAGACATCTTGAGGCCTTTGATTGAAAATACTGGCACTTTTTATTGAAGAGGATTCAATCCCATAATTACTTCAAGGGCAGATACAGTAAAGGTGGTTTGGTTGTGCGCTGTCAAAAGCTTTCATGCTGTAATGTCACAGCCAACAGAATTGCTGTCCCACATTATCATAAAGCATCACTAGTCTCTGCTAGATACTCTCAGAAATTAGTTTTTCATTTCTTCACACCAAATTATGTATAGCTCTTGTGATGAAAATAGTGCTAGTTCTTGTTAAGAAAAGGCTGAGCAGATCAAAGAACAGCATCAAAGGAAAATGGTTTTAGTTATCAGTGCTGCACATTGTCTGGCTTGAGCAGAATCCAAGAATGAGTGACTTTGCTGGTCACCTCAGTTCTGCGGATATTAGACACAGAATAATGCAAAGGATAGAGTTCATGTTCCAGGCTGCCTTTCAACATACAGTAAATACAGCAGAACATATTCCAAACACAAGTTAATACTGGGCATATACAAACATAAACGCATAGTGACCATGCCTCTAGACAGAAAACAAAGAATATCCATGCACAGAGTACATACACACAAAGGCCACTTTGTTAGGTACGGATGTACAGCTGCACATTAAAGCAGGTATCTAATCAGCCAATCAAGTGGCAGCAACTCAATGCATAACAGCATGCAGACAATGTCAAGAAGTTCAATTGTTGTTCAGACCAAGGAAATGGGGAAGAAATGTGATCTAAGTGACTTTGACCATAGAATGATTGTTGGTGCCAGACGGGGTGTTTTGAGTATCTCAGAAACCGCTAATCTCCAAGGATTTTCACATACAACAGTCTCTAGAGTTTTCAGAAATTGTGCGAGAAACAAAAAAAAACATCCAGCTAGCAGCAGTTCTGTGGGTGAAAATGCCTTGTTAATGAGTGAGGTCAGAGATGAATGGGCGGAGAGGTTCAAGCTGACGGGGAAGTGACAGTAACTCAAATAGCCATGTGTTACAATGCTGCTGTGCAGAGGAGCATCCCTAAGTGCACAAGTTGTCGAAACCTGAAGTGGATGGGCTACGGCAGCAGAAAGGGGAAACGTGTCAAGGTTTGACAAAGTTATGCAAAAGGAGCTTATAAGAATATACATACATAAATACATGCAAAGAGCTGTTGATTGGCCTGTTTAAGGGCTGTGTATTTGAAATGTAATCCATTATAGCATTCAGTACCTTCATTAACTTTCCAAACCTTTCTAACTTTTAATGTGTTCATTTTGCACCACAGTCTTTATTCCAAAGTGCCTTGGCCTACATCTAATATTGTGTCAATTATTTTGTATTTTCTTATGACACAACAAGTGGACATTTGACCCAGTGAGTTTATATCTTTTGCACTCAAAAGATATCCTATCAGTCCAATTTCTTCACTTATATTCAGCAACTCCACAGATTCAACAACTCCATCTTGATTCTCCTATCATCCACCTACACTTGCAGCAATTCACAATAGCCTATAAACTTCTAGCACAACAACAATGCAGAATGTGAGAAATCTGCATAGGAATGCATAAAGTCAGGTTTAAACCCAAGCCCTGGAGCTGTACCTCAGCAGCCCTAACACTGCTGTGCCACCATACAATTGCTCATTTACTCGTCCTCTGATGGGCTGGTTATAGAAGTCAGATAGGTCTTTAACTGATTACTCATAGATCAGAAAAGAGAAAATACACAAGCATTAGACATAGAGACCACAGTGTAATGGTAGGTCAGGATGCTCTAAACTCTGCTCAGAGAATGCATACGATGCATCTTATCAACGAGGAAGATAACTGGCAATACACAAAAGGTTTGTGGCTAAATGGCACAGCCATACTGTGCATGCTTGCAGAAAGATTGCAGTCCACCTCGGGCACCATTCTGCAGAATTGTCTTCGTCCAAGGAACAAGTGGGATCTACATTGAGGACTAAATAAATGTTTTTGATGCTCTATGCAACACAGCCTTCGCCAAAGGCACTCACAATGACTCATGTCTTTATATGACAGGTGAAGCCCTAACTTCATGTGATTATCACTCCACGTGGACAGTGCACAAGCTAAGAATTGAATACGTGCCACTGGAGCTGTCTGTAACAAAATACTCATCACCTAATTGCGAAGGAGACATGGAAGAGATGGCTCCTGCTAAACATGTTTCACCATTTCCCCCACAGTTATCCTTTCCACCAATCAGCATCCCATGTTGTCTACCTTTACATATTTGTAAGTGAAGCAAGTTTTGCTGGGAACCCTGCGGACACCATAGTCCTGTCAATATTAGCCATGACCATTTGAATCTCTGGAGTTCTAGGAAGAAAATAACACCTCATTTGTTCCAAGCAAGCATGCATGTGAATATTGGAGAGTGAAGGAGAAGTAAGCACTTCTGACATCCAGTTAACATATAGATAGGATGATCAACCCAGTGAATTTTCTAATACTGGGTAAATCCCAGTGACAATATTCAAGGTTCCTGCTGCATTTCCTGCATCAAGATCTTCCTTCCAGCCTTCATCTGAAGTGGCTCCATTCTCTCCAATTTGTGTTTCCTGTAATGTTCTAATGCACAGACTCTGTGGAGCCCATTCTGCAGACTAGCAAACAGCACATCAGATCTGGTTTGGTAGTGATACCCCTAGCTGTCAGGTGCTTTAGTTGTAGCTTTTCTATACCTAGGCCTGTGCAGCTAGCCTTAGAGCATTGGCCTCTGAGGTTAATAGGGCACTTGTATTTAATTGTATTAAGCCCTTGTACTTTCTGTTTAATCTTGTCCAGTTTTTTTTGACTGGCACGGGATTCCTGCGTACTGTGGTTATGTAAAGCAAACACCCAACTAGTACTTATCGCGGGATAATTTTTCTGAGAATGATCTGTCTCGCAGTGTTGCTCAGTTGAGCCACTGATGTTCTGCTGAAATACCTGTGCATAAACTCTTGTTTCCACCTCTACATAGGAGTCTGTTGTTCCTCTTGTCCTGGGTTCAGTCATTGCTAGTGCACACTGTGACAGCAGGATCCTGCAAGCAATGGTCCCAGTGGAAGTACAACAGCAGCTTGGACATTGGTCGGCTGGAGATGAGGGTGCCTTCTATTCTGAGTTTCGCATGCCTACATTCCGGGCGTCCATTCTGAGCTACTGCAGTTTGCATACAAGGTTTCTTCCTAAACTCTCTAGGTTGACAAGGTTTGCTAGGTCTTTCATGGTATGCTCTGTTTCCAAGTTATATGCAATTTCCCAAGTTCACGAGCCCTGTCTCAAGAGCATCAGTTCTGTCTCAAGTTTCCCGGGGCTCCTGGGACATCAGGTGCCGGCCTTAGGGAAGGAGGGATTGTAATGAGCCCTGTGGGCCTGTGTGGTTAGCCATAGAGCATTGGGCTCCAAGGTTTCTAGAGCACCTGTACTTACTAATTGCTCTTTTAACCAGAGCCATTAAGCCCTTGTGCTTTCTCTTTAATCTAGTCAAGTTTATTTTGACTGACACAGGCTTTCCACGTACTATGATTATTTAAAACGGACTCCCGATTGACGCTTATCACAGGATCATTGTTCTAAGAATGATTTATCTCGCAGTGTCGCTCAGTCAAGCCACTGATATTCTGTTGGAATTCCAAGGTATAAACTCTTGTTTCCATTTTTTTTATGGGAGGCTGTCGCTTCTTTGCAGCTGAGTTCAGTAAACACCAGCACGTACCATTGCAGAGACCCTTCATTGGGACTGGAAAGGAAGGACGAAGAAGCCAATATAAGAAGCTCAGGATTGGGGAGGAATGGGATGAGTACAAGGAGACCAGGTGAAAGGGAAGTTGAGAAGGTGGGAAGGGAGAATAAAATTAGAAGCTTAGAGGGGATAGGCAGAAGTGGTCAAATTTATTTGGTCCATCTCTGACACTTTGGTCCATCTCCTTTCTCTCAATCTCTGTCTCCATCTCTGATGGCAGGCGATCCACTGATATATTTTACAAATCTCCTGACTCTCACAGTTATCTTGACTATTCCTCTTCCCAACCAGTCAGTTGTAAAAACCCTTCCCTCAGTCCCTCCGTCTCTGCCGTGTCTGTTCTCGGGATGAGGCTTTCTATTCCAGAGCGTCTGAGATGTCCTCTTTTTTCAAAGAATGTGGTTTCAATTTTGCCACCATTGATGCTACATTCACCTGCATTTCCTTCATTTCTTGCATGTCTGCCCTCACCCCAAACTCCGGCCATCACAACAGAGATATGGTTCCCCTTGTACTTACCTACCACCCCATCGGCCTCCATATCAAGCACATCATTCTCCATGACTTGCGGCATGGCCAGCGGGATCCTACCACTAAGCATATTGTTCCTCTCCCCACCCCCTCCACTTTCTGTAGGGATCACACTCCACATTGCTCTCTTGTCCACTCGTCCCTCCACACTGATCTCCCTTTCGGCGGTTATCCTTGCAAATGTGACAAATGCCCCTACATTTCTTCCCTCACCACTACTTAGGGCTCCAAAAAGTGCTTCCAGGTGAGGTGACACTTCACCTGCAAGTCATGTTGGAGGCAATTTAGTGTATTTGGTGCTCTCAGTGCTGCCTCCGCTACATCTATAAGATTTGACATGGATTGGGGTACCACTTCATCAAACATCTTCTCTCTGTCTACTACAAAAGGTAGGACCTCTTAGTAGCTGCCTGTTTCAATTTGTCATCCTATTCCCATTCACTATGTCTATCCAATGGCCACCTCTATTGCAATGGTGAGGCCAAACTCTGGATGTAGGAGCTACACCTTATGTTCCTTCCCGATATCCTTCTTAACCTTATGGATTTCTCCAAATTCTGGTAATATCTCCCCCTCTTTCCTTCTCTCTTCTATTCTGGTTCCCCTCTCACTCCTTCTCTTCTCCTCACCTGCCCATCAACTCTCTGTGGTTCCCCTCCTCTGTTCCTTTCTTCCGTGCTCCATTCTCCTCTCTTATCAGATTCCTTCTTCAGCCCTTTACCTCTTCCATTTATCCCAGCTCCTTACTTCATCACTTCTTCCCCAACCAACCACCTTCCCTCTCACCTGGTCTCCCCTATAAGCTGCCAGTTTGTAGTCCTTTTGTGTGGCACGTGGCCAAGTGGTTAGGGCGTTGATCTGAAGGTCGTGGGTTCGAGTCTCGGCCAAGGCAGTGTGTTGTGTCTTTGAGCAAGGCACTTAACCACACACTGCTCCAGTCCACCCAGCTGAAAATGGGTACCGGCAAATGCTGGGGGTTAACCTTGCGATAGACTGGCGTCCTATCTGGGGGGGAGTCCCGTACTCTCAGTCATTTCACGCCACAGAAACTGGCATAAGCACCGGCCTGATGGGCCACAAGGCTCGGGACAGACTTTAACTTTAATTTATAGTCTTTTTCCCTCCCCTCACCTTCTTACTTTGATATCTGCCCCCTTCCTTCCACTTCTGATGAAAGGTCTCAGCCTGAAACTGCATTTTCCCCTCCTTGGGTGCTTCCTGACTTGCTGAATTCCTGCAGCATTACATGTTTGCTACGTCTCCTGTGTTAGCGACACTGACTAGAATATGCAGGATAAAGACAGCAGGCCAACTGCTCTTAATCCTGATACTCATCTACATGACACTTAGACACACCATGGTTAACTCTGGGCATTGCTGAGTTGGATGTAGTTTCCTGACATGCTATCAATGCAGCACATTTAATTTCCAGACTAGCAGCATGGTTCAAGGGTGCTCAGGGCCTATTCTGCTAAAGGAGTAAATAAATAATCTCAAACATGCACTGTCACAGGAGTGAAGACTCAGCTCCAAGTGAGTGTTGGAGTTTGAAGACTGCAAACTGGTTCAGATAATACCCAAAATTTACGGCAATGGGAAAGAGTGTGAATCTCAGTAACATTAGTCTATATTATTCAAGTACGTAGCTGCCTGCAAAGGAGTTCACACCACTGAGTGAGTGAGGTATGCAAAAGATGAGCAGCGATACAATGCAATACTAATAAAATTCTGATTAAAATAAAATCAATTCAAACCTAGCCACACACACACACACACACACACACACACAATTTTCATTAACATTCTCAGCACATCAGAAAACAGTTTGCAGTCAATTAAGTTGATTCCTGGGGTTAATGCTGTCATCTATACAGGCGCAGTCTGCCAATCAAATGCTTCAGTGGTCCTGATGAATCCTGATGAAGGATCTCGGCCTGAAACGTCAGCTATACTCCTTTCCATAGATGCTACTCGGCCTGCTGAGTTCCTCCTGCATTTTGTGCAAAATTCTTCAGTTCCTGGCCAGTCAATATTGCTGAACGGATCTTTGTAAATTATAGTGAACACCCACATTAATTTTCTGTGCATTCGCTGCCCTTGGTGCCTATCCAAATAGAGTTCAACATGTAGAGCAACACACATCAAAGTTGCTGGTGAACGCAGCAGGCCAGGCAGCATCTCTAGGAAGAGGTGCAGTCGACGTTTCAGGCCGAGACCCTTCGTCAGGACTAACTGAAGGAAGAGTTAGTAAGAGATTTGAAAGTGGGAGGGGGAGGGGGAGATCCAAAATGATAGGAGAAGACAGGAGGGGGAGGGATGGAGCCAAGAGCTGGACAGGTGATTGGCAAAGGGGATATGAGAGGATCATGGGACAGGAGGTCCGGGAAGAAAGACAAGGTGGGGGTGGACCCAGAGGATGGGCAAGGGGTATAGTCAGAGGGACAGAGGGAGAAAAAGGAGAGTGAGAGAAAGAATGTGTGTATAAAATAAATAACGGATGGTGTAGGAGGGGGAGGTGGGGCATTAGCGGAAGTTAGAGAAGTCGATGTTCATGCCATCAGGTTGGAGGCTACCCAGACGGAATATAAGGTGTTGTTCCTCCAACCTGAGTGTGGCTTCATCTTTATAGTAGAGGAGGCCATGGATAGACATGTCAGAATGGGAATGGGTTGTGGAATTAAAATGTGTGGCCACTGGGAGATCCTGCTTTCTCTGGCGGACAGAGCGTAGGTGTTCAGCAAAGAGGTCTTGTAGTCTGCGTCGGGTCTCGCCAATATATAGAAGGCCACATCAGGAACACCGGATGCAGTATATCGCCCCAGCCGACTCACAGGTGAAGTGTCGCCTCACCTGGAAAGACTGTCTGGGGCCCTGAATGGTGGTGAGGGAGGAAGTGTAAGGGCATGTGTAACACTTGTTCCGCTTACAAGGATAAGTGCCAGGAGGGAGATCAGTGGGGAAGGATGGGGGGGTACGAATGGACAAGGGAGACGCGTAGGGAGTGATCCCTGTGGAAAGCGGGGGGGGGGGAGGGAAAGATGTGCTTAGAGGTGGGATCCCATTGGAGGTTAAACTTTGATGTGTGTTGCTTGAATTTCCAGCATCTGCAGAATTCCTGTTGTCAACGTGTAGAGGACTGGTCCACCAGCCAAGTCAGGATGGTATGTGGTAACTAGCAGGTTTCCTTACCTATGTTTGACTTTGAGCCCACAAAACTTCATGGAGACTGTAATCCATGCTGAGATTCCCAGAGCCACTTACTCTTGCCTGTACATTCTGGTAGATTTGTCCTGCTTGCTGAGACAGAACAAATGCAAGGATAGCTGTGCGGGAGTCTGTTGCATAGCCTAAAGGCATCATTTTCTGAATTAAGCTGTTACTTGACTAATTATTGAGCTGCGTCCACAGTTTTAGTACGTTGTGAGAGCCAAAATGCAATTAGCAAACAGGACCTTTCAACATTGACTGGGATCTGTATGCTTTGTCAAATTTATTATGGAGGTTACTGCTTATTTTGTTCAATACTTCGTTTATTTTTGCTTGAGGTTGGTACATCAGTACAACGCAGAAGGAATCCTGCAGTTTTAAGTGCTCTATCACAGTGAAACCTTCCTCTGTTCACATGGCACCAACTGAAGACCCAGTTCTAATGAAAGGCTTTGATCCAAAACAATCCATTTTGCTTCACAGATGCTGCCTGACACATTGAGTTCCTCCAGCATTTTGTATGTTGTTGAAGAATGTTGTTCTTCAATTGGTGTCATTAGAATAGACAAAGACCTCTGCTTAATTATATATTGTGAAAATCCAGGACACCTGTGCTGGTAAGCATGCCATGTGTGGGACCTAAACCTTCAAGATGAAACTATTATCAGCAGAAATAACTTTATTTTGATGAGGGTAATGTGATGTTTTTTATAGGTCAGAGGGGCAACAGTAGAGAGAATCTCTCTGTGTAATGTGCTCTGGCAAAATACAGATCAAATTTCAGAGTACAATTTTTTTTCTACATGACACCCCAACGTACAGGAACCAAAGAGGATATTGCCCGCAACTCATCAAGAAGAACTTTACACAATTACAGCCCAAATTTAAAATTCAAATTCATTTTAATTATTATGACTGAATGGTCTATTACAATGTATGGCACCAGAAGACAATTAATTATTGCAGACAAATCCCAAATGGTGAATAATGAAAGCTTTCCTCAAACCTTCTATTAAAATAAGTCACGTTTGTAAATTGGGAATCAGCCTTGTAATCAGCTAAGTGCCAACAGAATGACCTGAAACTAATGAAGCACTGGTTTTATTGCTCACATGCTATCCACTGCATCTGATTAAATAGCTAAATATTTATTCTTCTGAAAATATTAAATGGATCTCCTCAGATACGTGTGTTAAACTTACTTCTATTTTGTTGTTTTCCTTCCAAACTTTGTTTCCTTTTGTCTGGATAGAACATTGATCAAAGCTAATGTAAGCATCATAGCTGTTACTAGACTTAGATGACTCTTTACCCAGTGGCCACTTCGCATTAAAAATCAGCAAACTTTGAGCTATGCAGTGCTCACTATGAGTAGCTAATATTCTGCACAAAGAATCAAGACAGAAAAAAACCCTGGGTTGCAGATAACGGAAAATTACCAAGAGGTAGGTTTGTCTATTAAATAAGTGGGACACCCATCTATTTTCCCAAAATATGACCTCTCAGTGGCCTCCTTTCCCTGTTTGACCTCAATCAGATTGTCTGGGTTCCATTGTATATTCCAAGGTCTTTCTCTGCGATAGCGTCTATCAAGGTATTAGTAGGTGGATGAAAAGGGAGTTAAGAAAACAAATAAGAGAATATCTGCAGATGCTGGAAATCTAAGCAACACACACAAAATGCTGAAAGAACTCAGTAGGCCAGGCAGGAGTACAATTGATGTTTCGAGCCAAGACCCCTCCAGCATTTTGTGCGTGCTGTTAAGAAAACTAATACTTAGGTAGAGTTCAATGTCTGATACATGTTAAAGAGAGAAACTCTTCCTCAACGACCGTTTGATGTACCATATGTTCATGACTATAGATCTATATTTTTTCAGGTATAAATTTAGCTCTGCTATTTTAGTTGGTATAGACAAAGTTGATTCTTCCAGTGTATATACTTCTATGAAATAATTATTTTCCAGTACAGGTACTTAGACCATTGTTTCTCAGACCATTGTCATTTTCATAGTTCCCTTTCAAGAATGTTCCGAAACCTAATTTTTAGATTACTTTAATAATTGCTTTGACCACTTTCTCAAAATCCTCTTCATTTTTAAGATTAAGTGTAGAAAATGTAACCAGGCCTTATGTTAGGTTTTAAGTGCACAACTAAATAATTGCAAAAATACAGTTTATATTAAAGCATGCATAATCGAAAATAATAATTTGCAACTGCAGGACTAAAGGCAATAATTGCCTTAGAAACATCCTTTCCTCAGCTGCCATGGAAGTTGTGAGGTCATTTATTATTCTGAGTATCCCAGTCAAGCACATTTTTTTTTGCTTCAGTTTTTGAATAATAGCCTGCTGATAAATTCTTCCAAAACAGTAATTAAAACTTCAAGTAATTGTCTACTAAATTCAAAAAGCTGACAGGATAGCTGTACAAGCTAGCACAATGCATGTTTGTATTTGAATTCACGACTAAGCCCTCTTCTTGTCAGATTACTTTATGACCAGCTGAAAAACAGTCACAGTGCACCATAAAGCAGAGAATGAGTGAAACTTGTTTTTGGCTCCAGATACTATGATAGAGCTAAAGAAGACAAAGCTAGGTTAAGAATTTGATACAAAAATGCTTCTGTTTAGCAAAGTAAGATTGACAGGCCTTTACTGAGGATCTCCTTAAGATGTCTTATGATATTAGGACTTCTCAGCAAAACTGTACACAATGTTACAAGAGTGAGATATGGTGATAAAATGAAAAATAATGTAACTTCTTAACATGAGAAAATATGATAGTCATATTAAAGGGTTTACTATGAAAACATATTGTATTGAGGGCAGTTGCATTCCCTTGAGTATGAAATACTAAAGAGTGATCTAAATGAGTTGCCAAAACTTAGAAATGACTTTAATGGATATTATAATGAACTCTTATTTTTTTCTGGTGGGGCACTACAGAACAGAGCAGTATCATCGTAAACAGAGCCAAGTATTTCAGAATTGAATCAGGAAGCACATCTTCAAGACAAAGGTAAAAAGCGCTGAAATAGCAGTGGAAACAGGACAATGGAAGTCCTAGTTATAGTCATAGAGTACACAACAGGCTCTGCACTCAGAGTCTATGTTGATCATCAAGTGCCCATTGACACCGACTCTCTCCTAATCCATCCTATTCTCCTCACATTTCCAAAAATCTCCCCCTTCCCATCGCCAGCCAAACAAACAACCCACAAGAATTCTATCTGCCACCTACATCATTTACAATGGAAAACTAACCTACCAATCTGCAAACATTTGGGATGGGGAAGGAAGTCTAAGCTGTTAAGGAAATCTGTGCTAATCCACTGGCTAGAGTGCTTAAGTCTCAAATACCCACCTGCCTCCGCCAGCATCAATCATACTAGTGCCCAAGGAGAATAAGGTATCCTGTCTCAATGACTATTATCCAATAACACTTGCATGCAACATGATGATGTGCTTTGAGAGATTGGACGTGAAGCACAACAACTCCTGCCTGAAGAGTGACCTAGACCTGTTCCATTTTGCCTACCTTCACAACAGGTCAACAGCCGACGCCATTTCATTGGCTCTTCACTCAGCTGCTGAACACCTGGACAATGAAGATGCAAACGTCAGGATGCCCTTCAGTCACTACAACTCAGCATTCAACACTACCATCCCTCCAAAATACACTCTAAGTTTCAAGACCTAGGCCTCGATACCTCCTCGTGCAGTTGGATTCTCCATTTCTTCTCTGGCAGATCCCAGTTGCTATGGACTGGCAGCAAGTCCTCCAGATGCTCGCTGTCCTCTCACATTCCAAAAACGTACTGGTTCGTCGGCTGATTGGTCACAGTGCTGTGGGCTAGTTAAACCGAAAGGGCTTTTTACTGTGCTGCTCCTCTAAAAAAAAACAAGTAACTAAATAAGTAAATAAAACATCTCCACAGTCACCATCAGCATGGATGCACGACAGGGCGGCATGGTAGCATACGGTTTAGCACGATGCTTGGACGTCAGAGCTCGGAGTTCAATTCCAACACCATCTGCAAGGACGTTGTACGCTCTCCCTATCACCTTGGGGTTTTCTCCAGGTGCTCTGGTTTCCTCCTACAGTCAAAATACATACCGGTAAGTAGGCTAATTGGTCATTGTAAATTGTCCTGTGATTAGGCTAGTGTTAAATAAAAGGGTTGCTTGTCAGGCTGGAAGAGCCTGTTCCACTGTATCTCTAAATAAAACAAACAAACAAACAAATACATAAATAAATAGATCAGAGTGTATTCCTAGCCCCTGTTCTGCTCACTTCTGACTGTGTGGCCAACTACAACTCCAATGTCATAGTTAAGTTTGCTGATGACACTTCTGTTGCTGGTCAAATCAAAGCTGGTGAAAAATCAGCAAACAGGAGGGAGATTGAAAATGTGGTTCAGTGATACCTCAACACCAGCCACTCACTCCACGTCAGCAAAGCCAAAGAGATGATTCTTGACTACAGGAAGTAGAAGCTAGAGGTCATAAGCAAGACCTCATTAAGGAACTAGAGGTTGCTTTAAATTCCTTTGCGTTAACATTCCAGAGGAATTGTCCTGGGACCAGGACATAAATGTCATCATAAAGAAGGCATGACAGCGCCTCTACTTTCTTAGAAGTTAGCATAGATTCAGCATGTTACCAAAAGGTTTGACAAATGTCTATAGATGCACACTGAAGTGTATGCCAACTGGTTGCATCATGACCTGGTATGGACATACCAATGCCCCTGAATGGAAAAGGTTACAGAAAGAGGTGGATATAACCCAGTCCACCACAGGCTAAGCCCTTCCCAATACAGAGCATGTTTACATGGATTGCTGCCACAAAAAAAGCAGCATCCATCATCAAAGTCTCCCACTGTGCAGGCCCTGCCCTTTTGTCACTACTATGATCAGGCAGAAGGTGCAGAAGCCCCAGTTATTACCTTATAAACATCACGCGTGGGTAACTTCATTTGCCACTACTTTGAACTGATTCTACAACCTAAAGATGCACTTTCAAGGATTCAGGTTCTCAGTATTAGTTTTATTTGCACAGTTTGTTTTCTTTTGCACATTGGTTGTTTGTCGATCTTTGTTTATGCATACATTTTCATAGAATTCTATTGTAATTCATTTTTCCTGTGATTGCCTGTAAGAAAATGAATCTCAAACTCATACATGGTGAGTCAATAGTGGTTACAGCTGCCCTCAATCAAAATATGCACAATTTCAGCATTTCTCCCTGAGTATCTTTAGACAAATGCTTGGATATCTTTCTATGGTTGCCTTTTGAATTTGCATTGTTTAAGTATTAATATCACATGTAACTGTCAAGTATAACCCTAACTGTTTAAATCAGAAAAAAGTTAAAACAGCTTCAACTCACTGCAAACTACTTAAAAGTTTGCACATCTAGATTCATTCAGAAATCATTCAGGATAATCAAAACTTTTATAAAACTTAAAAGAAGCCAACTTTAGCTTTAAACCAACTTCAAAAACAATTTAAAACTCTTCAAATCAACATGCCTTTAGAGTGATTTTTTTTAAAACTCTTAAGAGTTATTTTTATATTGTCATGACTGTGTACAAAGCCACTTCTAAGATACAGCCAATAGATATAAAAGTCTTTATTTGGGACACACACAAATTGGCAGCTGTTTGGAATCACTAAAGAGAGAGACAGAGACTCCCCAACCTAACATTAACTGCACATTTTTATCTGGTAAAGAACAAAGGTAGCAGGACAATCTCTATGGCTATAATGGCTTCATAAAGCTTCTTTTGAGTTACATGAAATATTTTCAAATACATGCTCTTCCCACCAACACACCCAAAATATGTGCTAATTACTGTAGTCTCTGAGGCCTATACAGAATCTTGATTCAATGGTGTCTTGATTGCATTCATGCATAAGCCAACACCTCGGTCATTTGAGTGTTTCCTGAGCTGCAATTTACTCTAAAATACAGCTTCAGGAAGACTATTGTTCCAAACTGCTCTTTAAATTCAATCTACAATTGATATTCAGATTTGAAGACATGTTGCTATTAAAATTACTATTTGCTATATTGCATATCTCCAGAATATGCCCTAACTAATATGTCTTCTTAAAGTATTAACCATAGGAAAGTGTTTCTTTTAAATTAAAAAGCTGGTAACAGATCACAATCATTTATTTCCTTACAATCTATGGAAAAAAGAGTCCTTGCATCCTCTCAGAGATGGAGTTCAGATGTTGGACAAGTCTTGCCTCAGCCCAAGTGCTTGATCCCTCACGTGCTCTGTGTTGGCTTCAACTTCAGAACCGAGACTCTAAGTTTGCTTCAAGCTTCCAACAACCTCATTAGGACTTCCACGATAGAAGTGCTTGATGTAACAAGCATGCACCAATATTTTCTGTTGCTAGCAGTTTTGAAGACTAAAGGCATCCAACAACATCAATAAAATCTAGGCCTCTGAACTTGAAGTAGTGGAAATGCAATGTTCAAAACAGCGTAAATGAGTTCAGATACGGATCAGACAATTTCACAGGAATGGGTCACGAAACTTTAAGGACTAGGTAACATTTTTCTGGATGCTTTTGCTATTTTATTGGATGCTTTTGTTATTTTATTTATATAGACATAAAATGCTGGAGGAACTCGGGAGGTCAGGGAGCATCTCTATAGAGAAATAAACAGTCGACGTTTCAGGCCAAAGACCTTCACCAGGACTGGAATCAAAGGGGAAAGAAACTGAAATAAGGAGGTGGGGTGAGGGAAAGGAAAACAAGCTGGGAGTTGATAAGTGGAGGAGGGAAGCCAGGTGAGGGGAGGAGGTGATAGGTGGGGGATGTAAGCAGTTGAAGAGGAAGGAATCCGACAGAAGAGTGGAACACAGGCCAAAGGGAAGTAGGAGAGGTAACAGAGGACTGTGATGACAAAGAGAAGTCATAAGTGAAGGAGCCAGAATAGGGAATGGAAAGAAAATGACGAGGGGGGAGAAATTAATCTTTCAGCTGCCCCACCCAGCCACCTTCCCCCTCACCTGGTTTTGCCTTTCATCTGCCAGCATATACTCCTCACTCTCCCCTAACCTCCTTATTCCAGCTTCTTTCTGCTTCCTTTCCAGGAAAAGAAGGGCAGTGTCTTAGCCCAAAACATCAATGGTCCGTTGATGCTGGCTGACCTGTAAAGTTCTTTTAGCATTTTGTGTGTGTGTTGCTCTGGATTTCCAGCATCAGTAGGATATCTTGATTTTGCTCCTATAAATTTACTTTCCCTTCCAACAATACTTATGCAGAAACTAGATAAACAAGAAATGCAACAAAAGATCTAACCAGACAAATTTCTCTGCTTTTACGCACAACTCTGTGGTCTGAAGTGATTAAGATTATGACACAACTGGTGAGGAAATTGTAGCCAAGCAGATAGTGGGTATCTGCCTACACAACTGACTGTGCATCCACTTTGAAGCCATTCCTAATTAATGTTTGGCTCCATGGTGTTTCTGTACCAGAGCAACGACTCAATATATTATAGTGACTGTACTTCAAAAGGTTAGACGCCTCCACACAACACAAGACTTGCTTATTTGCAGTGTCAGTTACAAGCTCACCCTTGGAGCTCTATTCACTTGCAAGGAAGGAGAAAGGAAACAAGGGAGATTGTCACAGCTCAGGATGAAAGAGAAGCTTGGCTTTCAGGCATAGTGTTTATTTTAATGACTTGGACTTAATTCAGCAATCTTTTCAGAAATCTCCCTGGCACCACCTTGGTATAAAGAGCACCAGATGCAAGTTGTGTTTGTTGTGAGGACTTGTTAATCAGCACCCAAATTCTTAGGGAATGAATTTGCTCAGAGTTACAGTTCCTTTGCAACTCAGTTTCGTAGAAATCTTTGACATGCATGAACTTATTTCCACATCAATTAAAGCAACAAAGCACAAGAAATCCTGAGAAAGTTCTGTCTTTGATTTTCTCTGAAATTAATTAACAGAAACATCTTATAACAGTGTGTATTATACTAGTTTTGCACATATCGAAATGGACCAGGTAAACTTGGCAATGGCCTGTGTGACATTTTTCTCAATAGAAGTTGTACAGGATTTTCATGGTCAAGGCACCATTCCCGAAGATTGTAATCAAGGAAATGCAATATCTTTTATTGTACAACTAGAGATAAATAGGATAATTCAGATTTCTGTTTTTAGTTGAGAAATGCATGTGGCTAAGTCTACTAAAGCAGTGTGGGGACAGAAACTCCACAAGTTTAGGATCACTGAATGTGCTCAGAGGTCACAACCTCTCAGTGAAATGCTTTTCTGCCCAGAGCATGAATTGGCAAAAATAGGAGACCTGAGGGAAACAAAAGTACTGAAGCAGGGCAAATGTGTGAGTGTGAGTGTGAGTGTGAGTGTGTGTGTGTGTGTGTGTGTGTGTGTGTGTGTGAGTGTGAGTGTGTGTGTGTGTGTGTGTGTGTGTGTGTGTGTGTGTGTGTAGCTGTGCCCAGCACATCTTACAGTCCTCAAACTGCAATGCAGTAAGTCATCCCCATGCTTGAAAAAGACACAAGTTAGACAGTATGTTAGGGATGTCCTTCAAAATTGTGATAACAGACTTTTCCATCCTCTGAAAGAACAGACTGGTTTTGGTTTGGTGCTTCATTTGAAAGACCACACCTCCATTGGTGCTGTGTTCCATCTGATCTCTTAAAAACAGCCATCTTAGATATATGTTCAAGTGCCTGCAGCGGGATTTATTAGGTTAGATTAGATTAGATTCAACTTTGTTGTCATTGTGCCGAGTACAGATACAAAACCAATGAAATGCATTTAGCGTCTAACCAGAAATGCAAAGAATAGTGTTATTTACAAAATAACTGCAAATAAAAAGTAAGTGCTACAGCACACAAATATAAAAGTACTGGGACAGTACAAGATGGGTGCAATACTACTTAACACTGTGATGTGAGGTTCAGCAGGGTCTCAACCTCAGAGAAGAAGCTCTTCCTTTGCCTGCTGGTGTGGGAGCGGAGGCTCCTGTAGCGCCTACCAGATGGGAGGAGAGTAAAAAGTATCACTGGCTGGACAAAGGCCAGCATGTTGGCAGTACTGATCCCAGGGTCTGATGAGCTACCACATTCACCTTCCTAGATTTGAGAATAACTTTAAGGGAAAGCCTATTAGAACAAAGGAATTTTAAAGTACCATAAATGATGCTATACAACAAATCCCATATGACAGGTGTTACACCATTCCTAAAAATATTTAGCTTTTTGCAATGGTGGATCTGTCAAAGTGATTTCTGCAGCATAGATAATCAGCTCTGTCTAAGTTCTACTCAACGCGGTCCATTTCCTAATTAAAGGACCTTGAAACATATCTCAAATAATCTTTGCAATGTCCATTTATGAGTAATAAATGCTCACCTCTGCCCCAGGATACTGACGGACTTTTACCGCTGTACCATTGAGAGCATACTCACCAACTGCATCTCAGTGTGGTATGACAATTGTCCCGTATCGGACTGCAAAGCACTCCAGTGTGTGGTGAAAACTGCCCAGCGGATTATCGGCACCCAATTGCCCACCATTGAGAACATCTACCATGAACGCTGCCTGGGCAGGGTGAAAAGCATTTTCAGGGATGCATCTCACCCTAACCATGGACTTTTTACTCTCCTCCCATCCGGTAGGTGCTACAGGAGCCTCCGCTCCCACACCAGCAAGCAAAGGAAGAGCTTCTTCCCCGAGGCTGTGATCCTGCTGAACCTCACATCACAGCGCTAAGCAGTATTGCACCCATATTGTACTGTCTCAGTACTTTTACATTTGTGTGCTGTAGCATTTACTTTTTATTCGCAGTTATTTTGTAAATAACACTACTCTTTGCATTTCTGGTTAGATGCTAATTGCATTTCATTGGGTTTGTATCTGTAGTCAGCATGATGACAATAAAGTTGAATCTAATCTAATCTAATTTAATATTCAGTGGCTCTCAATTACTATGCAAGGAGTCCAATCTAGATATAAGGCTTCAGATGGGTTAGTTATGAGATCTACTTTAATGGGATTTATTATTGGACAGTCCTTATGAGAACCCTCAGCCCTCAACAATATTAAATGGAATTGTTGTTGAGGAACCATACTGATAGAAGTGCATTCTGGGCTTACACTCAAATGCTGTGGTTCACAACTTAGTGAAAGGTTGTGCTCTGAAACTACGTTCCATCATTGGAGTCCAATAGCCGAGCCCATCCTTCCTGGAGTTCTGACGCCTTACGCAGGGGAATGATTATATAAATATAATGCCTGGCATAGGTTCCAAAATGTAAGGAATTTTAATAGTGCATGATGAGCCACAGGAAAAGGTAAGGTTTTTTAATGTTTTTATATTTTCAGCTGCTTTATGTGTTTGTATTTTTTTAAGTTTTAATTTTTGTTTTTTAATGACACTTTTGTTTTCTTTATCCCTGAAAGTAAGGCTAATTTAGAAGCTATTAAAACCTTCCAATCAAAATGTGTAGGGAAAGTTTCTGGGGTAAAGCTCTCAGTGCGGCTTTGTTCCTGGTCTATTCACTATCCATACCTTGCCACCTGCCTTGAGGTGTGAAGGGACAGAGGAGTCAGCTCTCCACAATTGGAAATGCAGGCAGAATTGGCAAGTGGCAGTACTGGGTTGTGGACCTGGTCTAAATAGACCTAACCCATTAAAAGCTTACTTGTTCTGTATTTTTTTAAGACGGGGATGGAAAAAGAATCACATCAATAGACAAATGAGTAGAGAAGTTCAATTTTCAAAGCTGAAGATTGCTCATTAGTTTACTGCCAGTAAATTGGAAGGACTAAATTAAAATAAAACCACTTATTTTACTCAATGCATTCTGCCTCCCAATAACCTGAAACAATATAATAGTTCAGTGCTATAATTGCATATTGGCAATTTTGGTCTGAGGTATGACTGATATAGTGTAGTTTAAACATTGTAGATAGTGTTACCTTTAATCACAGTGGTAGACAAAAAGTATCACTGTTTTGGTGTGAGCACCATGCAGAGTAATACTAAAATATACGATTAAAGCATTTGTTCATTTTTAGCTCTGTCACTGTGAATGAACACAAATACTTGATAATATTTTTCTTTATTTGCTTTTATTCTTCCTACAGGCCAGCAGGTACTAATGATATGCAGGCCTGGCCATTCTTACCAAATGAGACTGCCTCCCAAGTAAAATAATATGCATATTAGACCACCTGAAACCAAGTGGCCAGTTACTGCTGTCACCTCTGATAATGGACACCAATCACTTCTTCAAAGTGCCTGAACAGGCATAATGAATACAATCAAGCTCCTGAGTGGTACATTGAACAGCAACTTTGTCTACCTCCAGTTATGGATGTAGTGCATAGGATCAGTAAAATGCATAGCTCCTCTCAACCTTCCCCACACTATATGGGAACATCTTGTAATCCTCCGAGTTACAACCTGTTCAGACGGAGAAATCTATCCCTGATCTTGTATCATTCGAAGTTAATGATCTGCCAGTCTAACCAGCACACTGCTTACTTATAACTTGGACTGCGGTGGATCAAGAAAGTGGCCCGTGAGTATTTTCCCAAGGGTAATCAATAACCTTTGACCTAGATGGAATGGTACACTCATATCAAAAATAATGTGCTTTTCCTTGTAAAGGACCCCCTGCAGCTTATTGTACCATACTATTCATAAAGTCATTGAGTAATACGGCAAGGAAACAGATCATTTGGCCCAACCCATTCTTGCCAACCAAGATACCCATCTAAACCAGGCCTGTTTGCCTACATTTGACCCACATCTTTTCTACCCGTGTACCTGTCCAAGTGTTGTTTAACTGTTGTTACTGTACCTGCCTCAACCACCTTCTCTGGCAGCTCGCTCCTCGTGAGCACCCCGTCTCCGTGCGAAGAGGTTGGCCCTCCGTTCCCTCTTACATCCTTCATTTCTCACCTGAAAACTATGCCCTTTAGGCTTTGACTCCCTTTTCCTGTGTACATCCATCCTATCTGTGCCCCGCATGATGATACACTGTACACCTTTTTAAGGTCAAAATCATGGCTTTATCTGATCACAATGCCAGTTTCTTCTTTTTGCCACAGCATCCATCTCGACAAAGATAAGTTAGTATGTTTTAATGTAATGGTTCATCAGCATTTAACACATAAAGAATTGTAGACCTGTCTTTCCTCTCAGCAACCTGGCATAGTGACCTATTGATGTCACTTCTAAGCAGCATTGTCTTCAGAAATGTGCAGGTCAGATTTTGCACTGACTCCAGGGCTACATTATTAATGAACAAAGACAAGTTGTACCAACTGTATAATTGCGGTGTCATACTTCTGTGCTGGCTTCAGCGCACAATCTGTTTGAGAATGTTCTGGAATTTTATGACTGTAGACTTCCACCCCAGTATGTTTTCAACTACAGCATCAGAAGTGTTTTGATTTGTTTAGCTGAAGGAATCTGTTTAAAATTAGAAGTGCAAAAGGAAAATAATTTCTCATTTTCAGTTAATGGGTGACTGAATCCCTGGTTTCACCCTGCGTGTATTAGGGGAAGGTCTGGCAAAAATGCTTTACCCTGTGTAGGTGAAGAGACGGCTCAAATTGTCGCTGTGCGGAAATAATACAACCACCAAAGATTTAATACTTTGGTCAAAAATGTAAAGAGAAAATGAAGAACAGTTATTTTGAGACAGTGGGTGCATAGCCCACAATACACTACCTGTTGGGGTGATGAAAACGGTGTCACTTAAAGTTTGTAATTAGCTCTCTCCACTTTAAATATAGGTAGCTAATGATCCAGTCTCTAACACCTTCAGGTATAAACAGTTCCAAATATCCACTATCTCTGAGAGAACTAAGTTTTTTATTTTTTTATTTTATTGATCTACAATGTGGAATAGGCTCTTCCAGCCCTTCGAACCACGTCACCCAGCAATCCCCCGCTTTAATCCTAGACTAAATCACGGGACAATTTACGATGACCAATTAACCTACCAACTGGTACGCCTTTGGACTGTGGGAAGAAACCAGAACACCTGGAGAAAACCCATGCAGTTACGGGGGGAGCATACAAACTCCTTACAGGCAACGGAGGGAATTGAATCTGGGTCGCTGGGTGGGACGGTACCATTAGTGGTGGCATAATGTTATTACAGTAACACCAATGACAGCTCAATTCTATCGCTGTCTGCAAGGGGTTTGCACATTCTCCTCATGGCTGTGTTGGTCTCCTGGTGCTCCAGTTTCCTCCCACATTCCATATGCGCTAGTGGGCCAACTGGTCACGTGGGCATAATTAGGTGGATTGGACCTGAGGGACATGTTACCATGATGCATCTCTAAGTAAAATAAAAATAATTTGTTGGACTTTAGTAAAATCCTTCACCGCTCACACCCCTCTTTACATCGGCAGCACAACAGTTGCAGACTCCTGGGAGTATGCATCTCACACAGCCTCTCATGGTCCCAGGACACATTATATACACATTCAGGAAAGCTCACCTCTACTTTCTGAGGAGGATGAAGAGAGCTGCACTATAAGTATCTGTACTCACGTCATTCTACAGATTCACAGTAGAAGTTACTCCAACAAGCTGCATCACTGCATGGTACAGAAATTGCACTGCTGCGGACAGGAAAGTGTTACAACGGGTAATAAAAAACTTTCCAACACATCACCAGCACCTACATACCTGTCAGCAAAGACATATATACAGAAAGGTGCTGGAAAAGGGCCGGTAACACCCTGAAGGATCTGACCCACCCTGCTCATGGATTGTTTGTCCCACTCCCATCAGGGTGGAGGTTAGGTAGCATCCACCTCAGGACCACTAGACACAAAATTATTTACTTACCCCTTATCTGCAGACACTCCTGCGCCTAGCATTTCTTTATGAATTATAACCAATATACATAAGGTATCTAAAGTATTTACATGTAAACACGAGGAAATCTGCAGATGCTGGAATTTCAAGCAACACACATAAAAGTTGCCGGTGAATGCAGCAGGCCAGGCAGCATCTCAATGAAGAGGTACAGTCGACGTTTCGGGCCAAGACCCTTCATCAGGACTAACTGAAAGAAGAGCTAGTAAGAGATTTGAAAGTGGGAGGGGGAGGGGGAGATCCAAAATGATAGGAGAAGACAAGAGGGGGAGGGATGGAGCCAAGAGCTGGACAGTTGATTGGCAAAAGGGATATGAGAGAATCATGGGACAGGAGGCCTAGTGAGAAAGAAAAGGGGGGGGGGAAAGCCCAGAGGATGGGCAAGGGGTATAGTGAGAGGGACAGAGGGAGAAAAAGGAGAGAGAGAAAAAAAGAATGTGTGTATATAAATAAATAACGGATGGGGTATGAGGGGGAAGTGGGGCATTAGCGGAAGTTTGAGAAGTCAATGTTCATGCCATCAGGTTGGAGGCTACCCAGACGGAATATAAGATGTTGTTCCTCCAACTTGAGGGTGGCTTCATCTTTACAGTAGAGGAGGCCGTGGATAGACATGTCAGAATGGGAATGGGATGTGGAATTAAAATGTGTGGCCACTTATAAATTATATGTCTTGTGTTTTTTATTATTAGTGCTTTTTTCAATTATTGTGTTTTTTTTTGTTATGCTGCATTGGATCAGGAGTACGAATTACTTAACTCTCCTTTACACTTGTATACAGGGAATGACATTGAACAATCTTGCATCTTGAATCTTGAAAAGAGAAGACAATGGTTTCAGATGAAGGGCCTAACCCAAAATGACAACTGTCTATTTTCCTCTACATATATTGCCCGGTTCACGGAGTCCTTGACCAGAATGTTTTGTGCTAGAGAATGGGTTGAAAAAATTGCTCCACAGGGGTCAGTGCAGATTCAATAGGTTGAAGGATCATCATATGTCCCATTACAATTCCGTTCTGCAAATATATCCCAGTTTATGCAATGGGCCGTTAGTGAGGATCGGGTAGCACTTTCCAGGTTACTTAGCCAGCATTGCATCTGTAATCTTTAAGGAACAGAAGTTCTCTTTAAACACATACCCAAAGAATTATTAGCTGACCGGCGGTGTAGAGACACCAAGACTGGACTTTGAAGCGAGTGGTTCTGGGTTTAAATCCGGACAGCTCCTTACACGCTTTCCGTCCGTGCTGTGTTGAGCAGTGAGCTAGCAACTCTGCCTTATAAAAGAAACAGACAAAGTGCTACAGACACGGCAAGGTTGCCACCCAATGCACTACACAGCACAGAGAGCACAAACAACAACAAAGAATTAACGGTGGTGGGTTCCTGGTGGCCAAGGATAGGAGCACAATTGAGAAATGCTGAGGGAAGCTTGTGGAGGCATAATGTCAAATGGAATGATGAAGAATCTCCGGCCAGCCCCTAAGGGAAGCAGCTTTCTATCAAGGGATAAGTCTGTACAGAGGCAAACCAACTTTAAAAGAAAGCTGACAAATTCATGTCAGTTTTTGTAGTTAGAGGAAGCCTGGAGAAAAGATAATGTCAAAGAACAGGTCAGACAAACAAGACTATTATTTCTTGTGGAGAGAAGTGAATAAGCTTGAGCATAGTAAATACAGATGTTAATGTTCACTTGATACCTTTAAAGTAAATCACCAGCCTGATTTCTCTCTTGTCAATTACTTGTCCAATAACAGAAAAGTTATAGAAATGAAAGCATGGGCAAATAAGAAAGGCACAATATCCCAAGCAGAGAATGATAATATAATAAATACTACAAGTCTAGGCACCATTGGTAGAGCAACTTCCTTATACCACCAGAGGGCAGGTTCAAAGCTGACTTCAGGTGCTATCTGTGTGGAGTTCACACATTATCACTGTGATTGCATAGATTTCCCCCCACATCCCAAAGCTGTGCAGAATGGTAAGTAAATTGTCCACTAAATTTATTTTAATATGTAAAGAATAGTGGGAGAAGCTGATAGGACTAATGGGGTAATAAAACTGGGATTAATTTAGGATTAGTGTAAACGAGTGGTTGATGGTCAAAGGGCTGCTTTCCTTGCTGTGTCTCCCTATATTTCTTTGACTCCTGGACCTAAAATATCTCAATGAGACTGACCTGCTGTACTGTGCTTGACACAATTTCTAAGGCAGACATTAGCTGACTGCATCAGTCGATGCTGTTTGATTTATCAATGTTATTCAGTGTTGACGCACATTTTCAGGAGTCAGGATATTGCTGTCTTAATTCTCTGTCAGGTTGTGATATTTGGTGGGAAACAAGGTATCAACCAAACTGGTTCCATCAAGACAGCAAAGAGAAAGGAAGATTGATTTCCACACAGCTGCAGATTATCTCCAGTCTTTTGAAAGATTGCAAACTATAATCTTTCTACCAAATAGAGATTCTGACATCTGGAGCTGACACTATCTAAATTACCTGTTACTTTGACAAATGTCAAAAAGTAATCCTTTGGGAGATGTTGTAGATTAATTAAAAAAGGGTATGAACTTCTAAAAGTAAATCTTTAAAAAATGAAAATCTGAGATTTATTTTGAAAGGTTAAGGAAGTTGTTAACTAACAAATAATTAAACCTAATTATATCGTTGCTCTCTTTACAATTTTGCACACAGGTCATTTTTAGGTCAGAAATTTATAGATATTATGCAGTTATATGCTTGTCAGCAGAACCGAAGAATTGTGACTAAAAATAAATTATTCAGAAAACAGTAAAATCATCAGTTTATTTTAAATGTTAGTATTTTTCTATAATGGGAACTAAAAAGTAAAAAAGACAATGAAACATAATAAGTATTTTAATCCTGTTTCATCCGCTCCAATCATATGACTTGTCTGCTTTGTGGCAAACCAATGATTATCAACAAAGGGTGAGGTTCAGGGTAAATAAGGTGATTAAATGTCCTGTAAACTGTAGATTTGGCTTTAATCTAGTTTTCCTCATTGCACATGAAGATATTATTTTCTTTTATTTTACAATTAGGTAGCTTGACATCAAATAATAAGTGTTATATATAAAACTAAACAAAACTAGGTTGAATTATAGGTAAGAATGACCAGTCGAGTTGTTGCCTGTTGGATATGCTGGATTGAGACATGTGATTGTGGAATGATCTGGTGATGATACCAGATGGAACAGCCACCAAGAACCCTGATCGTGACTCGAGTTGAAGACAGTGATCCAATCACTGGAAGCTTCCATTATAAACTCCAGTAAAATCTGATCCCTTCACAACCGGAATATGTACAAACATCAAACAGTACCACAAGAACTTTTAAAAAAAAGTGGACATGGAAGATTGATTAAACCAATAACATGCACAATACAGTGAATTCCATGCAGATTGATGGCATCAATGAGACGCAGCTTTGGTCATCAGGTACAGTAAATTTACGACCAAAGTACTTATACATATGTCACCATATACCACATCAAGATTCATTTTATGGTAGGCATTCACAATAAACAGATAAATACAATAGAATCAGTGAAAAGCTACATAAAAAGACCGACAAACAGCCAATATGTGAAAGAGGGCAAACTGCGCAAATAAAAAAAATATATATAAGGCTCTCTGGTTACCCCCACCTGGTTTAGCCCACCTGCCAAAGCAGTGTACCAGAGTGTGGCTGTAAAGAGTTATTTTCACTTCTCTCTCACTGCCTTTTCAACTCATCATTTTGCTGCTGCTGCTGCTCCAAGGTTCGTAGGTAATGCTCGAGGCCTGCCCCAAGTCGACTGCATTTCCACTCCTGAACTCCAATTTTCCAACTATTGCCCCAATACACACACTTACTCTTACTGGCCCCACATTACAATGTCCCTTTCTGCAGGTTATCTCTCTTCAGAAAGCCTCATTCCCATCTCTGTTCCACTGAGTCCTCCAACCCTGAAGGCCTGCAGATCTCAGTAGCTACTCATAGCCCACCTCTTTCCAAGTGCCTGAACCCTGACCATTATCTCATTCCAACTGTGGACACATTCAATGTTGTCCCTGCTCTTTGAGGATGACATTACTGAGAGACACTCTTAGCAGAAGCATTTCTGACAAAGACTCACTACAATAGGAAATTTAAATTCGTTAAAATTCACCTTGCAAGAGGTACCCATAATTCAGGAAATTTTTGATCAACTGGAAGAATTATGAACCCAGCATATATGGTGTTTTTATTATCCTGCAGAGGGAGAGGGACAGGCAGGAAAGGTTGTGGTCAGAGAGGGAGAGAGACTTATAGGAAGGGGTTGTGGTCATGGAGAGAGAAAGAAACTTACAGCATTTTGTGTGTGTTGCTTAGATTCCCAGCATCTGCAGACTTTCCCTTGTCTGGCCTGCTGAGTTCCTGCAGTATTTTCTGTGTGTTGCTTGAGTTCTTCTTGATTCCTTTCTCCCATTGTAATAAATATGGAAGCCTTAACCTGGGATTGCCAGTACTTCTTGAGCAAACAAGCTTTAATATTCTTTTTTTTCATTTTTAAGCGGGGTTGAATTACAATTAATATGATTTTGGAAAATCGATGATACTCTGCCACAGGATAGAAACGGGGTTGTTTATATTACAGATAGGATCGATGGCAGGAAGCCCTTGCTGATGTCAATAGCATTTTAATGAGAGAAGAGCTCTTTAAAACTGAATTATGGTGGGCTCAGGGCCTCCCCGGCTGAGATTAGCTCACTCAGTAAAGCCAAGTGATAAAAATTTTAACCTTCCAGAACTGTACAGCTCAGTATATTCACCCCATACAGAAAGGGACAACTGAACAAACAAAAGTCCTGAAAGATTCTTTTGCCACACAGCATGCTGAGAAGGGCTTTCGATTGAACAAAGCAAGCAGCCCCTGCTTGGTGTGAGAGTGCTTAATTGGTTCTTGTCCTGGAAAATCTGGTGTGCTGTGTAACGAATGAAGATTTTCCCTGCCTCTTGGGGAGGTGGTTTTAAATGCTATGTAAATATATTTAAAAAGGAGTTAGATGTCACTGCCAGTGAGGACAATATATGAGGCTGTCACAAGTTGCGAGCGCAGAATACAATTATTCTTCCCTGTAAGTGGAAAGAAAGCGGAGGGGATTAGTGAATGTGATCCTTATTTGTATGCATCCTCCCAAGGAGGTGGGGGTGCTCAGTGCACTTCAAAGTTCAAAGTTCGAAGTAAATTTATTATCAAAGTACAAATATGTCACCATATACTACTTGAGATTTATGTTCTTGCAGGCCTTCACAGTAAATACAAGAAACTTGATAGAATCAATATGTTTCCCCCAACAGGATGGACAAAAAAAAAACAATGTGCTAAAGACAACAAACTATGCAAATACAAAAATAAAGAAAAAATAGATAGATAGAAAAATAAATAAATAAATAAATAAATAATAACCGTTGAGAAAATGAGATGAAGAGTACTTGAAAGTGAGTCCATAGATTGTGGGAACAGTTCAGTGATGGGTCAAGTGAAGTTGAGTGAAGTTTACCCCTCTGGTTCAATAACCTGATGGTTGAGGGGTAATAACTGTTCCTGAACCTGGAGGTGTTGGTCCTGAGGCTCCTGTACCTTGTCCCTCATGGCAGCAGTGAGAAGAGAGCATGGCCTGGGAGGTGGGAGTCCCTGATGATGGATGCTGCATTCCTGGAATAGCGCTCTGTGTAGATGTTCTCAATGGCTGAGGGAGAGAGCTTTACCTGTGATGAACTATGCCATACCCACTACATTTTGTAGGCTTTGGGCAACTCTGATTCAACTATGTCCCTTTCCCTGGGGTGCTTTCAATGCCATTTTCTGGGTGACCAGGCGGTTTTGATCAACAGAAAATATCAATCTAATTCATTGTCTTTGTTCAGGTGAGAATTTGATAATCATTTTCAATGATGCAAACTGATAGCTTCCTCAACATGGGAAGAATTGATAATGGTTCAGTATACACAAGCTTAATTCAAAGATCCTTCCAACCACTTCATGACTTCTAAAACATTAAATATTTTAAATTCTTGTTTTCAGGTTGACATGTTTTACTGGGCATCATAAAAAGGGTCTTGGGAACTTGCACGTTGTGGTGTTCCCAGATACTTTCTGCATTTGTACTTCAGTATCAGAGGTTTCCAGAAAGTTAGCCTTGGATAGGAGCCATTTTTAGGTTGCAGCAGAACATCTCAGGGTGAAGATGTTTTCAGTATATTAGTGCATAGGACACACTGATGCATAGAGACCTCCTTGTGTATCATATGATTATCAAATGACATGCAGTGCTTATTTGACAACACTTTTGTAAAATTAAGTTGTGTATAAGAGGTCCTCAAAATAAGTGATAGGTTGAGACTAGCTTTGGTGTGAGTTCAAGGGGCACCACCCTTTCTGGGAGACTGCTTAAGACTCCATAGCATCTCTCTGGGAGCAAACTTCCTTAACTTTCCATTGTTACTGATAATACACCTTCTCCCCTCAAAATTTACTCTCATAATCCCACTCTCCCAGGCTCTGTCCAGTTTGTCAACTGAATCCACTGTTACCCAATAGCCCCATATTCTGTCCGAATCCAACCTCCCAGCATCTGCCTGACATCTCCAACTTCTGTCCAGCTGCTATGCCCTCCCAGTCACCTGCATGACTCACCGCTCCCCTCATCTTATCTGCACCTGTGCTAGGCAAATATTGTCTGCAACCTAATAAACCAAGCTTTGCAGCAGCAGTACAATACATAAAAATATAAATTGCAATGAGAAATATATATATACTGTATATATATTAAATTAGTGCAGAAATAGTGTGGTAGTGTTCCTGGGTTCATGGACAGTCAGAAATCTGATGGTAGAGGGGAAGAAGCTGTTCATGAGTCATTGTGTGTGCACCGTCAGGTTTCCTAACGGTAGCAATCAGAAGGCATGCCCTAGGTGATGAGGGTCCTAAAAGATGGATGCCACCTTTTTGAAGCATCGCCTTTCGAAGATGTCCTCATTGTTGGGAAGGTGAGTGCCTGCGATGGAGCTGGCTGAGTTTACAGTGCAGTAATATCCCGGGTCTGGGGTGATTGACCTCCATCAAGCCCTACCTATTATCCTTTTTTCTAGAAATATAATGGCATTTCCCCTTAGACATTGTAGTTTATCTCCAGCAGTAATTAGCTTTTATTCATTTGGACCTGTGCAGCTTAAGCTCAAACTGCACAGAGTATTTAACACATATGCAAGGATTAACAACCAAACTGATATTAGAAACTCCTTTTGTAACAACATAAATTTTATTCATAATAAAAAATATTTCCAAGAATAAACCATGCAATATCTTTTCATTCTTACATTCAATGTGTTTAGTGTTAAACTACATTGTTTAAAGCTAATAGCACGGTCTCCTGTGATGATGCTGTCATACAATAATAGAGGGCCTTCACACCCAACCCCCCTGACCAGCAGTGGAAGAAACCTATACTGTGGTCCTCCCCCACTGAACCGTTGCGGTGGCTGCATCAAGCTCCAGTGTGTCCCTCAGACTCCAAAGTGCCAGTCAGCAGCATTCCTCATGGGCAGTATGATGCGCTGGCAGACCTCCAAGTTTTTCCACAACCTTTTCACGAACCCACAGTCCACACAGAGATGAGCAACTGCAGGTCATGCTGTATTTCACTGCTGCCTTCAAGAAGAACATACAGGACCCCCAGGACCAACACCACCAGATTCAGGAACAGTTATTATTTCACAACCATCAGGTTCTTGAACCACTGGGGATAACTTCACTCACCCCATCACTGAACTGTTGCCACAACATACGGACTCATCTCAAAGACTCTACAAAGACTCAATATACAGACTTATCTCAAAGACTTCTTGCGTGCCCAGATCATCACTCTTACTGTGCACTGCTCTCAAGTGTTCTGTAATGGGGATGAGACAGTTCAAAGTGCAAAGTAAATTTATTATCAAAGTGCAAATACAATATTGAGTCTTTCTCAATATTTATTGCTTATTTATTTATTATTATTATTATTATTTTGGTTTTTTCCTCATTTTGTATTTGCATAGTTTGTTGTATTTGCACATTGTTTTTTGTTCATCCTACTGGGCTGGTTGTTCATTGATTCTATTACATTTCTTGTATCTACTGTGAATGCTTACAAGAAAATGAATCTCAGGGTTATATATGGTGATATATTTGTACTTTGATAATAAATTTACTTTGCACTTTGAACTGTCTCCTCCCCATTACAGAATTCTTGAGGGCAGTGCACAGTAGGAGTGATGATCTGGGCATGCAAGAAATATCTGATTGGGAGGGTCCCCCTCACCGCCAGCTAAGCAAGATCTTGGTGGCTGTTGTTGAGATCTGGCAATGAGGCATTCTGCCAGATGGCCTGTACAGTCTGCTGAGGAAACCACCCCGCAGTACCATCAAGTTCTTCTGCAGTGTCTGCGGGATGTTCTGATGGCCTTCTAGAAAAAGATTTTGATCTGGAAGAAGTTTTCTATGAAGGAAAGGTGGTGTGGCATAGTCCAGATGACTGGCCAGACCCATCCTTCGCAACACTGGGGACACGTAGAATCTCGGCCGATAGTGGTATTAGCTGTCCACTTATTTAGGGTTCTCACCCAGCCTGACGCAGCCACACATGAAAGTGTTCATCAGGGTGAAGGTGACAATAGATGCGTTTTTGCCTTTGCGACTTGTGCACTGTGACCTGCCTGACTTGCACCATTTTGGATGCCCAAATGAATCGGAAGATGGCCCAGGTGATTTCCAAGCTGGAGGATTGACCACGCTAAGTAACGAGCATAAACATTCAATATACATAATACTCTATCCAACCTAACCCATTGGTTGGCTCTTTTAGTGAAAACCTTTTTCTATTTTGCTACTGTCATCTGCTTTACCTTGTCATGCTCAAAAAATATACATTAAACCTTGAAGTCAGATGGGAATCCATTTAAATATATGTATTATTCAGACAGATTTCCCATCTGGCTTCATGGTCTTTTATGCACAGACATTTACATACACATCAATTTACCTCCAGTGGTATTACACACATGCTACACTAGCCGTCAGGTCAAGCAGGGTTAGAAACCCAAAGACAACTGGAGCAGTTGTAACTTAGTTCTTATAAAGGGAGTTATTCTGTTATTATTTTTCCATTCAGTTCCCCACTCTTCACAAATCCACATTTATAATGGAAAATTGACTTTGAAAATCTTGATACACAAGCGTATGATTCTGGTAGGCTTCCACTAATAGGATATTTTTACAACCTGACAAGGACTTTTTCTGTTACTAACATAATCGTTAGATTTATTTTTTTTGGGGGGACTGTCATGAAATATACGTAGAGTTAATTTTTATGTAGTTTGCTGTTAACATACTTTAGAAGTAAATAATCTAAAAATTAGCCAAGGAAAGAGAAACCCAGCCACTTCTTAACATTTACATAAGAACATTTGATCATGAATTACAAGAAAATCTTCCAACCATGCCATCAGGATGAGACTTCTGCCCTCTTCCAAGCACACTTAAAAACATTCCTCAACACCACCTTCCTTCAGATTATCTGTGGGTTTCCTAAAATGCACGATAGTCTGAGAATGCATCGAAGATAAAATACTGTGATGTGCTTCTAAGAGTGCATCCTCCAGCAGCCTGAATTAAAATGACTGCATGCATTAATTATAGAACAGTCTGCCTGACTTCAGCATTCTATCCAAGTTGTACTGAGGTCATATGTGGAAGTCAGCCGAGTTTTGCCTCAAGAAAACTACTGGAATTCTTCACAAAGTTGATTAAACTAATGAGAGAAGTCCAGTCGATAAAACTTATGAGCATTTCTGAAAGGCAATCACTAAAGATTTCTTTTTAAGAGTTTTAAATTAGATAAGCATGTTGCATAATTGAACAGCAAATTGACAGACAGTTGATGATGAATAGTATTCTAAATTAAAGTCTGCAACTCATGGTGCTCGACAAGAATCTGTTTTATCTTCTTTTCATTTGCATGTTAAAAAAAGATACAAAATATTATTAACCACTTAGATGAGAATGTAGGTGGCATGGTTATTAAATTTGTGGAAAACATCAAAGCTGGCTGCCTGCTGGACAGTGAGGAAGGCTATGTACGATTACAACAGAATCAAGATCTCTGGGAAAGTAGGCAAAAGAATTGCAATTGGAATTTAACTCAGACAAGTGAGAGGTGATGTATTTTGGAAAACTAAGCCAGGGCTGGACTTTCGCCGTATATGACTGAGCATGGGGAGTGTTGTAGATCAGAGAACTAGATATACACTTGAAAGTGGTGACACAGATAGAGAAGGTAATGAAGAAGGGATATGGCATGCTTGCCTTTTCCAAACAGGGCAATGAGTACAAAAACTGGGATGTCTTGTTGCAGCTATATGCTGCATCCTATCAATGTCCTGTTGTAACCTAAAACAACTGTCTATATTATCCACAACACCGGTGTTATCTGGAAATATACTGATTTGTCACAGCAGCCATCATCTGAGTGGACAGAGTCAGAGTGGTGATCTTGAGGCTCTAACTCGTTGATGCTCTCCGCGTTAAGGAGTTGAAGCTGAAACTGGATGAACTCCAGGTCATTCAGTAGGCCGAAGAGATGATAGGCAGGACACATAGGGAGGTAGTTACACCCAAGGTGCAGGCCATAGGAAACTGGGCTGGTGAAAGGAGCTGAAGAGCCAGTGCAGAGTACCCCTGTGGCCATCAACCATTAGGAAGCTCATATATCACTTTGGATGCTGTTGGGAGTGGTGACCTAACAGAGGAAAGTCACAGTGGTCATGTCTCTAGCATTGAGCCTAGCTCTATGATTCAGAAGGGAAGCGGGGAAAAGAGGCACGCTGTGGTGATATGGAATTTGTTTTTAGTTTATGGAGTTTAACATGTGGCTAAGGAGTTGGTGTAGGAGGGAGGGCATAAGATTTTTGAATCATTGGGCTCTCTTCCAGGGAAGGTGGGACCTGTACAGAAGGAATGGTTTTCACCTGAACTGGAGGGGGACTAATATCCTAGTGGGAAGGTTTGTTAATGCTGTACAGTGGAGTTTAAACTAGAGTTGCAGGGAGATAGGAACCAGAATGCCAGAACAGTTGGTGGAGAGGTTGTGTAGGCTGTTGTTGGTAGGACCTCAGACAAAGTCAGGGATAAAGAGGTTGAGCATAGTGCAACTAGTGTCCTGAGCTGCACATATTTCAATGCAAGAACTACCGTAGGAAAGGCAGATGAGCGCAGGGCATGGATCAACACCTGAAATTATGATGTTGTAGCCACTAATGAGCCAGTAGTGGTTGCAAGAAGGCCAGGACTGGCAACTCAATATTGTGGAGTTCCATTGACATAATAGAGTGCAAGGGGTTAAAGGAGGAGGGATGGTGTAACTAGACAGGAAAAATGTCATGGCAGCGTCTGTCAGGACAGATTGAAGAACTTGACTAGTGAGGCCTTATGGATGGAAATGAGAAATAAGAAAACTATAACCACATTATATTACAGACCACCAAACAGTTCTAGGGATTTAGAGGAACAAATTTTTAAAGCGATCACAGACTGTTGCTGGCAGTAGTAACATAAGATTGTTAAAATAGTTGATTTTAACTTTCCAAATATTGACTGGGAATTCCATACTGTAAAAGGACTAGACTGGATAGAGTTTGTCAAATATGTTCAGAAAAAATTCCTTCATCAGTACCTGGGAGTTGCAATGAGATATCTTGCAATACTGAATCTGCTATTAAAGATTGAGACAGGGCAGGTGACAGAAGTTTGTGTAGGGGAATACTTTACATCCAGTGACTACAATGCCATTATTTTCAAAGTAAGTACGCAAAGAGATAGTTTGAAATTGGTTGAAATTCTAAATTAGAGAAAGGCCAATTTTGATAGTTTGAGAAATGATCTGGAAAGTGTGGATTGGGACAAACTGTTTGCTGGCAAAGGTGTACTTCGAAAATGGGAGGCCTTCAAAACAAAATTTTGAGAGTAAAAAGCTTGTAATGTATGTGCCTATCAGAATAAATGGTAAAAATAATAAGTGCAGGGTACCTTGGGTTTTCAAGAGATATTGAGGCCCTTGTAAAGAGAAAGAAAAGGAGGTGCGTAGCAGGTGTGGGCAATTAGGAACAAATGAGGTGCGTATAGAGTACAAGAAAGGCAAGAGAACACTTAAGAAAGAAATCAGGAAGGTGAAAAGAAGGCATGGAATCGCTCTTGCAGACAAGATGAAGAAGAATCCTAAGTGAGTCTACAAGAATGTTAAGAGCATAAGGATTGCTGGGGACAAAATTGGTCCTCTAGTAGACATGTGGAGACAAAAATGATGGGAGAGATCTTAAATGGATTCCTTGCATCTGTATATACCCTGGAGACAGGTACAGAGACATGAAGCAAAGTGGCATCAACTTCATGGACCTTGTACAGATTAGAGGAGAAGGTGTTTGCCACCCTGAGGCAAATCAGGGTAGGTAAGTCCCCAGAGCCTGACAAAGTGTTCCCTCAAACCCTATGGGAAGCAAGTGCAGAAATTGCTGGAGCCCTAGCAGAGATATTTAAAACATCATCAGTGATAGGAGAGATACCTGTGTATTGCATGATAGCTAATGTTGCCCTGCTGTTTAAAAAGCCTCTAACCAGACGTCAGGATATTATAGACCAGTGAGTGTGACATCAGTTGTGGGAAATGTATTGAAAGGTATTCTGAGGGAGTGCATATATAAATATTTGGATAGACATGGACTGATTAAGGACAGTCAGCATGGCTTTGTGTGTGGTAGGTCATGTCTAACCAATCTTAGAAAGCTTTTTGAGGAAGTTACCAGGAAAGTGGATGAAGGCAAGGCAGTGGCTGTTGTCTGCATGGATTTTAGTTAGACATTTGACAAAGTCCTGCGTGGGAGGCTGGTCAATAACGTTCAGTCTCTTAGCTTTCAGGACGAGGTAAAAAATGGGATTAGACACTGCCTTTGTGGGAGAAATCTAAGAATGATAGTAGAGGGTTGCCTCTCTGAAAGGAGGCCTGTGATTAGTGGTGTGCCACAGAGATTGGTGCTGGTTCCTTTGATGTTTGTCATCTACATTAATGATCTGGATGCTAACGTGGTAAGCAGGATCAGTAACTTTGTGGATGACACCAAGATTGGGGGTGTAGTGGACAGTGAGGAAAGTGATCACATCTTGCAGTAGGATCTGCTTCAGCTGAAAAAATAAACTGAAAAATGGCAGATGGAATTTAATGCAGACAAGTGAGAGGTTTTACGCTTTGGTAGGACAAGCTAGGATAGGTCTTACACAGTGAACGGTATGGAATACAGGTCCATAATTCATCGGAAGTGGCGTCACAAGTAGAACGGATCGTGAGAAAGCAATTGGCAAGTTGGCCTTCAAAAGTCAATGTATTGAGTACAGGAGATGGGGTGTTATGTTGAAAGTGTATAAGACATTGGTGAGGCCTAATTTAGAGTATTGTGTGCAGTTTTGGTCGCTTACCTACAGGAAATTTGTAAACAAGTTTGAAAGAGTGCAGAGAAAATTTACAATATTGTTGCCAGATCTGGAAGCCCTGAGCCATAAAGAAAGATTGAATAGGATTTCTTTAGAACATAGAAAACTGGGAGGGGATTTGCTAGAAGTTTACAAAATGATGAACTTTAAGGGGAATAAGAGGGGAAACGTCTTCACTCAGTGGGTCGTGCAAGTGTAGAATGAGCTTCCAGCAGAAGCGGTGCATGCCAGTTTGATTTCAACATTTAAGAGAAGTTTGGAAGGGTACATGGATAGTAGGGTTATGGAGGGCTATGATCACGGTGCAGATCAATGGGAGTAGGTAGTTTAAATTATTTCTGCATGGACTAGATGGGTCAAAGGGGCTGTTTCTGTGCTGTACTTCTCTACAACTCTATAACCCACGCTTCCACTTCCTCATCCAAGTCATTTATAAAAATCACAAAGAGTAGAGGTTCCAGAACAGATCCTATGCTCCACCTACTACTACCCTCCTTCTTCTGTGGGCAAGCCAACTCAAAATCCACAATTGTATTTTCCCTGCATCCCATGCATCCTGACTTTCTCAAAGAGCTTACCACAGGGTATTTTGTCAAAATCCACATCCACGACTCTTCCTTTCATCAATATGTCTTGTCATTCCTCAAAAAATTCAATCAAGTTCATGACCAATGACCTCCTCCTCACAAAGCCACACTGACTAACCCTAATCAAGTTATGCTTCTTCTAATACTCAAAATTCCTGTCTGTCTAATCCTACTCACAAAGCCTTCCTATGGCCCCTTCTTGCTCTCCTAAGTCCTTTCTTAAACTCTTTCCCAGCTACCTTATATCTTTCAAGAGCCCTGTCTGATCTTTGTTTCTCATCAAGAGGAAGAATGCTTCCTTCTTCCTCTTGATGAGATTTTCCACTTCCCTTGTCAACCATGGTTCCTTCATCTTGCCATCCGTTCCCTTCTTAAATGGGATAAACCTTTCCAGAATCTCATGTGAGTGCTCCCTAAACAACCTCAACATTTTTATTGTACGTTTTCCTGAGGATATCTATTCACATTTAAACTCCCAAATTCCTGTCCTGTTGAAAATGAGGTGTGTACTGTATAATCTTTGAGCTCCAGAAGATAAAAATGCTAAATTAGTTATTTCTTTTTATGTCTGAGTAAATGTGCGAGTGAAATCAGCGGCTGATTACCTTCCAGCCCAAGAGCTCTGCTGCTGTGAACAATGCCTTGGAATGTTGATGCGACAAGTTCTTCAGCACTTAAGGAGAGAAATGGGAAACTGCTAACCCCATTGTCGCTAGTCATACTTCAGCATAGCTGCAAGCTGGTAATGGCTTTTCAAGTGACAATGTTATCCTAGGCCTTCTTGTTGAATGGCCTTGTGGAGTCATTAATCTGTGCCTACAGGACCAGAAAGAGCTTTTTCTGTCATTGTACGTTTTATAGCTTGTTATTGCATTTTTGTACATGATAAATTACTGCAATGTTACATACTAGCTGGCCAACTGCTGGCTTTCTTGGTGAATACAGGCTCCATTTTTTTACTATTTAGAAACCTAATAATTTCAAATGATCAAATAATTCAAATTATAAATTGACCCTTAAGGCCACAAAATTAGGTACAATATCAATGCTGTGCCATGGAAACCTTTATGCTGTTCCAAGATATTGAGGGCAGAAATTGCTTAGGGGCATAAACCACAGGCAACAAGAACTGATTTTCAATGCTTCAGATGGATCATTATTTAGACAGCAGTGACAGCAGTTAAAATGAGTCTCTAAACCCTCTATATTGTAAATGGATTAAAGGAGTGAGATGGGAGTTGGGCTGAGACCCTAATGATTCTGATTCTGATAATGACTTTCTTAAGGTCTCTGGGATTCTTAAGCAGACTTTGTAATCTTAGCAGAGGTCATCCTGATTGCTCTTACTTTTATAAAATTTACTTTAAAATAAGTTGCCAAGAAATCAAATTTTATACTGTTTTGGTATCTTAAGCAAATGTTCCACGTAGTAATTTAAAAGTTGCAAAAGATTTCTTGGATGATAAAAACAAGGAACTAGATCAACCCTTTTAAAGAGATATCCCCATGTCAGCCACATTGAATATTAGCAACACCACACCAGCTTGAGAAGTCTGTGCATTACACCTATTATTTCTTTACAGGGATTTGTCAGAACCACTTTTCTTCTGATAAAAAGTCCATAGATCTATTATTTTGTACATAGAAGTATTCCCTGTTGCGTGAGTGAAGTCACTGGAGAGAAGTATTGGTAGATATAAAACAGTCTCTTTATTCAACAAAATATCACAAATAAGCTGACAGCCTTTGGAGTCATGAGACAGAGAGAGAGAAATAAATTCAGGACAATTCAAACAAATCTATATTTACAATGCTTCCTTTAAACTACACGTAACAGTTTCAAACGCCAGGATCTTCCCACCTTCACATCCAAAATACAGTAAGTGTTAATTACTGTTGTGTCCATGAAATGGGATGTTGATTGGATTTGTGCATGTGTAGACAATTAATTACTGTAAGTGTCTGTTTCCTGGTCTGTATTTTACTGTTCTGAGTTGCATTTTAAATTTAACCTTCAATGTATATTCAGATCTGAAGATTGGTTGCTGAAGTCAATAACATATGTCCTAACAGCAATATCCCATGATGGATACAAAGTCACTTTAAGTCATGTTTTACTTTTAACTCCTCTTTTTTTTGAGTAAATTAGGAAGGTCATTGATTGTGGCCCATTGATTCAATGTCCACTGTTAAACAATTGGGATGAATTCTGCGTGATAGTGTCTTCATCATGGTGAGAAGTACAACGGGAAAGAAAACCAACAACAGGATGAATGGCACCAAGGGCAAGTTGCCTAATTTCCTAATTCATCGGCTATGTGTCAAAATTGGACACAGGTGCCTCACGATGATCTAAGTTCACATTTTATGCGGCATCCATGCGTAAAACTGCAGGTGCAAATGGATCCAGTCTCTAGACAAGTGCTTCTTTGCAATCCACTGTCCTCAGTCCCACATTACAGTATAACTCCACTCCAACAGCTTCTACATTGTCCTCCCTAACTTAAGGGAGAAACCCACAATTTAAGTTTCAGATAGGTGAGTTGCCAACAGATCAGTGACATGTACCAACAATTCTTTCAAATAGTTTACAGCATTTCTACTGTTCTAGCATGTCCTTGGGATGTGGGTGGAATTCAACTCTAATTGCTCTAAAGCAGCAGCTCTACGAGTTGTGCAAATGTCCTCCCTTTGCTTCTTCTAATTAGTTCATTGTAAATTAGGTGCTACCTGGCTGAGATTGCATAAAGCAGAATATAATTTAAAAATCTGGGTGGCTTGCATAAGGAATACTGGACTCCTGAGAAAATTACAAATGTGAACCAAATCAAAGGTTTCAGGTAACTCAATTAATCAGAAAAAAGCAACATGAGCCATTGTTAGCGATTATCAAACCTCTCTGGCAGCTGTTCCCATACTGTGTCAATGATGCAATAAAGCAAAGTAGATCTTATGGGATGTTATATTTTGAGGTTGAGTTATATTTTGTGAATGCTATAATGCTCCTTGGCACCTGTAAGCTTCCTGGTGCTGCAGCCTGCATAAGCAAATAAACAGAGGTAAAACAGTAAACAGAGCAGCTTTGATTGAAGGCGGCACATCTCAATTAAACTACAGAGTCTGGATGCACAGAATCATACCACATGATTGCAGCTAGTTGTTAAAGGTTAACAAAACCAAATATTCTTTCAGCTCTCTGTGAATGTTTTGATAAGTCCTACCCGTAAAGGAGATTACATTCTGCAGGATTGCTCATCATCAGATCGCTCAGCATATACATTGATCCTAAACTCTGCCTTCCACACTACCCCTCCCCTCATAACCCACGTGTCCTCCACCAACTCTATAGGCATCCGTTAGTCTCATGAGACCATGGATTTGCGCCTTGGAAGGTTTCCAGGACAAAGGCCTGGGCAAGGTTATATGGAAGACCAGCAGTTGCCCATGCTGCAAGTCTCCCCTCTCCACGCCACCGCTGTTGCCCAAGGGAAGGGCATTAGGACCCATACAGCTTGGCACCAGTGTTGTCGCAGAGCAACATGTGGTTAAATGCCTTGCTCAAGGACACACACGCTGCCTCAGCCAAGGCTCGAACTAGCGACCTTCAGATCACTAGGCGAACGCCTTAACCACTTGGCCACACGCCAACACAGAGCACCAAGAAACCATAACTGCCAACTTTGAGCAGCATTAGGTAGTCACCTGGAGAATATCCTGTGGTTTTCTGGGAAAGATTCAGAAATGCTGGTGTGGTGTAACTTCGGGGACAGTTGTAGTGGGGAAATATCATGCAGTTGGGAAGCAGACCCAAAGAAACTGAGCATCTGTGATTATCGGAGAGAGCAAGCTCCTGGCAAATGGAAAGTAGGAAGAGGCCAGATTTGGAAGAAGAAAGGGGGAGAAAGGAAGGGGTCAAGTGAAAGGGGAGGAAGTTGAAAGGGTAGTGTCTGAGAGATGGAGGGCAGTTAGGTGGAATTTGAGGGAGAAAATAGATTAGGGTGGGACATCCAAGAAGCAACTGAGAAAAAGGGTGTGGCTAAGAACCTGTATCTGTTGGATATGATTGGTTTATGTCAGTAGGTGTTTATTCTTTGTGTGTGTGTGTGTAAAGTCTGTGTAGCAGAGCCACTTTGACCATTTTTGATCTACTTGCCAAGATCTTGCTCTGCCAAATCCATGAGGTAATTCCCTCCTATGTTAAGAGAATCTCAATGGCTACATAACAGGCCATTTGCAGATGATGGCTGATGACTGCTGGCCACACGAGGGGATAAATAATCATGCAATATTTATGTGACATTAATTAATTAAGTGCCTATTTTTGCACCAAACTCATCTTGGTACCATTGCTCAGATATCTCATCAATCTTCTTGTCTTTGATTTCAAGGAAACACCACAATAAGTGGAAAAACCACTGGCTTGTGTTGTGCTACTTTGTTCAATGACTTCTGAACCTGCTTCACCTAGCACAGTATAGGGGATGCCTAAAATTCAGTCGCTGCAGTCCACTCCACTTACACCTTCAGCACTGAGACTAGAGTGAAGTGGAGCTCAGTTGTACTAGGCTTTTCACCCTTGCAGCTGGTACAAAGTGTACCTTACGCTTCACTCAGCAGTGTATGCAATGCCAGTGAATCCAAAAGTGACTACAAGGGCAGAGCTCAAGATGGCACCCGCAGACATCTCTCCTTTGGTCGACGTCTTCTGGATAGATCATGAAACCATGTTTTATCAATTCTTTTATATCTTTTACATTTGTTTCTCAGCTTGAACATGGTTCTGGAACTGTTGGAACCCATGCTTTACGGTTTAGAGATCGTCTGGGTGCATCGGCCCTCTGCAGTCTCTGAGTGGATTTTGGGAGGCAGAGGCAATGTGAGCGAACCCCACTGTGATAAGGTTGCAGGATGGCACGTGAGCCAATGTTTGACCTGATTTTGCTGATTATAGCTTCCATTGTTTGTCGATTAAAGCAATGAGGCGAGCGCCAGCTGCCTGTCTTTTGATCGGTTGCTCTGTACTGGAAACGGGAGATTGCTCTCCATCAATCTGCAGGCAGCAGTTTCCAGCCTATTATGTCACTTTTTCCTCCTCTTTTTACACTTTGTTTTTCTAATTATTTCTCTGAGCCCTTATATACACAATATTAATTGTAATATTAGCTTTCAGATCTTTCCTAAAATACTACTGGCCAGGGACATGAGTATCTTCATTGCAAGTTACAGTAAAACCAAGATTCAACCAAAATAATACTGTTATGAACATCTAACGTGAGACCTTGGAGTTGGCTTCAATTGTTGGCAATATTCCTCTTGAGATTTCATCCATTTTTTGGGCCACAATGAAGAAAATGAACTTGTGCCTTCCTGTGTATTTTTATTCAGCTTGAAGAATGTAAAGAAGGTAAAGATTAAAGATTGGCTTTATTTGTCACATTTGCTTTGAAACATACAGTGAAATGCATCATTGGCATCAACAATCAGCATGTCTGAGAATGTGCGGGGAGCCATGCATGTCCATAACTTATTAACCTTAACCTGAATGTCTTTGGGATATAGGAGCAAACTGGGGCTGCTGGGGAAACCACGCTGACTCAGGAAGAAACAAGCAAATTCATTTCAGTTAGTAATGAGAATATAACTCCTAATCTTAAACATTGCAAAGCCTTGTGCTGCTACGCTGTCATGTCACCCTTCCCATTGACCACTTGATATTCTGCTGCACATCGTGTTCACTGCATGCCCATTTACTGTAAGTTCTGCATTCAAATTTACACAATTCAAAATTTCTCATTTCTTTTTTATCATGTACAGTATGCCTCTTCAGGGAATAGATGCACATAATGTATCTTGTCTATGGACAAATGTTAGTTCATAATTTGAAGTTGGTATTACTATTTAATAGTTTTATGGATAACACACATCGGGATTTTTCTGAACAATTTGTTCTCAGTTGTTCCAATTCGTGCCTTGATCTGATGACTCATTCTGGAGAACATTATGTGGTTGCAAGCAGCACTCCTGGGAGATAGCCGTTAACTTTATGTCATAGATTAAATGGCTTTTTTGCAAGTTTATCACTCCTACACCTGTCACAAATTTTACCCATTTTTTTTCTCGATTCTCAAACAAAACAATATCTGCAGATGCTGGAAATCTGAGCAACGCACACAAAAGGTTGGAGGAACTCAGCAGGCCAGGCAGCATCTATGGAAACAAGTAGTCAATGCTCTGCCCCAGAAGGCTGTGGAGGCCAAGTCTCTGGATGCTTTCAAGAAAGAGATGGATAGAGCTCTTAAAGATAGCGGAATCAATGGTTATGGGGATAAGGCAGGAACTGGATACTGATTGTGGATGATCAGCCATGATCACAGTGAATGGCGGTGCTGGTTCGAAGGGCTGAATGGCCTACTCCTGCACCTATTGTCTATTGTCTATAGTCGACGTTTCAGGCCAAAACCCTTCATCAGTCCTACCGAAGGGTCTCGGCATATACACAACCTGAGATTTGTCTCCTTACAGGCAGCCACCAAATAAAGAAACCCGATAGAACCCATTCAGAAAGAAGACTTAAATACCCAATGCACTGAAAGAAAAACAAATCGTGCAAACAATAAAAAGCAAGCAAATAACATTCAGAACTAGAGTTCACAAAAGTGAGTTCACAGCCACGAAGCCAGTTTTTACTGCAGCTGATCTAGGTGCCCATTAGCTGCGGGGGCCACAGCCACAGCTCAACACAGAGACAAGTTAACCCACCAGGGAGAAGTAAGTCTGTTTCTTCATCCAAAGGATAATGAAACTTTGGAATTCCGTTCTCAACAGGGCTGTGATAGCTCTGTTATTAAGTATTTTCAAGAAAGAGATTGATGGATTTTTAGATATTAAAGGAATCAATGGATTATGGGGTAGGAAAATAATCCTAAAGTGAAAAATTAACCATGATCTTACTCAATGTTAAAGGAAGCACAAGGGGCAAGATGGCCGACTCTTGTTTCTATTTTGTAAGTTCCTATTATAGTACCGAGTTGAATGAGATTTTTACATTCCAGAACTTGGTCAGCATGGTAGTGAAGAGTCTGCTTGCACATTATGCTTATGTCTGCGCAGTGTGGGACTGTAATTCATAATTCTCCTGCCTCATATCAAAGTGCAATGGTACAGAGCCAAAGTTCACTTCACTGGTTTAGATTCCAAGAGGCATCTAGTTACATCCCCAACATAGCTGTAACACCCACAAAGGGAACATCAATGGAGCGAAAAGGAGAAGAAGAGAGAATAAATGTATTATCAACATGAGAGCAAATTTATAGCTGTTTCATTATTCTCATGTTTAACAATCAGACACCCCAAGCTCCTCTTGTGAAAACAAACAAATCCAAAACAAGATGCTTAAAAGGTCAGAGATTTATGTTAATTGTATTTTATTTGATTTGGCGTTTTTCACTTGTTTTGTTTTAGAAAACAAAGGATCATTCCAGACTAATAAAAGTAGCACCTAATTATTTTAGATGAATATTTATGAAGAAGTAAAATTTATGGGTGCCAATCACAATGACTTTATAATATCCCAGCTGAGAGACTGCACATCCTGCATTCATGGATTTTCATGAATGCTAATTAAAAGTAAACTGGAAAAATATGAACTTTCAATAGAATTTCAGCACTAACCCCACATGCAACAGTCAAGTATATATACTTGTAGGGAACTAAAATCTAAACAATAAAGTGGTCATAACTCACATGGCATATTTTGTGGAAGCTGTTGGACAGACAGTGGAAATAGTCTTTTTGAGTTTCCTCAATTAGTCCTGGGTTGGAATCTTTATTTGTTTTTCAGAGGTAAATTATCAATTGGAAAGTGGCAAATTGATTCCAATTTGACTTTGTATTTAGAGGAGATACGGAAGTGTGCTATCCTCAAGTTATTTTTCTTCTGGGTCAATAGAGTTGGAGATTTTCCTGCAACGACTTGGACCCCAAGATCCCTCTGTCCCTCCACACTGCCAAAAATCCTGGATTAACCTTGTATTCTGCCTTCAAGTTTGACCTTCCTAAAAGTATCATTTCACACTTGTCATCTACCACTTCTCTGCCCAGCTCTGCGTCCTGTTGTAATCTATGACAACCATCTGTGCTAGCCACACCACCAGCCTTTGTGTCATCTGACCCATCCATATCTCTATTACCTCAGCCAAGTCATCTATAAAAATCACATAGAGCAGTGCTCATAGAACAGATAACTATGGAACATCACTAGTTGGAAACTTAGAGGCAGAATACACTCTATCCACTACCACCCTTGGCCTCCTGCGGGAAAATCAATTCTGAACCCACACAGCCACGTTTCCATAGATCCCATGCCTTTGAATGCGACCACAAAGGGGAACCTGGAAAGTAGCTCTAATATTCCAGAGTGGTGATATCCAAGAGGACTGTGGAGATTGAAGCAGTATTTGAAAATAGGAGTTAGTACTTTAAAAATCCAAGAGTTAAAATCTTCCAGGTCCACTCTAATAAAGTCATAACTGAACAAGAATCAATGCTTTTGAGGCATCTTTAATATATTAAAATACATTAAGACCATAAGACATAGGAGCAGAATTAGGCCATTTGGCCCATCAAGTCTGATCCACCATTCCATCCTGACTGATTTAATATCCCCCTCAATCCCATTCTCCTGCCTTCTCGCTATAGTCTTTGATGCCCTGATTAATCAAGAACCTATGAAGCTCTGCCTGAAATATATCTAATGACTTGACCTGCACAGCTGAGTGTAGTAATTAATTCAAAAACTTCACCACCTTCTGGCTAAAGAAGTTTTTCCTCATCTCTATTCTAAATGGATGATCCTCAATTCTGAGGCTGTGCCCTCTGATCTTAGACTCCCCCACTGTAGGAAACACCCTCTCCACATCCACTCTATCTCAGCATTTCAATATTTGATAGGTTCCAATGAGATCCTCCCTTGTTCTTTTAAACTCCAGCTATTTCAGACCCAGAGCTATCAAACATTCCTCATACATTAACCATTTCATTCATGGAATCACTCTCATGAACCTCCTCTGGACCCTCTGCAATGTCAACATATCTTTTCTTAAATAAGGGACCCAAAACTGCTCACAATACTCCAAGTACAGTCTGATCAATGCCTTATAGAGTCTCAGCATTACATCCTTGCCTTTGTATTCTAGTCTTCGCCAGATGAATGCTAACATTAGGGTCATACAGTCATAGAGCCATAGAAAAGAACGGCACATAAACAGGCCCTTCAGCCCATCTAATCTGTGCCAAGCCACTTAAACTGCCTACTCCCATTGACTTGCACAGGGACTACAGTCTTCTATACCCTTACCATCCATGTATCTATCCAAAATTCTCTTAAACGTTGAAATTGAGCTTGCATGCATCACTTGTGCTGGTAGCTCGTTCCATATTCTTATGACTCTCTGAGTGAAGAAGTTTCCCCTCATGTTTCCCTTAAACTCTTCATCTTTCACCCTTAACCTATGACCTCCAGTTGTAGTTCTACCCAACCCTAGTTGCAAAAGCCTACTTGCACTTACCCTATCTTTCGCCCTCATAATTTTGTATACCTTTATTAATCTTCCCTCAATCTTCCACATTCCAAGGAAAAAAGTCCTAACATATTCAACTTTTCCAAAAGACCCAGCAAGATCTTTGTAAATTTTCTCTGTACTCTATGAACCTAACTTACATCTTTCCTGTAGGTAGGCGAACAAACTGCACACAATGCTCCAAATTAGGCCTCAGTAATATCTTACACAACTTCCACATAACATCCCGTCTCCTGGACTCAGTACTCTGATTTATGAAGGTCAATATGCCAAAAGCTTTCTTTACGACCCTAGGAACCTGTCATTCCACTTTCAATGGGTTATAGACCGGTATTCTCAGATCCCTTTGCATTTGCCTTCCTTACCACCTACTCAACCGGCAAGTTAACCTTTAGGGAGTCCTGCATGATGACTCCAAAGTTCCCTTGCACCACTGGCACTTATAGGAGCAGGAATATTATCAAACAGAATTTGACACTCTGTCACTATACGAGTTTAGGACAGTTGACCAAAAGTTTCGATAAAGAGGTAGGAATATTTTAAAGAAAGCTACAGGGGAGAGAAGGTGGTGAGGCTTAACGAGCAATTTTCAGGAATCTTGCGTCTTGACAGTGAAAGATGCTGTTGCTAATGTATGGGGTGTTTCTTTTTTTATATGTTAAATTTAAAATGGTTTCTTTGTTATGTTATACTGGGGAATGCTTCATTGTTATGTTAAATGCTGAGAAAGTCTCCAACTAGACAGTTGCTTGGGTTAATACAGACAGCAGGGTGTTATTAGCCAGTGGGTGATCATGTATCGTTTTGTTTTCGGATGATAATGCTGTATCATATGACTGGGGATGGGGTTTTGGCGGGGAGTCGGAGGAGAGACGGGGAGGACGGCGGACATGCGGAAAGGCTCTGGTCAATCACTTCGGGTGGTCCCGAGCCGTGGGTCAACAGGATTCGGGTGGTCGTCAGGAATCGATTGAGCTCCAATGGTTGCGCGTGAAGAACTTGGATTTTGATAAGTCTTGGCGCCTTTTTTTCATCACTTCCTTTTCTGTATCGAATTTATATTAATGTCATAGATTAATGTCATAGACCTGTTGCCTCTGGGTCAAGAGGTGAAGGTAGACCCAGAGCCTAAATGGGAGTTTACGGCTAGTACGAGGACTCTGTGAGGGCACGGGGCGAGGGAAGAGCCCGCTGCGAAGGAGACGGGGCCGGTCCCCACCTCGAGAAGGGGTACGTCATCGGAAGACGATGATTCGGACGTGTGGTACCTGTTTCCGTTTGCTGATTCCCCGGTGCTGGGAGAAGAGGTTCCTGGCCCTTCCCTCACTGAGTTAGGGGAAACGAGGAAGGGTGTTGCAGAGCCGCCTGTATTACAGCCGGGATTGGGGGAGGACAGGATGGAGTCAGAACCTGAGGCAGAGGGCTCACAGGTGCCGAGAGGTCCCCGTGAGGGTGAGGGTCCTACAGGTAGGCCCGGGGTGTCACCTGAGGAGTCTGAACAGGAAGAGTCAGCAGAGGAAGTACAGAGGTCTAAGAGTAGTAGGCACCCCCCCGCCCCCAGAGAGGTTGACTTATACAGCGCCGGGAGAACAGGGTGTGATCTCTACTGCCCTGGGAAGTTATGTCATTGCTTTATGCACCTGGTTTGGGTTTTGTGTTTTACAAGGAGCACTGGTGAACCCTGTTAACATCATGAGGGCATGACTTTTATTGGTGGGGGAAGAGTGTATGGGGTCTTTCTTTTTTTATGTTAAATTTAAAATGGCTTCTTTGTTATGTTATACTGGGGAATGCTTCTTTGTTATGTTAAATGCTGAGAAAGTCTCTATCTACACAGTTGCTTAGGTTAATACAGACAGCAGGGTGCTATTAGCCAATGGGTGTTCTTGTATCGTTTTGTTTTCGGATACAATGCTGTATCATATGACTGGGGACGGGGTTTTGGCGGGGAGTCGAAGGAGAGACGGGGAGTCGGAGGAGAGACAAGGAGTCGGAGGAGAGACGGGGAGTCGGAGGAGAGACGGGGAGGGCGTGCGGGGGTTTTTGGGGGGAGTCGGAGGAGAGACGGGGAGGACGTGCGGGGGTTTTTGGGGGGAGTCGGAGGAGAGATGGGGAGGACAGCGGACGTGTGGAAATGCTCCGGTTGATCACTTCGGGTGGTCCCAAGCCGTGGGTCAACAGGATTCGGGTGGTCGTCAGGAATCGATTGAGCTCCAACGGTTGCGCGTGAAGAACTTGGACTTTGATAAGTCTTGGCGTCTTTTTCTCATCACTTCCTTTTCTGTATCGAATTTATATTAATGTCATAGAATTAGTAATATCTATAAAGAGTACTTGGTGAAATGCACTGGGTGTGCTGGCTGATGATTGATGTTTGGGATTGATTCGGGCGGCAACTGACCCTGTGGGGAGTGTTGAGGCAGGTGCTGGGTGGGATTTCCCCTAGACATATACGAGCCAATATAACTGAGTGTTACACTAATTTTTGTAGCCTGGGGAAAAGTACACAGTCAGGACAACAAAGACTTTATCAGTTTTCGATGTTTAAGTGCCAGAAGAGGGTCGCGAAACAAAACGAACGAATTTACAACCAGCTCTTGCCGTTACAATCTCAGTTTAACTTTCAATCCACACCCTTGTGTATGGACAGAATTGCGTATGCGGTATAAAAATACCAAAACTAATACGGTACTAATATGGTAGTGGCAATCCTGAAGGAACCCAATACAAACAACATTAGAATCCCACCCACCCTGCATCTTATACATAACAGCAAAAAATCTGAGCGAATACATCTCACCTAAGACATACACACATGCTGAACTTCCGAACAGAGACTAAACATTCACATTACGCGGTTACATGCACAATCAGTCCTGATACAATAAAGTTAGACAAAAGGTACACTTTGGCACAACTTTGACAAGGTATTGCCTGGTAGTTAAGTTACAGAAAGACTGACCTACTTGGATGGTGAGGAGCTTTGTATAAGCCACAGTACCCAGAGTCGATTCCTTCACTCGTGGAAATCTAAAGCACCCACATGTAAAACATGTCAGATTACCGACATTTTCGATCCGCCAACAAGCATAAACGCATTCGCATGGATATTGTCAATTAATGCTCACCTTCCCTCACCATGCCCAGCCTCCGGAGGAACTCAATTCCAACGTTCCAACGCTTCTTCAACAGAAAGCCAAATGGTCTCCCCACTATCCCGCGCGTGCGTAATGACATCACTGTCTCCCTTAAAGGCACAGACAACTATTCTAGCATTACCCAGATGGATGCCTAAGTACACTTTTAACAATACTGAATAAGATCCGACGGTCACCTGGTTACATTAGTTTACAATTTGATAATATTTTTGATATTTTGGTTGATTATTTTTGTATGTCACAAAATATATTTATTATTGTTAACTAGACTTAGACTTTACCACAGTTAAGATGAACAGCTCTGTGGATACATAATGATGGAGCATTTGGGATACTCAAGGGACAGAGGAGTGCAAACAGTTTAGAGGGCTAGGAGTCTAGCGGAGATTACAGAGAGAGGAAGAAATGATGATGAAAATGGTTTTGAAAGTAAGGAGAGAATCATGCAAATCCAAGGATTTAAAATCTCCCAGGTTCCCTACATTAAACATTGATGCTTTAGACTATACTTTTAGACCTAAGTTATAGAACAACAAATAAGATGAGCAGAAACACCAAAATGTTTTTTAATTCAAAATCAAACTTTATTCATAACTGATAATTTATGAAAAGGAAGAAAAGGACCAAAATTTTTTATGTTCATTGTTGTTACATTTGGTAGTGCAAATATTTTTCTTTAAAAAAGCAAAATTTAGCACCACAGCAACATGCACAAAATACTGGAGGAACTCAGCTGTTCAGGCAGCATCTATGGAAATGAATAAACATTTGACATTTTGGGCCAAGACCCTTCATCAAGACTGGAAAGAAAGGGGAAAGAAACCAGAATAAGAAGGTGGAGGAAAGGAATAAGTACAAACTAGAAGGTGATAGTTGAAGCCAGGTGGGTGGGGGAGTAGGAATTAAGTAAGAAGCAGGGAGATGATTGGTGGAAAAGGTAAAGGGCTGAAAAAGAAGGAATCTGATAGGTAAGGAAAGTGGACATGGGAGAAGGAGAAGGAGAAGGAGCACCAGGAGGAGGTGGTGGGCAGATAAAGAGGTAAGAGGGGACCAGAGTAGGGAAGTGAAGAAGAGAGAAGGGGAGAGGAGGAAATTTACCAAAAGTTGGAGAAATTGATTTTCATGTCATCAGGTTGGAGAGTACTCAAACAGAACATAAGGTATTGCTCTCCAAACTTAGAATGGCCTCATTGTGGCAATAGAAGAGGCCACGGACCAACATGTTAGAATAGGAATAGAGATTGGAATTAAAATGTTTGACCAGTGGGAAATCCTGCTTTTAGTGAATGGAGTGAAGGTTCCATCCCAATCAATAAAGCAGTCTCCATCTATATCAGGTCTCACCAACGTAGTTGAGGAAGTGGCATCAAAAGCACCAGATACGGTAGACAACCACAACAGATTCACAGATGTAGTGTTGACTCTCCTGGAAGGACTGTTTGGGGCCTGAATGGAGGTGAGGGAGGAGGAAGATTAATGGGGAGTGATGAATGAACAAAGGAGTCATGGAGGGAGTGATCCTGCAAAAAGCAAAGAGTGGGGATGAGGTAAAGATGCGATTGGTGGTGGGGTCCCATTGAAGATGGCAAAGATGTGTTGGATGCTGAGGTTCATGGCGTGGTTGATGAGGACAAGAGGAACTCTATCCCTGTTAAGGTGGCGGAAAGATGGCTTGAAGGTGATGTTTGGAAAATTCAACAGATGTAGGTGATGACACCATCAGTGGTGGAGAAAGGGAAACTCCATTCTTTGACAAAGGAGGAAAGCCTTGCTCTGAGAACAGGTGCAGCGGGGATAAAGGAAATGAGAAAAGGGAGTGGCATTTTTATAGGAGACATGTTACAAAGAGGTATGACAATAAACAATAGACAGCAGACAATAGGTGCAGGAGTAGGCCATTCGGCCCTTCGAGCCAGCACCGCCATTCACTGTGATCATGGCTGATCGTCCACAAGATAGTTGTGGGAGTCGGTAGATTTATAAAATATATCAGTAGAGAATTTGTCTCCAGAGATTGTGACAGAGCGATCAAAAAATTGGGAGAGATCTGTCAGAAATGGACTAGGAGAGCTTAAGGGCAGGGTGGATATTGGAGGCAAATTTGATGGAATTGATGAGCTCAGCATGGTGGATGAAGTAGCAGCTGTCATCAATGCTGTACAGAAAGAGTTTGGGAGCATTACCAGGGAAGGCAGGCAGAGCTGGGGCCCCTGAAAGTGCCCATGGGTACACCGCACTCATGTATTCCCTTGGGGAGATACCACCTTGTCATCATTGGAGGGGTGTCCCCACCAAGTTCAATTCCTCTATGTGCAATAGCAGAAGGAGCCTAGATGTGTTCCTTCCCCACAGAGACTCAACATTACCTGCACCAAGTTTCAGTGCATCCCTCAGCATGTACCCCTGCAGGCTGGTTTGTGCTAACCTGTACCATTTCTTACTGACAACTTGCTGTGTTGGAAGACCAAAGGACATTCATCACAGTGTGATGACTTGCCAGCAGCACTTGATATCTGTGTCAATGTGTGTCCCTGTGAAAATCCCAGACACCTGCGACTCCTCTATTATGTTGCTGATGGGATGGACCATGTATCCTTGTATCCATTTCTACACTCTCCTTGCATTTTCACTGTCTGCAAAGACGTGGTGATTGTCTCTTCCCCATTGCAGCTGTCCTGAGGGCAGTGTGTATTGAAGATCATATTTCTTCTCTCATGTAACATTTCATTAAACAGCCTTAATCGCCAAGTTACATTCTTGACTTCCAGTGAGTCTCTGGATCAATATCATCAGATCCAACAGTAGTAACTCTTCTATGTATTTGGAATTCTAGCATGTCCACCTCTGGCCTCAATGGTGGCAGCTGCAAACTTGGCATTTCTCCATAGACTGAAATAAACAATGACAGTTACAGTGACATGTTACAGAAGCCAATGAGGTTAAAACTGAACTTCTTGCTGTCTAAAGGACTCATAACGACCCTGCGGCATGCAACAATATTTAGTCCACAGTCTTAACTTGAGTCATTAAACTGAAGCCTTGCCCACATTTAATGTGAGCATAACACTAGTATGAAGAATTTCATTTTGGCCAATATTTCTCCCACAACCAACAACTAATGAAAATGGTTTGGTCAATAATCACATGGACCTAATAGGGTCCTAATACTTAATAGCAGCCAGAAGTATTTCATTAGCTGTAAAGGGCAATGATTCAGCCTGAGTGAGGTGTGAAAGGTGCTATATAAACAAAATTCTTATTTTACTTCATTAAATTACAGAGCTGCTTATCACTAATTAACATGCAGTCTCATGTGATGGACAAGACTGGGAATACTTTCTGGTGGCAACTCTTATGGGCTCATTAAAGATATCATTCTCTTGCACACCTGGATTTATCCAAACATTAAAAAGTGGTCACTTTATGTACAACTCATTAATGTCTATAATTCTATTTTCTCCACATTTAAGGATGCGTATCTTCATTGGAGGCAGTACAAGAAAACTTCACTGGATTCATTTCTGGCATGATGGAAGAGTTGAGCAGGTTTCTCTATAACTGGTTTCTCAGAAATTGACAGTTTTAGAGCCGGAGGTAACCTGGTTAATAAGTCTGGAAGTACTCCATCTCTCAGAGGTCTGAGTCTTTGGAATTCTCTTCTCCGGAGGACTGTGAAGGCAGTTGCACAGAATATATTCAAGACTGGTTCAACAAATTTTTGAGATCAAAAGTTACAGGGAAAAGCTAAGAGAGTGGAGCCGAACGCAAAATGAGATCAGTAATAAATCAAATGAATGGAGGATAAAATCAAAAAGCCGCAGATGTTATAAATCTGAAACAAAAAAAAAGTGCTAGAACCAATCAGAGGATAAGGCAGCATGTGTAGGAAGAGAAAGAGAGATACCTTTTTGGATCTGAGACCCTTCATCAGAACTGATGAAGGTGCTGAATGGTTATTCTCCTAATTGTATTTTTCCCCTTTTCTTATGTTTTGGTATTGAGTTCTGTTTCCTTATTTGAGTTTCCCGCTTCTTCTCATTCCTGTGGCTTTCAGAGGTTGCCATATAGTTAAAATTATTTTCAAGGTTTTCCTTGTAAAGGTTGACGAAATGTTTACTTTCATTGAGGAGCAATGGTTGTGAATATCACACCTGGTCATAAATGCTATATTTCAACCCCTGGGCTGATTTAGATCAGAATCATTGAGTTATGGAGACATGTAGTCTTTGAACAGGCCTTCCAGAACACCAAGTCCATGCTGACCAGCAATGCTATTTCCCCAGATTCTACCTTTCACTCATCCATTAATGGGCATTTAACCTACCAATCCATGACTTTATGGGATCTGGGGGCATATGGAGGAAGGCCACACTGCCACAGGAACAGCACAGGAGCTCAGGATTCAAGCCAATCCCTGGAGCTGTGAAGCAGCAACTCTACTATTAGTTTGATTGTGTCAGCAATGGTAAATCCTCATCTAAGTTCCTATAGTGGCTTTAAATGAAGTCAATCAATAGACAATAGATGCAGGAATAGGCCATTTGGCCCTTCGAGCCAGCATTGCCATTCACTGTGATCATGGCTGATCATCCACAATCAGTATCCAGTTCCTGCCTTATCCCCATAACCTTTGAATCCGCAATCTTTAAGAGCTCTACCCATCTCTTTTTTGAAAGCATCCAGAGACTTGGCCTCCACAGCCTTCTGAGGCAGATCTTTCCATATATCCACCACTCTCTGGGTGAAAAAGTTTTTCCTCAGCTCCGTTCTAAATGGCCTACCCCTTATTCTTAAACTGTGGCCTCTGGTTCTGGACTCACCCATCAGCAGGAACATGGTTCCTGCCTCCAGCATGTCCAATCCCTTAATAATCTTATATGTTTCAATAACGTCCCCTCTCAGCCTTCTAAATTCCAGAGTATACAAGCCCAGTTTCTCCAATCTTTCGACATATGACAGTCCTGCCATCCTGGGAATTAATCTTGTGAACCTACGCTGCACTCCCTCAATAGCGAGAATGTCCTTCCTCAAATTTGGAGACCAAAACTGCACACAGTACTCCAGGTGTGGTCTCACCAGCGCCCCGTACAGCTGCAGAAGGACCTCTTTGCTCTTATACTCAATTCCCCTTGTTATGAAGGCCAGCATGCCATTAGCTTTTTTCACTGCCTGCTGTACTTGCATGCTTGCTTTCAGTGACTGACGTACAAGAACACCTAGATCTTGTTGTGCTTCCCCTTTTCCTAACTTGACTCCATTTAGATAATAATCTGCCTTCCCGTTCTTACCACCAAAGTGGATAACCTCACAGTTAGTCCTGACGAAGGGTCTCGGCCTGAAACGTCGACTGCGCCTCTTCCTATAGATGCTGCCTGGCCTGCTGCGTTCACCAGCAACTTTGATGTGTGTTGCTTGAATTTCCAGCATCTGCAGAATTCCTGTTGTTAACCTCACATTTATCCACATTAAACTGCATCTGCCATGCATCTGCCCACTCACCCAGCCTGTCCAAGACACCCTGCATTCTCATAACATCCTCCTCACATTTCTCACTGCCACCCAGCTTTGTGTCATCGGCAAATTTGCTAATGTTACTTTTAATTCCCTTATCTAAATCATTAATAAATATTGTAAACAGCTGCGGTCCCAGCACTGAACCCTGCGGTACCCCGCTGGTCACCACCTGCCATTCCGAAAGGGAGCCGTTAATCACTACTCTTTGTTTTCTGTCCACCAGCCAATTTTCAATCCATGTCAGTACTCTGCCCCCAATACCATGTGCCCTAATTTTGCCCACTAATCTCCTATGTGGGACTTTATTAAAGGCTTTCTGAAAGTCCAGGTACACTACATCCACTGGATCTCCCTTGTCCATTTTCATAGTTACAACCTCAAAAAATTCCAGAAGATTAGTCAAGCACGATTTCCCCTTCGTAAATCCATGCTGACTCGGATCAATCCTGTTACTGCTATCCAGATGTGTCGTAATTTCATCTTTTATAATTGACTCCAGCATCTTTCCCACCACCAATGTCAGGCTAACTGGTCTATAATTCCCTGTTTTCTCTCTTCCTCCCTTCTTGAAGAGAGGGACAACATTAGCCACCCTCCAATCCACAGGAACTGATCCTGAATCTATAGAACATTGGAAAATAATTACCAACGTGTCCACAATTTCTAAAGCCACCTCCTTAAGTACACTGGGATGCAGACCATCAGGTCCCGGGGACTTATCAGCCTTCAGACCCAACAGCCTATCCAACACCATTTCCTGCCTAATATAAATTTCCTTCAATTCATCCATTATCCTAGGTCCTTTGGCCACTATTACATCTGGGAGATTGTTTGTGGCTTCCCTAGTGAAGACAGATCCAAAGTACCTGTTCAACTCGTCTGCCATTTCCTTGTTCCCAGAATAAATTCACCCGCTTCTGTCTTCAAGGGCCCAATTTTGGTCTTAACTATTTTTTTTCTTTTCACATACCTAAAGAAGCTTTTACTATCCTCCTTTATATTCTTGGCTAATTTACCTTCGTACCTCATTTTCTCTCCACGAATTGCCTTTTTAGTTATCTTCTGTTGCTCTTTAAAAGTTTCCCAATCCTCCGGCTTCCCACTCGTCTTTGCTATGCCCCACTGGGTCCCACTCCCATTCTCTCCCCTTATCCCCACAGGTCCTTCCCTTCTGGACACTTAACCAGCTCCCTCTTCAATGCCACAATTGTATCTACCTCCACCACTCCCACTGGACACTAGACAAATGGTCATTGTTACACTTGAACTTTTAATTCCTGATCCACCTGACAACAAGGACAGTTCTCTGTTGAGGCCCTTCATAATTTCAAGTACTTCCATTCCATTACATCTGCATCATATTAAATTGCATGCGGTGATTTAATTTTTTGACTGTCAACTGTTTTCCCAAATGTCCAGAAGCTAGTTACTTAACCAGTCCAACTTTAAATGTTGCCTCCTTTAGTCATTACTGGCATGGATGACAGTGGACTAAAATTGTCCAATTTCATCAAACGAATTCCCAAGGACAACAGAAGTAGCGATTTCACCTGAACAAATCATTGACTTCATGAAGGAAGGCGTGCACATGCTGTTGTTTACATCAACAGTGCTGGTGTCAAGAGGAATGAAAACTTCAAACTTCTAGGACCACAGGACTGGAAAAAGCTGCAGAAATTTGTAAACTCAGTCAACTTCATCATGGGCACTAGTATCCCCAGCATTCAGGACATCTTTCAAGGTGATGCTTCACTAAGGTGGCATTCATCATTAAGGATACCCATAGTCTGGCAGTCAGGCAGCATGTATGGAATGTCGACGTTTTGGGCCAGTACCCTTCTTTGGGATTGGAAAGGAAGAGAGAAGATGCCAGAATAAAATGTGGGAGTAGGAGAAGGAGGACTAGCTAGAAGATGATAGATGAAGCCAGGTGGCTGGGAAAGGTAAAGGTCTAGAGAGGAAGGAATCTGAAAGGAGTGGATCACGGGGAAAAGGAAAGGAGGAGGGGCACGGAGGAAGGACATTTATCAGGAGCTTTGCGTACGCAGGGCTCTTAGGCTTAGTATTACTAAGGATCCATCCATCCCTTCAGCATCCTCTTTGACTTAATACCATCAGGCAGGAGACGACAACGCATAAAAACAAGAACAGTTGGAATGATAAACAGTTTCTTCCCCGAGGCCACTAGGCTTCTGAACTCCCTGTCGCATCGTATTCGAAGTGTCACTGGTTAATCTGCTCCATTCCTTACAATATTTAATATTAATGCATTTTAGTTTGATATTTGTGTGTGATTCGTCTTTATCCCTGGCTTCATAAGTTTTCGTGTGCTATGCGTGTATTGTGTACCGCTGTGCTTTACACCCTGGTTCGAAGAAACGTTGTCTCGTTTCTATATGTGTTATGTTATATACATGAATGTAGTTAAATGACAATAAACTTGACTTGACATGATAGGCAGGTGAGGAGAAGAGGTAAGAGACCAGAGTGGGGAATAGAAGGGGGGGGGGAGAAAAAGCGGAAGGAGAAATCAATGTTCACGCCATCTTTCTATATCTTCCATATATCCTCTAGCAATATACGTACCACTAGTGGTTTAACTTTTGTCAGTGAATACTTAAGTGTTTTATTCTTGCATCGAGTGTACAACATTTATTATGCAAGTAAACGGAAATGATGCACAGTGGGCTTTACGAAGATCAGGCGTCCTTTGCTTTCTAATTTCTTTCAAAACAGATCTCTTTTATTCAACATCACCCCATCGCACAATTGCAACCGAACTGTAGCGCCTCATTTAAAATACATGAGATAGCACTGGTATTGCAATCATTTAGTTTTCATTATGGAAATCTCATCATTTAGAAGAAAAAGGCTTTGGACGCTCCGGCATTTATCACCAGGCGTTGTGAGACCGCCTTTTGGCATTTATTATAGACTCTGTACAAACAAAGTGAAAATGGGAGCTGTTAACAGCAAATCCCATTTCTAGAGGTAATGCCTGCACTTTTTTTTTGCATTTCAACCTTTCTTTCTTAGCTAATGTATTAACTGTGAATAATCAAATGTGGCACAATCTCCGTGACACAAGCTCCCAGCGCTGACAGCTCCTTAATAAAGAATATGGAAAACTCATTTAATCTAATCAAACCCTTGGATTAAACGTCGTTTGGGGCTCGAGATGTGACCAGACATCTAAACACTGTAACCTTCAGAAGTACCACTTTCTTAGAGATCATCCGACAGCACCCCCCCCCACCCCCGCCCTCTCGTTCAACCGAGTGCGGTGATAAATTACAAAGAGCACCAAATTGCTGAGAAAATTGCTTTGCATTAATCATCCGCGGGACAAGCCACAAAGCATTTGGAAGGTATAAAAGGGGCAAAAAAAAACTATACAGTCTGGTGTTTAGGGCCTATGAATATTAATCGTGCAGTCTGTGCTCTTTTTCCAAATATGACAAGATTAGTATTTGTCAGTTTGACAGGAGGAATGCTCGGAATGTAACCTATTTTAATCAGCTCCCTCACCACATTCAGAATGTGAAGGATAGTGTGACGGACAGCGAGCTGCAAACAACTGTCAGTCAGAAAGAAGATCATTAATTCCAGCCTTCCTCACCGCACCCGACCACCTTGACAGCCTGGATTATGTGAAAATTTCGAGCTTTTCCGACGAGCCATGAGATCGACAGAGAAACCTCGTCATATATAAAATATTTGCATAACATCCTTTCAGATGATAGACAGTAATATACCCGAGTGCCGGAGGATGAAACAATCAGATCAGTCGAGGCTTCGGGAAGACAATGTGGGATAAAGTGTTTTCGTTTCTCCCGAGGTTTTTACAACATTCATCATTGACTTCGTGAACGTCAATGTGTCTTCCTAATTCTTTCTTAACTCATCCTGTTGACAGTTTGGAGGTTTTGGCGAGACCTGTAAAGGCGCACTATTACAAAGCGCCTGTCTGTTTCCATCTGTCTCTGTAATGAGCCGAGCTGTCACCTCTGACCTTCTGACTGTTGTTTTCCTCATTCCCTTTCCCGCCCCCTTTACAACAGCATTTGTATTTCTCTCCCTAAAAGTCCCCATTTCTTTTGAACTGCCGGTTTGTTTTTCTACTTTCTTCACTCTTAATTCATTTCTAGTTATGCTTCGATTGCTTGTCATTTCCCTCTTAATTTTTTTTCATGTTCCTTTACTGGTTTCTTTTCTTTATTCAAATCTTTTTTTTAAATTTATGCAGTCTTCCTGTATTTGAGAACAAAGATATTTCCAGTTGAAAAAAAAAGATTCTCCAGAATCTTAAGAGTGGATCAGTAGATAATTGTGGCAAAATTTTAAAACATACTGTAATAAAACAAGCAAATAGCAGGAGGAGTAGGCCATTCATATCCTCAAGTCTGCCCACTACTCTATATGATCATGGCTGACGTGCTCCAGCTTCATTTCTTCTATGCAAATTCCATGGCCTTTCAATTTTTTTGATCTTCTTCTCTTTTAAATACAGCCAGTGAGTAAGCCTCCACAACATTTTGGGCTGGGGGTGGGGAGGGAGAGGGGTGAATTACAGGAATTCACTACCCTCTGTGAGAAGAATGTGATTACGTTTAGATGGCTTATTAACATAATGGTGGATAGCCAGCAATGGCACCATGAGTTCACACATGATATTGGCTGACTAGCAAATTGTGCAAAAGAGAAAGAATTAGATGAAAGATCGGAGAGGAGAATGAAGGTGTGAGATTACCGTATTCACCCAGCACAAGTGAATGAGGTCCATTGGCTAACTCCCCAGTTAGATGCTGCTGTCACCAACTTTTACCTGAACACTGGATCAGAAGGCCACAGCTTATCCTCCCACATTACATACCCAGAATCCACTGACCCACAGGTTGTCAGGATGCCTCATCTTCCACACAGTGCAGCATGTCCTCCAATCCTTTGCAGGAAATGGAATGTCTTAAGGTTCACAGGTTAGGATTCCAGTGTTCAGGGTTAGGCATGGGTGACAGAGTTTATAATTTCCATGTCTTGAGATGACCTCACAGAGGTCAAGATCTACACTTCTCTCCTGAAAGGAGTTAAAATTGACCGCTTCGCCGAGCATCTATGCTACATCAGCCAAAACAAGCGGGATCTCCCAGTGGCCACCCATTTTGATTCCATTTCCCAGTCCCATTCTGATATGTCCATCCATGGCCTCCTGCACTGTCGGGATAAGGCCACACTTAGGTTGGAGGAACAACACTTTACATTCCGTTTGGTTAGCTTCCAACCTGATGGCATGAACATCGATTTCTCAAACATCCAGTAATGCTTCCCCCATTCCCTTCAGCATTTCCCATCCCCTGTCCCTCTCTCATGTTATCTGATTGCCCACCCATCGCCTCCCTATGGTGTTCCTACCCCTCCCCCCACTCTTTTTCCCTTTCTTCCATAACCTTCTGTCTTTTTCCCCAATCAACTTCCTAGCTCTTTGCTTCATCCCTCCCCCACCAAGTTTCACCTATCCCCTGGTGTATCTCTCTCCCCCCTCCCTCCACCTTTCAAATCTACTCCCCAGCATTTTTTCTCCTGTCCTGCCAAAGGGTTTCGGCCCGAAACGTCGACTGTACTTTTTTCCATCGATGTCGCCTGGGCTGCTGAGTTCCTCCAGCATTTTGCGTGTGTTGCTACTATTATGAATATAATTGGAAGAGAAGTTATATTTTCTCCTAGTATAATGTCTGTAGGCTCTTGTGTTGCAGCATGCAAGGGAAATTGTACGGGTAGAAGCATCAGCAGATCATTATTTAATGAAAGCAATCAGCTCTCAAGTAATGGCAGAAACTGGTACAACCAAGTATGTCACATAGTTTGTTACCCAATATTGTTTTCCTTTAAAGAAGTAATAAATGTTTACAAATCATCAACAATTTAAGCACAGGTTATCCACGTCACACGGCAATTTTAAGTTCAATTAATTAAAAATTCACTGAATAGCTTTGTCCTTCTGTTTCCTGAACTCTTCACTGCAGGCTGCACTCGATATCTCTGAACATATCCACTTCAGACACTGATAAGTTCAGTGTATCACTTTCCCAGATGGGCTTCATATCCAGCTGATCTCACACCCTGTTCTACAGTTAATGCTTCAGTACAATCACCTTCATGCACCTTTCAAACAGATGGCCCTTACTCCAAGTGATTTGATCTAGTCTATGCCCATGTTTAGGCTCATGGTCGATAACTATGAGAGACAACTTGACCCATTGATTTTTATGGGGGCATCATTCATTTACTTTCTCCAAAACTAAAGGATCTGTCATGCTTGTGTGTCCCATATCATTTTCTCTGCTTGAGCAGGAGTTGCTTGATGCACTAGCTGACTGATTTTATCCCGTCCCAGTCTGCATATTTATAGGTGTTTTCTCAATTAGTAATGCAGCATTAAGTGTTCTTGAGGGTATAATATGCACTCAGTGGCCAATTTATCAGGTAGACCTGCACACTAATGCAAGTTTCCAATCAGCCAATCACGTGGCAGCAGCTCAGTGCATAAAAACACTCAGACATGGTCAAGAGTTCTGTTGTTCTAACTAAACATCACAATGGGGAAGAAATGTGATCTAAGTGATTTGGATTGTGGAATCATTGTTGGTGCCAGACAGGGTGGTTTGAGTATATCAGAAACTACTGATTTCCTGGGATTTTCATGAAAAACAGTCTCTATTTGCAGAGAATGGTGTAAAAAGCATAAAAAATTATATAGTGAGCGACAGTTCTGCAGGTTGTAGCCAAGGATGGATCCAGCTTTTTTGCTGAGTTCATTTAGACTTTTTGCATCGCCAGCACCAATGTTGCTCCCTTAACATAAAACTGCACGGAAGACTGCACTCACTACAACAGACTTGTAAAAGATCTCCAGCATCCTGCTGCACACATTGAAGGATCTCAGCTTCCTTAGAAAATAGAGTCTGCATATTCCCTTCTTGTTATCAGCGTTGGTGTTGGTTTTCGAGTCAAGTCTGTTGTCGAGGTGAACACCCAAGTATTTGTACTCCTCCACCACAGTAATTTCTTCTCCCAGAATGTTTACAGGACTCATCACAGTCCTCTTCCTCCTAAGATCAATCACCATCTCCCTGGTTTTGGCCACATTCAGGAGAAGGTGATTCCTTCTGCCCCACTGCACAAACTTGTCCACCAACCCCCTGTACTCCAGCAATCTCCAGCACCTTCATGACATGAGATGAGAGGGAAATTCATCTGTAGGCATGAAGTTCAGATGGAGTCACCTTCTTGGGTACAGTAACCAAGCAGGAAGTCTTCCATAGCACCAGCATCTTTTCCTGACTCAGACTCAGATTGTAAATGTACTGCAAAATACCATACAGCTGGCTCGCACAGGTCTTCAGTACCCTGGGGCTGGTACAGTCTGGTGTAGTAGCCTTGTCTTGATGTAGTCTCTCCAGCTGTCTCTTAACCTGACCTGCAGTCACAATCAGGCAGGGGAGAGTGGTCATCCCCATAGAGGCAGGATACTCCAAAGTTGGGGAGATTGGAAAACAAGCGCTTAGCAGAGGGGAGCGAGGAGTGGAGAGAGAAGGCTTCAGGGGCAGGGAGAGTGTGTGATTTGGGCAAGTGGAGGAGGGGACAGCAGGTGATCCCATGCTGAACCTGATGAAAAACAAGTTCAATTCATTGGCCCTATCCAGGCAGCCCTCAATCTTCCTTTCCTTACCCTTGAAGCTAGTGATCAGCTTCATGCCTGACCACATGTCCCTCACGCTCTTCCGCTGGAGCTTCTACTCCAGTTTCCTCTTATAGGAGTCTTTGCACTCCCTCAGCTTTACCCTCAGTCCACTCTGTATTTGTCTCAGTACTTGTCTTTCTCCAGACCTGAAGGCTTTCTTCGACATATTCAAAGGTTCTATCGGGTCACTGATGATCCAGGGCTTGTTGTTGGGTGAAGCAGTGTACAGTCCTGGCTGGCAAGGAATTTGATATGGTCTGTGATACAATCAGTCATTTTATTAATGCCCTCCCTGTGTGGCTCACATAACACACCTCAGTCCAGCCTCTCAAAGCAGTCCTGCAGTGTCTCATTAACATCCTGAGTCCAACTCCTTGCAACCCTTGACGCAGACTGCCACTGGACATGTTTCTCCTCAGCTCCTGCTGGATCTCAGGCCACACTCCGGGCAGTAGCATTGATTTGCAAAGCTCAGTAAGCTGGTCTCTGGGATAAATACAACGTTCGCTCAACCTTCCTCCCAAACACAAGATAGCCATCACAAATGGTTCAGGCACACAAAAATCCTGAATGGCATACAAGAAAACATAAAAGTAACATAAAATAATATGAAAATGGTAAAAACACAGAAGTCACTGCAACTAGAATGGCACCATCTTGATCTAGAAATATCCCATCCTGTAACATTTGTACAATTGGGTTGTCATTAACTGGCCCTCAGAGGCCAGGTGCCTCCCATACAGCCTTTCCTTTCCAGTCCCAACATTGACTGTTTATCCCCTCCACAGATGCTGCCTGCTCTGCTGAGTTCCTCCAGCATCTTGTGTGTGTTGCTCTGGATTTCCAGCATCTGCAGAATCTCTTGTGTTCATGGCTCCCCCACAAAACATGTTCAGACCAAACCCACAGTACTGTGTGCAGTTCTGGTTGTCACATTTCAGGAAGGATGTGGTAGCAATAGGTAAGTGAAGAAGAGATCTTGCCATGGATGGATGGTTGAGGTAATGAGGAGAGTTTGGATAGGCTAGGTTCATTCTTATTGAAATATAAAAGGTTGCAGAGTGACCTTATGATAGCTTTCATTATTATGAGTAGTGTAGATAGGATAGAAAGTCCAATTCTTTTTCCCAAGGCAGGATAGCCTAGCACTAGAGGGCACAAATTTATGGTGAAATTTAAGGAAAGGCAGTAAATACTTGAAATGACGCTGTCAGGGGAGATAGTAGAGGCAGATAGTATTGCAATATTTAAAAAGCCTGTGGTCAGGCACGTGGATGGGAGACAGCCTGAGAGAGGCAAATGGGATCCGCTCTGAGGCGCATCATGATTTGCATCAATGAGGTGGGCTGTAAATGCCTATTTCTATATTGTACATGACTATGATTCTGATGCCACCCAAGGCAAGACCATCTAGCTCTTTCTCCTTCATGATATGTGTCCCTCTAATGCTATGAAGACTTCTGCATTCTGAGACATGAGCTTAAAATTTTAATCAAAAGACTGCGTCTCCAATGATGTAACACTCTCTCAATACTTAGGGTCGTTTGCTTTAAGTGTCCATTTCTCTGATGTGAAGTTTAAAATGCAGAAGCTAAATTTAAAATTGGCACACACATGAACAATAAAATAATAACATTGCCCTGTACACTTCATGAAGATAAAGCCAAAACTGACTCTCAGTAACTGCTTTCTCACACCTCAAGGGCCCAAGAATTTTTTTCCAATGCCTGCTACCCAGTGGACTCTGAATTGTGTTTCAATTCAAACATAAAAATATGTTTTATGGCGGGAGGAGAGATAGCAGCGCGCCGCACGTGCGCAGCCCTCCGGTGAAAAATGATATCGTATCCGTTAAATAAGGGCTGTGGACAATTCTGATTTGATGGAGAGGGATGTGAAAGCACAGAGGAACATCTGGAGAAATTTCTGAAATGCTCGTTCACTGCTGTCGTTACTGCGTGGTCGGGAATCTTCCGGAGGGTAGGCCTCAAAATCCCCGGCTTTGCCTGCTGTTGGCGACCGAGATTGAGGTCGAATCGTTCGGACAGAGATGGCGCTCAGTACTCGGTGTCGGAGAGCTGATTCGGAGGCTCTAAGTTTTCGGATGACTCAGAGTCGGACCGTGGTCGGCATGGCAGGGGGAGTTTTTCTTCCTTCTCCCGTCTGCGTGAGATGTGGGACATTTGAGAGACTTTGAACTTTTACGGTGCTCATGGACTTCTTCATCAAGTTATGGTATTGTTGCACTGTTGTAATTGTATGTTATAATTATGTGGTTTTGTTAGTTTTTTCAGTCTTGATCTGAACTGTGTTTTGTGATATCACACCAGAGGAAATATTGCATCATTTCTAAATGACAATAAAAGAGGACTGCGTGTCTTCATAATCTAATCTAATCTAATCTAAAAAGGTTAAAATATCTTTGGGATTGCTCTTGAACTCACTTAAACTGAACTCATTCTTACAATTTTCTGCTTTTTTTTCTTGGATCAATGGTCTAGAATCCTATGCTTTGTAATGAGGCAGTAAGCAAAATTTATTTGTATTAAAAATACTCTCTCTATCTCTCCCCCCTCCCCACACACACACACACACACACACACACACACACACAGGTAATTTAAGAACTATTTAAAACTACTGTTTGAGTGAAAAATAGCATGTTTGGTGATACCTCCTCCTATGCTCCTGTAAAATTACAGAGAAGGACATGTGTCTGTGGCAACCACATTCATCATGTAGCATTAAAGCTGTATATCACAGCTCTTAGGTATATAGCAGCCAAATACGTGCTTCTGAGCTTCCTCTAAACACTAAGCATATGAACACATTAATCTGGACACTCAATTAAGAGCAGTGGTATCCCATTTTATAATTTCGATAAAACATATTTTGTCATCATTTATCAGAGATTACTATCAGAAAACTGGCCTCAAGGCCAGTGAGGCAATTTTGTAAAATTCCAGGATATCAGTTGAACATCTTGACCTGTAATATTGGATCGTGACAATTGCTTTCCACAAATATTACTTCCAGGGTGCTCTCAGTTTACTCAGTGAAATCTAGTCCCTCATAAAATAATAACATTTGATTCAGCACATTGGATAGAGCAATAAAATAACCACAGCCATTTTGAAATAAAGCAATTTTTCCATTCCATATCTCATCTTAAATCAGAAATATACTGTGGAATTAAGAGAACTAAGTTAAGTAAAATGGTAGAATATATTCTTAGTATTCTGCTGTACATCAATGCTAGTATCTTATGGAAACTCATTTTGTGGAAATCATGATACAATAAAATTTTCTTCCATTTTAATATCTCCAAAGGGTTATTCAATAGTCAAGATTTTATAATTGGGCCTGAATATGAATTTGAATTTCGAAACCCTCATCAAAACGAAGGTGTGTTGACCACTCTACCACACAATTAAAGCACTTTTAAGAAAAATCATTAAGAAGTAACGTTAGGAGTTGTAGCAAATTATTTTGGAGAAAATTATATCTCTCAAGAAAGCATGTAATAATGTCAAATCTTTTAGAACTTGGACAGAATCAACAATGTGAAATACATTTGGGAATGGTAGGAGATAGTTTTTGTCTGAAACAGGCTGATATTTAACTCGAAGGGCCGAATGGCCTACTCCTGCACATATTTTCTATGTTTCTATGTTTCTATGAAAGAGAACTGAGGTTATTCTGCTGAACACGAGGAATTCTGCAGATGCTGGAAATTCAAGCAACACACATCACAGTTGCTGGAGAACACAGCAGACCAGGCAGCATCTCTAGGAAGAGGTACAGTCGACGTGACGGGCCGAGACCCTACTAGCTCTTCTTTCAGTTAGAAACAAAGGGTCTCGGCCCGTAACGTCGACTGTACCTCTTCCTAGAGATGCTGCCTGGCCTGCGGCATTCACCAGCAACTGTGATGTGTGTTATTCTGCTAAATATTAAATTGCCATGCAGAAAGAATAAAAGAAGACCCCATTTTCAAACCAATTAATAATATACATTATCCAAAGGAGGGTTATGGTACTCATGCTGAACTAGGGTCATAGTAAGTAAAATATACACTGGAATTTTGCACTATTTCAGAGTCAGCATTTTTTAGGAGGTTTCATTAAAACAAAGCTGGATTTTATTTCACAGAAATGCATAACCCACACAAAATATATTGATAGAGCAACATTGCTCCAGGTAATCCTGATTCAAAGGCAGTCGCTCTCTTAGTATAAGAACTGCTTGGGTTAAATAGGAATCTTCTTCATTTCTTGAATGAAAGCAATGTTTTGTTTGGTAATACAAATTGTTGAACGACTGTGTGCACAACAAATTAATAGAAGTTTGATAATAGAATATCAATTAAATTTGTTTAAAATATTTTAAGATGTCTGAGTGTTCACTGTGATATATTGCAGTATATTGTAGGAGAGGGAAGATTCCACTATCTGGACTCCTTGCCTTCTTATAGGTTTCCATTAAGATGCAGCACAGGTGAGATTACAGCCAAGGCACAGTTAAACAGCATTAACCTGATCGTAAGGCTGAATCTTAACCTTTGCACTCACCGAGAAAGATAACATTTATTGCCAACAGTGTGGAATATGAGGGCAGTTTATTTCTGTGGACTCAGATCCTTTGGGAACTGTGCTGAAATTGCTTAAGATTTGATTCAGTTAGGATCCTTAATAATTATCAGAGACAAGAACCTTTCTTCCCATCTCACTAAGATTTGTGCCATCAGCTTTAAGAGTGAAAGGACATTGTTGTCATCAACAAATCAACCTACTAGTACTTTCACAATGAGCCTTCCATTTCAGCATTGTAGTACATTAAGGAAAAAAGGGCTTGTTTTAACCATTTCTAACTTTCTTATCTATAATTTCCTTTTTATAGAATAACACTGTACTGGACATCGCAGAAGCAGATACATGTCATATGAGTTATGGTGCCAATAAGTGATCTGATAGAGCAGTGGTCCCCAACCATCGGGCCGCGGACCGGTGCTGGGCCGCGAGCATCTGCTACCAGGCCGCGCGGATATGATATGACTTGGCAATATGAAACAATATGAGTCAGCTGTACCTTTCCTCATTCCCTGTCACGCACTGTTGAACTTGAACAACCCTCCCCCCCCATTGGCCAGTCCACAAGAATATTTTCAATATTAAACTGGTCCGCAGTGCAAAAAGGGTTGGGGACCCCTGTGATAGAATATAAACATTTTTAGCTCAAGGCCAATATTAGTTAATTCCATTTAGGTATGCTTTCATTACAAGGGTATATTAATACCTATAAGTGAAGCTTCATTATAAATGACTATTCTGCTTACCAAAAAACTCTAAACACCCATTAATCTCAAAGGTTCTGATTTTTTTTCTGTAAAAAAATCTATCACTGATGTTTGCAAGTGAAATGCTGGTGGAATAGGAAGAATTTTCTGTGAGCACTGCTAACCAGCAAAGATCATCACTGACATTGAATAGACAGTCCTTTCTTTAAGTTCAAGTTCAAGTTTATTGCCCATGAATCCAGCCAAGTGAAACAGTGATCCTCTGTGCCAAGGCGCAATAAACGCAGTACCAACAGTCACACACAGCACAAGGCACACATAGCGCATATAAGAGAACAGTAAAATACAGTTACACAAATAAATGTAATCCAAGTCCCTGAGTCCATGAATGTTGCGGCAGTCTGGAGCCAAGCACAATACCTATTGTCTTCTGCTGAGTGAACAATGGAGGGCAGCATCAACTCCAGCATGTATGCTGCACCACACTGCTTTCGGCGCTCTGAGAGAGTGCATCAACTCCAATGCCTCTCTCCTGGGCAGGTGCAACTAGGCAACACAGTGACTTGAGGTTTTGTTCTCACTATAACGGAGGCCAAGCATCTACTTCGCCAATTGCCAATAAACCAGTGAATCAGACTTGCTGCATTCCACATTAGCAATGTCCAACATGGTCTTGCATTCACAAGAAAACTGACTAAGACAATCACTTGCTGTTAGACTGCACACCTCCTTTGCACATCCACTCCGATGCCCCTCTGGCACAATCCACACCAAGTCCAACTCCTTCAGTTTCTCCCCCATCAAGACCAGTATTACTTTAAGTTATTAATGTCCAACAGGGTCTTGCAATGGACAAATATGTTTAAAAAGGACAATAACACCTGTAAAAGCTGCTACATCCAAGTGCGCTACCATCTTGTCGGTACTCTGCCAGGCCTTACCTTCTGCTCTGGAGAAGGGAGATACAAATTAATATCAGCATGTAATTGGACCAAGGTAGAATGCAAGCCAAAGTTAGGGATTCTTCCCTTTAGTAAGAAGTCTAGTTTGTAAATAATTGATGCTATGCCACTGTTGTGTTACTGTAACTCCCTACCTAACTGTAGGTCTTTAATTCCTTATACATTTCCTGTTCTCTTTAATTGTTTTGAATTGATATCCATACTCCTCTGCCAGTGAAAAGCTCTCAATTCTAGTCAAAAATATGCACTGAGTTACTTAATAGCTCAGAAAGTTATTTTTCTTCTATTTTCTACCAACTAGCAAAGATGGAGGCTCAAATTAGTATTGCATGAGTTGTTCCGTAAGAGTAGAGGTAGTGGCTTGTAGTACCTTAGATATGTGGCTTGATGTTAAGACATTGTGTTGATAAAGATGCATTACTGATTTGATTCATTTGCAAAAATGGCCCATAATGTGCCTTTTATATTGTAGAACAATGTACTAGTCCTGGCACTGTAACCTTTGTGAATTAATATCAGATATTGTTAATTGCAGACATGGTCACCATACAAAAATGATCCTTCTAAGCACACGACAAAAGAGAAACTTCCAGTTTGCCCTAACAGACAACCAGCTTGCAGCTATTTTTTTGCGATCAAACTGCCAGGAGAGGGGTCCCAGCGGACGGCTGTATCCCCAGTTGGGATAATTTGCTGGACAGCTTTCCTTTTCAAAAGCTTGCAGCCTGTGACAGAGAAAAGGGTGTCACGGTTCACTGGTGGCTTCTGCCTGACTGTGACTGGCAGCCCTGGGTCTCGGTTCCAGAACCAGCAGTCTCCTGGATCCCCCCTCTCCACCGTGACGGCTTTAGCTCTGCCTTGGCACATCAACAAAGGCAAACCACTGAGCTCTCGCCCTTTATTTCATGCTTCTGCTGATGAACAGTGAATGATGTTAAATATCTTTTTGCAAGTTATTAAAGGTATATATATATATATGTATTCTATTCCACTGGTTTCATCTTAAAGTCAGCAATGAATAAACTGGTTGTTAATTATCCCACATCTTTAATTGCAGAGGAGAGCCTTTCACTTGGAATCTGAATATTGACACTGAACCTATTTGACAGTAAATGAGGAGATCCTTGATAGATCTGAAAGGGTGGGTATGCTGTTTTCCATCAGTGTAGTTGTTTATACTGTGTAAATTATAGGAAGGTAAAGATCACTAATGTACGATGACTGTGTATGACAACTATTTTAATTAAATGGTGTTCTGCAGCTTATAAGACCGTGCGACCATAAGGTATAGGAGCAGAATTAGGCCATTTGTCCTACTGAGTCTGCTCTGTCATTCAACCGTGGCTGATCCTTTTTTCCCCCCCCTCAGCCCCACTCCCCAGGCTTTTCCCTGTACCCTTTGATGCCATGTCCAATCAAGAACCCATCAAGCTCTGCCTTAAATACACCCAACGACCTGGCCTCCACAGCTGCCCATGGTAACAAATTCCACAAATTCACCACTCCCTGTCTAAAGAAATTTCCCCGCACCTCTGTTTTAAATGGCCATTCCTCTGTCCTGAGGCAGTGCCCTCTTGTCTACCATGGGAAACATCCTTTCCGCATCTATTCTGCATAGGCCTTTCAACATTTGAAAGTATTCAACGAGATCACCCCTCATCCTTCTAAATGCCAGCGAGTACAGATCCAGAGCCATCAAATGTTTCTCGTGTAGGGTTCTCAGTAATATTAATTGTAATGTTAACTGTTAACTGCTAATTATAAAATGGCTTCTCTGAAGTGTTATAATGAAATGGCTTCTTTGTAATGTTAACTATGAGGTAATGTTCTCTGTAGCTGAAATGTTTGGGTTATAGCTATAGATAACGGAGGAACTAACCAAAGGAAGCTATGTTATTCTATCTGTATGTATGGGAACCTGAGTCAGTGCGCAGGCTTTTCGGGAGGAGAACCGAAGAGAAAGGACGTGCTGGACGCGCTCTGGTTGACCTCCGTGGTTGATCCCAGGTGGCGGGTTGAGGAGATCGGAGGGGATCGAATGGTGGAAAGAAGGCCCCGTTAATTGAGCTCCAACGGTTGTGCACAAAGTGGTTGAACTCTGGTAAGTTTGGCACCTTTTACTTTCCTTTTATATTGTATCTCTATTAATTACATAGTTCCAGTAAGATTTATAAAGTGTAATCTGTAAATCGTACATTGTGTGCTGTCTGATATTTGATGTGTGAGTTTGTACCAGGGTGCATTACACAGGAACTACGCAAATGTGAGACACGGTTTGGCAGGCGGACAGGGTTTCTGCTAGACAAACACGAGCGGATAGCCCTGAGCGTTACACTCGTATGATAACCCTTTCATTCCCAGAATCATCCATGTGAACCTCCTCTGAACCTTCTCCAGTATTAGCACATCTTTGCTTAGATGAGGAGCCCAAAACTGTTTACAATACTCAAGCTGACTCCTCACCAGTGCCTTATAGTCATATCTTCACCATTTGGTTCCATTTCTTTAATAATTAAAAATGGAAATGTGTATTCTGAATTTCTTGCTGCAGTTGCGGATAGCAAGACAGCAAATATGATCTCTTCTTATTTAAACCTGTTGTCCTTATGTTGCCATTTCTCCATCTTTATCCCTTCATCTTCTTCCCCAATTGTTTTACTCACTCTTCTTTCCCCTACCTCAGGTGAGAGATGATGTCAAGACATGGTGGGGAAAGGAGGCTTTGTGGGTTGTGGTTAAAGTGATTTCCACCAGCTTATCTCTTCCCACGCCTCTCCTCTTCCCCACTCTATCTGACTTATTGATGTTAATTATCATTTTTTCCATTTCCACTGACCTCTCCACTTCCTTACATTTTACTCATCGCATATTTCACTCGACATTAGTCCCCTCACTCTTTTCCTCATGGCACTTCTCCCAAGGACAAATACAAGTGAAATAAAGACCTCAAACCCTTAACCTATTTATTTCTTAGGCATTTATTTTAATAAATCAGGATTATGAAATCTACAGTTATGAAAGCAAGAAATTTCACGACATATGCCAGTGATATTAAACCTGACTCTGATCCAGCTTACCTTGTTTTGCAGCAGTTTCAAATAGATGTAGTCATATCTACTTGCTTCTTGTATTCCCCTTTTATAATTCTTGCCACAAAAACATGGATCACAGATGGTTAGAATTCAGCTTTGTTTGCAAGCTGAACTCAAATTAAGACAAGAAAAGATAAAACTGATTAGGTTTGGATAGTAAGCAACAAAGGGTTTAACAGATATGTAACTAGTAAACTGTCATTTCAATAATAACAACCAAGCAAAATCTAACCAAAATGAAACCTTAAATGAAAGGGTTAATGTATGAGGAGCATTTGATGGCTCTGGGCCTGTATTTGCTGGAGTTTAGAAGAATGGGGGTGGGGGGGGATCCCATTGAAACCTATTGAGTATTGAAAGGTCTGGAGAGAGTGGCTATAGGGAGGATGTTTCCTACAGTGGGTGAGTTTAAGACCAAAAGGCACAGCCTCAGACGAGAGGGATGTCTATTTAGACCAGAGATGAGAAGGAATTTCTTTAGCCAGAGGGTGGTAAATCTGTGGAATTCATTGCCACAGACAGCTGTGGAGGTCAAGTCATTAAACATATTTAAGGCGGATGTTGATAAGTTCTTGATTTGTCAGGGCATCAAAGGTTACAGTGAAGGCGGGACAATGGTGTTGAGAGGGATAATAAATCAGCCATGATGGAATGGTGGAGCAGCCTCGATGGGGCAAATGGCCTAATACTGCTCCTCTGTCTTATGGATTTATAATTCTTTATATTTAAGAAAAAAGATTTACCTAGAAAATTTGAATTCACCCTCTTTTGGTTTGCAAAACATGTTACATATTGGGGTAATGACTTCTGAGATTTCTGTTAAGTTAGCCAAGAGTATATTAAAAGTGATACAACTGCATTCACCAGACAAGTACATGCAGTAAAACAACCAGGGGTGTCTCCCATCCAGCTGACATACACTGTAAATGCTGCACTGGTAACTGGGAAGCAAGTCAGTGTTTACTGAAAGCTCCACATAGCAGTCGGAGCATGGTGGGAAAATTGGATGTAAGAGGGAACCTCTGAGAAGTGAGTATTGTGCTACTCTTTGTTGTGCACACCCCCTACCCATACCAATGTACCTGCCAAATTGACCTCAACCCCACAGATGTTTCAAAGCCACTTTGAAGTGCAGATTGATCACGAGGTCAGTGCTTTCAGCTGGATCTTTAGTAAAAGGCTGCTATCAGTGAAGAGAGGACCATTGATCACTGCTCCATCATTTTCAGCATAGGACACTGAGCCTAGGAGATGTCTGCTTAAAACAAACATTAACAAGGTATTTCATTCAAAAACTCTTGGTGAAGAGATCCTAGAATTTTTGTGTGTGAAAGTGAATAACAGAATTGATATGCTTCCACAAGAATCTCCGCTCGGTGCTGGTAGCAGAGAAAACAAGTGCTGTAAAGTTCTTGATTTGTCATTGTCTTCAGAAATGACACCGGGCAAAAGTCATCTGGAGGTGCTCACATCAGAGGGATAATGTGATCTGGGATCAGTCTACCATGTAGTTAAACATTATTTTTATGCACAGACAACACAATTTCTGGGCAATTTTGAATAAACTTTTGGAAATGAACCCACCAAGCATTTTTTTTTTTAGCAGTTTAGCCTCCCAGAGAACATCCAAGGAAATTGCATAGATTGATATGATGTAAGGTGAATCAACTGAGTCATAATTCTAGGCAAGGTTATCAGGCCAAGACTGAATATATGATGAAGCCCTCAATAAAAACATTAAGACTTTAAAACAATTAGACTAAGTCAGTGCATGGTGAAATAGATAAGGTAATGCATCAGATGTACAGTCCAGTAGTCCATCCCATGCTTTATAGGAGACTGTTCCTTCCCTTTTCATCTATTCCATTCCTTTCATCTTTTGTATTCAGTTTCCCCCTCAATGCCTCTCTGCTATTTATCTCAACAGCAAGCGTTCATGTAACATCTTCAATGCAGTTAAGCCTTAAGATGCTTCAAAAAAACCCACTATCAAATAGAATTTGTCACTGTGCTTTATAATAAGACTGTTGAACCAAAGCTTGTGTATCACAGAGGACCCAAGATGACTAGACAAACAGAGACGGAGAGTAAGGGGAGTGTTTCTAGAGCATAGTGCCTGGAGGGCTGAATGCGAGGCCACTAATTATGGTGAAAATCAAATTCAGAAAAAGGCCAAATCTTAAGAAATTCAAAAATCTCAAAGGACTGCTGTGTTCAGTTTTGGCTATCCAGCAGTAGGATAGGTGCCATTAAGTTAGCAAGAGCGCAGAGGAGATATACAAGGATTTTTCTGGATTTGAGGGGCTGAGTTATGGAAAGAGACTGATCAGATTTTCAAAGAAGGGTAGGAGAATGAGGGACGGTCTTATAGAAGTGTATAAAATCATGAGGGACATAGGATCAGTGTGCATAGTCTTTTTCCCAAGGTTGGGAAATCAGCAACTAAAGATTGTGGGTTTAAACTGAGAGGTGAGAGATTTAATTGGAATCTGAGGGATAACTTTTTCACCCAGTGTATGGTTACTATGTGGAATGAGCTGCCTGAGAAAGTGGTTAAGGTAAGTACGTAAGTAACATTTAAGAGGTAATTGTATAGTACAATGGATAGAAAAGGTTTCAATGGGCTAAATGGGACTAGTTTAGATGGAAATCTTCATCAGCATGGACTAGTAGGGATGAGCAGCCCATTTCCACACTGTATGACCCTATGATTCTGAATCTAGGGCTAGAGCAAGTTACAGAGTGGTAACTGAGGAGTGACAAAGATTGTGAAATCATAGAATGATTTGAAAACAAGGATGAATAGGTTAAAATCAAGAGGTTACTGGACTAAGACAAGACAGCAAGCACACAGGGATGAGAGTACAAAATTTAGTGTGGATAATGATACAGAATTCTCCTTGTAGTAATGTACTAATAATTCAGTGAGGAAAGAAACGTCTCCTAATTTCACTACTGGAGTTATCAATGACTATCTCACAGTTTTGGGCTTTAATTTTGGTCTCCCCCACAAAAGGAAAAAAATCTTCACTTTCATAAGACTAAATACCTCTGTCTCAAAACTCCTTGAACTTTTCTTTTTAAAGCAGCACAATGACATTGACAGATATAAGATCTTGGGTGTGGTTTCATTCTAGTGAATCTTACATGTACCTTTTCAAAGCCATTTTATGATATGAAGATCTTTCTAAGACTATTTAGGCTATATTCTAAGTAGGGAGAAGACGTATAGGTCATATATATTATTTGTAATATTTCGATATCAAATTAAGTGGGTGAGTCCATTAAATTAATTAGAAGATTGATTCCTACCATCAGTGTCTAACAATCATCTTCTCTCCAGGATATGGTTATACACCAGAATTGTGGTTAAATAAGCTTCCTCATGCTGTTACACTGGCATCCTGAATAAAATTAATTTCTTCCCAGATATGCACCAAATAAAAGGATAAATCTAATTTTAGATCAGGATTAAATTGAAAAATTCCATTCAGTAGCCAAAACAACACTACTTTAGAACATGAAAACACAGAAAGGATAGGGCAAATGTTCTGAGAGAAAATATTCTGGTGTGTGTTATTAATAAGAATATCCTCTGCTGTTTAATACCATTTAATAGTTTTTCCATCAAAATTTATTGAAGTCTTGAAGAAAAACAATCATACCTAAGCTTCCACGACTGAGAAAAAGCTCTAGCTATAGCTCTGGCAATATAAATGCAAGCATGACTTCAGCAATTTCATTTACATTCAATATGTCTATTTGATTATAGACAATAAAGAAATGGCTCGGCTTGCATCAGAGCCCCTACTTTATCGGAAAGAAAGGATTGGACAAAGGTCTGGCAAATGGGTTATAATGTGGGAAAATGTGAAATTGTCCATCTGGTAAGAAATATATAGAAAAGAATAATACCTAAATAATGAGGGATTGCAGAGCTCTGAGATGACGAGGAATCTGCATGTCCTCATTCATAATTCACTAAAGACAAGTATTCAGGTACAACAAGTAAATAGGAAAACAAACAAAATGTTGTCATTTATTTAATGCAAGAAAGAAAGATTATACTTCGAGTATAGAGGCACTAGAGAAACCTCAATACATTAGTGATCTCCTTAAACAGAGAAGGACATAAAGGTGTATGAAGCTGCTCAGAGAGTGATTACTGAACTGGCATCTAGAAATGGAAATTGCCTTATGAAGAAAGATTGAACAAGTTAGGCTTATATCCACTAGGAGTTCATAAAAGTGGATATGAGAGGCTGGTTCCTTTTGTCAGAGAATCTTAAACCAGGGGTCATAGTTTTTAATGATTAGCTTCTCTACTTAACACAGAAATGAGGTGAACATTTTCCTCTAAGATAGCCTAGAGTCTTTGCTTCCACTACTGAACGAGAGATAAGAAACCTTGAACATTTTAAGGCAGAGGAGGATAGATACCTGATACTAAATAGGAGTGAAAAGTTACCAGTGATATACCAGAATGCAGATTTGAAGTTACAATCAATCAGCCAGAACCCGATTGCATGCAGAACAGGCTTAAGAGAATCTGACACACATGCAGGTTTATTTTCACTGACGTATGTCATGAAATTGGAACTCAGCAGGCCAGGGGGCATCTATGGAAAAGCAGAAACAGTTGATGTTTTGGGCCAAGACCCTTCATCAATACTGGAAAAAAGCGGAGAAGTCAGAGTAAGAAGGTAAGGGGAACAAGTACCAAGTGGTAGGTGATAGGTGAAACAGGGATAGGGGGAGGGGTGAAGTGAAGAGCTGGGAAGTTGATAGGTGAAAGAGATAAAGGGCTAGAGAAGTGGGAATCTGATAGGAGATGATGGAGGACCATGGGAAAAAAAGAAAAAGGAGGAGTATCAGAGGGGGCTGGGGCAATTACCAGAAGTTTGGGAAATCGATGTTCATGCCATCAGGTTGGAGGCTGCCCAGACAGAATATAAGGTGATGTTCCTCCAACCTCAGTATGGCCTCATCGCGGCAGTAAAGAAGGCCATGAACTGACGTGCTGGAATGGAAATGGGAACTAGTATTGAAATGGATAGCCACTGGGAGATCCTGCTTTTGTGTCGTATGGAGCAAAGGTGCTCAGCAAAGCATCTGCCAATCTTCATTGGGTCTCACCAATAGAATAGAGAACCAGATACAGTAGATGACCCAAACAGACTCACAGGTGAAGTGTCACCTCAGGAGGAAAGACTGCTTGGGGCCCTGAACGCATCACGCACACTGGATCTTTTCAATGACTTCAAGTTCCCCGGTCCCAATCATCTCATATTCACCATAGTTGTCTAGTCTGTATACACCTCCATCAGGAGGCCTTAAGGCACTCTGCTTCATTCCAGACAACAAACCCAAGCAGTTCCCCGCCACCAACACTCTCTTTTGTCTGGTGGATCTGGTCCTCATGCCCAATAATTTCTCCTTCAGCTCCTCCCATGTTCTTCAAACCAAAGGTGTAGCCATGTGCACTCGCATGGCTCCCAGCTATGCCTGCCTTTTTGTCGGCTATGTGTAACAATCTATGTTTTAAGCCTACAGTGGTATCACTCCCCAACTTTTTCTACACTGCATCAACTACTGTGTCAGTGCTATTTCCTGCACCCAAGCTGTGTTCGTCGATTTCATCAACTTTGCTTCCAACTTCCACCCTGCCCTCAAATTTACCTGGTCTATTTCCGACACCTCCCTCCCCATCACTCTGGAGACAGTTTATCTACTGATATCATTTATAAATCCATTGATTCTTACAGCTACCTGGACTATACCTCATCCCTCCCTGTCAATTGTAAAAATGTTACCCCTTCTCTCAATTCCTCCATCTCTGTCGCATCTGCTCTCAGGATGAGGCTTTTCATTTCTGAGCTAATGAGATGTCCTGCTTCAAAGAGGGTGCTTTCCCTCTTCCACCATTAATGCTGCAGTCACTCGCATCTCTTCCATTTCTCACGTCTCTGCCCTCATCAAAAATCCTCCCGCCACCCCACATGGGATAGGGTTAATCTTGTCCTCATGTATCACCCCACTAGCCTCTGCATCCAGCACATAATTCTCTGTAACTTCCACCATCTTCAATGAGATCCCACCTCCAGGCACATCTTTCCCTCCCCTCCACTTTCCATTTTCGGCAGGGATCACTCCCTATGTGATTTACTTCTCTATTTTGTCCCTCCCCACTTATCTTCCTCTTGGTACTTAACATTGCTTCACTGAGCATCTACACTCTGTCTGCAACAAAAAGCGGGATCTCCCGATGGCCACCCATTTCAATTCCACTTCCCATTCCCATTCCGACATGTCAGTCCATGGTCTCCTCTACGACCATGATGAGGCTACACTCAGGTTGCAGAAGCAACACCTTATACTTCGCCTGTGTTGCAACCAACCTGATGGAATGAACATTGATTTCTCAAACTTCCGGTAATGCCCACAACCCCGCCTCTCCTACACCATTTCCCATCCCCTTTTCCCTTTCTTCCATGGTCTTCCACTGTTTCCTATCAGATTCCTCTTTCTCCAGCCTTTATCTCTTTCACCAATCAACTTCTCCACTCTTTACTTCATCCCTTCCCCTCTCCCGGCTTCACCTATCACCTACCACCTGGTACTTGTTCCTAATCCCCACCCCCACCTTCTTGTTCTGACCTCTCATCTTTTTTTCCAGTCCTGATGAAGGTTTTTGGCCTGAAACGTTCACTGTTTACTCTTTTCCATAGATGCTGCCCGGTCTGCTGAGTTCCTCCAGCGCTTTGTGTGTGCTGCTTGAATTTCCAGCATCTACAGATTTTCTCATGTTTACAAGTTTGTTGTTTAGTGGCAGTGGTACAGTGCATACTACAGATGAGATACACCGAAGCAACTTACACAGTTGTTGCACCTCTTAAACCCACCATTTTCACAACACAGCAGAATGGCAGCTGGTACACCAACACATAGAAATTCCCCTCCAAGTTGTACTCCATCCCAACGTGAAAATATAGGCTACACTCATCAAAGTTGCTGGTGAACGCAGCAGGCCAGGCAGCATCTCTAGGAAGAGGTACAGTCGACGTTTCAGGCCGAGACCCTTCGTCAGGACTAACTGAAGGAAGAGTTAGTAAGATTTGAAAGTGGAAGGGGGAGGGGGAGATCCAAAATGATAGGAGAAGACAGGAGGGGGAGGGATGGAGCCAAGAGCTGGACAGGTGATTGGCAAAGGGGATATGAGAGGATCATGGGACAGGAGGTCCGGGGAGAAAGACAGGGGGTGGGGAACCCAGAGGATGGGCAAGGGGTATAGTCAGAGGGACAGAGGGAGAAAAAGGAGAGTGAGAGAAATAATGTGTGTATAAAAATAAATAACGGATGGAGTACGAGGGGGAGGTGGGGCATTAGCGGAAGTTAGAGAAGTCAATGTTCATGCCATCAGGTTGGAGGCTACCCAGACGGAATATAAGGTGTAATATAGGCTAGTAAGTTTGATGTCGGTAGTAGGTAAATTATTGGAAGGAGTACTAAGAGATAGGATCTACAAGTATTTGGATAGACAGGGACGTATTAGGGAGAGTCAACATGGCTTTGTGTGTGGTAGGTCATGTTTAACCAATCTATTAGAGTTTTTCGAGGAGGTTACCAGGAAAGTGAGTGAAGGGAAGACAGTGGAAGTTGTCTACATGGACTTCAGTAAGGCCTTTGACAAGGTCCCTAATGGGAGGTTAGTTAGGAAGATTCATTCATTAGGTATACATGGAGAGGTGGTAAATTGGATTAGACATTGGCTCAATGGAAGAAGCCAGAGGGTGGTAGTGGAGGATTGCTTCTCTGAGTAGAGGCCTGTGACTAGTGGTGTGCCACAGGGATCAGTGGTGGGTCTATTGTTATTTGTCATCTATATCAATGATCTGGATGATAATGTGGTAAATTGGATCAGCAAATTTGTTGATGATACAAAGATTGGAGGTGTAGTGGACAGTGAGGAAGGTTTTCAAACCTTGCAGAGGGATTTGGACCAGCTGGAAAAATGGGCTGAAAAATGGCAGATGGAGTTTAATACAGACAAGTGTGAGGTATTGCACTTTGGAAGGACAAACCAAGGTAGAACATACAGGTAAATGGTAGGGCACTGAGGAGTGCAGTAGAACAGAGGGATCAGGGAATACAGATACAAAATTCCCTAAAAGTGGCATTACAGGTAGATAGGGTCGTAAAGAGAGCTTTTGATACATTGGCCTTTATAAATCAAAGTATTGAGTATAAGAGTTGGAATGTTATGGTGAGGTTGTATAAGGCATTGGTGAGGCTGAATTTGGAGTATTGTGTGCAGTTTTGGTCACCAAATTACAGGAAAGATATTAATAAGGTTGAAAGAGTGCAGAGAAGTTTTACAAGGATGTTGCTGGGACTTGAGAAACTGAGTTACAGAGAAAGGTTGAATAGGTTAGGACTTTATTCTCTGGAGCGTAGAAGAATGAGGGGAGATTTGGTAGAAGTATATAAAATTATGATGGGTATAGATAGAGTGAAAGCAAGCAGGCTTTTCCACTGAGGCTAGGAGAGAAAAAAATCAGAGGAATTGAGTTAAGGGTGAAGGGGGAAAAGTTTAAAGGGAACATTAGTCGAGGGGCTTCTTCACACAGAGAGTGGTGGGAGTGTGGAATGAGCTACTAGATGAAGTGGTAAATGCGGGCTCACTTTTAACGTTTAAGAAAAACTTGGACAGGTACATGGATGAGAGGTGTATGGAGGGATATGGTCCAGGTGCAGGTCAGTGGGACCAGGCAGAAAAATGGTTCGGCACAGCCAAGAAGGGCCAAAAGGCCTGTTTCTGGGCTGTAATGTTCTATGGTTCTATGGAAAATACATTACCCACTCCTTCTTTGCCACGCAGTCAAAATCCTCGATTTTCCAGCTGCTTCCTGGGTACTGAGGATGATTTGCTTCCAGTCCATTTTTCTGATCATTGAGTCGAATGGAAAAATTGCAGAGATTCACCAGTATCTTACCTGAATTAGATGACTTTGCATATGAGGAGACATTGGATAGGCTCAGCTTGTTTTCCCTGGAGTGAATAAGTTGAGTGGTGACCTGATAGAAGTATATAAGATTCTGAGATGCATAGATAGGGCAGTCAATGTTTTCCCCAAATTAAGGATGTTAAAAACAAAAGGGCAGTGTTTTAACATGAATGGAAGGAGTTTCAAAGGAGACCTGACCATCTCCTTTTTTACATGGTTTATATCTGGAACATGCTGCATGAGGATGTAGGTAAGCACAAGAGAGTCTGCTGATGCTTGAAATCCAACACAGCAAATACAAAATGCTGAAGGAACTCAGCAGTTCAGGCAGCATCCATAGAGAAGAATAAACAGTTAATATATTGGGTGAGATGAAGAGTGAAGTCCTGATGAATATTGACTAGTTATTCCTTTCCATAGATGCTACCTGATTTGCTGAATTCCTCCAGCATTTTATGAGTGCTGCTCTATAATTACTATGTTTTAAGAGGCATTTGACGGATATTTAAATAATCAAGATACAAAAGGATACAGTCATATTGCAAATATATGAGATTAATATGGATGGGTTAATGGTTAGCATAGAGCTACTGGACAGAATGTGTAGTAAACCTCTATGATTCTATGACTTTATGATAAGACCAATGTGGAACATGTCTGCTGCCACAGACAGAGCAAGTTATCTCAGTGGGGCAGATAGGCAGGTAACTTTTGTGAAATTCTTCATTTCATGACGGTGGCCCGCCAACATCTTGTCAAGAACATTTAGTGATGGGCAATAACACTGGCCTTGCCTGTGAAGCCTTATGCATAATGAGTATTTAGTTAAAGCTATATTGTCTATAGATTTTTTCGACATGTTTTGATGTTACACAGTATTATGGCATATTTTCTAGTAGATGAAACTAGCAGTAGTTTAAAGGGAATGAGGAACCAGTCCCCAGTGGATGGCAGTGCAACATGGGAACCTGGCCCCTAGTGAGCAGTAAGTTGTCACAATAATCATCTCTGGATGAGACAGATCTCAAGCCAATGGGATTCCCAAACTAGTGGGCAGAGGACAGAGGATTATTGGAGTTTTATTTTTCTTTGTAAACTTCAGAAGAATGTTGGACAAAAGACGATGAGATGGAGATAACCCACACACGCAGTAATCCATGATCCACAATCTTCATTCTTCAAGTTTTTCAGTAAGTGGAAAGGTAATTTTTTGAACATTATTTCCTAAGGATTGGCTACAATAAGGTAGGATAAAGTTTCAGAATACCATTCCAAGACAAATCACTTTCATCAGTAATGACGATGAAACAGATGTCCTCTGTGATTTTGATAAACAAAATGTCACCTTCATTTGCAATACCACAGTACTTATTAGGTTTTAAACATCCCCATATCCTAACTGATATTTGCCACGGTGAATGGTTGAGCGTTACAAATTTAAATCAAGAAGACATATCGTAGTTCTAATAGCATCCCAAGATGTTTTTAAAATCTATTTTATAAGTTTGAGCATTTGTTAACTCGGCTGTAAATACCAGATTATAACTTTGGTTCTGGCTGGCTTCATAGTCTGATTCAATCATTCTATAAATATGATAAACTATCATCAGGAGCGACAGATGCTCACCACCAAAAACAGATTAGTTGGCCATTTATCCCTTTTGCTTTGTGTGGGACGGCAGTGACTGAAGATTGGCTGGAGCATTTGCCTTTATAACAGCACTGAGTGCATTTCAAAAGGAATTAATTGGCAGTGGAGCACTTTGGGGCATCCTGAGGATGTGATGGTCTATGTAAATGTAAATTGTTCCTCTTTATTCCAGATCCAAAGAAGAATACTGCGTTTTGGAACCACATAATGGAGAGATGCAATAACAACTTGCATCTATACAAAGTGCTTTTATGTGTTAAATGTCTCAGGGCATTTTTACGGAGGGATAAGGAGGAACTGGTAGGTCAATGATCTAAAGAAGTAACCCTTCTTCTCTCTGTGCAGCTGTTGTCTGGCTGACTGCTCATTCCAGGATTTCATGTTTCTCTGCAGGAGCAGACAGGTCATGGTGGTTTGAAGATATAACTGAAAGCTGTTCAAAGTAGGACAGGGAGACAGAGTGAGAGAGAGCAAAGAGAGAGTGAGAGTTTTAGGAAAATTATTTCAGAATGTAACGCTGAGCTGAAGGGGTCTGCCTCTGTTCCTAGAATAAACCAAGGTTGGGAAGTGAAAGAGATCAGAGTCACTTCTGAATCACTGAATAGACATGGTGTGGATGGAGGATATTTCGACTATTGAGTCCGTGCTGGCTCTAAGCAAGAGCAATTCAACTAGTCACGCTCTCTGCCAATTCTCCATTGAAAACATAGAGCCAGAACCAAATAGATTTACAGCTGAGAAGAAGGATATTAAATGTGACATGTTGCTGAACAAGAGCTTCACTGTTAGGGCAGATAGGAATAGGGAGAGGGCAGCTGTGAGGAGAGGTGTTTTGAATGAAATGCATGGATGCTGACGAATGAAGGGACAATAAGAGAATGGAGGCCCCAGTGCTTGAACACAGGGTTCATCAGCAGGAGGTCAGAGAAAGGCAATATACAAAAGACGAAGGTAAGCCATCTTATGCACACGCTGAAATGGATGGCAAAACATGCAACTCACCATAGGTTTGAGTTTGTTCCATGGCTCGAGTTAGCAGTCATAAAAGGACATGACACCTGTGTGACTCAAAGATAAGAATACCTCAGGCTTACCCATATTCTGTTGAAGGTAACAGATATTAAATAAAATTTGGACTTGTTTCTCAACTTCAGCTGGGATTTGGGCAGGTATGTGACGGGGGAAGGAAGGAGCAGCAACACCCCAGCGGCCATATGCATTAATAAATCAGCTATCTACTTCACAGCAGGAAGGAAAATGTTCTGCAGCGAAACAAGGGACACGAGTTTTTGGTAGATCTTGTATAAGGCAAGAAATAAAAAGAGTACAAAATACCTTTGCTTTCATTGGGGCTGCAGAGAGTTTAATCAAGGTAAAAAAAAATTATTTTTACTTAAAAAACTGCCTCAAGATGCCCTTAGGAAATACTTCAGGACATCCTTAGTTTGTGATTTTGTTGGGCCTACCATGAAAGTGAAACCAATTCCACCGCCCCCCCGACACACACACACACACACACACACACACACACATACCTCTAATTCACTCTTTCCTCATGCAACCAATGGAATATTTTGGAAATTGCAACTGCTGTTGTAAATTAGGATAAAGGGCCAATAAAACCCAGCTCACTGTTAGAGTAATGCTGATCATGGTTCAATTATTGGCCAGAGACATGGAGAGAACTGCCCAACTCTTTCACATCAGCTTTCCCCTCTTATGACTTCGCCTGTGACTGGAAATCACCCCTGGCTTCAACATTCAAGCCTGACAGTCAAAGCCCAGTGGTATTTCTGCATGTGTCACCGAGGACCCCACAGACGGCTCAATGAGTCATTCAGAAGCCCAGATCAATTCCTGGATTCAAGATTGTTTATAGTAATTTTTTAGTACATGACTGCAAGAAAGAACAAAATGATTATTACTTCTAGCCTTTCTAGAGAGCCACAGGTTGCATAAGGAAATAGTATATTTTCTGACTGCACATCTGGCTTTGCCTGCAGGGTTCAGTCAAGGTTACCCCATGATTTCAGGCAAGTACCGTGACAGTAGTGTAAAAGAAATTATTGGAGAGATACCATTAACCTGAAAAAGTTTTCAGTCCTACAGAATTAATGAGTAACATCACTGATAGGCAAGTATTTCTGAATAATAATCCAATGACAGCACATTTCCCAGTACTATTTATTATGAGTAAATAAGGTAATTTCTAGAAATTAATGTTTCTATATATTTCCATAATATTTATTAGTGTCAGTAATCGTTCAATTAATCTGTTGGGTATTCCCCAGGCCAGTCTGATCTGCCTAGATGCTGAATGCGGTACAATGGACTGATCATGTTACTTCATGTAATAAACTTGAACTTGAATTGGCTAATTGCTTCCAAAAGAAATAACTTTTATTTAGCTTCAGAATTTAAAATGTAGCTCTATATGCAAATAGTAATTTACACAGAGCTGGTCTCTTCTTTTAATAACTAGTGCACTAAGCCAAGAGAGGCAGTCTTATAAATAGTCCTCAGACTGGAGTAACTATTGGATCTCTTCTTTGTGGAGATGGCTAAATCTCACAGAACCAAAATACTGCAACCTCCTCAGGAACCAAAATGCACCTTTGTAAATATTCTGCTGTGCAAGCAAAGCACAGTCTCCCTCCTGTATTTTACCTGTGTTATTCCATTATTTTATTTAATAATATGTTTCTCACATTATAGTAATTCAATTCTTGCACTTTTTTTTTACTTATTTTCTTTTTTTCTTCATTTGAAAGATTTAACACTGGTAAGAACTTTTCTTTGTTATTCTACATCTCCACCTGCATTGATAAAAGCCTAAACTCTTACTCACTGCTGAAATATTCTCCACCAGTTTCTTTTCATCCCTAATCACTTTCCCCCATTGCCTCTTTCCTCTCGTCTTTTATCCTCACACAAAAGGCAGCACCAGCCACACCAACTCAGACCACCCCTCACTTCCCCTCTTTGGGTTAAGTAGCAAGTCATCTGCCTCAGTCACATTCCTGATACAGGCTTTCATTAGCACAGGGGAGGGCTGGCTGGAAGGAATCAGGGAACCCAGGATGCTTTTTATCGTGTCTCTGCCGGATCCGTGTGCTTCCAGGATGACAACAAGCTGTCTGAAACTCGCCTCATCCTGTCAGCCTCCACTCAGACACTCCGAAAAGACAAATACCCACCAGACGTCACCCAACCTCTGTTATAGCCCGCTTCTGTGCCTCCTTCACAAACGCACAAAGGAAGTGGGGGTAGGGGGAATCTTCACGTTTCCTTTCCCTTTGATATGAGCTGTAAATCTTGTTCTCAAACTAAAAGCAAGCAGAGGATTTGAAGTCATTTCTGAACAAAGGGGGGGGGGTCATTCAAATAAAAAAGAATTAAGTGCATCATGGCAGAGTCACAGAGCAACTTCTTAAGAGGCTGATACCATGTTTGAGTTGTATCTGCTGCTGATTTGAAATTGAATAGGACCCCATTGAGAGTTTCATTAAATTCAGATCAGACTTTCATTTCGTATGGTTTCACTTGAGGGAATATGTCTAAGGCTCCAAAGTAATAGAATTAGTTTAAAGGCAAAATTTCAATCGTGGAACAGATGTGCTAACCCTCAACACCACCAGCAGATGTATGAGTGATAATGTTCAAAATAGTGAGAGCCGCTAGAAAGCAACAGGGGAGGAGGATGGGATTTGAGTTTGGGTTTGGTGTTGTTGCAGTGATTGGTGCAGAGAATAATAATGTCTGGTAAGGAATTTTGCTCACCCGATTATAGGAACAATATCATTAAGCTAGAAAGAGTGAATAGAAGATCTACAAGAATGTTGCCAGGATTTGAGTGCCTGAGTTATAGGGAGGGTGTGACCTTATATAGAGGTGTATAAAATCATGAGGGATAGGGTGAATGCATACAGTGTTTTTGTTCCAGTGCAAGGCAATTAAAGGGATCGACAATTGGAGGATATAGTTATAAAGAGAGAGGGAACTTTTTTTTGCATTGAGCTTGGTGCATATATGAAACAAACTGAAGTAGTTGAGGCAGGCAAAATAACGGAGTTTAAAATCACTGAAGAATAATTTCCAAATCCAGACAAATGGGCATCTTGGTGGAGATGAATAGAAATGCTCACACTCACTTTGATGAACACTGAAGTTCCAGTGAACACCAGGTCTACTGAACAAGATCTGGGTACTGAGGTATACAAATTTATGAGCAACACAGACAGGGTGAATAATAAGAATATTTTACATAGAACATAGAACATAGAATAGTACAGCACAGTACAGGCCTGTTGGCCAACAATGTTGTGCCGACCCTTAAACCCTGTCTCCCATATAACCTCCCACCTTAAATTCCTCCATATACCTGTCTAGTAGTCTCTTAAATTTCACTAGTGTATCTGCCGCCACCACTGACTCAGGCAGAGCATTCCACGCACCAACCACTCTCTGAGTGAAAAACCTTCCTCTAATATCCCCCTTGAACTGCCCACCCCTTACCTTAAAGCCATGACCTCTTGTACTGAGCAGTGGTGCCCTGGGGAAGAGGCGCTGGCTATCCACTCTATCTTTTCCTCTTAATATCTTCTATACCTCTATCATGTCTCCTCTCATCCTCCTTCTCTCCAAAGAGTAAAGCCCTAGCACCCTTAATCTGTGATCATAATGCATACTCTCTAAACCAGGCAGTATCCTGGTAGATCTCCTCTGTACCAATGCTTCCACATCCTTCCTATAGTGAGGCGACCAGAACTGGACACAGTACTCCAAATGCGGCCTAACCAGAGTTTTATAGATCTGCGTCATTACCTCATGACTCTTAAACTCTATCCCTCGACTTATGAAGGCTAACACCCTATCAGCTTTCTTAACTACCCTATCTACCTGTGAGGCAACTTTCAGGGATCTGTGGACATGTACCCCCAGATCCCTCTGCTCCGCCACACTACCAAGTATCCTGCCATTTACTTCACACTCTGCCTTGGAGTTTGTCCTTCCAACGTGTACCACCTCACACTTCTCCGGGTTGAGCTCCATCTGCCACTTCTCAGCCCAATTCTGCATCCTATCGATGCCTCTCTGCAATCTTCGACAATCCTCTACACTATCCGCAACACCACCAACCTTTTCCCATAGCAAAGGTGCTTAAAACTAGAAGACAAATGTTTAGGGGAAGGAAAATGAAGTGTGGAGGAGATCAGAGGAAGAATTTTTTAAATCTGCCAAGGCATTGTCAATTGCTTTCCCTCCCACAGATGCTGTTCGACCTGCTGAGTTCCCTCAGCACTTTTATTCCACTGCGTATTCCAGCATCTGCAATCTCTTATATCACCATAGCTAAAGAGGTTCAGTGACTACTTAGTTCAGTGAAAAAACTGCAGAGTTATTAATTGAGCTCATCTACGTAAATATATTAAATTGGTTTTTAGTGTTTTGATTTTTTAAACTTAACTTAATAATATATTAAATATACTTAATAGTGATCCATTTTTAAATTCAATTTTGCACATGAATGCTTCTGAATGTTACAGACATTCGAAACCATCAACTTTCTGACAGTTCTAATAGCCAGTCAAACCTAGAACACAGTTTAACTAGCTAGCAAATCTTTTACATGGGCAGGAATGGTCCCACCATATACTATTAATTCCTGCAAAGTAGCCCTGTTCTTCAAAAGGCTTTGCCAACGAAAAAAGAAGTTGCATCTATTTCAAGTAAATATCAGCCAATGGGTAAGGCAGTGCCAAGAAATTCCAGGCCAACATGACAAAATTTTGGCAAAGACAAAGGAAAGATTTAGAATGTAGAACGTATATTAAAACAAAAAACAGAGAACACAACAGCATAGTACAGCCCTATTGGTCCATGATGTTGTGCTGACCTTTTAACCTACTCTAAGATCAATCTAACTTTTCCCTCCTATATAGCCCTCCGTTTATCTGTCATTCATGCTTAAGTGCCCCTAATGTATCTGCCCCTACCACCTTGCCTATGTAAAAAGCACCCACCACACTCTAATGTAAAAAGTTTACCTCTGACAGCCCCCCTATACATTACCCCAATCATCTTCGAATTATGGTATTAGCTATTTCTGACCTGAGAAAAAATCTCTGGCTATTCTCTCGACCTATGCCTCTTATGATTTATCAAAATGAAAAGCCTGAGCTCACTCAACCTGTTCTCATAAGACATGCTCTCTAATCCAGGCAGCATCCTGGTAAATCTCCGCTGCACTCTCTCTAAAGCTTCTACATCCTTCTTATAATGAGGCAGCCAGAAATGAACACAATATTCCAAGAGTAGTATAACCAGGGTTTTATAGAGCTGCAACAGAGTTTTATAAGATTGTTGTTCAAACCCATGTTATTACTTTCTCAAAGGAAGAAGCTTTGATAAAAAGTATATGACCTTTCAACTTTATTAGCCATAGAATCAGACTTTCGTACAACACAGTAATGGATCCTTTTGGTCTACCTTGTCCATGCTGAATGTTGTGGCTATCTATGTCAATCCCATTTCCCTGCATTTGGCCAAATCTCTCTTTTTCTTTCCTGTCTAAATTCCCGTCCAATTGTCTTTCAATCCTTGTAACGGTATCCTCCTCTATCACGTCCTCTGGCAGTTCGTCCTGGGTAACAATCTCCTATGTACCAATCAGATCTTCTTTAAGTTTCTTCCTTCTCACTTTAAACATGCGGCCTCTTGTTCTAGCTTCAAATCAAAATCAAATCAAGTTTAATTATCATTGGATACAGTCGAACGAGACAGCACTCCTCTGTGGCCAAGGTGCCTAACATATATTCAAAAAAGCGAGAGAGGAAAAAAACCACTCATTGTAATGCAAGAAAACACATATATAGTCCAAATCCCTGAGCAACATGCAAGTTGATGGTACAGCTCCCAGCAATCCATCCTGTAATTCCACCCATTGAACACTAGAGGGCAGCACTGATGGGAGAGGCCAGCTCCCAACTGAGCATGGACGCCAGGCTACACAGGCTCCTATGTCTATTCATCTGGACTGCAACATCAGGCAAGCCCATGGCTTGAGGCCTAATCCTGGCTACACTGAGCGCATGCTGCTGCCTTGTCACCTGTCTCACCACCAAACAAAGGAAACAGGCCTGTGGCACCTTATACTATCAGGGTCTTGCAATCGTAAGAGAAATATCCGAGGCAGTCACTCACGGTTTTGCTGAACACTGCTTTCACACACCAACTCCGATGCCTCTGAGTAGCAGGCAGCAGCATGGTCTGCACCTAGCTCAGCTCTTCTAAACATTCTCCAGCCCATCCGCTGGCTTTACCTTCTCTGGCCTGTCTGCCGGTTCTCCTTCTCCAGCCAAGCATCAGCTTCTTCTCCGGTCCGAGCACTGACCTCTCCTTCTCTGAAATGAGTATCGGTTTCTCCTTCTCCAACTCTGTCTTTGACACCCCAGCTGGCAGCTCCAAACAACAAACAAATCATTGATGTGGTAGACCTTCTGTGCCCGTTGCACTTGAAGTCCAGTATAGTCTTACGATTCCCCTGCTCTGAGAAAAAAAACCCTATGTTTCCTAACTTTGCCCCTCATGGTATCAAAACCTTATGTAAGATTGTCCTGCATTCTGGTGAGGATAAACCCATCCTATCCAGTCTCTCCTTATAACTATGGCAACATCCTGGTGAATCCCTTTTGCACTCTCTCTGTCAATACCACATTCTTCCTGGAATGTCGTGTCCTGAATTATGCACAACAGCCCAATGTGGTCTAACCAATGGTTTGTACAGCTGCAACATGATGTCCCCACTCTTACATGGTTCTTAAGCTCCAGGCTTATGAAAATAAGCATATGACATGTCTTCTTCATTTCCCTGTCCATCTGTGCTGCTACTTTCAATGAGATATGAACTTCTATTCCAAAGTGATTTTGTACATATACAATCCTAAGGCCCCTTCCACTTACTCGATATGTCCTATCAGAATTTAACATCTCTAAGTGCATTACCACACAATTGTTTGAATTAAATTCAATCTGCCACTTTTTCACCCACTTCTAGCTGATCTATGTCCCAATCTATTCTTAGACTACCTTCTCCACTAGCAAAAATGTCACCTGGACATAAAAGATTTATAGACCTCAATCATGTGTATCATTTATAAAGATTACATTGTAATTTGCTAATTGTTATACTTTCCTTTGCCTCTTCTGACTGAACAATCTCCTCTGGCTGGAGCATGCATTTAAATTGCCTTAATTGACAGTGCCACTCCAACACACACAAAGAAAGCAACACACACAAAATGCTGGTTGAACGCAGCAGGCCAGACAGCATCCATAGGAAGAAGCACAGTTGACATTTCGGGCCGAGACCCTTCGTCAGGACTAACTGAAAGAAGAGATAGTAACAGATTTGTAAGTGGGAGGGGGAGGGGGAGATCTGAAATGATAGGAGAAGACAGGAGGGGGAGGGATGGAGCTAAGAGCTGGAAAGTTGATTGGCAAAAGGGATACAAGGCTGGAGAAGAGAGCGGATCATGGGACGGGAGGCCGAGGGAGAAAGAAAGGGGGAGGGGAGCGCCAGAGGAAGATGGAGAGCAGGCAAGGAGCTATTATGAGAGGGACAGAGAGAGAAAAAAAGAGACAGAGAAAGAAAAAAGAGAAAGGAAAAAAAAATGAATGAATGAATAATAAATAAATAAATTGATAAATAAATAGCTAGATAAATAAATAAATAAATAAATAAATAAATAAATAAATAAATAAATAAATAAATAAATAAATAAATAGAGGATGGAGTAAGAAGGGGAGGAGGGGCATTAATGGAAGTTAGAGAAGTCAATGTTCATGCCATCAGGTTGGAGGCTACCCAGACGGAATATAAGGTGTTGTTCCTCCAACCTGAGTGTGGCTTCATCTTGACAGTGGAGGAGGCCATGGATAGACATATCAGAATGGGAATGGGACATAGAATTAAAATGTGTGGCCAATGGGAGATCCTGCTTTCTCTGGTGGACAGAGCGTAGGTGTTCAGCGAAATGGTCTTCCTGTCTGCATCGGGTCTCACCAATATATAGAAGGCTGCATCGGGAGCACCAGACGCAGTATATCACAACAGCCAACTCACAGGTGAAGTGTCGCCTCACCTGGATGGACTGTCTGTGGTCCTGAATGGTGGTGAGGGAGGAAGTGTAAGGGCACGTGTAGCACTTGTTCCGCTTACAAGGATAAGTGCCAGGAGGGAGAATGGGCAAGGGAGTCGCGTAGGGACCTTCCCTCACTCTTTCTGCTTTCCGCAGTGGTTGCATTTTACATATCTGGTTTCTCCACATTACTGTTGGAATTGCATCTCAAAAGTAATTAATTGGTGAAGAGGTTCTTTGGAAAGATGTGCAATCATTAAAAACAATATTTACTCATTGTTCGCACAATAATTTGGCGGCTTGGTATAAAGGTAGCTACCTTAGTCTTCCATTTTCTTCATGACAATCTCCTTGGTCTATCCCACACAGAATGTGTCTGCCAACAATGGGGAGAGCACAAATCCTCTGAAATATTATGCCTATTGAATGGGGAATATAGGTTAAATGACAATATTTGAAACAAATGTAATCAGAAGAGGCTGAATGCTTCAGATATCAAGAGAATGTTAAATTACATTTCAAAAAGTGATTTATTGATCAGAGTTTAAAATAAAACCCAATTTCTTTGTTTTACTGAAATAGTACTTTTCACAATTTCCAAACAGACATATTTTCATATTAATAGACCGTCTAGTTTCACACCTACACAGTGAGAAGCTAAACTCCCACAGCTGTCATCTTCCAAGCACCATATTGTTCAAAGCTTTGTCCAAATGACTAGCTGTCAAGTCCTCTCTCACTGCCAGTGTGATTATACTTTGACAGCTGCTTATCAGTCAGGCTGGTGTGGCTGACAGCAACTGGCATGTTTCCTAAGGGGCTACCTCCACCTCTGTACCTTTGACCCGAACAGCAGGTAATTACTCTATTTGGAACGGCTGACAAGCCCTGCAATGGCATGAGGCCATACCATAGCAAACCCTTTACACCCCTCAAGAAACCTCAATTTACTACAATGGCAAGCACCTGTCTGGACATACCTACATATTAAGAAAAAATTGCCCCAAATTGTTCATAAAATTAACCTTGTGAATACACTGCATGCATTTACTTGTAAACCTTTTATTGTGGAATTCGCAAGATACGCAAATATCAGATTATTAATATAGTTCCCAAAATTGGATGTATAATATTCAACTTCCTCAGAATATCACTTTATCTTTTGGAGTACAGTACATCTGCCATTTTAATAGAATTGGCGTAGTTAGTATGAGGTTACGAGGGGTGGATATGTTGAGGAGGGTGAAACCGATATTTACTTCTCAGAGAAATACATGAGATATAAGAAAAACTGGAATTAAAAGTTAAAAACAGAGAGTACGAGTGTCAATCTCTAACATCACAGTGATTAGTTCATTTTTATCTTTTTATGGCTCATCATCTTAGAGCATTATTCACTTCTATTGCTCCTCTTCAGCTCCTCTCGAATATTTGTGGTATGTTGAGTGGACTATACATTATGCAGCTTCAGCAAAGATGAAGAAGACTTATATTCAACTGCTCCAAGCATATGTCACCACATTAATAATCGTGTTATCTGGTTCAAAAAATTTTAAATGGTGCACTTATTCTTATTAAATATGCAATTGTGAATCTTGCAATTGCAATCCATTCCATTTTGCATCTTTTCATTCTGAATTACAGATGTCAAGATTAAATGTAATTTGCCAGTTTTCATAAATGGCAGCGTATCTGGGAGGAGATGGAAGAGTTCTGTCTGTCAGTGTTTTCCTTACTCTGTGATAAAGGATTTTAAAAACAGTTTCTTAGGAACTGTGGACAAACTTTCAACTTGTGTTGAGTTTGCATTTTCATTAATGTGAAGAACATCCATCACCATTGTGTCGAGGCCCATTAAGCTTAGGCCTCATGCTGTGTGTGGCTTTTTCCCACAAACAAAAAAACCTGATGTTTAATGGCTCATTGTCTGAAATTCTTGAAAGGGATGATCTCAAGCTGTTCGCAAACCCGACGTAACACTGAACTATTGTACACCTGGATTTTTTTAAAGCAATCTTAATTATTTTAACCATGGCATTAAATCATTTCTTCTGAACAGATTAACACCAATGCTAAATTAAACTGATCACTGTGTCGAAAATAAGATCTACACTTTTGCAGCAAACTAGCCTCGTGCTTGGACATGCTAGGTTGGCACCGGAATGTATTGCAGCATTCATGGGCTGCCCCAGGACATCCTTAGGTGTGTTGGTTGTGAACAGAAATGATGCATTTCACTGTATGTTTCGATGTATGTGTGATTAATAAATGTGAAATTAGTTCTGCTCCGTACAATACAAAGTTGTCATCATTGAGACATAATTGAAGAAGGGGCAGGTTTGGCCACTCAGTTTCACAAGGTATAAAATATTCAGACAAGACAGTGAGCGAAGTAAGAGAGTGGTAAAATTGCAGTATTACTCAATGATAGCATTACTTCAATATTGAGAGAGAATATCCAGGAAAGCTCCTTAAATTAGTTAATATGGGTAAAGATTAAGAACAAAAATGGAATTGTCTCTTTGCTGTAGGCATGTTACAGATTTCTCAATAACCGACAGGAGATAGAGGAACAGATACACAGGCAGATATCAAAAAGCTGCAATGAAAATAAAGAGATACATTCAGTGGCCACTTTATTACAAACCCTGAGTACTGTCTGTGAAGAGAGCTTTCTTTTTGATCAGGTCCTCACTAAAGATTAAAAAGGCAGAACTTCACAGCAGGTTTTTGGAGCTGGACTGTGACCAATCACTGAGCAAGATTCATCAGAATGGGTGAATAAAAATAACGCAAGCGCTAGCAGAGCGGCCATTGTCATGAGTGTGCCAGTGTTTGGAATGCCTTTGGCTCATCAGGCTTCACCAAGATCAGGCTTGGGCCTGATAGTATCTGGTAATTTTCTGTTTCTGTTCTTAATTCTTCATTCCTCAGCTGTTAGGGCATAGTAGGGCAGTGAGAATGGGTCCAGGGGCAGTGTTTTATACTGTGTGTGAGATGGGTGAATTCTGGGAGACCTTCAGTCTCCTGGATAAACACATCTGCACCAGGTGCACCAAACTGCAGCTCAATGATCTTTGGCTCATATGAGAAAATGAGGAGGTGAAAAATAGGATCTACATGGAGGTAATCACCTCTAGGTCTCAGGAGACAAGTACCTGGATGACTGTCAGGAGAAGGAAGGGAAATGCACGGCCAGTGCAGAGTACACCTGTGGCCAAAGTATACTACCTTGGATAATGTTGAGGGGGACGTACCGGAGGGAGCTGCAGTGACCGGGTCTCTGGCATGGAGTCTGGTTCTGTGGCTCAGAAGAGAGGAGAGGTGAAGAGGACTGCAGTGGTGATAGGAGGTTCCATAGTCAGAGGAACAGAGACGAGATTATGTGGCAACGATAGAGACACCCAGATGGCATGTTGCCTCCCAGGTGCCAGGGTCAGGGATGTCTTGGATCAGTTCAATGGCATTCTCAAGGGTGGGGGTGAGCAGCCAGAAGTCTTGATACATATTGGCACCAATGTCATAGGTAGAACAGGTGAGGAGGTCCTGTAGAGAGATTTTAGGGAGCTAGGTAGAAAGCTGAAAAATGGGACTTCCAAGGTAGCAATCTATGGACTGCTGCCCACAGCACATGCCAGTGAGGGTAAGAGCAGGATAATTTGGCAGATTTATAAAGCATTGGGATCTTTTCTGGGGAAGATACAACCTGCACAAAAAGGATAGGTTTCACTTGAACCCAAGGAGGAACAATATCCTTGGGGGGCAGATTTGATAGGATTGTCCAGCAGGGTTTAAACTAATTTGGCAGGGGGTTGGGAACTGGAGTGTTAGTGAAGATGAGGTTGGTTTACAAACAGAAGCAACATGTAATGAGGAGAGGCTGTTGACAGAGCAAAATTTCAGTCCACAGGAAGAGATACAACATAAGAGACCTACAAAATCAAAAAGGGTGAATACAGGACTGAAGGTGTTATATTTGAATACGCGTTGTATATGGAATAAGTAGAGGAACACAGTTACAGATTGACATGTATGATGTTGTGGACATGACGGAATCATGGCTGAAAGAAGATTATAGCTGGGAGTTTAATGTCCAAGGATACACGTTGTATTGAAAAAACAAGCAGGAAGTCAGAAGGGATGGCATTGCTCTGTTGGCAAAAGAATGAAATCAAATCATTAGAAAGAGATGACTCAGGGTTGGATGGTTTTGAATCATTGTAGGTAGAGCTAATGGACTGCAAGGGTGAAAGACCCTGATGGGAGTTATATACAGACCCCCAAAGAGTAGTAATGGTGTGGTCTACAAATGACAATGGGAGACAGAAAATGCATACCAAAATGGCAATGTTACAATAGTCATGGGGGATTTCAATATGCAAATAGATTGGGAATCAGATGGGTGCTGGATCCCAAGAGAGGAATTTTTAGAATGCCTATGAGATGGACAGAATGCCTAGGGGATCAACAATTCTGGATTGGGTGTTGTGCAATGAAAGGGAATTGATTAGAGGCAAAGGAACACTTTGGGCCAAGTGATCATAATATGATAGAATTCACCTTGCATTTGAGCAGGAGAAACTAAAGTCAGATGTATCAGTATTACAGTCGTGTAAAGAAAATTACAGAGGCACAAGAGAGGAGGTGGCTAGAATTGATTGGAAAAGAATACTGGTAGGGATGATGGCAGAACAGCACTGGCTGGAATTTCTGGAAGCAATTTGAAAGGCGCAAGATATATATTTATATATCCTAAAGAGGAAGAAGCATTCTAAAGGCAAAATGACATAACCGTGGCTGACAAGAAAAGTCAGAGCCAACATAAAAGACAAAGAGAAGGCATATAATAGAGTAAAAATTAGTATGAAATAAGAGGATTTGGAAGCTTTTAAATACCAGCAGAAGGCAACTAAAAAAAGTAATTAAAAAGGGAAAATGGAATACAAAGGTAAGCTAGCCAGTAATATTAAAGAGGTTAACTAAATTTCCTCAGATTCATAAAATGTAAAAGAGAGGCAAGAGGAGATATTGTACCACTGGAAGATCATGCTGGAGAGGTAGTAATGGTAGTAAAGGTAGTAAGGAAATGGCAGATGATCTAAATAAGTATTTTGTTTCAATCTTCACTCCTTAGTACACTAGCAGTATGCCAGAAACTCGAGAGTCTTAGGGTGTAGAAGTATGTGAAACTGCCATAGCTAGGGAGAAGTTTCTAGGGAAACTGAAAGGTCTGATAGTCTACATCCCTTGTTCTAAAAGAGGTGACTGAAGAGATTGTAGAGGCATTCATAATGATCTTTCAAGAATCAATAGATTCTGGTATGGTTCCAGAGGACTGGGAAATTGCAAATGTCACTCCACTCTTCAGCAAGGAGAGAGGCAGAAGAAAGGAAATTATAGGCCAGTTAGTCTGCCTCAGTAGTTGGGAAGATGTTGGAGTCATTTGATAAGGATGTGGTTTTGAGGTATTTTGAGGAACATGATAAAATAGGGCATAATCAGCATGGTTTCCTTAAGGGAAAAGCTTGCCTGACAAATTCATTGTAATTCTTTGAAGAAATAACGAGCAGGATGAACAAAGGAGAATCGGCGGATGTTGCATACTTGAATTTAGAAGGCCTTCGACGAGGTACTACACTTGAGGCTGCCCTAACAAGTTAAGAGCTCGCCTTGTTACAGGATAAATACTAGCATGAATAAAACAGTGTCTGATTGGCAGGAGGCAAAGAGTAGGAATAAGAGGAGCCTTTTCTGTCTGACTGCCAGTGACTAGTGGTGTTCCATAGGCATCTGTTTGGGACCGCTCCTTTTCATGTTAAATGCCAATGACTTGGATGATGGAATAGATGGCTTTGTGGCAAAGTTTGCAGATCACATAGTCATAGTCATAGTCATAGTCGGAGTCATACTTTATTGATCCCGGGGGAAATTGGTTTTCGTTACAGTTGCACCATAAATAATAAATATTAATAGAACCATAAATAGTTAAATAGTAATATGTAAATTATGCCAGTAAGTTATGAAATAAGTCCAAGACCAGCCTATCGGCTCAGGGTGTCTGACCCTCCAAAGGAGGAGTTGTAAAGTTTGATGGCCACAGGCAGGAATAACTTCCTATGACGCTCTGTGCTGCATCTTGGAGGAATGAGTCTCTGGCTGAATGTACTCCTGTGCCCAACCAGTCCATTATGTAGTGGATGAGAGACATTGTCCAAGATGGCATGCAACTTAGACAGCATCCTCTTTTCAGACACCACCGTCAGAGAGTCCAGTTCCATCCCCAAAACATCACTGGCCTTACGAATGAGTTTGTTGATTCTGTTGGTGTCTGCTACCCTCAGCCTGCTGCCCCAGAACACATCAGCAAACATGATAGCACTGGCCACCACAGACTCGTAGAATATCCTCAGCATCGTCCAGCAGATGTTAAAGGACCTCAGTCCCCTCAAGAAATAGAGATGGCTCTGACCCTTCTTGTAGACAGCCTCAGTGTTCTTAGACCAGTCCAGTTTATTGTCAATAAGTATCCCCAGGTATTTGTAATCCTCCACCATGTCCACACTGACCCCCTGGATGGAAACAGGGGTCACCGGTACCTTAGCTCTTCTCAGGTCTGCCACCAGTGCCTTAGTCTTTTTCACATTAAGCTGCAGATAATTCTGCTCACACCATGTGACAAAGTTTCCTACCGTAGACCTGTACTCAACCTCATCTCTCTTGCTGATGCATCCAACTATGACAGAGTCATCCGAAAACTTCTGAAGATGACAAGACTCTGTGCAGTAGTTGAAGTCTGAGGTGTAAATGGTGAAGAGAAAGGGAGACAAGACAGTCCCCTGTGGAGCCCCAGTGCTGCTGATCACTCTGTCGGACACACAGTGTTGCAAGCACACGTACTGTGGTCTGCCAGTCAGGTAATCAAGAATCCATGATACCAGGGAAGCATCCACCTGCATCGCTTTCAGCTTCTCCCCCAGCAGAGCAGGGCAGATGGTGTTGAACGCACTACAGAATTCAAAAAACATGACCCTCACAGTGCTCGCTGGCTTGTCCAGGTGGGCGTAGACACGGTTCAGCAGGTAGACAATGGCATCCTCAACTCCTAGTCGGGGCTGGTAGGCGAACTGGAGGGCATCTAAGTGTGGTCTGACCATAGGCCGGAGCAGCTCCAGAACAAGTCTCTCCAGGGTCTTCATGATGTGGGAGATCAATGCCACCGGTCTGTAGTCATTGAGGCCGCTGGGGCGCAGAGTCTTCGGCACAGGGACAAGGCAGGACATCTTCCACAGTACAGGGACCCTCCGGAGCCTCAGGCTCATGTTGAATACATGGCGAAGTACTCCACATAGCTGAGGGGCACAGGCTTTGAGCACCCTGGTACTGACACCATCTGGTCCTGCAGCCTTGCTTGGGTTGAGACGTTTCAGCTGTCTTCTCACCTGTTCAGCTGTGAAGCCCACCATGGTGGTTTTGTGTGGGGGAGGGGTATAGTCATGAGAGCAGGGTGGGAGCACATGAAGATAGATGGGGAGGGGAGGTAGTTTTGAGGAAATAGAGAGGAATATGGTGTTGGAAAGTGCATTCATGCACTTCGGTAGAAGAAATAAAAGAATAGATTATTTTCTAAATTGAGAGAGAATTCAAAAATCTGAGATGCAAAGGAACTTGGGAGCCCTTTTGCAGGATTCCCTAAAAGCTAATTTGCAGGTTGAGTTAGTGGTGAGGAAGGCAAATGCAATGTTAGCATTCATTTCAAGAAGACTAGAATATAAAAGCAAGGATGTAATGCTGAGGCTTTGAAAAGCACTGATGAGGCATAACTTGGAGTATTGTGAGCAGTTTTGGACCCCTTATCTAAGAAAGGATGTGCTGATATTGGAGAGGGTTCAAAGGAGGTTCACAAAAATGATTCCGGGATTGAAAGGCTTGTCATATGAAGAGCATTTGATGGCACTATTCTATTCACTAGAATTCAGAAAAATGAGGGGTGACCTCATTACAACCTATTGAATGTTGAAAGGCTTTGATAGAGTGGACATGGAGAGAATGTTTCCTATGGTGGTGGAGTATCGACCAGAGGACACAGTCTCAAAATAGAGGGATGTCCTTTTAGAATGGAGATGAGAAGGTAGTTCATTAGCCAGAGAGTGGTGAATCTGTGGAATTCTTTGCCACAGATGGCTGTGGAGGCCAAGTTATTGGTTATACTTAAGGCAGAGATTTGTAGATTCTTGATTAGTCAGGGCTTGAACGTATATGAGGAGAAGGCAGGAGATTGGAGCTAAGGGGATTGACCAAATGGGTCAAATTCTGCTCTCATAAATTATGGTCTTATTAGGTACCTGCTGTACTTAATAAACTGGCCATTGAATGTATGTTTGTGCTCTTCTGCTACTGTACATTTCAAGGTTTCAAGGTTCAACGTGTTATGCATTCAGAAATGCTCTTCTGCACACCACTGTTGTAACACATGGTTATTTGAGCTACTGTCGCCTCCCTGTCAGCTTAAACCAGACTGGTCATTCTACTCCGACCTTTCGCTTTGTCAAGGCATTTTCATCCACAGAACTGCTGCTCACTGAATGTTTTTTTTTGTTTTTCACACCATTCTCTGTGAATTCTAGACAGTTGTGGGTGAAAATCCCTGGAGTTCAGCAGTTTGTCAGACTCTGAGATACTCAAAAAAAAAACTGTCTGGCATCATTTTATGGTCCAAGTTACTTAAATCATATTTCTTCCCCATTCTGATGTTTGGTCTGAACAACAACTGAACCCCTTGACCATATCTGCATGCTCTTAGGCTTTTGAATTGCTGCCACAGATTGACTGACTAGATATTTGCATTAACGAGCGGGTGTATCTAATGAAGTGGCCAGTGAGTGCATTACTTGGGGATTTTATTTGCTTGAATCTTAACTGCGACTGCCTCAGAGTAAGGGGTGCAAAGAGGAGCAGAATTTTTGAGAGATGTTCAGGAGAGATTTTTTGATATAGTATGAAGATAGAATATCAAGGAAAGGGACTCCTTTCATGGGGAATGAAACTGGTCATGTGGAGGAAATGCCAGTGGGGGAGCATTTTGGGAATAGTTACCAGAACTCTGTATATTTCAAAGCGGATATTTTAGAAGAGATGTATGGACCATAAATTGGGAGAAGGCTAATTTCATAAGAATAAGACAATATCTGATTAAGGTTGACAGGGAGCTTTTATTTATAGTTACGTCTACATCTGCGCAGAAGCAATTAAAGAAGAAATATCAAGATTTCAGGACCATGTTCCTGTGAGGGTTAAGGCCTGGGGTAATAAGTTCAGGGATGCTGAACATTATTAAGGAGACATTACTGAACATTACTCAAGAGGAAAAAGAAAGATATGGCAAGAAGAGGGAATTAAAGATGAGCGAAGCCTACCGAGAATATAAACAGGTACAGCTACCTGCTGAATAATGGAAATTAGGAAGACAAAGAGGACAATATCATAAATAATCACTAGTAGTCAAGATTATGGTTAATCTGAAGTTATTATATGAGTAAATTAAGAGGAAAAGAATAACCAAGGAAAGAAGAGGGCCCATAAATGATAACATATGCAGTCTGTTTGGACTAAGTAGTCCTAAATGAACACTTTTATTCAGTATCCATTAAGGAAACAAAGTTGATAGTTTGAAGATTTAGTGAGGAGAAAGGCAGAAGTCTAATATGTTTTAGGTTAGAACTGAAATGGAGACAAAAGAGGCAGTAGGGAGGGTTGGGAGGGGAATGCCTCCGATAGGGAAAACCATGGAGACTAAACTGTAAACAAGGATATGTGTTGAATGAGAGAATAGGAGCAGTAGGGAGAGAGAGCATAGATAAATGAATGGGTTTTGCAAGACTTGTTAGCTCAACCATGGAGTTAGTGTGATGAGAGAGGAATAAATTACTATCCTTGTTTAATAACATTTAAATGGGTGAATGCCCTCATTCTGGAGCAGAGATAAGCAAAGAGGATCATGATGGTCACAAGACAACAACACTGAATAATTATAATTGTTATCCATCAGACCATGATAAAAATTATAATTATAATTATTGTCATGGAATGATGGATAACAAATTTGAGGAATATATCGTACAGAGAATGAAAATACCTCGTACCAATTAATAAATTCTCAATGAGAAATTCTATGCATATTATTGTGGGATTAATATTACAACATCAACTGCCCAAATGAACACTGCAAATTTATATCATCATCACCGAGTATGTTCTTCCAGGCTGGCTTTTTTTTCTACCTAGTGACTACCTGAAAACTGCCTTGAAGCCGTTTCCCTTATATGAAGTAGGAAGGCCGTACCAAGCCTGTAAATTGGCTTTTTTTGATTCTTTCATTGATTTTACTCAAGGGAAGTCAGTGCTGCTGAGTTCAATCCTGACTTTAGATGCTATCTGAATGGGGTTTGTATATTCTTCAGCTTATCACATGATATTCCTCCCACATCCCAATGATGTGGAGGCAGACTACTTGGGCACTGTAAATTGCCAGTATGTTTAAGCTAATAAGAATCAAAAGGGGATTTGTTGAGGACAAGCTAGAATACAGGGAAATAAAGAGAACGTATAGGACTAGACAGAATTCTCCCCTTGGAGCCAATATGAACCCAATGTACTGGATGAATTCTGTGTTAGAATATCACATACAAATTACCAAATATAAAATGTTCCAATGTAATTTCCAATGAATGAAACCAAAGGGAGGATTGACAATTGTCTTGAATTAGTGATTTGAAGACAAAGAGATTGATACTCAAAGCATAAAGTGTTTGCAAAATCAAAACACAGTTTGAATTACAAGCATATACACGTCATGGATAAATGCAAAATTAATTTCTCTGCTATTTTATCACAGAAGTTACCCATGTAAAATAATGCATTCAAGGCTTTCTGCCTGCAAGCACATTGCAATCAAAGTATACAGTAGCTTCAAGAAATAAAGGTGTGAATGAAGAACAAAATGTTCGAGGCTTCCTGAAATGTATATACATTGTGCTTGGAAAAATAGCGTAAAATAAATGTGCATTCATGAGAACACATTGACAATAATAAAATAAATTGTGTTGCTGCCTCTTCTAAAGCTGCAGACAGAAACTACCGTCAAAAACTTTTTGCAATGGCAGAACCATATAATTTTACAAGCAATGTATAAACCCACTTTAGCTGTAGCAACAGTGAAAATTCTTTGCAAAACCATACGGATCTTTTACCATTTACAGTATATTCATCTTTTACAAGTTCTTAAGCTCTTCTATTTTACAGTTAAAAAGTTCAAAGTAAATTTTATTATCAAAGTACAGATACAATTCATTTTCTTGTTGGTGTACTCAGCAAATCTATAGAATAGTATCAGGATCAATGAAAGTTCATCCAGGATGCAGAAGGCAACACATTGTGCAAATGCAAATATAAATAAACAGCAATAAATAACAAGAACATGAGGTAATGAGATAAAGAGTCCTTGAAGTGAGATCATTGGTTATGGGAACATTTCAATGATAGGCAAGTGAAGTTGAGTGTAGTTATCCCTTTTTATTCAAAAGCCTGATGGTTGAGAGGTAGCAACTGTTCTTGAACTTGGTGGTGCAAGTTCTGTTGCAGCAGCGACAAGAGAGCATGATCTGCACAGTGAGGATCTCTGACAATGGATGCTGCTTTCCTATGACACCATTCAATGTAGATGCCGTTATGCATTATATACTAGGCCGAATCTATTACTTTTTGCTGGATTTTCCATGCTCAATCCTAGCTGATTTGATTTAATGTAAACAATGCATTTCACTTTATGTTTCAATGTTTTGATGTACATGTGACAAATGATGCTAATCTTTATAATCAATCTAAGCTAAATTAATTCTATTCATTCAATTCTTTCTTTTGCCTGCCATTTTCTTTCAGAATTTTGAACATCCACATTACATCTTCTCTGTAGAGGATGTCAAAAGATGTTAAAATTCCAGTACCTAAATGAATTACAATATTATAATTGCAAGCTAAACAATGAATGATGTGGTACAGATTGAGCAGCCGTCTTACAGTTCCAGCAAACCACAGGTGACGTCTATATGGAGTGTTCATGTTCTCCCTGTGACTGCATGGGATTCTTCCTGATGCTCCAGTTTTCTCACACATGTCCATAAGACCATAAGACAAAGGAGCAGAAGTCGGCCATTCAGCCCATCGAGTCTGCTCCGCCATTCTATTATGAGCTGATCCATTCTCCCATTTAGTCCCACCCCCCGCCTTCTCACCATAACCTTTGATGCCCTGGCTACTCAGATACCTATCAATCTCTGCCTTAAATACACCCAATGACTTGGCCTCCACTGCTGCCCGTGGCAACAAATTCCATAGATTCTTCACCCTCAGACTAAAAAAATTTCTTCGCATTTCTGTTCTGAATGGGCGCCCTTCAATCCTTAAGTCATGCCCTCTCGTACTAGATTCCTCCATCATGGGAAACAACTTTGCCACATCCACTCTGTCCATGCCTTTCAACATTCAAAATGTTTCTATGAGGTCTCCCCTCATTCTTCTAAACTCCAAGGAATACAGTCCAAGAGCAGACAAACATTCCTCATATGCTAACCCTCTCATTCCCAGAATCATTCTAGTGAATCTTCTCTGTACCCTCTCCAACGTCAGCACATCCTTTCTTAAATAAGGAGACCAAAACTGCCCACAGTACTCCAAGTGAGGTCTCACCAGCACCTTATAGAGCCTCAACATCACATCCCTGCTCCTATACTCTATTCCTCTAGAAATGAATGCCAATATTGCATTCACCTTCTTCACTACTGACTCAACCTGGAGGTTAACTATAAGGGTATCCTGTACGAGAACGCCCAAGTCCCGTTGCATCTCAGAACTTCTGAATTCTTTCCCCATTTAAATAATAGTTTGCCTGTTTATTTTTTCTGCCAAAGTGCATAACCATACACTTTCCAACATTGTACTTCATTTGCCACTTCTCTGCCCATTCTTCCAATCTATCCAAGTCTCTCTGCAGACTCTCCGTTTCCTCAGCACTACCAGCCCCTCCACGTATCTTCGTATCATCAGCAAATTTAGCCACAAAGCCATCTATTCCATAATCCAAATCATTGAAGTACAATGTAAAAAGAAGCGGCCCCAACACAGACCCCTGTGGAAAACCACTGGTAACCGGCAGCCAACCAGAATAGGATCCCTTTATTCCCACTCTTTGTTTCCTGCCAATCAGCCAACATTCTATCCACGTATGTAACTTTCCCGTAATTCCATGGGCTCTTATCTTGTTAAGTAGCCTCATGTTTGGCACCTTGTCAAAGGCTTTCTGAAAATCCAAGTACACAACATCCACTGCATCTCCCTTGTCTAGCCTACTGGTAATTTCCTCAAAAAATTGTAATAGGTTTGTCAGGCAGGATTTTCCTTTAAGGAATCCATGCTGAGTTCTGCCTATCTTGTCATATGCCTCCAGGTACTCTGTAACCTCATCCTTGACAATTGACTCCAACAACTTCCCAACCACGGATGTCAAGCTAACAGGTCTATAATTTCCTGTTTGCTTCCTTGCCCCCTTCTTAAATAGCGGAGTGACGTTTGCAATCTTCCAGTCCTCCGGAACCATGCCAGAATCTATCGAATTTTGAAAGATCATCACTAATGCCTCTGCAATCTCCACAGCTACTTCCTTCAGAACACGAGGGTGCATTCCATCTGGTCCATGAGACTTATCTACCTTTAGACTATTCAGCTTCCTGAGTACTTTCTCTGTCATAATTGTGACTGTGCACACTTCTCTTCCCTGCCACCCTTGAGTGTCCGATATACTGCTGATGTCTTCCTCAGTGAAGACTGATGCAAAATACTCATTCAGTTCCTCTGCCATCTCCTTATCTCCCATTACAATTTCTCCAGCATCATTTTCTATCGGTCCTATATCTACTCTCACCTGTCTTTTACTCTTTATATACTTGAAAAAGCTTTTAGTATCCTCTTTGATATTATTTGCTAGTTTCCTTTCATAGTCAATCTTTTCCCTCTTAATGACCTTCTTGGTTTCCTTTTGTAAGGTTTTAAAAACTTCCCAATCCTCTGTCTTCCCACTAGTTTTTGCTTCCTTGTATGCCCTCTCCTTTGCTTTAACTTTGGCTTTGACTTCTTTTGTCAACCACGGTTGCATGCTTTTTCCACTTGAAAACTTCTTCTTTTTTGGAATATACCTGTCTTGCACCTTCCTCACTTCTCACATAAACTCCAGCCACTGCTGCTCTGCTGTCTTTCCCGCCAGTGTCCCTTTCCAGTCAACTTTGGCCAGTTCCTCTCTCACGCCACTGTAATTTCCTTTACTCCACTGAAATATCGACACATCAGATTTCGGCTTCTCTTTTTCTAATTTCACAGTGAACTCAATCATGTTATGATCACTGTCTCCTAAGTGTTCCTTCACCTCAATCTCTTTAATCACCTCCGGTTTATTACACAATACCCAATCCAGTACAGCCAATCCCCTAGTGGGCTCAACAACAAGCTGTTCTAAAAAGCCATCCCGCAGACATTCTACAAATTCTCTCTCTTGAGATCCAGTGCCGACCTGATTTTCCCAATCCACTCGCATGTTAAAATCCCCCACAATTATCATAACACTGCCCTTCTGACAGGCCTTTTCTATTTCCAATTGTAATTTGTAGTCCACATCCCTGCAGCTGTTTGGAGGCCTATAAATAATGCCTTCAGAGTCCTTTTACCCCTGCTATTTCTTAGCTCAACCCATAAAGATTCTGCACCTTCCAATCCTATATCACCTCTTTCTAATGATTTAATATCATTTCTTACCAATAAAGCCATGCCTCCCCCTCTGCCTACCTTCCTATCCTTCTGATACACCGTGTATCCTTGGACGTTCAGCTCCCAGATACATGCATCCTTTAGCCAGGTCTCAGTGATGGCCACAATATCATACCTGCCAATCTGTAGCTGTATGACAAGATTATCCACCTTATTCCTTATGCTGCGTGCATTTAAGTACAACACCTTAAGACCAGTATTTGATCCTTTTCGCTTTGATTTCACTGCAACTTTATTGCACTGCAACTCATCCCAATGGCTACAAATTTGCCCCATCACCTGCCTGTCTTTCTTGACATCTTTACTGCTCACTATCTTAGATTTATTTCTGTTTTCCCCTTCCTCCACTCTGTCATTCCAGTTCCCATCCCTCTGCCAAATTAGTTTAAACCCTCCCTAACAGCTCGATTAAATTTTCCCGCCAGGATATTGGTCCCCTTCGGGTTCAGGTGTAACCTGTCCTTTTTGAACAGGTCATACTTCCTCCAGAAGAGATCCCAATTATCCAAGAATCTGAAGCCCTGCCCCCTACACCAGTCTCTCAGCCATGCATTCATCTGGCTGATCCGACTATTCTTGCCCTCGCTAGCACGTGGCACAGGTAGCAATCCCGAGATTACGACCCTGGAGGTCCTGCTTCTCAGCTTCCTTCCTAACTCCTGGAAATCTCTCTTCAGGACCTCCTCCTTTGTCCTTTCTATGTCATTGGTACCAACATGTACCAAGGCAACTGGCTGCTCACCCTCCCCCTTTAGAATGTTCAGGACCCGATCCGAGACATCCCGTACCCTGGCACCTGGGAGGCAACACACCATGCGGGTATCTCTATCAGGCTCACAAAATCTCCTGTCCGTTACCCTGACTATGGAATCTCCTATGACTACTGCATTTCTCTTCTCCCTCCTTCTCTCCTGCACAACAGTGCCAGGCTCAGTACCAGAGACCCAGTCACTGGGGGCGTCCCCCGTCAGGTCATCCCCCCTCAACAGCATCCAGAACAAGATATTTGTTGCTGAGGGGGACAGCCACAGGTGTGCTCTCCACTATCCGGGCATTTCCCTTCCCTCTCTTGACAGTGACCCAGTTTTCTGACCCCTGTAGCCTAGGGATGACTACCTCCCTGTAGCTCCTGTCTATCACCTCTTCACTTTCCCTAATAAGCAGTAAGTCATCAAGCTGCAGCTCCAGATCCCTAACACAGTCTCTGAGGAGCTGCATCTCGATGCACCTGGCGCAGATGTAGCCCATCAGGGAGGCTGGAGGTCTCCCAGGATTCCCACATCTGACACCCTGAACAAAGCACTAACCCTGCAGGCATGCTGTCTAATTCTACAGGAATGAAACAGGAAAAATAAGTCTACTCACCCACTTACCTCGCCAAACAGATGAACTTTTTAAACCGTTAGCTCATACCGTTAGCTGTGAGAGCCCTGCTGTTCCTGTATGTCTGGGCTGATTCGCAAAAAGTGGTGGGGGGGGGAGGAAAAAAAGAGTTGGTGCTTCGCTCTTGCCTCTTCCCGTTTACCGCCGAAGCCCTTTGATGCCAAAGCCCTACACTCTGCTCCCACTCACTCCGCTGCCTGCTCCGACAGCTGCCTGCTGTATAGGGTGATCTCCTTTTTAAACTCTCCGCGCGGTCCTGTTGATGTAACGCGCCTGCGCAGTCTCGCCCTTCTTGCACTCAGAGAAGTTTTTAAAAAAACTGCCTTCCTTCAGAATTCAGCTCCCACGACGCTCTGTAGTCCCGATCCAAAAGAGAGCCGTTGGCTCATAGGTGTCAAAGGTGTGCGAGCTGGGAGATTAATTGGCCAATGTAAGTCACCCCTAATGTGTAGATAAGTGGTGGAGGAAAACTTGCTGGGAAATGTGGGGAGAATGCAACGGGTCAAGGTAGGATTAATGGAATAAAATGATGGCTTAATGTGTGGCTTGGACTTGTGGGTTGAAACGCCTGTTTCTATGTGGTGTCTCTCCAGAACTGTAAAGTTTTAGCATTACTTCTCCATTTTCAATCTCAAGGCCTCACTTCGAAGGCCTATTTTTTCTCCAAATTTATCACCTCAGCCTCTTACACTTATTTATATGTTCTTTCTCTTACATAATTGGCGGAGTGTAGGAATCACCGCACTTCCTTAGTTTCTATAGTTGAACTGCATTTCTGAATCACTGTGGTCTATAGAGTGGAGGCACACAGGGTATATTGTAGATGATCAAAGCAAAATATTAATGCTACTGCTTCACAACTTCAGAAACCCTAGTTCCACACTCATTTGACACAATAACATGGGAACAGAGTTGAATGCTGAGATTGCAATGACGCTTCAAGTCCAAGGAAGGAAGATCAGGAATTTGGTAATGGTGATGAACCTCAAAGGTTCATTGTTGTTGTGCCACTAATCCATAAGATAATTACAAAGTCTTATCAGCAGAAAGATGATAAGAAATACACAGAGAGTGGCAAGTGTGTGGACTATGCTGCTTGGGATGGTGGAAGAGGCAGACACATTAGGGGCATTTAAGAAACTCTTAGATAGGCTCGTGCATGATAGAAAAATTCTTGGCTCTGTAGGAGGGAAGAGTTAGATTGATCTTGGAGTATATTAAAAGTTTGGCAAAATATCACAGGCTGAAGGGCCTGTACTGTGCTGCACTGTTTTATGTCCTGTCTTCTGTAACAGTTTCATTCTGAAGATCATGAAGAAGCACCTTCTCTGTTACACTTTATACTTCATTGTCACCAAACGATTGATACTAGAACGTACAATCATCACAGCGATATTTGATTCTGCGCTTCCCACTCCCTGGATTACAAATTGACAGTAAATATTAAAAATTTAAATTATATATCATAAACAGAAAATAGAAAAATGGAAAGTAAGGTGGTGCAAAAAAAAAACGAGAGGCAGGTCCGGATATTTGGAGGGTACGGCCCAGATCCGGGTCAGGGTCCGTTCAGCAGTCTTATCACAATTGGAAAGAAGCTGTTTCCAAATCTGGCCGTATGAATCTTCAAGCTCTGAAGCCTTCTCCCAGAGGGAAGAGGGACGAAAAGTGTGTTGGCTGGGTGGGTCATGTCCTTGATTATCCTGGTAGCACTGCTCCGACAGCGTGCGGTATAAAGTGAGTGCAAGGACTCACTTATTCTGCAATCTGATGAGCGTACTTATGTGCGATTGATATTCACTAAAAATAGTGGGGAGCACTAAAGGATGCCAAGATTGATAAGCAAATTGCTATCAATTGTGAAGCAGAATTTAGTGATGCTGCCTCATAACTTCAGGGACTGATTCAATCCTAAACTTGGTGCTTTGGGTATCCTTTGGGTGCTCTGACTTCCTCCCTTAACGTGGTTAACTGTAAAATGAATCAAAGGGGTATGCGGGAGAGAGAATAACTTAGAGATAAAGAGGGCAAAAGGCCTAATTGGGATTACACCACTCAGAGAGTACAGACCAGTTGGGCCAAATGGCCTCATTTTTCATTGTCCTGAGTATAATATAAGAGCTAATTAAGTACTATAGGCATGTGATCAACCTTTAATGTGAGCACTCTCCACTCTATGGCTGAAGTATTCACTTAATAGCTAGCGTAATGAGGAGAATTTTACTTTCCAATGACACGCAGGATGAATGTAACACTAATGTGAATACTTAATATCAGAAGCTAATCCATAATTATCAAAGCTTTGTGAAACTTGGCTAAATAGTGATCTTTGCTTCATCCTAGAAATCATCTGAATGAACCTTCAGTAAAGGGAAGTTTACACCGCACTATTGCACCATATTCAATAGATATGTTACTTACAAGAAAAAACAGATTAGCATTGTGAAAGATATTCATGCAAAACCACATTCACATATCCATGAGTAAACTACAGAGGCTATTGAAGCTGTTAGCAGCAAAGATAGCTGAGTCCAAAGGGAACAGTAATCGTATAGATAACTTTCATGTCCCTTTGTCCTTTTGGAAGGGGGAGATCAACAGATAATGTTTGATCTTTTTGTCTGGAAAGTGAATCAATGCAAAAATAGGAACTAGCATTTATACCTAATATATCCTTCCAACATTCACAATCTGGGCTCATGTCCAAGGAATGATCAGTAACACAAACAATGCTTAATTAACAATGAATATTTTAGCAGAATATAGCCGTAAATGGGAAAATAATAAACAGGATTCATTGCATGGGCTTTTTTTTAACCTATTGGCATTTAATAATGTATTGTCTAGTTAAGATCATAAAAGTCTGTAGCAGGAGTAGGCATAACTCTCTCCAAATCTATTCTGCAGTTCAATACAATAATGGTCGATCCATAACATGAACTCCACTTTCTCACCCAGTAACTAAATCCATTGATTCCCTTCATGTATATTGATCACAGTTTTGAATATATGCAACAACCGAGCATCCACAGATGCCTGGTGCGGAGAAATCTGAAGATTCACATTTCACTGAGTGAAAAAAATGTCCTTTTGTCTCAGCCTTGGATGGCCAGCCCTTTATCTTTTGACCTTGACCTATCGATACAGATTTCAATAGACAATAGGTGCAGGAGTAGGCCATTCAGCCCTTCGAGCCAGCACTGCCATTCACTGTGATCATGGCTGATCATCCACTATCAGTATCCAGTTCCTGCCTTATCCACATACCCTTTGATTCCGCTATCTTTAAGAGATCTATCCATCTCTTTTTTGAAAGCATCCAGAGACTTGGCCTCCACAGCCTTCTGGGGCAGAGCATTCCATATATCCACCACTCTCTGGGTGAAAAAGTTTTTCTTCAACTCCGTTCTAAATGGCCTACCCCTAATTCTTAAACTGTGGCCTCTGGTTCTGGATTCACCCATCAGCGGGAATATGTTCCCTGCCTGCAGCGTGTCCAACCCCTTAATAATTTTATATGTTTCAATAAGATCCCCTCTCAGCCTTCTAAATTCCAGAGTATACAAGCCTAGTCGCTTCAATCTTTTGACATAGGACAGTCCCGCCATCCCAGGAATTAACCTTGTGAACCTATGCTGCACTCCCTCAATAGCAAGAATGTCCTTCCTCAAATTTGGAGACCAAAACTGAACACAGTACTCCAGGTGTGGTCTCACCAGGGCCCTGTACAGCTGCAGAAGGACCTCTTTGCTCTTATACTCAATTCCCCTTATTATGAAGGCCAGCATGCCATTAACTTTTTTCACTGCCTGCTGTACTTGCATACTTGCTTTCAGTGACTGATGTACAAGAACACCTAGATCTTGTTGTGCTTCCCCTTTTCCTAACTTGACTCCATTTAGATAATAATCTGCCTTCCCGTTCTTACCACCAAAGTGGATAACCTCACATTTATCCACATTAAACTGCAGCTGCCATGCATCTGCCCACTCACCCAGCCTGTCCAAGTCACCCTGCGTTCTCATAACATCCTCCTCACATTTCCCACTGCCTCCCAGCTTTGTGTCATCAGCAAATTTGCTAATGTTACTTTTAATTCCCTCATCTAAATCATTAATATATATTGTAAACAGCTGCGGTCCCAGCACTGAACCCTGCGGTACCCCACTGGTCACCGCCTGCCATTGCGAAAGGGACCCATTAATCGCTACTCTTTGTTTTCTGTCAGCCAGCCAATTTTCAATCCATGTCAGTACTCTGCCCCCAATACCATGTGCCCTAATTTTGCCCACTAATCTCCTATGTGGGACTTTATCAAAGGCTTTCTGAAAGTCCAGGTACACTACATCCACTGGCTCTCCCTTGTCCATTTTCATAGTTACATCCTCAAAAAATTCCAGAAGGTTAGTCAAGCACGATTTCCCCTTCGTAAATCCATGCTGACTCGGACCGATCCTGTTACTGCTATCCAGATGTGTCGTAATTTTATCTTTTATAATTGACTCCAGCATCTTTCCCACCACCGACGTCAGGCTAACCGGTCTATAATTCCCTGTTTTCTCTCTTCCTCCCTTCTTGAAGAGAGGGACAACATTAGCCACCCTCCAATCCACAGGAACTGATCCTGAATCTATAGAACAATGGAAAATGATTACCAATGCATCCACGATTTCTAAAGCCACCTCCTTAAGTACCCTGGGATGCAGACCATCAGGTCCCAGGGACTTAACAGCCTTCAGACCCAACAGCCTATCCAACACCATTTCCTGCCTAATATAAATTTCCTTCAATTCATCCATTATCCTAGGTCCTTTGGCCACTGTTACATCTGGGAGATTGTTTGTGGCTTCCCTAGTGAAGACAGATCCAAAGTACCTGTTCAACTCGTCTGCCATTTCCTTGTTCCCCATAATAAATTCACCGGCTTCTGTCTTCAAGGGCCCAATTTTGGTCTTAACTATTTTTTTCCTTTTCACATACCTAAAGAAGCTTTTACTATCCTCCTTTATATTCTTGGCTAGTTTAGCTTCGTACCTCATTTTTTCTCCTCGTATTGCCTTTTTAGTTACCTTCTGTTGCTCTTTAAAAGTTTCCCAATCCTCCGGCTTCCCACTCGTCTTTGCTATGTTATACTTCTTCTCTTTTATTTTTATGCTGTCCATTACTTCCCTTGTCAGCCACGGCCTCCCCTTACTCCCCTTAGGATCTTTCTTCCTCTTTGGAACGATCTGATCCTGCACCTTTGGCATTATTCCCAGAAACACTTGCTATTGCTGTTCCACTGTCATCCCTGCCATTGAACTTTGGGCAGCTCCTCCCTCATAGCACCATATTTCCCTTTGTTCAACTGTAATACTGACACTTCTGAGTTTCCCTTCTCCCTCTCAAATTGTAGATTAAAACTTATCATATTATGGTCACTACCTCCTAATGGCTCCTTTACCTCGAGGTCCCTGATCAAATCCGGTTCATTGCACAACACTAAATCTAGAATTGCGTTCTCTCTGGTAGGCTCCAGTACAAGCTGTTCTAAGAATCCATCTCGGAGGGACTCCACAAACTCCCTTTATTGGGGTCCAGTACCAACCTGATTCCTCCAGTCTACCTGCATGTTGAAATCCCCCACAACAACTGTAGCATTACCTTTGCGACATGCCAATTTTAACTCTTGATTCAACTTACACTCTACATCCAGACTACTGTTTGGGGGCCTACAGATAATTCCTATTACGATCTTTCTACCCTTAGAATTGCTCAGTTCTATCCATACTGACTCTACGTCTCCTGATCCTATGCCCCCCCTTGCAAGGGACTGAATATCATTCTTCACCAACAGAGCCACCCCACCCCCTCTGCCCATCAGTCTGTCCTTTCGATAGGAAGTGTACCCTTGAATATTCACTTCCCAGGCCCTGACCACTTGAAGCCATGTCTCTGTTATTCCCACAACATCACGCTTACCAATTTCCAACTGTGCCTCAAGTTCATCCACTTTATCTCTTATACTCCGTGCATTCATATACAATATTTTTAATTCATTACTCCCCTGACCTCCCATATCAGTTCCTATATCACTTGGCCATACTGTACGACCCCTTCTTGAGCTTTCTGCTCTGTCGATTCTGCTGTCTTTCTTAACTTTTCTTATTCTCACTTTCCCTTTATCTCCATCCTTATGTTTCCAGTTCGTCCCCACCCCCCACAACTTAGTTTAAACACACCCGTGTTGCAGAGGCAAACCTGCCTGCCAGAATGCTGGTGCCCCGCTTATTAAGGTGCAACCCGTCCCTTTCGTATAATTCATCCTTACCCTGAAACATACGCCAGTGGACAAGAATGTAAATCCTTGCTTCCTGCACCAGTTCCTCAGCCACACATTCAGATCCATTATCTCCCTGTTCTTGACCACTCCAGAATGGGGAACTGGACGCAAACTGGAGATAACCACCCTGGAAGTGCTACTTTTCAGCCTTCTTCTGAGTTCTTGGAAGTCGAGCTGTAGAATGTCTTTCCTCTTCTTCCCCACGTCATTTGTGCCGACATGCACCACCACTTCCGGATGTTCTCCTTCACCCTTGAGGATTCCTTGCAATCAGTCCGTGATGTCCTGGATCCTGGCACCAGGGAGGCAACGCACCATCCTTAATTCCCGCCTGTTGCCACAGAAACCCCTTTCTGTACCTCTCACTATGCCAGGGAAAACAACCTTTCAGCTTCTAACCTGTTAAGCCAACTCAGAATCAAATATATTGGCTTTAATTTTTTTTTAACTAGAGTGAGTACATGCTTCTACTCAATTCGTCATATCGCAGGATCCAATCACGTGAATTCTCATTTCAAAAGGTTTGGTATATCATTCCTTAGGACCAGGAACAAAGCTGCACATAGCATATTCTCATCAAAGGTAGATTGAGAGATCAAAAGTTCATTTTTCAAACATAAGAAGTCTAATCAAGAGACCGATAACTGTGGGATAGAAGCTGTGCCTGGAGGTACTGTACATGTTCCAAACCTTTTGTACCTTCTGCCCAATGGGAGGACAGAGAAGAGAGAATGGGCAATGTGGGAGAGATCCTTGATTATGTTGGCTGCTTTCCAAGCTGGAGGGTTTCAGGAATTTGTTTGCACAAGGACAAGCCAGCACATAAATGTAGGCTGCTTCAATACTTCTGACGAATTTGTGATAGAACATGTGCGTGATCAAACAGTGTGTTGGGATTTTAGGAAAGATTTATAATAAGCAACTAAATATCACAAGTACAACATTAGCAGTTGTGGCTATTTTGTTACATTTGTTTAAATCATTCATGCTTTTTTTCCACACTATATTTCTGTAAACCCCTTTGCCATCATAGTGCTCTGGAATTTCTGCATTTTTCCACTTCAGGTCTTTGGTAATCTATGAGTTTCTCAGCCTACCACTATTTCTGGAATTCTGGCTTTCATCTGGATCATCTATCTTATTTTTTCTCGTTTAAGAAGCTATCTAAAAACAACAGTTGCAAAACATATGTGACTTAATGTCAATTTTTTTTCTTGATAGCACTAGCATGAAGGCCTTTGGATATTGTGTATATTTAAAGCACTATATAAATATGTTGCTCTTCTTTATAGCCCAAACCCCAGTGACCTGATAACGTTTTGCAACCTGAACACATAATTGTTGGTCACTGTGACATTTAATGCAACTCCATATTTGGGCTTTTTCCCAAAAGTCTCCTAAAACTGACATCAGAAGTTGGATGTTTGTTTTACTTATGCAATTTGTCATTCACATTGGCATATGCAGTAACTAGTGGGCCCATCAGGAGGAGACCTTAACATAGGTGAATTCCATCTTGCTGTATTTGAAAGATATTTGGATGGCAAATTTATCTTCCCTCCTAGTTAAGTCAGAATTATCCTACATTAATGAGATCATAATCCTTTATTGATTAAGGAGAAAGAATGCCACAATATTCCCGAATAGGTTGCATTCCTTTTCGCTGTTAGCTTACCAAGTTGCCCATTAATATAAGGGTGATGAATCTCTTTGAAATTTGAAATTTCAAAGAACCATATGAATCTCTTTGAAAACCATTGAGGCTAGATCATTGGAGGTACTTAAAGAGATAGGTACATGACTGAAAGACTGGACAAATATCTCCTCATGTTGAATGGTGGAGTTTGAGTTTCCAGGTGGCCTATTCCTGCTCCTATTTTCTTAAGTACTTGTAGATATCCTAGTAAATGTGAGAAGTTGTCAGTTGAGCTTTATTAGCAATGAAATCAAAAACCAGTCAAAAGTAACTATTTCTGCAGTAATAAAAGCAGAATGAGTTTAAAAACCAAATTTAGTCGTACTTCAACAGCAATGTTTAGAAATACAGGAAAAAGATGTGCCAAATTACTCATTCACATTACTTTTTAAAATAAGGAATGTTGAGAAATGATGGATTTATTAATTTTGGCAGAGAATCTAACATTAACACAATCAAACAGCAAAGTGTAAAGAACTAAACTTGGATCCTACCAAAGAAGATATAACCTAAAATACATTTATTCAAGTAAACAATCTTCAACATGAGTAAAAGCTTAGTTAGTACATTTAAGAACACCATAAAAATAGAGCTGATACCTCAGGATAGCTGATACTGTTCTATCTGTCACAAAAGAATTGAACCTATTTGCAAGGTTTTCATCAAATTCAGTTGAGGCTTCTGTTTAAGAGATGCTTAACTAAGTTTTTTAAGATTGTATTTAATTTAGTAAGCAATGGTAATTTATAGAATATTACCTCAGAAATGGAAAACAGAGTTGTCAATGGGACACTTGAATCCAATGTGCCATTCACAGTAACATCACTACTAGACATCTTCTGCTTCCCTCAATAGTGGAAAATCTACTAATCTCAGGCTTGAACATATTGGGTATCTTTGGCTCTCAAAAGATTATGAATACTACATGTAATAAGTTTCTTTAAACGCAAACAACAGGAATTCTGCAGATGCTGGAAATTCAAGCAACATACATCAAAGTTGCTGGTGAACGCAGCAGGCCAAGCAGCATCTATAGGAAGAGGCGCAGTCGACGTTTCAGGCCGAGACCCTTCGTCAGGACTAACTGAAGGAAGAGTGAGTAAGGGATTTGAAAGCTGGAGGGGGAGGGGGAGATCCAAAATGATAGGAGAAGACAGGAGGGGGAGGGATAGAGCCGAGAGCTGGACAGGTGATAGGCAAAAGGGGATACGAGAGGATCATGGGACAGGAGGTCCGGGAAGAAAGACGGGGGGGGGGGTGACCCAGAGGATGGGCAAGAGGTATATTCAGAGAGACAGAGGGAGAAAAAGGAGAGTGAGAGAAAGAATGTGTGCATAAAAATGAGTAACAGCTGGGGTACAAGGGGGAGGTGGGGCCTAGCGGAAGTTAGAGAAGTCAATGTTCATGCCATCAGGTTGGAGGCTACCCAGACGGAATATAAGGTGTTGTTCCTCCAACCTGAGTGTGGCTTCATCTTTACAGTAGAGGAGGCCGTGGATAGACATGTCAGAATGGGAATGGGATGTGGAATTAAAATGTGTGGCCACTGGGAGATCCTGCTTTCTCTGGCGGACAGAGCGTAGATGTTCAGCAAAGCGGTCTCCCAGTCTGCGTCGGGTCTCACCAATATATAAAAGGCCACATCGGGAGCACCGGACGCAGTATATCACCCCAGTCGACTCACAGGTGAAGTGATGCCTCACCTGGAAGGACTGTTTGGGGCCCTGAATGGTGGTAAGGGAGGAAGTGTAAGGGCATGTGTAGCACTTGTTCCGCTTACATGGATAAGTGCCAGGAGGGAGATCAGTGGGGAGGGAGGGGGGGACGAATGGACAAGGGAGTTGTTCTACTATAAGCCTACTGACTCTCACAGCTATCTGGACTATTCCTCTTCTCACCCTGTCTCTTGCAAAAACGCCATCCCCTTCTCGCAATTCCTCCGTCTCCGCCGCATCTGCTCTCAGGATGAGGCTTTTCATTCTAGGACGAGGGAGATGTCTTCATTTTTTAAAGAAAGGGGCTTCCCTTCCTCAACTATCAACTCATCTCCTTAAACGCATCTTAAACGCATCTCCTCCATTTCACGTACATCTGCTCTCACTCCATCCTCCCACCACCCCACTAGGAATAGGGTTCCCCTGGTCCTCACCTACCACCACACCAGCCTCCGGGTCCAACATATTATTCTCCGTAACTTCCGCCACCTCCAACGGGATCCCACCACTAAGCACATCTTTCCCTCCCCCCCTCTCTCTGCATTCCGCAGGGATCGCTCCCTACACAACTCCCTTGTCCATTCGTTCCCCCCATCCCTCCCCACTGATCTCCCTCCTGGCACTTATCCGTGTAAGCGGAACAAGTGCTACACATGCCCTTACACTTCCTCCCTCACCACCATTCAGGGCCCCAAACAGTCCTTCCAGGTGAGGCATCACTTCACCTGTGAGTCGACTGGGGTGATATACTGCGTCCGGTGCTCCCGATGTGGCCTTTTATATATTGGTGAGACCCGACGCAGACTGGGAGACCGCTTTGCTGAACATCTACGCTCTGTCCGCCAGAGAAAGCAGGATCTCCCAGTGGCCACACATTTTAATTCCACATCCCATTCCCATTCTGACATGTCTATCCACGGCCTCCTCTACTGTAAAGATGAAGCCACACTCAGGTTGGAGGAACAACACCTTATATTCCGTCTGGGTAGCCTCCAACCTGATGGCATGAACATCGACTTCTCTAACTTCCGCTAGGCCCCACCTCCCCCTCGTACCCCATCTGTTACTCATTTTTATGCACACATTCTTTCTCTCACTCTCCTTTTTCTCCCTCTGTCTCTCTGAATATACCTCTTGCCCATCCTCTGGGTCACCCCCCCCCCCCGTCTTTCTTCCCGGACCTCCTGTCCCATGATCCTCTCGTATCCCCTTTTGCCAATCACCTGTCCAGCTCTCGGCTCCATCCCTCCCCCTCCTGTCTTCTCCTATCATTTTGCATCTCCCCCTCCCCCTCCAGCTTTCAAATCCCTTACTCACTCTTCCTTCAGTTAGTCCTGACGAAGGGTCTCGGCCTGAAACGTCGACTGCGCCTCTTCCTATAGATGCTGCTTGGCCTGCTGCGTTCACCAGCAACTTTGATGTATGTTGCTGTAATAAGTTTCTGCTCATTTCAATCCTAAGTGAATTTCAGGAGGTAAAGTTAAGCACTTACCTCAGAGTATTTCAATTTCTGAGAAGTCATTGGAGAACATTCCACTAAAACCACCAAACTATTAATTTTATCAAACTGAAATGTCTGAAAGTTTTCAATTCAATAAACTTAACTGAAGAGTATTGGCAATACTCACTTAGAATCGTGTTGTGGAAACCTTGAGCTAGAGTTTGCTGAGCATGTTATTTGTCAGAGAGTTTAGGAGCCCGATATAAACCCATAAGATTTGAACCAACTGGGGATTTGCTCACTCTGCTCACAGTGCCTGGACTCCAAGATTCAAGATTCAAGATTGTTTAATGTTACTTCCTCAACACAAGTGTGGAGGAGGACAAAATAATTGTTACTCCAGATCCAATCCAGCACCAAAAAAAACCCCACAAACAATAAAGAAGACAATAATAAAAAAAACAATAACTATAACGAGCAAACAGTCAACATTTTGAGCTGAAACATTGACTGTTTACTCTTTTTCCGAGATGCTGTGTGACCTGATGAGATCCTCCAGCGTTTTGTGTGTTTTGCTTTGCATTTCTAGCATCTACAGATTTTCTCATGGTTACGATAACTATAAATAAATAAGATGGCCTATATACATTGATTGATTGTCTGTCTATAAAGTGATGCTAGGCTGCACATAAAGTGACTGACAGGAACTGATAATGTAGTGGTGGAGTTTGTAGGTGGAGGTGTTGATCAGCCTTACTGCTTGGGGAAAGTAACTGTTTTTGAGTCTGGTGGTCCTGGTGTGGACGCTGTGTAGCCTCCTCCCTGATGGGAGTGGGACAAATCATCTATGAGCAGGGTGTGTGGGATCCTTTATGGTGTTACTGCATTTTTTCCAGGACTTTTCTGCATATATGTACTTAATGTGATGCATTGAGCAGTTTTGATTACCCATTATAGAGCCTTCCTGTCTGTCACAGTGCAGTTTCTGACCCAGACAGTGCCAGGATGCTCTCTACTATGCATCTGTAGAATGATGTGAGTATGGATATGCAAGGTCCAGCTCGCGTCAGCCTCACCAGGAAGTAAAGATCTTGGTGAGTTTCCTTCACTGTGTAGGATTTATTCTGGGATCATGAGAGGTTGTTTGTGATCAACACTCCCAGGAGTTTGAAACTGCCAATGGTAGACCGTAACCTTGCTGTTTCTGTAACATTTCTATTGAGCCTTATGCAGAGTCAGTGAACTTATTTTGCAGTTGCAAGGTAGAAAATATGAACAACAGAGTTATGTATTTTTCATGCAACTTAAGGATCCCCACCACTCAGGACATACCTCATTTCATTACCATCATCGGAGCGGAGCTACAAAAACTACACTCTAGAAACAACTTCTTTCCTCTGCCATCAGGCTTCTGAATGAACAATGATCTCATAAAACACTGCCTCACCTTTTTTGCTCTACTTACTTAAATTTTATACAGATATTTCTTATTGCAATTTATAGTACTGTATATTTTATGTATTGCACTGTACTGCTGCCACAAAACAACAAGTTTCATGACATATGTCAGTGTTAATAAACCTGATTTTGATTCTGACTCTGATTACTTTAAGAACCTCTTTCACCTCAGACGGTTGATGAAGTTTGGTATAGGCCCCGAAATCCTAAGAACTTTCTACAGGGGCACACCTGAGAGCATCCTGACTGGCTGCATCACTGCCTGATGGGAACTGTACTTCCCTCAATCGCAGGACTCTGCAGAGAGTGGTGTGGACAGGCCAGCACATCCATAGTTGTGCACTTCCCATGAGTCAGGACATTTACAAAGACAGGTGTGTAAAAAGGGCCCATAGGATCACTGAGGACCCAAGCCATCCCAACCACAATCTATACTAGCTTCTACCATCTGGGAAGCGGTACCACAATATAAAAGCCAGGACCAACAGGCTCCTGGACAGCTTCTTCCACCAGGCCATCGGATGAACTCACGCTGATTTGAGTGTACTCTATATTACATTGACTGTTCTAGTTATTAAAAATTATTATAAATTACGATGATTGCACATGGCTCATTTAGATAGAAACATAACATAAAGATTTTTACTCCCATGTATGTGAAGGATGTAAGAAATAAAGTCAATTCAATTCAATTCAATTCAATATTCAGAGACTGTGGGATGGGAAGGGGTGCTGTGAGTTTCAATGTCTTGAGTTTTTTCTCAGTTGTTTTGTGATTGGTCTATTTATCTGAACTGACCACAATATACAAGATTCCTGCTGAAAAGGTTTTTCAATTCTTCATCCAGAAGGTTCATCCCACAGGATACAAATTACATAGCTGTGACGACTAAACAGCAGTATGACTTTCCCAATCTCCCAGACACTGGTTTGATGGCTTGGTTGGAAATAAATAAAAAATAATAATAAATGAAGAAAGTTCCATCAAAGGAGTGGAAGCTAAAATTTAGTGAAATTCCATGAGCAAAATTGTGTGCTATGGGGAAAGAGGACTCAACAATCTTTGAAAATCTGGGAATGGGAATACTACAGTTATCACTGTGAAGACAAGTGATGCTCAAAGTGACCTGAACCAATTAAAGAAATGAGATCTAGAAGATAAAAGCTCTTTTCTGTGGCAGATGGATAGAGAAGGTAAGGCGATGTGCATAACAAAATAGTACTTAATATGGACACATGCAAAATATTGGAGGAACACAGCAGGTCAAACAGAATCTATAGAGGGGAATACGCAGGCAACGTTTCGGGCCGAGACCCTTAATCAAGACTGGAAAGGAAGGGGGAAACGCCAGAGTGAGAAGGTAGGGGGAGGGGAATGAACACATGCGGGCAGGTGAAGCCAGGTGAGGGGGAAGGTGTGTGGGTATGTAAAAATCATTTCAATGAAACTTAATGTAAGTATTGCTAATCTAAAATGGGAGTAGTTCAAGGATACTTAAGGTAACCTGATACAGACTTGTCACTGAACAGCTGGACAGTTGTCTTTGCAACTTTGCCACAGTCTTTGGTACCTTCCTGTGGTCACACAAGATAAATTATATAAATTCTGTATCTAAGAGATTTATCATCAGCAGGTTGACATGTTTGAATTTGCAGGCTAGGTCATGAAGGAAAATAACTAGAAAATCAAAAAGAGATGTGAAAATGTAAGTAAATTGATTCACTTGGATTATAAGCATAGAACTAAAAGACACAAACAGATAATTAGCAAGGTTTAAAAGAGATTAGATTAGTGGCTATGCAGTATTGGCTGTCAGCAAATGTATGCAGTGTTGATTAGTTTCTCCAGGAAGTCAGATAAATATCTGGTTAGAAATTGGATTGAAGTTTAGAGGGATGAGTATTGACTAAGATGATGAAATACACAGTGGAAATGATGGTTACAGTGCTGTAGCTGCCAGGAAATTTTCAATCTACACAAAACAGCACTCCAAGCATCAAGAGCAGAGTCAATGGCTTTCTTCACCCTCCTTTGGCAATTTAGATGTGCATGGAAGAGGTCAAAGGTTTTGGAAGAAGTAAGTTCCTTCATATTCCATCTAATTTTTGCACTCCTGATAGAGGACAGAGTTACATTGAGTTCTGAAGAAATCTTGTGCTCTGTTGTCTTCTGGTTTTTGGATTATGGTGGTTTATGTTTTAAATTAAACAAGATTACCTATGTACACTGAGGTGAATTTCAATACAAACTTTTTTTAATCATTTGATAGCATTGACAAGGGAGGTGATTGTCGTGTATTTAATATTTCAGTTATATTTGAGAAATCTTGTATATATACATATTGGATGATTAAGCATTCTTGTTTGTTTACGTAACTAATTACACGTTATATGTAAAAATACATTACATGCATATGTCACCACGCTAACACGTGATACATGCGCACCTCACTTAAAGTAAAGACAAAGTTAGACAAGCAACATACATCAAAGTTGCTGGTGAACGCAGCAGGCCAAGCAGCATCTATAGGAAAAGGTGCAGTCGACGTTTCAGGCCGAGACCCTTCGTCAGGACTAACTGAAGGAAGAGTGAGTAAGGGATTTGAAAGTTGGAGGAGGAGGGGGAGATCCAAAATGATAGGAGAAGACAGGAGGGAGAGGGATAGAGCCGAGAGCTGGACAGGTGATAGGCAAAAAGGGATACGAGAGGATCATGGGACAGGAGGTCCGGGAAGAAAGACAAGGGGGGGGTGACCCAGAGGATGGGCAAGAGGTATATTCAGAGGGACAGAGGGAGAAAAAGGAGAGTGAGAGAAAGAATGTGTGCATAAAAATGAGTAACAGATGGGGTACGAGGGGGAGGTGGGGCCTTAGCGGAAGTTAGAGAAGTCGATGTTCATGCCATCAGGTTGGAGGCTACCCAGACGGAATATAAGGTGTTGTTCCTCCAACCTGAGTGTGGCTTCATCTCCACAGTAGAGGAGGCCGTGGACAGACATGTCAGAATGGGAATGGGATGTGGAATTAAAATGTGTGGCCACTGGGAGATCCTGCTTTCTCTGGCGGACAGAGCGTAGATGTTCAGCAAAGCGGTCTCTTAGAATTAACTTAATGTTTGAAGTTACAAAACATAACATTGGCAATGAGGTATTTTTAAAACAAACCCAGCATGGGTACCAACCTGTTAAAGTGTAGCGAGACATTTGAAATAAAATAGAACACAGAGAGGAAAGGGCGAGTTATGAAAAGCACATTTCCTTCAGAAAGGGAAGAGATTATCAAGTTTTTTTAAGTGGCCATAAATGGAAGAATTCAGGACTCATCATTCACTTCTCATTGGATATTTCATTTGCGTCAAAATATTGTTCCAATATGGCTTATCTTATGTCAGAAGTGAACGACAAATGAAGTAAAATGGAATTGGACACTGGTTCAGCTGGTTATTCCACAAAATGAGTTTGACTGGCATTTCAAAGATACTGAAATGAAGTCTGCAGATATCCAACTAAAAACTGAAACTCCTGTGGGAATGACATTTGTAGCAGAGAAATACAACAACCAGCAAGCCAGATTGAGCTTGTATGTGGTAAAAACACAAGGACCAGCATTGTGGGGCATGATTGGCTGAGACAACTACAAGTTGATTGGAGTTCCATCCACCATTTATATGCCACATTCCCAGCAATGAAGCCAACTAAAAGTGAATTAAGGAAAGTACTGAATGATGCCACAACTGTCCCCATGCTGTGCACCATGAACCATTGTCCAACAGAGGTCAAACAGGCGTTGGTGACAACCTCTGTGCCTCTGGTAGGAAAGCATATAGGACCAAGGAAGAACCATACTGCTCAGAGGAAGCATGAAACTGACAAAAGCAGTGGTCTGACTGCGACAGTTTTTGTAGGCAACATTTCTGAGAAAGCTTCTGATGTATTATTCAGACAGTTACTTGTGAAGTGTGGTTATGTATTAAGCTAGAAGAGAATTCAAGGAGCTTCAGGAAATTTGCAAGCTTTTATGAGTATAAAGAACCAGAATCTACTTTGTGTGCATTAAGGTTATTGCATGATCTTCAAGTGGAAGACAAAATGCTGCTTGTGAAAGTAGATGCCAAGACAAAAGCCCAGCTGGATGAATGGAAGGTCAAAAAGAAAGGAATCGATGGAGATATGAAAACAGAGGATTTGTCAGATGATATTGTTGTTGCAGAAATCAAGAGGAGAGATCAGATCGTAAAGGGAGCAACAAAAGGGTTAATAAGAGAATATTCCAGTGAACTAAATGGATCTTCGTAAGATCAAGAAGCAGAAACTAGAAGAAAAAGGAGGGATGAGATGAAGAGAAAGGATGTAAGAAAGAAAAAGAAAGGGACTGAAGGAGATCCAGAGTGAGAAAAGGAGAAGAAAGGTGTCCAGAGCTGTCAGAACCACTTCCTACAGACTCAGAATCAGCTCTTACAACCACCACGGAGGATGCCACACAACCGCAGATTGTTTCATGGCCACAAGTCTCACCTACCAAGAGGAGTGACATCCGCCCTTGTCAGAAAAGGCCTTAACCCACAAGAGTAAGAAATATCCACAGCGATTAAACTTTTCGGCCTGAATGGGGCAATTTAAAATTTACAATGGTGTGGATGTCTGTATATAGTAGTTCTATTATATAGTATACTGCGTGTATTATATACACAGAGTATCACCTACCACCACACCAGCCTTCGTGTCCAGCACATAATTCTCCAAAACTTCGGCCACCTCCAACAGGATCCCAACACCAAGCACATATTTCCCTCCCCTTGAACCCCACTTTCTGTCACTCCCTATGCAACTGTCTTGTCCATTTGTCCCTCCCCACTGATCTCCCTCCTGGCATTTATCCTTGCAAGTGGAACAAGTGCTGCTACTGCCTCCTCCGTCACAACCATTCACGGCCCTAAACAGTCCTTCCAAGTGAGGTGATACTTCACCTGTGAATCTGTTGGGGTCATATACTGGGTTCAGTGCTCACGGTGTGGCCTCCTCTATATCAGTGAGACCCGATGTATGTAGGGAGACTGCTTCGCTGATCACCTACGTTCGGTCCACCAGAACAAGTGGGATCTACTCAGTGGCCACCCATTTTAATTCCACTTCCCATTCCCATTCCAATATATCCATCCATGGCCTCCTGCACTGTCGTGATGAGGCTACACGTTGGTTGGAGGAACAACACCTTATATTCCGCCAACCTAATGGCATGAATGGGTAGCCTCCAACCTGATGGCATGAACATCGATTTCTCAAACTTCCGGTCGGTAATGCTCCCCCACCACTTCACCATTTCCCATCCCCTTTTCCCTCTCTCACCTTAACTCCTTGCCTGCCCATTGCCTTCCTCTGGTGCTCCTCCCCCCTTTTCTTTCTTCCATGACCTTCTGTCTCTTTCACCAATCAACTTCCCAGCTCTTTACTTCATCCTCCCCCTCCAGGTTTCACATATCACCTTGTGTTTCTCATTTCCCTCCCCCCACCTTTTAAATCTACTCCTCAGCTTTTTTCTCTAGTCCTGTTGAAGGGTTTCGGCGTGAAACGGCGACTGTACTTTTTTCCTAGATGTACCTGGCTTGCTGTATTCCTCCACCATTTTGCGTGTGATACTGTGTGTATAGTCAAGCTGCATTCTCTGTTAAGTTGGAGTTTATAGTTAAGCAGGGAAGAATGTTGTATATTTAATATTTCAGTCATATGAGTAATCTTGTATATATAGGTTTATTAAGCATTTTTGCTCATTTAAATAATGAATTACAAGTTGTATGTAAAAATATGATACGTGCATATGTCATCACACTACCACGTGATACATGCATGCCTTGCTCAAGTTAAAGATGAAGTTAGACCTGTATGTTTGGACTCCTGTATCTTCCTTAGAATTAATTTAATGTTTTGAAGTTACAAAACAAAACAGTGATATGTGGATCCATGTGGTGATTGGCTATTTTTCTAAAAAAGGTCCAGAATTCCTTATAACTTCAAACACAATGTTTTACATTGTAGCTCAACTGCAACCCAAAGCTACTAGAGTTGAAATTATCCACAAATGACCTTTATACAATGGTATAATGGTCATGGTTGTGTCTGGCAAGAACTATGAGCCAGGAGTTGGATGAGGCATAGCGGGGGTTGGCAGTGAGATCAGTGAAAAAGAACCAACTAACAGTCTGCCAGGGGAACTCTGGGTCAAGCAGCGTTTTGTTGGGGAGGGGAGGAATTGCCAATTTTTCAGGTCAAAACCCTGTATGAGGGATGAATAATTACTCAGTATAACTCAGTGTCTCTTATATTTCTTTCCATTTAAAGTAAATAAGCATTTTCCCCAAATTATTATGCAACTCTATATTGTGTTGAGAACTTAGAATTCTTTACGTAACAAAGCTTGTGGTGGTGAGGGGTTGACCTATTAGTCATAATATTTATTTAAAAGGGACAAAGAGAGCAACTAACTAAATAGCTTTCACCACAAAATTAAAAATAAAACCTGAATCAATGTAATTCACATAAAAGATGTAATTTTGTCTTGTTTTATTGCCTAAGTGCTGTCAGCCTATTTTAATTACCAATGGAATTATATGGATTTATGCAAGTTTATGTTTTTTGTAAATGTCATGTACCATAAATTTTCTTTGAACCGTTTGTTGAATTCTTCATTGCCACCATAAAACAGCATGTTGTTTCGGACAAAATATCATTAATCTTGAAATACACCTTCTCTTTATTGCCTTTTACAGAGCAAAGTAATGGAAACATAGTTAAAAACCACATTTCATATGAAATATTGCCACTAAGAGCAACCAATAGATTAATACCCCCAATGCACTGGAGGAACTCAGCAGGTCAGTCAGCATCAGTTGAAAAGATCAGTCGACGTTTCGGGCTGAAACCCTTCGTCAGGACTGAAGGAAGAACTTTGGGGAGGGTTTGAAGAATGCTGGTAGTTGAGAAAAACAGTAATTTGAAAGACAAAGGGGTGGGGGAGGGGAAGCAGGGAGATGATTGGGAGGAGAACACCCCCCCACCTCCCCCACCCCTTTGTCTTTTAAATTACTGTTTTTTTTTCAACTGAAAAAAACCAGTAATAATACCCCACCACCAGAGGTTTTGTTGCAATTTTTAAAGTTAGGAATTCCTGTTCCAAAACTCAATTCTGTGCATAAATCTTGGATTGTACAATCATAGCATATTCAGGGCAAAACTCAATTTGATTTCAATGAAAATTAAAACATAAAATCAAAGATGATGCAAATTAATGGATTTGCTCTCTTTCTTTTCCACTGCTTGGGACCACTCTCTGACACACTGCTGGCCACCAATCTGTTACTCAGTTTGCCCCATCCTGCAACCATTGATTTACAATCTGGCACAAATTTCCACCTGACTGCTGATTTGCTGACTCCTCCCTAACCATAATTGTTCCACTATCTCCAGCATCTCCTCTACCAGACCTATGGACTCCTAACCAATGCCCATCTCCCCAACGTTCTCTGCCCCACTTCCATTCTGAGCCCAAGGACAACCCCTGCAACCTTGACTTGACCCCACCTCTAATCCAGTTTATTTTTTCTGTATCTGTTTTTCTCAGCTTGTAAGAGGCAAAGGCAGTGTTTATGCTTTCCTTGAGAAGGTGAGTCATCTTCTCAACCCACTGCAGTCCTTATAGTGAAGATAATCCCCTTGTAGGAGGGGGAGCTCCAAGATTGAGATCGAGTGATGACAAATGTCCAGCAATATAGTTCCAAGTCAGGATACTGTGTGACTTGCGATTTAATTATGTTTCAAGGTACTTGCTTCCCTTCAGGTATAGACCATCTTCTGTCATAGTATCCATGAGAATAATCTGCTGTGAGCTTTGTAAATGGTACTTACAGCAGCCACTCTGTACCAATGGTGGAGGAAACTCACGTGGCACCTCATCAAATACTCTCTTGAAATCCAAATACCCTCATCTAATAACTTATCTTTATCCAATATTTTGTCATGTCTTCAGAAAACTTCATCAAGTTTGTCATACACAGTTTTAGCATTCAAAAAAACATATGACTTTGCTTGATTATCTAGATTTTCTATATGTCCTGTTCTTAACAATGGAACCCAGTTTTTACAAAATTAGCTGGGCTTTAGTTTCTGTTTTGTTTCTCCCTCTTTTTTTGAAAAGTGGCATAGCATTTGTAGTCTTCCAACCCTCTGAGGCCTCTCTAAAATCTAAGGAATCTTTCTATCCACTGTCTCTGCTGTTACTCATTTTAAGACCTTGGGATAGAGACCATATTAATTTGCCCAACATTTTGTTTTTCTGCACTATTGACCCCTTGAGTATATTTTACATGCAGAGACATATTTTTGAAGTTTTGAGCTGGAGCCTCTGCAGGCATTCAAAGTTTAAAGTCATTTTATTATCAGAATATATATATGTCACCGTATACTTAAGATTCATTTTCATGTAGGCATTTACAGGAAAATAAAGGAAATGGAATAGAAGTTATGAAAAAGCCTACATAAACAAAGGCTGACACACAGCCAATATGCAAAAGACAAATTGTGCAAATGATAAAAAAGTAATCACTGCAAATAATACTGAAAGCATGAGTTCATAGTTCATACGAGGGGTGATTGATAAGTTCGTGGCATAAGGTAGAAGGAGTCAATTTTAGAAAACCTAGCACATTTATTTTTCAACATAGTCCCCTCCTACATGTACACACTTAGTCCAGCGGTCGTGGAGCATACGGATCCCTTCTTTGTAGAAGGGGTCCACAGCAGGGGCGATTGGTAAGTTTGTAGCCTAAGGTAAAAGGAGATGAGTTATTAACTTCAAACTTTCTGCATTATCACTCAAAGAATTGAACTGCATGTGCATTTAACGAGAGTATCTTGAACCTTCAGGTGGGCCCCAGCAGAGGTGATTGATAAGTTTGTGGCCTAAGGTAGAAGGAGATGAGTTATATAGCTCTTGTTACAGGCATGTGCAATTCAACTGTTTGAGTGAAAATGCAGAAAGTTTGAAGTTTCTCCTCATTTCCTTCAGGCCATGAACTTATCACATCACCCCTGCTGTGGACCACTTCCTGGAGGTCCAAGATGCCGACTTCTACAAAGAAGGGATCCGTATGCTCCACGACCACTGGACTAAGTGTGTAAATGTAGGAAAAATAAATGTGCTAGGTTTTCTAAAATTGACTCCTTCTACCTTAGGCCATGAACTTATCAATCACCCCTCGTAGTTCGAGTTTAATTGTCATTTAACCATACATGAATACCCATTAATGCAGCCAAACAAAACAGTATAACTCCGGGGCCAAGGTGAAACACACAGTATCAAACAGTCGCACACAGCACAAAACACATATAGCACATGATAGCAAACACGTATAAGATATCAGTGAAATACAGTCACACAGAAAATATACGTAGTCCAAGATCCTGAGTCAAAGAATGTTGCAGCAATCTGCAGTAGAACACAGATTCTCCTGCCGAACAAACATGGGGGTAGGGGGATGTACTGACTCCATCTTGGATGCTGTACCACAACATCTCCGGTGGAGTGCACCGACCCTGATGCCTCTCTCCTGGGTGGCTATAAGCAATTGGCACCACGGCTTGAGGCCTAGTCCATGCTATGACTGAGGCCATGTAACTCCCTGCCATGCGCCATTAAGTCAGCAAATCAGACTTGCAGCATTCTACATTAACAATGTCCAACAGAGTCTTATGATTACAAGAAAAGCAACTTAGATGATCACCAGTTATTAGGCAGCACATCACTTTTGCACACCGATGGCTCTGACGCAGGCAGCAGCATTACCTGCGCCGTCCAGCTCCATCAGTTTCTCCACCAATTAGCAATTCACCAATGGAGCAGACCTGCGTACTTTGAGCCTCTAGTGTCCAACAAGATCTTGCAATTGTAAAAGCATACTTAAAAAGGAAAATAACATTTTTCTGAGTTGTAGAGTCCTTGAAAGTGAGTCTATAGGTTGTGCATTCAGTTTAGCACTGAGGTGAGTGAAGTTATTCGCTGGAAGCCTAGATAATGCTCTTGCTTTCCGTTCTGGCCAGATAAAATAGTGCTAATGCCCCTCTGGCTGAAGTCAATGATTAAACTTGCACTCTTGCTGCATGGCCTAGCAGCAGCCTGGGCACCGAGACTACCCACTGAGCATTTAGTTAAGCATCCAATTTTGAAAGCTGAACCAAATTTATGAAGTAATTGGACCTCTCACTGGGACAATCATTGGTGAATTATGTTCATAGTTATAAATGGACTCTGAGGGCATTCTAAGGATTTTTCTTTACAATGATGGGGCATTACTGTATGATTGATGATCTCATTGAAAGGAGAAACAACCAAATCGGCGACTCAGATTGTATGAATAATGCCTTTACATTTATTTGTCACATGTACATCAAGATATAGAGTAAATTGTATTGTTTGCATCAATAACCAACACAGTGCGGATATGTACTGGGGGAGCCACAAGTGTTGCTCTACTGCCCTTGCAGGGCATTGTGTACAAATCTATGCAAGGAGTTAAACAGCTTCTTATAAATCACCCAAGACAGAAGCTCTCTTCAGAGTTTTTAAATGAGAAAACTTTGTGAAATCACGGAAAGTTAAGTAAAACACATTTTAGATTCAATACAGAAATTGCATGCTTGAATATACAAATTTTGTTGATTATTCTCAGGATCAGTATCAAAAAAGGTAATTCACACATGCAACATTCTATAGCTACGCTGTGGACTGGAATGACTCATGGTGCAATTATACCTTAACGACGATGAACAACAAACATAACACTTTCTTCAAAGTACATCTGCTAAATGTTTACCAATCAAGGCACACAGATATTGCTGTTTAAAAGTCAAATAAAGAATGGATGGAGATGGTGCCTTTCTACAGTGTGTGCTTCAAGATGAAATCCAAATTAACCCACACAAGAAGTGATGTAAAAACAGCTTAAGATGAGGAAATGATGCTAGTATATAACAAACTGCATACAAAGTGAACAGTGCTGCTAGAGTTCAAAGTTCAATGTTCAAAGTACATTTATTATCAAAGTACATTTATTATATACAATTTTAGGATTCTGTCCCCTTACAGGCAGCCACAAAACAAAGAAACCCGATAGAACTCACTAAAAAAATAAGACCGTCAAACACCCAAAAAAAAACACAAATCACGCAAACAATGACGGTAAGTAAATAACATTCAAAACGGAATTTCACAGCCACAAAGCCAGTCATGGCTAATCCAGGAACCCATTAATTGTAGGCCACAATGCAGAGATGAGTAAACCTCATGAGCAGTGAGCCGAACACCAGTCTATCAGTCTCCTCCAGTTCAAATGTTCAAAGGTCAAATTTAACGTCAGAGAAATGTATAGAACATACATCCAAAAATGCTTTTTCTTCACAAACATCCACGAAAACAGAGAAGTGCCCCAAAAGATGAACAACAGTTAAACATGAGAACCCCAAAGACCCCCCCAGCTCCCCCCTACTGTGCGTAAGCAGCAGCGAGCAACAATCCCCCCCTCCCGCCACCAGCAAAAAAAATACGCGCATCGGTACCATCACCGAGCTCAAGTGTGTGCTAAGCAATAGCAAAGACACAGACCAAAGTTACCCCAAAAGCCTCGCATTACATCCGAAATTTGACAACCCACAGGTGCTCTCTCTCATTTTCACAGCGAGCGGGTGACATAACAACAACCCGCTGATTTACGATCTTAAAAGTCCGTTTCATTGCTTTTTTTGAGTTCTGTGTCTGAAGATTGCAAAGACTTCGGGTCTTCGAGCCCACGGCAAAAGATTTTCCGGCCTCCCCGACAAAACACGAATCTCCTGCTGTGACATTGACCCTCAATCCACCTGTCTCCAGAGCCCTGAGATCTTAGGCTTCCGAACACGATCGAGATTCTCAGGCCAAACCCTTGGCAAGTTGAATAGCGGCCAGTCGTGGAACCCCGAGAACGGGTCCCATTCCCACAAAGAACCGAGGCCTGCATGTAAATCCAGTTCAGGGTCTTCAAAAGAACCCTGAAAGGGAAAAATAAAGATATTAAAGGTAGAAATAGAGCTATTTCTGAAGATGCAAGCAAAGGAGTTGCCATTAGGTGCCACCATCCCTCCTAAGCTCCACCTCAGTCCAGTCTCCCTGACCTTTTCAATCTGACCTGGTGCTTAAATCAGCTAAATAGCAGCTCCTCGATCTCAAAACCGGGCCATGCCACTTAATATGCTCTTGGTCCCAGGATCCGCCACCTCAATTTAGCCCATAACTGACGTTTCCAATATGGTTTGAAGTTTAAGCTGGTCAAATATCAGCTTGATCCTTGCTCTCAGACCTGGCAGCACCACCTTGACTCTGCCTTGCCTCGGTTTGCCACACCTAGGTCTTGCAGCTTCAAATCAGTTGCAAGTCTGCTCCGGCAATGGCCAAACATCGGTTTATTCCCTGCTCTTGGGCCGAAGCCCCGCTGCCTTGATATGGCCTGTACGTGCCGCACTGCAACCATCCTGCACCTTTGAGACTTCAGTTCCCACCTCAAAAATGCCAGATCGTACAGGCAGTGACAATTCAACTCCGAAAGGGAAGTTACAAGATATTGATTGCAGTGATTATTTTCCAGATAAAGTGTGATTATTAAAGTAATTAGTACTTTTATTGCTGCCAGCAAGTCGTCACTGTGTTTCACCGGCGCCTCCTTAAAATGGATGTTTAAACCAGCTAAACCATCATCTTGAACTTTGAACTGATCACTAATTGGTGGCGCTGTAAACTCCCTGCAAACTACTTGATAATATATCTGCAGTTGAGAGAAAAGTATATATTTGCATATTTATAGTGTAGTTGAGAGGAAAACTGAGGAATCCAGTCAGCTCAACGACATGGACCTCAGCACAGATTTTGTGATCCTTTTCCTGCCCAGCAGTTGGCCAAGTTAACAGCGTTGCCACAGCCATGGGTATGTGGGGATGGCCCCCCGCAATCAAGATGATGATGAGAATAATGAGTGAGGCTCAAAGGGCAGTGTGCAGTACAGAGTGAGGGCAGATGGGTGATTGCCACAGGGGGAAATATTGTGTGGGCAACATGTTACTTCCAGGTTGCAAGGTGGTAGAGCACCCCCTCTTTGTATTTCACTTTATATGTGAGTTGGACTCACTGCTCAGCAACCCATTACACCCTCCCTTTTCTCATCACCCATCCCCCGCTTCCAATCAACCACCTTCAAAGCAAAATCCTGCAAGGGAGCAAGCACCAACCTAATGAATTTGACCCAAAGCAAACCAGGGTCTTGCAATCGCACGCTCCACAGAAGCACTCTGACAGCTGGTGAAGCCATGCTCCAAGCAAACAGGCTGTTGAAGCTGCCAAACTGTTTGAATTCTTGACATTCTCTGACATTTAGAAACATTCACACACCCTTGCAAATAAATCCTAATATCTAAAATAAAATTCAAAGTCCAAAGTAAGTTTATTATCAAAGTACATATATGTCACCATATATTACCCTGAGATTCATTTTCTTGCAAGCATTCACAGTAGATGAAAGAAACATAATAGAATTAAAGAAAAACTACACACATAGATGGAGAAGCAACCAATGAACAAAAGAAGACAAACTGTGCAAATACAAAAAGGAAACTACTACAATAACTAATAACAATCGTAAAATAATAAAAAAGTCATAAAAGGCATGATAATTTACTATAAATGTAAGCCTGATCCAGTGTTAAAGAGTCCTAATAATTATATCATGATTGATCCATTATTCCAGAAAGGACAATCCATAATAACTGCCCAGATGTAATATCACAGGATAAACAAGCAAGAACAGCTTACTTAATAGATATAGCCATTTCAAGCACACATAACATACAGAAATCAATAAGCGAAAACACTAGAAATATGCTGAACTAAAAGAGGAAATAGAAAGACAATGGAACATGAACAGGGTTTACATTGCCCCAATAGTAATATCTACAACTGGTATCATCCCAAAGTCACTACACAACGGCATTAAACAATCAGACCTACACAACAATATTTATGTAAATCTCCAGAAAGCCACAATACCAACACCACTAGGATAGTCTGAAAATTTTGAGCAATTGAAAAAAGATTGTGTTTGGCCTGTACCTCAGGTTTTACCACCTTGAGCTGAGCAAAAATAAAAATAATAATAATGTGAATATATTAAATGTTTAAACTTAATTAATTTTTAAACACATGCTTTATTACCTTTAATGAAAATTTCCCTTTATTGCTCACATACAATACTGTTACATACATCAAGGAGATCTGTGATTTTTTTGGGGAGAATGATGTAATTGTCTTTTGGAGGTCACCTGATGTAATTTTCCCGCTGCTGTGAGGTCACGTGATGACATATGCACCACGGGTATATAAGGGAAGATCCCAGATGACGCAATTAGTTCTTAGTTTTTAGATTTCCAGCTAGATCGTACTGTGTCTCCGTTTCTGTTGCGTATTTGTTTTTATGATGCAGTTTCATTTCTTAAACGGAGTGTTACGTTCTGTTGTAAGGTACAATATTGCTGGACCGAAATTTTTCTAGATGTGTTGATGTACCTTATTCCAGCAGTAGTACAGGAGAGTGAAGACTTTATCGAAGTACAGGACCCAAAGGATTGAGAGGAGTCCATTTCGTTTGGCAGTTTAACAAAGAAGCGACCTTATTGAGTCTTCATTGAAGGAGTAGTTACCTGCATCGAAGATAACTCTTGCCAAAAGAGAAAAGAGTTCATGCAAGGTTTGCTCTCTAGAATTTAAGGTCAGTTGTCTTAAACTGTTTATTTTCTGCATTGTGAATCCTTTGGTCAGAACCAGCAGGAAAGTCGCGTCTATGAAGAAATCCTTCTCCAGAGAAGTCTCTCCCAATTGAACATATAAATCTGTTGGACTTTCGAATTTACCATTTTAAGAACTATATCTGACTTACTGTTTTAAGAACTGTTTTCACATTTAACGCTTTAAGAACCAGTGCCGAGTGATAACTTGTTGAACTGCTGCATAGCGTTTAACTTCCGGTTAAGGTTTTCGTTTGTTTTTTTTTATTGTTTATCCGTGTTTGGTTGTTCTTATATAACCTGTCTCGATTGATATTCATTGTTGCCGGTTACATAACAGTACATATATCTGTAAAGAATGAAGTCACTGAACTTGTGGCAGGTTTAACCTTACATTGCGAGGACATTCAGCAGGCACTGTTCTCTTCATGACTGCTATAAAGCTGTGGAAGTCCAGGCCTCACAGATGAACTGCTCAGAACTGAGGGACTTTGGCTAATTTCTTACTCTGTTACATAGGTAATAGCCAGCAATTCCATGTGAAGCTGTCACCTTGCTGTGACACGTTATGTAAACTTGGGAACATAATTGAGAAATTCCAGGATTATATTTTTTTAAATGTCAACCTCAAATTTGGTATATTGCACCAAATCAATTACATTTTCTTTGCCAAACTTAAATGGGACTCTCATCACATGTTACACTATGTCTTTAGTCAACGTAAAATCTACTTTATAGCTACATTTATTACAGCTACAAATTATGGAGAAGTTCTGCACCTGCCATGCCTTAAGTGATAAGTGATCAATTGTTCCTTTGTAGAAACCTTTAGAAACTGATATCCTTGTGATTATTCTCCAGTACCCAAAATGAATCAGAATCAAAATCAGGTTTAATATCACTGACATATGTCATGAAATTTGTTGTTTCACAGCAGCAGTACAGTGCAATTCATGAAAATATTATAAATTACAATAGGTTATATATATATAAATTAATGGAGGAGGAGAAGATGGCGGCGCGACACACGGCCACTCTGGTGAATGATATCTGTTATGTGTCAAGAGGGGTACCGTGCACAATTCTGATCTGATGGAGACAGACGTGAGAGTACGGAGGAACATGTGGAGAAACTTCTGAAATGCTCGCTTCGCTGCCGCTGCTACTGTGTGGTCCGGAATCTCTGGAGGAGAAGGCCCCGAATCCTCAGCTTTGCTTGTTTCAGCAGTCAGGGTTAGGTCGAAAGCGCTCAGCAGAGGATGGCGCTCGGGAGGCTGTATCGGAGGGGCTGGTCGGAGGCTCGAAGTTTTCGGACGGACGAACTCAGTGTCAGCTGTGGTCGGGTGCTTCCAATGCATCGGCAGTTGTCGGTGCCTGGAGGTTTATGGCAGGGAGTTTCTCCCTTTTGCCGCCTGCTATCGGGGACTTGGGAGTGGATCGGGACTTGAGACATTTTTTTACCGTGCCCATCGTCTGCTCTTTATCAAATTATGGCATTGCTTTGTGCTGCTGTAGCTATATGTTATAATTATGTGGTTCTGTCAGTGTTAGTCTTTGGATTATCCTGTTTTTCTGTGACATCACTCTGGAGGAACATTGCATCATTTCTTAATGCATGCATTTCTAAATGACAATAAACGAGGACTGAGTGTTCTCATAATCTAAGTTAAATGTATGTCGAAAAAGAGAGCAAAAATTGTTCATGTGTTGGCTCAGTTTCCATTCATAAATCTGATGATAGAGGGGAGGAAGCTGTTCCTAAAACACAGAGTGTGTGTCTTCATATTCCTGTGTCTCCACCCCTGACAGTAGCAATGAGAGGAGAGCAAGTCCTGGGTGATGGGGGTCTTGAAGGACGGATACTGCCTTTTTGAGGCATCTCCTTTTAAAGATGTCCTCAATGCTGGGGAGGCTAACGCCTCTGCTGGAGTTGGCAGAGTTTGCAATACTCTGCAGCCTTTTCTGTGGTCCTCCATCTCCACGATATATTTGTAGGAATTTTCTGAAGTCTTTGTTGGCATACTATCCTTACAGTACAGATATGAAAAACTGAGGCTTTTTTTGAAACTGATAAGATCCACCCTGATTTCAGTGGGTAGCATTTTACTCCTCATAGATCCACAGATCTAGTATAATCATCTCCAATACTGGCAAATACTAATTACTTACTGATTTGAGTTATGGACATTGTGCAGTAATGCTTTGCAATTTTCTGACTTGTCAATTAATTTTGTGGACAGTCTTGCGCAAGACTTACTGATTTGTACCTGGTAGTTCTAAATGATTAATTCTTCTTCGTCCCGTATTAATTATGAACAAGGTTGCATTTGGCCAGACTGTCAGAAATGCTTGGTTAGTTATTAACATTACAGTTCTGGTGCAGTGAGCAGATGTCTGAAATGTGTCATAGTTTTATTAGCTTGTTGGGCCCGAGCCTGGTCATCAACACTCAGAGGGTTTTTGTAATGGAAATGAAGAGACAGATTCTTTTGATCTTAACTCACAAGGAAATTGTCAGCTCAATAAAAATGCTCTGAGCAATAACATTGTTAATCTATCGGTTACCCCTTGGAAAAAAAACTGATTTTTCACTTTCTGCTATTGTGATTTTAAGTTCTGATTGTTGGTATAAATTCAATAGATAGTGTGCTCACAAGGCACCCCAGTATGTGGTGCATTGACATTGCCAAAACAAGCTGGCCAAGATCTCCACACAATCCACAGTTTGCATTGACTTGCATCATCTGCTATATTTGAAAAATCAGGGTAATGCCACGTAACAGAGGTGTACACAGGAACCAACTTATGATATTAATCCTCATCCAATGATGATTTGTGGTCAGCACTGCTGAATGACTCTCAACAATTATCAATTATTTTGAAATTTGGTGATGACTGACTGTAAGGTGGTGTCTAGGTTTCCTTGTTTAATTGTTAGACAACTGTATTCTGTTTGAAAGACCTTCTGAGAGTGTTGCACACAAAAATGTAATCTGAGTCCAGCTCTGCTGCTCCCAAGCACAGTTTGATGTCCCTAATTTCCAGATCTTCAGCACGATAGAAAAAATACTTAGATGAGCTGAGAGTTCTCAGCAGGACAATAAATCATAGATTTTTTTCTTTTGGTGAGCCTTCTCCCATAGTCACTATTCTGTGCAGGGATTTCATTTCTGCAAGGAGGTCCTCACACAGATCCAGGATAAACTGCAGCCACTCCTGCAGTCATGGGCAAGGACCATTTGTCCCTGTGAGCAATAATGAAATGTCATTGCCACAATGAACTTTAGGTGGATAATGAAGACATTAATAACATCTCATAGTATTTGTATTTCGTAGTTAATTGCAGCTGTATACTTCAGAGGAGCCAAATGTACATCTTTTTCCTAGATAGACAGCAGCAGGCATAGTAAATGCCAAGATTCTCAAAGATTATTGATTTTCCAACAATGTAGGAAGCTATCAAGCCAGACAAAGGAACTGCATCATTTCCTAGCACGCATGGGATCCACGAGAGATCCCACATCTTCAATTTCTAGCCTATCTCTTATAATTCAAACAAAAACATGGAATAGTGCTGAATGTCCAACACCCACTATACTTGACTGTCAGTGGCCACTTGTAATGACTCTTTGTTCAAACATAACATCAGAACAAGATACAGTCTCTCTGCTTAATTATACCTGTTGAACACACATTTCATCCAGTGACAGGAAAAATAATATTTCTGTGAACCAAGTGAGCTCTCAAAATATTATAATCCTAACCAGAGGAAAGCCATCTCACATGCGATTTGGCAACTCTAGGCCAAACTGGAAACACAGAAGGATGCTCGACAGCTGTGTAGGGCTTGAATGCTATGACCTCGTACAAAATAAAAGCAAGTGACATTTGTGATAACACGGTTTCAGTCCCAGATGAGCTCAATGCTTTTTATGCTTGCTTTGACCGACAAAATATGAAGACATTTTCACAAACTCCCACAGCCCCTGATTAGATTAGATTAGATTATGAGGACACGCAGTCCTCTTTTATTGTCATTTAGTAATGCATTCATGAAGAAATGATACAATATTCCTCCGGTGTGATATCACAGAAACACAGGACAGACCAAGACTGAAAATCTAACAAAAACCACATAATTATAACATATAGTTACAACAGTGCCACAATACCATAACTTGATGAAGAACAGGCCATGGCACAGTAAAAAAGTTCAGTCTCTCGAAAGTCCCACATCTCATGCAGACGGGAGAAGGAAGAAAACTCTCCCTGCCATGCCCGACCACAGTCCGACTCTGAGTCGTCTGAAAACTTCGAGCTCCGATCAGCCCTTTGACATCGAGTACCAAGCACCATCTCTGCCAAATGTTTCGACCTCAGCCTTGGTCACCAGCAGCAGGCAAAGCTGGGGATTTTGGGGCCTTCCCTCCGGAGATTCTCGATCGCACAGTAGCAGTGGCAGTGAACCGGGCATCTCAGAAATTTCTCCAGATGTTCCTCTGCTTCTCACGTCTGTCTCCATCAAATCAGAATTGTGCATGGCATCCTACTTACAAATATGGTATCATTTCACTGGAGAGTTGCGCACGCTGCGTCGAGTCACCACCTTCTCCTCCCGCCAATGACCCTGTGATTTCAGTCCCTGAGGCCAACTTGAGGTCATCCTTTAGGAAGGTGAACCCATCAAAAGCATCCAGTCCAGGTGGGCTACCTGGCCACATACTAAAGATTTGCACTAATCAACCGGCAAGTGTGTTCACTGATATCCTTAACCCCTCTCTTCAGCAGTCTAAGTAACCTACCTGTTTCAAGCAGGCTTCAATTACAATGGTGCCCAAGAAGGATATAGTAACCTGCCTCAATGACTATCAACTACTAGTACTCATATTCATTATGATGAAGTGCTATGAGAGGTTGATACTAAAACATCTTAACTCCTGGTTGAGGAGTGACTTGATTAGTTCCAATTTGCCTAACGTCACAACAGGTCAAAAGTAGATGCCATTTCATTGGTTCTTCCCTCAACCCTGGTGAATCTGGACAGTATACACCAGGATGATCTTCATTGAATACAGTTCAATATTCAATATTATCAATCCCTTAAAACTAACCAATAAGCTCAAAAACCTAGGCCTCAGTACATCCGTGTGAAACTGGATCCTCAATTTCCTCACTTGCAGACTCCAGTTAATTCAAATTGGCAACAACATCTCCATAATCACCATCACCACAGCTGCACCACAAGGTTGTGTGCTTAGCCCCCTGCTTCACTCGCTTTATACTTATGACTATGAGGCTAAGCACAGCTCCAATGCCTTATTTAAATTTGCTGACAACACCCCTGTCACTGAAAATGTCAAAACTGGTGATAAATCAGCATATAGGAGGGAGATTGAAAACTTGGCTGAGCAGTGCCATACCAACAAGCATTCACTCAATGCCAGCAAGATCAAGGAGAAGATTATTGACTTCAAGTGGAGAAAACTGGGAGTCCGTGAGCCAGTCCTCATCAGGGGATTTGAGGTGGAAAGGGTCAGCAACTTTAAATTTCTCAGTTTTATTATTCCAGATCTGCCCTGGGTCCAGCACATAAATGCCATTATAAAGAAAGCATGGCAGTAGCTTTACTTTCTCGGAGGTTTGCGAAGATTCAGCACGTCAACTAAAACGCTAATAAACCTGTATAGATGTGCAGTGGAGAGTATACTGACCGGTTGCATCATGGCCTGGTATGGAAACGCCAATGCCCTTGAATGGAAAAGCTAACAAATGGATACAGCCCGTTCCATCACAGCTAAGGCACTCCACACCACTGAGCACATCTACATGGAGCACTGTCACAGGAAAGCAGTATAGCTCATCAATGGCCCTCACCACCCAGGCCATCTCACTGCTGCCATGAGGAAGGAGGCTTCAGGACCCACACTACCAGCTTCAGGAACAGTTATTCCCCCTCAACCATCAGGCTCCTGAACCAGAGGGGATAACTTCACTCAACTTAACTCATACTGCAACTAAACTGTTCCCACAAGCTATGGACTTAGTTTCAAGGACTCTTCATCACATGTTCTCTATATTATTTATTTTTATTATTTTGTTTGTCTTTTTTTTATTTTTGAATTTGTACAGTTTGACATCTTTTGCTCACAAGAAAACAAAATGGTTGCATATGGTGTCATATATGTACTTTGATAATAAGCAACACACACTTCCCACCTCACAGTTTCAGCCTGAAATATCAACTGCACACTTTGATAATAAATTCACTCTGGACTTTAAACTTTGAAAGCAGTACTCACATAACCAGAGGAATACTCAAGTAACCCTTCCACTTTCTGAGCTCCAATTTTTCAGTATAGTGCAGTGGTGTTGAAATTTATTGTTAGCTGATGGAACTCCAATAACTTGCTGGTAACACATGCAAAAACATTGTCAGTAATTTGAGAGCAGAAGGTGGAATGACAAGCAAGTCAGGAGGAGGAGGAGGTGTGGGTAGAGAAAGGCCAGAAGCTCTTTCCGGCTGGGCTGTCAAGGAACATATGACACTGAGATTTCATTAAAGTGATTTCTCAATCTTGTCATCGTTCCTCAGATAATGAAATGGACTATGGCCAAATGTGCCATGACTAAGACAATATTCAGACCTGGCTGATAGTTTGTTTATACTGTTCACACCTCACAAAAGCAATGGATCAGCACTCACAAAGTGCTGGAGGAACTCAGCAGGTCAGGTAGCATCTATGGAAATGAACAAACGGTTGTTGTTTCAGGCCAAGACCCTTCTTCAGGACTGAGAAGGCAGAAGGAAGATGCCAGAATAAAAATGTTGGGGGAGGAGAAGAGGACTAGCTTGAAGGTGGTAGGTGAAGTCTGGTGGGTGGGAAAGGTCAAGGGCTAGAGAAGAAGGAATCTGATAGGAGAGGAGAGTGGACCGTAGGAGAAAGGGAAGGAAGAGGGGACCCAGGGAAAAGTGACAGGCAGGTGAGAAGAGGTAAGAGGTCAGAATGGAAATAGAGGAAGGGGGCAGGAGGAATTTTTTTTAGTGGAAGGATTTATCGATATACATCGCATCTGGTTAGAGGCAACCCAGATGGAATATAAGGTATTGCTCCTCCACCCTGTAGGTGGCCTCATTTTGGCACAAGATGAGGCCACAGGATAACATGTCTGAGTGGGAATGGGAATTGGGAATTAAAATGCTTGGCCACCAGGAAGTCCGCTTTCTAATCTCCTGTCATCGACATTCTGGAGTTATTGATGAGCAAGATCACTCTAGCAAGTAGGAGATAGGTGAGATTTTGCCAAAGATCATTTGTGTCTGGTAGTAACCACATGGGGATTCTATGTCTAAGTTGGCCTCCACACAAAGTGTGTCTAAGCTGGTGGCTGTGAGCCGTAGATGAGTGACTCTCAGCATCTTCATTCCTTTCTTGTCATCTGTGCCTAGTCTGGAAGATAACTATCTGAAAGGAGAAAGGACAAGGGTACTGTTGTGGAGAGAGGAAGGGGTGAGCAAGGAAAGCTGTATGCTGAGACCATTATTACCAGATTGGAGCAACACACACAAATATGTTGATGAAGGGTCTCGGCCCGAAACGTAGACTGCTCACTCTTTTCCATACGTGCTGCCTGGCCTGCAGATTTCCTCTAGTATTTTGCCTGTGTTGTTTTGGATCCCTAGCAGATTTTCTCTTGTTTTTGATACTACCAGGTTGGAATTGGAGTTGTTTATTCTCCTCACATGCACCAAAAAAAAACAGTGAAAAGCTTGTCTTCCTGCAGTTCATACCGGATCAATTCATTTTGCAGTGCTTTGAGGTTGCACAATTTAAAATAATTACCGAATGCAGAATGAAATGTAACAACTGCAGAGAAAATGCAGTGCAGGTAGGCAATAAGGCACAAGATCAAAACAAGGAAGATTATGACAGCAAGTAATCACAGCTGGTGTAGTCAATAGTTTTTAAGAGCAGGGTAGAAGCTGTCCTTGATCTTGGAGGTACGTGCTTTCAGACTTTAGTATTTTCCACCTAATGCAAGAGGGAAGAAGAGAAAATGTCCAGGGCAGGTGGGGTCTTTGACTATGCTAGATGCTTTACTGACACCATGAGAAGAGTCCATAGAGGGGAGGTTGGTTTCTATGATGTTCTGAGTTATGTCCACAACTCTCTGCTGTTTCCTGTGGTCTCATGCAGAGCAGTTGCCATACCAAACTGTGATGCATCCAAATAGTGTGACTAGAGATCTTGACAAGGATGGTTTGGACCCAAGTGCTGGAGTATCTGAGACTGGAATCAAGACACGGTGTAAAGCTGGAACGAGAACTGGACAAAAACAAAGCACTAGATGTTATCTCTAGTTAGGCTTACGATTGAGTGCCAACTCTCAATTCACGTGCTCCTTAAACACTCAATTCTTGGCACCCAAAACACGATTGCCAATTAGCAGAACAGTCCTAAACCCTTAAAGGGGCCACAGCAGCTATCGATTTTCCAGAGAGTTAGAGTGTCTAAACACCAGAAGCTGGTGCAGTTGGGTGCATGTTGTATCAGGACCCCCTCCCCTAAGGTCACCTCCTGATGTCCCTCACTGCTCAGAGACGATGGTGGTAGTCATTGATGAGATCCAGAAATAAATGTGTCTTTCAGGAACCCAGCACTGTTCCTTGGGTCCCAATCCCTTCCAGTCCATGATCAATTACTGAACTCCCTGAACAGAATTCTTCTCACAGTCAAAACCTGTTACCGGTCAACAAATCTGGGTGGCTGTGGGGCTGATGGTGGCAGTGCCAAAGGACTAGTATTCACATGTTTCAACTTGGAAATATGGAAAATGGGATTGTTCTTAAGGGTTTTGGGGTGCTGTAAGGTGCAATCCACTGGGTTTACTTTTTGAGAACCTTGAAGGATCCAATAAACTTGGGCACCAGTTTCCTGGACTCCACCCAGAGAAGCAAATCTTGTTGACAGCCATACCTGTCACACAGGCTGCAAAACTTGTCCCTGCCTTCTCTTGTGGTTAACCTTTATTTCAGCCTTCCAGGTAAAGGCTAACAAAATCTCCATTGCCCTCGTCCATTTCTCCTTGCAGCATCAGTTGCGATCTTTGGCCACAAGAACCCCAACCTTGGCTGTTTGGTAACGAGGTGTAGCAGATGATTCTTACACCCCCAGGAATAGGCTCCAAGAGTCTGCATTTAAGGAGTTTTCCCTTTAGTCGGGACCTTGTGGCTAAATACCTTAGGCTTTGGGTTACCTCACATTGATGTCTGTCCCCTTGCTGGTCGTTGGACCTGGGAGAGTCTAGGGGTTGGAACATCACACCACAAACATGCCACCTTACAATAATTGGGTCAAGCAATGATTCTCCCCTCCCTGCAGTCAACATATAGGTTATGCTGGGATGGCCAAGGGTACCTGAGGTTCAAGAGTATGAGTGGTTAGTCAACGACGGAGAAACAGATGTCTTCCACATGATCTCCTATCCTCATCTGCAAAACCACAGTCTGTTGCTGGATCTGCCCGGAACCTCGCAGGCGGCTGTCCAAGACATTTGCAGGCATGGACTGGCTCAACGTTTGCATCAGTATGTCGAGCTGATGGGTGGTTCCTAAGTCCAGAAAATTGCCCATTGCACCAGATTCCACAAAAGCTTCACCTGCCTTCCTCGCAGTAATAGCAGCAGCCTTGATTTTAATGCCGAGACCTCTCGTCGGTGAAGAGCGTCATGTAACTGATCTGCATGAGCTCGACAGAGTCCTGAGCCACAGTCTGAGCTCAGATGATAGAACAGCAATGGATTGAGGCTAGGCTCGGGCTAGCCCGCTTCAGCCTCTTACACTCTGCCGGACAATTGTCAAGGCGGATGGGCTGGTGGATGTGGACCCTGAGTTCCCTGTTGGCTCATCCAAGGTGAGTGCATGCTTTAGTTAATCCTGGAGCCTGTGGCAGTACAGAGTGGCCAATGCTTTCCCATTCCAACCACTCTCTTGTGCCAAAGTTCAGAACCCAATAGCACAATAGGCCACTGACAGACTTCCCTTATACAGCTTCAAAAGAAGGTCCAAGCCTCTGTTTGCTCTGGTGGGATGATAAAATACCTCTCTCATGGTGGCCATAAATACTTCTGCATCCGCGCAAATCTCTGACCTTCATTCCCAATACTTGGTGGCTCAGGCAAGGGCTCTCCCACTCAAGAGAGAAATCATGAAGGCTACTCTTCTGTCTTCCGAAGGGAACCAGGATGACTGGAGTTCAAACACCAATTAGCATTGAGTGAGGAAGCCGCAGCAAGAACTCGGGTCTCTGTTGAAGCTCTCTGGAGATGGAAGATGTACTGGCTCCAAAGAGTGACCAACAAACCTCACCCAAGTAACTCTGGGATCTTCCTTGTGATAGCTTGTGCACAGGATCCTGAAGGTCATGTATCTCCAGATCCTGTCTGGAAACCCTTTTGCTGTGTGGCTTTAGTTAGGCTTACAACTGAGCACCGACCCTCATGTAAAATCTGTGTAGCACCAGTCTTATCACGTGTGACTAGTCGCAGCACTCTTTGAGAAAGTCAAATTGAGAAACTCAAGGTGCTAGTAGACCATCAGAACAATCCAGGTAACGGAAGGAGGCAGTGAGTAGAAACCACACACTTCAGGTGATAAGGTTTTTCCTTATTAGAAAAAAAACAATGTCTACAAAATATTTACATGAGGAAGAACAATTCAAAATTCCAACATTCTGTTTAGGTTCCAAATGTTAGATATCAAACCACAACAAATTCCTTTTTAATCAGAATCAGTGAGAATCTAATCTAGCTAATTAGTCCTAATGTCATTCCCTATTTAAAAGTTTACAGTCTAAACTTTCCTTTTTACTTATCCCTAGTTAGTTAGAAAACCAAATATAATTCCTATTCTCAAGTATTTTTGTTAACTTCAGTTTCAGTTCCAGGCAGTATATATACAAGTTTAAATTCAAATTCAAAAATTTTACAGGTATATACACAGTTTAATTCCTTTCAAGACAATTCTCCAAAATCACAACTTTTAAACAAAGTAAATCTCATTCAGTAACTTGTCAAAGTCTTTGCAAAAATAATTAGTTCTTGCAGAAAATCAAATTCGGATTCTTCGAATGAAAGTAACTTATACATCCAACCGTATTAAATCTTCTGCATCATTACACATTGCATTCCACACAGGTTCTTCAACTTGGGTGACTCGCCATCTTGTTTCTTGGTTCATTGGATTGAAATAGTTTATCATTCGCAGTTAGTCAGTTCATAAACTTGTGCAAAAACTTGAGCAAATCCCTTGGTATGATTTTACAGAACTAATGCCCAACTACATGGTAGGCATTTTGGACTCTGGTCTCTGCTGATATTGTCTCATTAAAGCTGCTGCATGTTATAGCTTAGCTTCAATAAATCTTTTATCGCTGTTGTCTCTCCTCCAGGGGTTTCATCCTGAGGGTTTCAAGTTAGTAGGGTAAAGATAATCACTATTAATTCCACTCTTAACAGTTCACGTCTTCAGCTTCTAATCATTGCTGTGTTTCTCTCCTTTCCGTCCTGTGTGAGCCACGCCCCTCCCTTACATAACACTTTGTTCAAATTCTTTTTTTATAAATAAGTAAGTCTCGTTTTCATCCCCCCAGAGACAGAACTTTCTAACTTTACATCTTTGGGTTTAATTAACCTGGATTACACTGTCTGTCTGTATCTTGTTTTACGGCGGTTGGCATCCAGCTTAATGGTGCATTACCGCCACCCTCTGCTCCAGAATGTGCACTAGACATACATTCTAAATCCCTTCACCCAATCTCACACACACACACACACACACACACACACACACATACAAACCTACACTTCACCCTCCCATCTTTGACCATCCTAGTATCCTATTCCTGTTTATTCATCATATTCTATAAAAAACCCCTGTACCCCTTAAAAACGCTAAAAATACCCGGACTTGTGCTCTCTCACCCATGCCCAGCAACCCTTTTAATGTGAATTCCTGCATCCCCAACTCCCTTAATTTATTTCTCATCATCGCTCTCTGTATCCCATACTTCCTGCAACACAAACCTGGGTTACACTCATTTCAGGTGCTCTTTAAATACTCAATTCTTGGTGCCAATTAGCGAGACAGTCCTGAACCCTTGAAAGCCAATTATCCATATTCTGGAGAGTTAGAGTGCCTGAATGCTGGAAGCTGGTACAGTTGGGTGCATGTCAGAACAAATAGGGTGTCTTCAATGATGCATCAATAGAAATTGATAAAGATCGATGGTACATGCCAAATTTCTTTACCCTTCTGAAGAGGGCTTTGGATCAGGACAGTGGCCATCACCAACAACCTCTGTAATGTTGATGCAGACAGCAGCAGGTGTACCACCTCACTCCCGAAGTCAATGACCAGCTTACTTTATTTTGCTAACATTGAGGGAAAGTTTGTCATAACACCGTGTTACTAGGCACCCTCTCTTTTTCCCGTACCATAGAAGGAAATTGTGATATGAGGGTAAAGAGCATTATTTGAGGTTAGATTATATATGGCTGCAGGCTTTGTGATTGTGTGCCAGAGTTTATGCTCTCATATGTGGAATCATGCAGCACAGAAAGTGGCCCTCAGGCCCGTTGGTTCCACACCAGACGTCAAGCACCCCATTCACAATAACCCTACATTAATCCCATTACATTCTCTCCATGTTCCCATCATCGCTTCCGACACTAACCCCACCCCCTCCACAATTCAACGAAGGGCTATTTACAGTGGCCATTTCACCCGTCAATCTACATGTCTTTGGGAGGTGAGTTGAAACTGGAGCATGCAGAGAAATTCCATATGGTCACAGAGAAAATGTGCAAACTCCACACAAACAGCTCCAGATTCCAGGATTGAACCCAGGCAATGAAGATTTGAGGCAGCAGGTTTATTAACTGTGACATTGTGCCACCTCGTTAGTGAGCCGCTGGACCCATTCTTGTCCTGTAGCTTGCTGCTGGCTATGATCAGCAAGTTTCAAAGGTAAGTTTAATGTCAGAGAAATGTATACAATGTATATCTTGAAATGCTTTTTCTTCACAACCATCCACAAAAACAGAGGAGTGGCCCCAAAGAATGAATGACAGTTAAATGTTAGAACCTCAAAGTCCCCCCAGCCCCTCTCCCTCCTGCGCATAGGGGGCAGCAAGCAACAATTTCCCCTCCCCCCACCAGCCACAAAAAAAGCATCGGCACCCACTACCGAGCACTCAAGCGTTTAGGAAAAACAACAGAATGACGAATGACACAGACTTGCAGTACTCCAAAGACTACCTATTCACCAGGTATCTGGCATACTGAAGGCTCTTTCTCTCTCTCCCTAATAAGGGAGAAAGAGATGTCTCCATTTCACAGCGAGAGGGGAGACATAACAAACAACTTGCTGGTTTATGATGTTAAAAGTCTATTGCATTGCTTTTTCTGAGCTCTGTGCCCAAAGATCTCAGGTCTGTCGGGACACTGACCTTCAATCTGCCCGTCTCCAGAACCCCAGGATCCTAGGCCTTCAAAGGCGAGCTGAACTCTTAGGTCACGCCCTTGGCATGCCAGATAAGAGCCAGACGTGAAACCCCGAGATCAGGTCCCATTCCCACAAAGAACTGAAGTCAGTGTGTAATTCCAGGTCAGGGTCTTCAAAAGAACCCTGAAAGGGAAAATGTATGCCCTATTCATGTTCCAAAGTCCTTCAATTTCCTCTTTTAATTCAGCATATTTCTGGTGTTTTTCACTTATTAATTAGTGTAGGTTATGTATGTTTGGAATGACTATATCTATTAAGTAAGTTGTTCATGCATGCTTATCCTGAATTTTTATATGTGGATGGTTATTATGGATTGTCCTACCTGAAATAATGGATCGGACGTAGTATAATTTGTATTCTAACTCTAAAGCTGGATTAGGCTTGCACTTATAGTAAGGTATGAGCGCTTTTATGGGTTTGTATTTTCAAACAAGATTTTGGTGAATGATTGTGCCTATGTAAGTAATCAGATTGTGTAAAACTGCTACAGGATCCTGTCATGCGTTGGATTGTTTCTGTTTTTTCTCGGCATTTTCTATATTTATCATCTTGAATTTGTTTGTCTTTCATTGTGTACTTTGAATACATTTTTGTGATAACCACCTGGTCCTGTATTGTCACAAGGAACCCTTCTGTTTCTGGGAAGAGGACTCCAACTCTGACCCAGGCGTTTGACACTTATTACTATAATTATTAATTCTTTATTTTTATATTTGCAGTTTATTGTCTTTTGCACATTGTTTCGACACCCAGGTTGGTGCGATTTTTCATTTTTCTGATATGGTTATTATTCTATGGGTTTATTGAGTATGCCCACAAGACAATGAATGTCAAGGTTATATATGGTGACATATGTACTTTGATAATACATTTCCTTTAAATTTTGAACTTTGATCATCCATGAGGCTCTAATCCTTATCTCAATCTCATTTGATATCTCCACCAAAGATTCCTGACCCCTTTAGGAAGGTAATCTATTTCCTCTTTATCACCTCATCACTAAGGTCTCTGAAGCTGCATCACAAAAATTGAAGTGCCTGAACTCACTTATCTTTCCAGTAAACCTGAGAAACCTACAGAGCTTGCGTGTAACTGGAATGCAGAATGCACACTCCAAAAGTGAGATGCAGGTAAATTCCATTGCGACCTTTAAAATAGAATTTAGTACATTGAGAAAAGCTTGCAATGCCGCATCAAAAGGATAGTGGGTGGAACTAGAGAACGGCTGATGTATATATCAGGCAAGGACATGAGGGGCCAAATGGTTTCTCACTCTGCTGCTACTGCTCTATGATTCTGAGTCTATAAAGACAAAAAGAAATCTCCATTGAAGCCCCTAATCCTGAAGATGTGTTTCTTCAATAAATATTAACTCCTCGGACCTGGTATTGGTACTGAAAGAACTAACTGTACTGTTCCTTCTGAGAGTACAGTTAGTTATTTCAATTAATGAGACTTCAGAACCAATCTTGTGTGGAATTTGAATTAGTTGACGGAAAAGGGATGAACTGTACACAAAGGGCAAGTATAATAGTAAGACCTCAAAAGTTATTAAGGAAATTTATAACATAAAGATTCACTCAGTGTATGTTAATCATCTGCCGCTGCCGTAACCCATCTACTTCAAAGTTCGACATGTTGTGCGTTCAGAGATGCTCGGCTGCACATCACTATCGTAACATGTGGTTATTCGAGCTCCTGCCGCCATCCTGTCAGCTTGAACTATTCTGGCCATTCTCCCCTAATTGTGTTCCTCTCTGTGCCTTGTGGCATATTGGTGACAACCTTGTTGTTTCTCTAGCACTTGTCTATTTTTTGCAAGATCAGGTTTCCAGCTCGATGGCTCGACTCAGCACCCAGTGAAAGCTTGCAAGGAGCTGGTTGGATTCAAACCTGAGAACACTCGCCTCAAAGTCCAGTGCGATTGCCACTACACCACCAGCCAGCTATTCTCCTCTAAATTTTCTCATTAACAAGGCATTTTTGCCCACAGAAATGTCACTCACTGGAATTTTTTTTGTGTTTGTATCATTCTCTGTAAACTCTAGAGACTGTCTACATCAAAATTCCAGGAGATCAGCAGTTTCTGAGATAATCATACTACTCTTATTTGAAGCCAACAATCATTTATAATTTATACTTCATACTTATACTTTATACTTTATTGTCGCCAAACAATTGATACTAGAATGTACAATCATCATAGCGATATTTGATTCTGCGCTTCCCGCTCCCTGGATTACAAATCGATAGTAAATATTAAAAATTTAAATTATAAATCATAAATAGAAAAATTAGAAGAATGGAAAGTAAGGTAGTACAAAAAAGAAAACGAGATGTAGCTCCGGATATTTGGAGGGTACGGCCCAGATCCGGGTCAGGATCCGTTCAGCAGTCTTATCACAGATGGAAAGAAGCTGTTCCCAAATCTGGCCGTACCAGTCTTCAAGCTCCTGAGCCTTTTCCCGGAGGGAAGAGGGACAAAAATTGTGTTGGCTGGGTGGGTCGTGTCCTTGATTATCCTGGCAGCACTGCTCCAACAGCGTGTGGTGTAAAATGAGTCCAAGGACGGAAGATTGGTTTGTGTGATGTGCTGCGCCATTTTCACGATCTTCTGAAGCTTCTTCCGGTCTTGGACAGGACAACTTCCATACCAGGTTGTGATGCACCCTAGAAGAATGCTTTCTACGGTGCATCTATAAAAATTAGTGAGGGTTTTAGGGGACAGGCCAAATTTCTTTAGTTTTCTCAGGAAATTAAGGTGCTGGTGGGCCTCCTAGGCAGTGGACTCTGCTTGGTTGGACCAAGTCAGGTCATTTGTGATATTGACCCCGAGGAACTTAAAGCTTTTGACCTGTTCCACTTGCACACCACCGATGTATATTGGGTCGTGCAGTCCACTACTCCTTCTGAAGTCAACAACCAATTCCTTCGTCTTGCTGACGTTGAGGGATAGGTTATTGTCTTCGCACCATGCCACCAGGTTCTTAATTTCCTCTCTGTACTCAAACTCATCATTACCCGAGATATGGCCTACAATTGTTGTGTCATCAGCAAACTTATATTGAGTTTGATGGAAACTTGGCTACACAATCATGGGTGTACAGTGAGTACAGCAGGGGGCTGAATACACAGCCTTGCGGGGCACCAGTGCTCAGAGTGATTGTAGAGGAGAGCTTGTCCCCTATTTTTACAGCCTGGGTCCTGTCTGTGAGGAAGTTGAAGATCCAGCTGCAGATCTGAGTGCTAAGGCCCAGGTTCTGGAGCTTAGGAATCAGTTTATTTGGAATGATGGTATTAAAGGCAGAGCTGTAGTCAATGAAAAGGAGCCTTACATATGCGTCTTTATTCTCCATGTGTTCTAAGGAGGAATGTAGGGCCAGAGAGATGTCATCTGCCATTGACCTGTTGTTCCGGTAGGCAAATTGCAAAGCGTCGAGGTTGACCGGTAGGCTGTGGTTAACGTGTGCCATAACCAATCGCTCAAAGCACTTCATAGCAATTGATGTCAGAGCCACAGGTCAATAGTCGTTCAGGCATGCCACCTTGCTCTTCTTCAGCACTGGGATTATTGTTGCCTTCTTAAAACACGAGGGGATCTTAGACTGAAGCAAGGACCATTTTTCATGGTCAAAGTCACTTAGATCATATTCCTTTCCCATACTGATGTTTCGTTTGAACAGTAAATGAACCTCTTGACCATGTTAGCATGCTTTTATAGATTGAGTTGCTGCCACATGATTGGATGATTAGATATTTGCATTAACAAGCAGGTGTACTAGTGCGTCTAATAAAATGGCCATTTTATGTATAAATATAATATGTTTAAACTCCCCTCCTAAGTTAATCAAATGTAACTTGCACATGTTCATGATTTGCAGCTTCATCTTACATTTTACTGCTTTATCCAATTTAGCCCCTTTGCTGCTGATTCAATAAAAGACAGCACATCTGTCAATATATTGCTCCTTCATTTCACATTATGCATAAGCCTATCAACAACTCCAGGGAATGATTTATGAAACCTCAACATCCAAGGGACAAGATGGCTAATCAAATATTAACTTAAAAATTGGAATCTGCTTTCAGTGGACAACAGCAGTCTGATTTTTCCAGCAATATGATTTGCTTCTCAAACAAAATAATACCTGTTTTTTTCCAGCATGTTCATTGTCTAGGAACACACCTTTCTAGGAAGCAGGTGAAGCCTGTGAACTAATTACAATGAGCTTATCTATTCTGGGAGATTGAGAACAAAATGATCACATCGACTGCTATCTGTTTTCCATTTGTGTTAACATGGTACACTGGCATTGCTGGATGACTAAAATAGTCAGCATAAACAAGAAAACCATTTTAGGTAACAGAGTCCCCTGGTTTATTGATATGTGTTTATTAAGCTGTGTTGGGGAAAAGCCTTTTGGTCAACAAACTACACTGCATATTTAAAAAACTCACGTACAGTAGGAATCACTGAAGAACCTACGTGCTGGTATTCCAGCTGACTCGTTCCTTCCTGGCCTAATGAATATCTCTAATACTGTAATGTCCTAACTCAACAAAGACCAGATGTTCAGAAAACTCCTCGGCCAGTATAGCTCAGTAATAATGCCAAAAATGTCAGCTATTACTATATACGAGGGGTGATTGATAAGTTTGTGGCCTAATGTAGAAGGAGATGAGTTATACAGCTGTCGTTACATGCACATGCAGTTCAACTCTTTGAGTGATTATGCAGAAAGTTTGAAGTTAACACTTCTTGTGGTATTTCTGTTTCAGATAATTGAATATTGCAAGTAAGCACTGTCTGACAAAATGGACCTTAGGTCACGAACTTATCAATCATCCCTCGTATATGAGTTCTCTGCTGGGGCACTAGGGGAAGATTAATAGTGCTAGTCCACTGTATTAATTAAAGCAAGTAGAAACTGCAGTCTCCTTCTTTGTAACCCTTATAGGAAAACACACTTATGTTAAAAGCTATGTTAAACATGTGCAATTTTGAACCATCAATAAGACTTAAGCATGTCAATGTGCCACAATCCCAGATCCTTTTATATCATTCAAAGGCAAGATAAAACCTAAGCTATCAAAATTTTCATTCTTGTTCACGTTCCATTTTAATCTAGAATTTGTCTATCAGTTCATGGATCAAAAACTACATCAATTCTAAGTTCTTGAAGTGAGTACTGAAGACCCTAGTTGCATTATTTGGGAGGTTTTGTGCTAGTTGTTGCTTGCTTGCCATTTTGAATGGTGCAGGACAAAAGAGACCCACAAAGCTTTTTGTCTAGATCTACAAATGTGGCAGGTTCCCTTAAAGATGTTTCAAGTGTAATGCTATTTGTTATTAATGCTTCCTAGGAAGTATTCTCACACTCTAATGCCTTGTTTAATAACATTCCTTGCTTTCAATTCAAGAAGGCAGAAAGCCCAAGCCCTATTGAATAAAGCTTCCTGCACTTGAGCCCAAAAATATGTGAAGAGCCTTTTCCATTTGAGTGTGGAACAGAAGTACAAGGCACAGACAAACAACAGCAAAACAAAAGAAATAAATGAAAGTGCCAATCTCCATGGCAACCCTCTGCATGCTACCTTTTATTGTCAGTGGGTTGCAAGTTGCCAGCAATCAGAGGAATTTTCTACAATTATTTACTCTGCATTTGACAGATGTTTGGCCTCACTGGAGTGGATTTTATAATATGAAAGAAAATCAATATCAAGATCAGGCTTATTCAAATTTTTTTTTTCATTTCTTTTTCTGTTTTGGGGGCAGAGCAATGGTTGTGGGTGAAGGGAGAGAGTATAATTCTCTCAACAGGCCATCAAATGCACCGTCTGAATGCCTTCCTGATCCTCTTAGAAAAAGGCAGGCTTACATTGATGTGCCCCAAGTTTGCAGCAAACTCTGCCGTGATCTTGTTGAATTTATACAATCCTCAGAGTAAGGAAGGCCAATGCTAGGAAAATGTTTCTCCACCTTTACACGTTTTATCAGTGTTAAATTCAAACTAATACTCCACAGTCAATTGAGGTAAAACACATTTTCAACTAACTCAATAACTTGCCTCAAGTTTAGAAGTAACACACTATTTTTATGTTTACAATTTACACACTAGCTCTGAATCTTAATTCAGACTGAGTTGAAATGCTTTATTTCCTGTGACTCACTCATCAATCAGTCAGGCCCAGTAAGCACCTTGAGCATAGGTAAGACAACTTATGGAATGCTCTAAGGTAAAAAGAAGTCCAGGTTTTTGCAGGCATAATTTGTAAAACCTTGAAATTCAAATTTTTCAAATGATGCAGAACATCTAATATTTTCCATTTACTCTTTGGAGCCTCATCACATTGAGATTCCTTGACATAGTGCTGGAAAAATCAGCTCCAGGAACCTACGCCGGGCTGGACTACCTTTGACTCTACTAATGCACAACTCCTCACCAAGCATAGTAATTCATGCTTGCATGCAGCAAGCAGTCGGCAAAAACCAGCTATGTGCAAAAAAAAAGTAATCTGCATCAAAGTACCAGGCAATGATCATCAACACGAGAAATTCTGCAGATGCTGGAAATCCAAGGTAATGCACACAACACAGACAATGATCATTGCCAACAACAGGGAGTCAAAAAAGATACCCCTGACAATGAATAATAATCAGCAGGTCCCTCACCATCAATGTCCTGAAGGTCATGGCAGTGTAGGAGTTGGCATAATGCTATTACAGTGTCTGCAATGCAGGTTCAATTCCACTGCTATCTTTAAGGAGTTTGTATGTTCTCCCCATGAATACATCGGTTTCATCTGGGTGCTCCAGGTTTCCCTCACGTTCCTTAGATGTACGGATTAGTAGATTAGACCATAAGCCTTAGGAGCAGAATTAGGGCATTCAGATATCGAGTCTGCTCTGCCATTCCATCATGGCTGATTTATTATCCCTCTCAACTCTATTCTCCTGTCTTCTCCCAGTAACTTTTAATACACTGACCAATCAAGAATCTATCAAACTCCACGTTAAATATCCCCAATGACTTGGCCTCCACAGCTTTTGTAATTTGTACCTGAAATTCTGGTTACTATTCAGAGGCCTGTATATAACACCCATTAGGGTCTTTTTACCCTTGCTGTTTTGTTAACTCTACCCACAAGGATTCTACATCTTCCAGTCCTATGTCACCTATTTCTAAGAATTTGAGTTCATTTTTTTTACCAGAGCAACCCAATCCTCTCTGCTGACTTGCCTGTCCATTTGATACAATGTGTATACTTGAACATCAAGCTCCCATGTATGATCATCTTTCAGCCATGACCCAGTGATGTACATAACAAGTCCACAGGAGCAGCAAGTCCAGAGCAAATGCCACCTCATTGGCTCTTCACTCAGCCCTGGAACATATGGACAGCAACGATGCATAGATCAGGATGATGTGTATTGAATATAGCTTGGTATTTAATGCCAGCATCCACTCAAAACTACTTAATAAACTCCAAGACCTTGGCCTCAATATCTCCTTGTGCAATAGGATTCTGGGTTTCCTCACTTGTAGATCCCAGCCAGTTTGGATTGACAGCATTTCCACCATGATCTCCATCAGCACAGATGCATCACAGGTCTGTGTGCTTAGTCCCTGCTGCACTCATTTTACACCTATGACTGTGTGGCTAAGCACAGCTCCAAAATTATATTCAAGTTTACTCATGATACCGCTATTGTGGGCCGCATCAAAGGTGGTGATGAATCAGCTTAGAGGAAGGAGATTGAAAATTTGGCTGAATGGCATCATGACAACAAGCTCTCACTCAATGTCAGTAACACCAAGGAACTGATTATTGACTTCAGGAGAGGAAAACCAAAGATCCATGAGCCAGTCCTCATCAAATGATTAGAGGCAGAGAGATTAGCAATTTTTAATTCCTGGGTGTTACTATTTCAGAGGACCTGAACGGGACCCAGCGTGTAGGTTCAATTGTGAAGAAAGCACAGCAGCACCTCTACTTCCTTAGGAGTCTGCGTAGAATTGGCATGACATCTAGAAATTTGATAAACTTCTATAAATATGTAGTGGAGAGTGTATTGACTGCCTGCGTCATTGACTGGTATGGAAACACTAATGCCTTTGAACAGAAAATCCCACAAAATGTAGTGGATTCAGCCAGTATATCATAGGTAAAGTCCTCCCAACCACTGAACACATCTACATGAAACGCTGTCATAGGAAAGCAGCATCCATCATCAGAGATCCTCACCACTCAGACCATGTTCTTTTCTCACTGTTGCCATCATGTAGATGGTACAAAAGTCTCAGGACTTGGACCAACAGGTTCAAGGACAATTATTACCCCACAACCATCAGGCTCTTGAACAAAGGGTTGTTAACTACACTCACATTGAGATGTTCCCACAACCAATGATCTCAATTTAAGGACTCTTTATCTTGCTATTTTGTATTTTATTGCTAGTTATTTATATTTGCATTTGCACAGTTTGTTGTCTTCTGCTCCCTAGCTGATCTTTCAATAATCCTGTTATGGTTACTATTCTATAGATTTGCTGGGTATGCCTGCAGGAAAATGAATTTCTGGGTTGTATATAGTGATTAATCTGTGCTTTGATAATAAATTGACTTTGAACTTTGAACTTTGAACATCATACCTGCCAATATTTAACTGCGCTAGATGATCTTCCTTATCCCAAATACTGTGTGCATTCAAATATAACACCTTCAGTCCTGTATTCATCATTTCTTCCAATTTTCAATTTTATCCCTATGTTCACCTCACTTTCATTTCACTATCTCATCTCACTGGCTGCAATCTTGCCCTATCATCTGCATGCACATCATTTCTCACAGTCTCACGACACACTGCATTGACTCGTTTATCAACAGCCCCATCCTCAGCTCTATCACTCCGATTCCCAGCCCTCTGCCAAATTAGTTTAAATCCTCCTCAACAGCTTTAGCATACCTACCTGCAAGGATATTGGTTATCCCACAGGCTCAAATATAACCCGTCCTTTTTGTAGAGGCTCTACCTTCCTCGGAAGAGATCGCAACGATTCATAAATCTGGAAACCTGCCTCCTGCACCATGCATTCATCTGCTTATCATCCTGTTCTTACCCTCACTAGCACATGGTATGGGCAGCAGTCCAGGGATTACAATGCTGGAGGTACTGCTTTTTCAGGCTTCTACCTGTATTTTCTCTTCAGGACCTCTTCCATTTTCCTATCTATACCTTTGGTACCAATTTGTGCCTCAACTCCCAGCTGCTCGCTCTCCCCCTTTAAAATGTCATGGACCCAATCTAAGGCATCTCTGACCCTGGTACCAGGGAGGCAATGTACCATCCAAGGGTCTCCTTCACATCTACAGAATTTCCTGTCTTCTCCTCTAACTATGGAATCCCCTATCACTACTCTACCACTTTTCTTCCCCCCTTCCCTTGTGAACTCCAGTGACCCAAAGCCAGACTCAGCACAGAGACCCATTCACTATGGCTTCCCCCTGGTTTGCCCTCTCCTCCAACAGTATCCAAAGTGGAATATTTATTATTGAGAGGACCACCCTTAGGGTTACTCTGCATTGGCTGGCTTTTTGCTCTCCTTACAGTCATCCAGGAACCTCCCATCTGCAACTTAGGGGTGACTACTTCCTTACCTATCACCTCCTCCTTCTCCCATGTGAGCTGAAGGTCTTCGAGCTGCAGCTCAAATTCCTTAACATGGATGCCTCCCAGAATTCCCCCATTTCACACTATTAACATATCACTAACCCTCAACCGCACTAGCTATGTACAAATAGACAAATGAAAAGAAAAAAAAGACTTAATTAAAGCTCCCCGTCTGTTCTTGCAGAAGCCTATTGAGCCAAAGCCAAAGCACTCTACACTGCCCACTCCAACAATAGCTGCTCTGCTTACAGCTCGCATCTTTTTATTGGCCTTGGCTGAGTGCCTAATATATCATTATGACTGCAGACTGCTGAAATGTTCTGAAAGGCTCCAAGCTCTGTTTAAACCTCACAGCAGCTCTGCCAGACAAGCAATTGCTCATGATGATTGCAGCTAGCCAAAACGTTCCTAAATTGGTCACACTGGAGTAATTAGGCGGTATGGACTCAGTAGGCCGAAAAGACCTGTAACCATGTTGCATCAATAAACAAACAAACAAATACGTAAATAAATCACGGTTGCGAAGCAGTTGGTTCGACACTGTTACAACTTGAAGCATCAGAGTTCAGTATTCAATATCAGCGTCCTCTGTAAGGAGTTTGTACATCCTCCCAGTGGAATGCCTGGGTTTCCTCCAGGTACTCCAGCTTCCTTACAATCCAATGATGTACCAGTTAGTAGGTTCATTGGTTATTGTAAAAAGTCCCATCATTAGGCTAGCTTTAAATTGGTGGGATACTGGCGACACAGGCGGAAGGGTCGGAAGAGCCTATTCCACAATGTTTTTCCAAATACAACAAACAAACAAATAAATAAATATTTATTATAAGTATTTAGTCACGAAAATACGATAGCTGCAACAGTAGGTGTCTACTGTGAGCGACTCATCTCTTGACAATCCAAAGCCTTTTCACTATCTACGAAACAGAAATCAAGAGCATGATGGGCTCTTACATGAGTCAAAAATCTTGACCTTCTTCCGTACAAACAGCCCATTTGATTAGTGCCACATCCACCAGCAGCATACAGAGAGTGGAGGGCTTACTATCTGCAAGATGCTCTACGGGTATAAGCCGAGACTTCTCTATTAATACCTCCCAGAGGGCTTTAGGTATACAAGTTCCCCTCACTGTATTACGGGTCCTTCAAAGGGTCTAGATGCTGAACTGCCTCCCCTTTTGCAACATAGGAATTGATTTACCTTAAGGATGGCAGCTTTGGCTCTTTTTTTATTATTTTGTTTCGTTATGTTATTAAATCATTTATATCCCTTCATTAGCTTTGAAGTGTCTGAATAAACATTCAGTGACACTGAAAATTCTTCACAGGATTGACAGCCAGCAAAACTGAGGATATGACTGTTAAAGGTTTCATAGTGACTTGGTGGCTTCTTCAAGGTGCAGTGTAAGGCTCTACTGTGACTGGAGCCATGTTATGCAGCCACTCAAAATGTATCTGCTGCATCCAGACTGGCAATTGCATGCAATGCCCCATCACTGGCAAAATCAGGCCCAATACTGCAAGATAATATGACATCTGAATAAAACAATAGTAATGTGAGAGCAGCTGAGGATATGCTAAGTATAATCACTAGAACACTAGTGGGCACGTGGCCAAGTGGTTAAGACATTGGACTTGCGATCTGAAGGTCGTGAGTTGGGTCCCCAGCTAAGGCAACATGTTATGACCGTGAGCAAGGCACTTAACCACACATTGCTCTGCGATGACACCGGTGCCAAGCTGTATCAGCCTTTGCCCTTCCCTTGGACAACATTGGTGTCGTGGAGAGGGGAGACTTGCAGCATGGGCAACTGCCGGTCTTCCATATAACCTTGCCCAGGAATGTGCCCTGGAGAGTGAAGACTTTCCAGGTGTAGATCCATGGTCTCTCAAGACTAACAGATGCCTTTAAATCACTGGAACAAGTATGGTCACCTCTCTAGGAATGCTAGATGAAGTATAGTGTAAACCTGGAGTTATGGCACACAATCAGAACTGTCATTCATTCTATTTTGGATCTAAAACAGATGAGAACATATACATTCAGTGGGAGATAAATTCTACGATGACTCTTGTGCTCTACGACTGGTCAAAGTTCTGTTGAGAATACCGTGTGTAAATGTACTTGCTATTCTGCCCAGCACCTGATATGAAAAATAATTTCCCATTGGAAACTGAGACGTATTGAGCTGGGAAGATCTTGGACACAAACCACTTGCAAGCTGCTCTTGACAGTAGTATCGGCTTTCCACTTCACTGCCAATCACATTGCTACCTTTAATAACCAAGTGGCAATTTTCAAGTATTTTTCTTGCTCCCATTTTGCACAAAATATTCAAGTGATTTAAACTCTCGTGAAGGCAATATCAGGTACCTTTAGTAGCACCACAGGTAAGGAGATAAAGGAAAGAAAATCACTCCTTCCAGCTTTGTCTGTGTTATTTCCCTTGCAATTTCATGTTCTATTATAGAACATAGTCTTTACTGAAAAGTATTCAACAATCCTTAAGTGAGGGTTTATAGAGATAGGAGACAGCTAAGTATTTGGATTGACAGTCAAATAACTTGAAGTTGGCGTTGACACAATTCTGTCAGATGTATGGAAACTAAGGAGACAATGTGGGCTGAACACTGACATTGTCATTTGAAATCTCATGTCCCTTTAAAAACAAATCCTCCTTTAAAGACAGTGGCCTAAAATTCTCTTGCATGACACCCTGCTTTTATGTGGCATGGGTGTGTATTTTATTCAAAACCTTGTTGGCATGTGGTACGATGCTCACAAAACCAGTTTCTTGCAATTGTTCAGAGTGTTCCAGTTACATACTGTGATATCCGTCAGCATGATGGATGGTACTTGTACAAAGTGTAATGGTGAACATGCTGTTTGCAAAAGAGCTGGCCTCACGTACTGAAGTGAGTCTTAACTAGAGGGTCAAAACAAGCTCCAGCAATGCTCAAAGGGCTCATCCTTAGCTAGGTGCCTGTTGGGGACTCTGAGGTCTTGATCTTGCTTTATTTAGATCCCATTTAATCCTCACAATTGAATGACTGGACCTCCTAAGTCTGCACACACCTCAGTATTGTTTGCCGCTGCCTCAGCCCAGCTGCAGTAGTCATTCCTCCTCTCTCCTTCTCATCATCATGTGATACACTAATTTTTACCTTCTCTATTTCTCTAAATGAGAATCAGATCTATATCACTGACATATTCCCTGAAACTTGTTGTTTTGTGGCAGGGGTACAGTGCAAGGCATGAAATTGCCATAAATTACAACAATAAATTAATAAATGGTGCAAAATGGTGTGGACATGGTGGAGGATTACAAAGACCTGGGGATACGAATTGACAATAAACTGGACTGGTCAAAGAACACTGAGGCTGTCTACAAGAAGGGTCAGAGCCGTCTCTATTTCCTGAGGAGACTGAGGTCCTTTAACATCTGTTGGACAATGCTGAGGATGTTTTACGAGTCTGTGGTGGCCAGTGCGATCATGTTTGCTGTTGTGCGCTGGGGCAGCAGGCTGAGGGTAGCAGACACCAACAGAATCAACAAACTCATTCGTAAGGCCAGTGATGTTGTGGGGATGGAACTGGACTCTCTGACGATGGTGTCTGAAAAGAGGATGCTGTCTAAGTTGCATGCCATCTTGGACAATGTCTCCCATCCACTACATAATGTACTGGGTGGGCACAGGAGTACATTCAGCCAGAGACACATTCCACCGAGATGCAGCACAGAGCATCATAGGAAGTCATTCCTGCCTGTGGCCATCAAACTTTACAACTCCTCCCTTGGAGAGTCTGACACCCTGAGTCAATAGGCTGGTCCTGGCCTTATTTCATAATTTACTGGCATAATATACATATTACTATTTAACTATTTATGGTTCTATTACTATTTATAATTTATGGTGCAATTGTCACGAAAACCGATTTCCCCCGGGATCAATAAAGTATGACTATGACTATGACTAAAAGGGAAATTGTGAGGTAGGTATGCATTGTTCGGAAATTTGACTGCAGAGGGGAAGAAGCTGCTTGTAAAATGTTGCGTGTAGGGCTTCAGGTTCCTGTACCTCCTCCTGATGGTTGTAATGAGAAGAGGACATGTCCCAGATGGCCAGGGTCCTTAATGATGGATGCCACCTTCTTGTAGCACCTGTTTTTGAAGAAGTCCTTGACAGTGGGGAGGCCAATGCCCACAATCGAGCTGGCTGAGTCGACAACCCTCTGCAGCATTTTTCCATGTTAGTGTGTTGAATTTGCAAGCTTTCACGTCACTGTGTGGTTTTCTCCCAAATCCGAAAGATGTGCGGGTTGATAAGCTAACTGGCTGCTATAAATTGCTCCGAGAATACAGTTCGGAGACAGAACCTAGGTGTTGGATAGAAATGTGGGGAGAATAAAACAGGATTAATGATTTCTTGATGTCCAGTGGAGCCTTGTTGAGTAGAAAGGCCTCCTTCCATGGTGTATGACTCTGAATTAGCCAGCTGTCAATGCTGTTGTGGTGGAATTCCTTGCAGATGGTCTTATGGTAGCTGGATAGTATGCTGTCCCTGTGCTGTCAAGCCCCTGCCTAATGTAGAGTTCAATCTATTTTTATGTCAGTAGCAGGCCAACCATGGCCAGCACTGACCCCTATATCCTGACAATTGCATCTCTCCTAGTCCAGGGCTTGGGCTTTGTAGGTCGAATTCCTTGATCAGAATAGGCAGGAAATAGAATGACCAGCATTTAAAGTGGGTGGGACAGCTAATTTCACAACTGAATATAAAGCATAATCCTTCAATACAGGATCGTAGGCAACCATTCCCCATCCTATGATCATAACCATCTAATGTACTGCATCAGTAACTCTACAACGCCCCCTCTTTGCGATGTGGGAGACCTCGGAGGAAAGGACTTGGTGCATCATCGTGGCCTATTCTACCTGCAGCCTCAGCCTAAACTGTTGGGGAATCTCTGTGCAGCACACCTTCACTGTGTGAAAACACATACCAAGGAATTCCTACATACATCAAAGAGCTGTTGAAAGCAACCATATATTTTTAGATGCCAGTGTAAAAATGATCATGAGGCTCAGACTTTCTCATAAACTGGTAATTTGGCAGAAATATTGCGCTGGCTGGCAGCATTCTTCCGAGAGACAAAAGGTAGAAGGCACCAGAAGACAAACAGGCATTGCCTAAACAAACACTGGCTAATCAGAGCACTGAGATTTTTTTCCTCTGAATGTCAGAAATAAGCGTTAAAAGTTCTAATGTCTTAATTGTAAGATCCTTGCTTGGTGCAGCACTAAACAAGCTGCTTAACTGATCTGTGCCAGAATCACAGTTGAGGTGTGATAATTAGTCTGAGAGCCTTTGGGCTAAGGAAAGAATGGCAGGAGGCTAATACTGGAAATTAGCCCAAGCCTTTGCTGCTGACTGTTTCCACGGTTTCCTGCCCAGTGATCTGAGCCTCCACTGTCCTAACATTTCATCACCAAACTCAACAAAATTCACACAAAAAAATCACGCAGCAATTTAACAAACCCCTGAAAATTTTTCCTCAAAGTGAAAGCAAAAAAATATAATGAGAGCCACTTGAGCAGCAAACTTTATAAAGAAATGCCAACCATACACACCATTTCTTAAAAGAAGGATTATTTAATTTTGTTCCCCAAGATATCTTGGTGCACATGCTGTGGAACTAATACCATTGTAGATGTGCAGAAAAGCTGAACAGGATGTATTACAGAAACCTTGTTTGCTTTGCACAGATTAAACGAAAATAGAGCTCTTCAATCCTAAAGGGGATTAAGGTGAGTGGTGCCAGGAAAACTCTGAAATCCCCTAATTCCAGTGCATTCAGAGTGAGCTGGGATAATGAAAGGCTCCGATGATAACGAATCAGTCTTATTTCTGTTTGTTGTGATTGTAGACGATTACAGCTTAATGAGGGGGAACTCACTGTAAACACATACAGCAGGTGCACATTTACATGAACAGACACTAATCAGTTGGCATCGGTCTCCCTCCCCCCTCCCCAAGTGCTATGATTTCATTGCAACTGTCTTCACCAGTATCAAAACAAGGACATTGTGCCCATAGGTCTATTAAGAGAACACAGCAGGCTTCAAATTTACAACAGAAGAAATACTTTATTTTGCACTTTATATTATGCTTACACCCATGGAGAGCAGCACAATCTATTAAACTGATGCAACCAATCATACAGTAATTTTCTTTTAAAAATTACTTTTACTTAAGGTTTTCCCGATTATAAAAATATTGGAGATGGGGATGAAAGGTTGTTTAACAGAAAAGCACAATTCATACAATTGCATAATAAAGTGCCCATACTTTCCAATGGTCTTCAAGGCAATCTCATATGAATACTGTATGGATAGTGCTGGGTGCAAATTTCAGATGGAGTGGTTAATATAGGTTAGTGTTTGAATAGAAATAAGATGTCAGAGAAAAAAATATTGGAACCTTGTTTTCCTTCCCTTCCAGCACTTATTCAACCAGGATATACCAGAGTACAAAACCAAGTTTTACCCCATTTGGTGCTAAAGGAAAACAGCTATTACATTAACAGTCATTATCTAAACATGTTGGACAAGTCAAAATTTGAATAAGTACCAAATAAATGCAAGTTTGTTGCTTTATCTTTGTAATTATTTTCTGACATTGAAATGAGATAAAATAGTATCTTCAGATGATTGCCCAGCACTTTTTACTAGTAGCACATCAGCTTAATTCTTGAACTATTAATCCAAATGACTGAACTAATGACTTGTCGGAGTAATTTTGAATCACACCACAGGAGTTACGGCATTTAAATTCAGTCACTAAATGATATTCAATTATAAAAACAGTAAACTGAAAAGCAGATTTCTACATAGATTGAAATTTGAAATGAAAACAGTCACAGTTAGAAATACTCAGCAGGTCAGGTAGCTTCTGTGTAGGATAAAAGGGAGTTAATATTTCAGGTTAGTGACCTTCCATCATAACAATGAGAATTTAGGAATCAAATGTGTTTTTTGTTGCAGAGAAATGGAATTAGTAGAGAGAATAATGGGGATATCTGTACCAGAGATGTGAGGTCAAAAACATAACAAAATGCTGGAGCTATTAACCAGAGTGTCTGCAAAAAGAGAAAAAAAAATTAATGTTACGGGTAGGTAACCTTCGACCAGAACATCAGGGCACTTTGCCACACAACTGCAGGAATTGGAACACCTGCTCTTCTCACCATCCAAGAACCCTTACAGGACCTCAAGGTGAGGCAACAATATTTCCAAATTAGTGTATTACAGCTGGTGCACTCAATGTGGTCTCCTCTACATTGTAACAATCAAACACAGATTTGTTGGCCATTTTATAGAACACCCCTTTCAGACCACAAAGAGATCCCGACCCTTCTGTTGCCTTGATTCCCAATCGCACTCCTATTCTGAACTATCCGTCTTCTGCCTCTATTCCAGCAAAGCTCAATACAAGCTTTAGGAACAGCATCTCACCTTCTAACTAGACATGTCACTGCTCTTGGCATAATACTGAACTCAACAATTTCAGAGAAGCAGCTGTTCCAGGTCAAACCAGAACTGGGCACTTCCAAAGAAGAACATGTTACGTTTTGTAGCTCCAAAGCATAAAATTAATTGAAAGAAAAATTCCGGAGCCAGGGGTACATGTCTTAGTTTCATTTTTTACTTTAAATGAGGTGTGAACTTATGACGTGATGGTGTGATGACGTATGCCATTCACATACTTTTACATATTACCTGCAATCTTTATGTAATCAACAAAGAGTGCTTAATCAAACAGTATATTTACAATATTCCTAAAATAATACTGAAATATTAAATGTACAACACTCCTTCCTGATTAGCTATAAACTCCAGCTCAATATAGAATCCAACTCAACAAAAATAAATGTGTAACGTGTTGCTCTCCAGTCATAGACACACACACACACACACACACACACACACACACACACACACACACACACACATATATATATATATATGTATGTATTACTCTTTGTGGAATAATGTCTTTCCTGACAAACGAAGTCACTCTGCTTTGCAGGAAGAGTATTGTGGCTGTGAAATAATCTCAGGTTCTGGAGCCTTTTCTGTGGTGGTTGAAGGACTGGACTTTAGGACTGCAGGAAGTGGTCCTGAGAACTCTAGATGCATCTCTTCTCTAATAATTAAATTTGATCTCCTAAACTGATCGATGTGTTGTCTCCAGATGACATTAGATGCTATTTCCACTATGTAGGAGGGTGGTTCATTTCTGTCCTTAATCTTTCCAAGTACCCAGTTTTGATCACCTCTGTAGTCCCTCACTAGAATTGCTTGTCAAAGAGGGAAACATGAACCTCCTTATTTGAGGAGACCTCAGTTTGTCTTACATACTCCTTATGAGATTGGGTTTGAGAAGATCCAAGCATGAGTGCAAGGGACAACATGGGGGTGCAGAGTTGTTAAGTTGTTGATTGTGGAGTGTGCTGCATTGTGATATGCAAGGAGGAAATTGGTGAGCTTCTGATTCAATGCTAGTGTGGTGTATTCTGCTAACATTGCTTGCAGTGCATTCTTTAGACTCTAGACAAACCTTTCCGACAAACCATTTATAGCTGGCTGATATGGTGCAGATGTAATACGTCTTATTCCATTCAATTCAGGAATGACTGAAACTGTTCAGCAACAAACTGGTCCATTGCCACTGACCAACTGTTCGTAGTCCTCGGAATACTAGTCCTTGAGAAGAGGCTTCTCAACACATCAACAGTGTGCGAGGCTGTAGTGGAGGTTATTGCAAACACCTTTGGCCACTTTGTAGCTGCATTCACTACTACCAAGAAATTTTTGTCGATGAATAGCCCGACAAAATCCACATGAATCTGCTACGAGGGCAGCGTAGACCTTTCCCAGGGATGGAGAGGTGCTGCTCTTGGCATCTTCTGAATGTGTTGGCATCCCAAACAGTGAAAGGCAAGCTACTCGATCCGGTGATCTATCCCAGGCCACCAAATGAGGCTTCAAGCAGCTCCTCCAACACTTTAGCTCTCAGTTTGGAGGGTACAACAATTCTCAATCCCTACTTAAGGCAACTCTAGACAAGGGAAAGTTTATCACAGCGCTGGCAACAATGGGGGAACTGGAATTTCAGCTGCACATTCCAGTCATCTGAGCCAGTGAAGGTTCTTTTTTGTATTCCCTTTGGATTATCTCTGCCATAATAGGGTGACTTCCAATTGCGTTAGGGGGAATACGTTAAGAGGAGTGCCCTCTTTTGTAAATTTTTCAGCTATTTCCTTTCCCAAGGGTAAACAGGACAATCCATCAGCAATTCCGTACTTAGTTGCCTCTTGAATTTGATGTTGTAATTGAGTCCTCCAAGAAACAGAGCCAGTCTCCGCATTCGTGCTGCTGCTTTTCGTGGAATAACCTTCTATGGATTGAAAATGGACAACAGTGGATGATAATCAGTAATGACGGCAATCTCTCTCCCATGCAAGTACTGGCTGATATGCTTCGTGCCACAAACCAGTTTCAAAGAGTCCGTGTCAATCTGTGCATAACTTTTCTCTGCAATGGTTTGGGAATGTGATGCAAAGGCTATGGGATATTCACTTCCATCAATCATAACAGATGACATAACTGCACCTATACCATCATGTGAGGCATTGCAAGAAGTTTCACTGATGATGTGGAACATATTAAAAACATAGAAACATAGAAAACCTACAGCACAATACAGGCCCTTCGGCCCACAAAGCTGTGCCGAACATGTCCCTACCTTAGAAATTATTAGGCTTACCTATAGCCCTCTATTTTTCTAAGCTCCATGTACCTATCCAAAAGTCTCTTAAAAGACCTTATCGTATCCGTCTCCACCACTGTTGCTGGCAGCATATTCCATGCACTCACCACTCTCTGCGTAAAAAACTTACCCCTGACATCTCCTCTGTACCTACTCCCAAGCACCTTAAACCTGTGCCCTCTTGTGGCAACCATTTCAGCCCTGGGAAAAAGCCTCTGACTATCCACACAATCAATGCCTCCCATCATCTTGTACACCTCTATCAGGTCACCTCTCATCCACCTTCACTCCAAGGAGAAAAGGCCAAGTTCACTCAATCTATTCTCATAAGGCATGCTCCCCAATCCAGGCAACATCCTTGTAAATCTCCTCTAGACCCTTTCTATGGCTTCCACATCCTTCCTGTAGAGAGGCGACCAGAATTGAGCACAGTACTCCAAATGGGGTCTGACCAGGGTCCTATATAGCTGTAACATTACCTCTTGGCTCCTAAATTCAGTTCCACGAATGATGAAGGCCAATACACCGTATGCCTTCTTAACCACAGTGTCAACCTGTGCAGCTGCTTTGAGCGTCCTATGGACTTGGACCCCAAGATCTCCCTGATCCTCCACACTGCCAAGAGTCTTACCATTAATGTTATATTGTGGGTGACCTCTGCCCACATCAAAAGGTCCACTTGTTTGTTTTTTCTGAAGCCAGGCATCTTAGGGTTCACTCTGTATCCTAGTTTACCTGCTTCATCTGGTTGCTGAACTGCATGTGAACCCCAAAGGAAAAACTCGTAGTTGCCCAATCAGCAGCATCCAGAATACCCTCCAAAAACAGATTTGAATTGAGGACCGCAATCCGACACAACATTCATTGGAAATCCATGGATCCTGAAGACTGGTGCAGGACATTTCAGCAGTTTCTGCTGCAGATGGTAGTTTATCCAAGGCAGTGAATTTGCAGGCCTTCAAAAAGCAATCTACAATTACTATGATGACAATCTTCCTCTTGGAAGGCAGAAGACCTGTGACAAAATCCATGGAGGTTTGGGTCCATGGTCTGTCCAGAACAGGAAGTGGATGAAGGAGTCCTTGATACTGGGTGCAGGGCTCTTTGTACTGAGAGCACACCTCACACTTCTGCACATGTTGTCGGACCTCTCTCACCATTCCAGGCCACCAGAATCTTCTCTTGATGAACTTAAGGGTCTTGGCAATTGCCAGGTGAGCATTCATTCTCGATGCGTGTCCCCATTGAAGTACCTGAGACCTGACGGAACTTGGGAGGAACAGCAGACCTAGAGGACTGCAAACAAATGTGTCAGTTCCCCAACAAATTGGCGCTATCACTATAGCTTGGGGCAAAATGGCGGTAGGCTGCTCTTCTCTTTTACCTTCATCAAAATAACAGGACAAGGCATCTGGTTTCTGATTCTTTGACCCCAGTCGATAGCTCAGGACAAAATTGAAGCAGTTAAAGAAAATGGACCACCTGGCCTGCCTGGAAGTCAGTCCTTTGGCCTCCTGAATATAAGCCAGGTTCTTGTGGTCTGTCCATACAAAAAAGGGTTCTTGGTCCCCTCAAGTCAGTGACACCATTCCTCCAAAGCCAATTTCCAATCTATTTTCAATGTCATAGTTCACCTCTGCCAGGAAAGGCACCTAGCGAAGAACACACACGGGTGCAGCTTATTGTCCAAAGGTGTCTGTTGAGACAACACTGCACCCACTCCAATGTCGAAGACACCCACCTCCATGATAAAGGGAAGGTCCAGGTTAGGTGAAACCAAAGTGGGAGCTGTCGCGAAGAACTGTTTGAGCTCTGCAAAAGCAGCCTCAGCTTCGGAAGTCCAAACAAAAGGGCCTGGGGATCTCCTGCAGATTCACTCCCTTGGAAGTCTTCATATTTTATTTGTCTTACAACATTGAATCACAATGGATTTAATTTGGCCTTTTTTGACACGGATCAACAGAAAAAGACTCTTTCATGTCAAAGTGAAAACAGTCTCTACCAAGTGATCTAAATTAATTACAAATATAAAACATAAAATAATTGATTGCGTAAGCATTCACCCCCTTTAAAATGACACACCAAATCATTACTGGTGCAGCCAATTTGTTTTAGAAGTCACATAATTAATTAAATTGAGATCACCATGTGCAGTCAAGGTGTTTCAACTGATTGTAGTAAAAATACACCAGTATCTGGAAGGTCCAACTGTTAGTGAGTCAGTGTCCTGGGAAAAACTACACCATGAAGATGAAAGAACATTACAAGCAATGTCACGAAAAGGTTATTGAAAAGCACAAGTCAGGAGATGGATACAAGAAAATTTTCAAGTCACCAAATACCTTTTGGAGTACAGTTAAGTCAATCATCAAAAAATGGAAAGAATACAACACAGCTAGCTGTAAATCTGGCTAGAGCAAGCCTTCCTCAAAAACTGAGTGATCGTGCAAGAAGCGGACTAGTGAGGGAGGCCACCAGGAGACTAATGACAATTCTGGAGGAGTTACAAGCTTCAGTAGCTGAGATGGGAGAGACTGTGCATACAACTGTTACCCGGGTTCTTCACCAGTCACAGCTTTATGGGAGAGTGGCAAGGAGAAAGCCACTGTTAAAAAAAGAGTACATAAAATCTCAGCTAGAGTTTGCCAGAAGGCATGTGAGAGACTCTGAAGTCAGCTGGTTCTATAGTATGGTGAAACCAAAATTGAAATTTTTGGCCGTCAGACTAAGTGCTACATTTGGCGTAAACACCACACATCATCGTAAACGTACCATCCCTACCATGAAGCATGGTGGCGGCTGCATCATGCAGTGGGGATGCTTAACTGCAGCAGGCCTAGAAGGCTTATGAAGGTAAAGGGTAAAATGAATGCAGCAAAATACTGGGAAATCCTGGAGGATTGAAAATCCAATGTAGTCTGCAAGAGAACTGTGACTTGGGAAGATTTGTTTTCCAGCATAATGCCAAAGCTACGCAGGAATGGCTTAAAAACAATAAAGTTAATACCCTGGAGTGGCCAAGTCAGAGTCTAGACCGCAATCCAAATGAAAATTTGTTGCTGGACTTGAGAAGGGCTGTTCAATCACAATCCCCATGCAACCTGACAGAGACTGAGCAGTTTTGTAAAGAATAATCGGGAAAAATTGCACAGTCCAAATGTGCAAAGCAGGTAGAGACCTATCCACACAGACTCAAGGCTGTAATTGCTACCAGAGGTGCATCTTAAAATACTGAATTGAAGGGGGATGAGTAATCACGCAATCAATTATTGTGTATTTAATAATTGTAATAATTTTAGACCAATTTGTGTAAATTTGTTTTCAATTTGACACAAAGACACCTTGAGGTGACCAGATATCCTTTCTCTAGTTCCAGTGCACCCCTGACTAGACAGTGTTAAGACTCCCACAGTCCTCTTGGTTGGAGCTGGCTTGTCTGCCCTTTGAAGTAGGTCTCCCAAAGGCTCCAGGTTATCCCAAACAAAAGTCTGCCTCCTCGTCAGCCGTTGGTCTCAGGAGAGTCTTGAGGTCAGAACACCAAGCCGAAAACATAACCTCTTGCAACGACTGGTCTATGTAATGATCCCCCCTTCCTTCCAGTTCATGAATGGATGAGTTACGCTGTTGGAGAATCTTGAGTAGCCGATTTCCAAGGGCTCAACAGGACCCTGAGCAGGTGATGGGCTGGTCATTGTCCGAGGTCAGGAAGTGGAACTGCGATGTGTTGAGGCCAGGCTCAGGCTATCCCTCTTCTACCTCTTGAGACAGTCCTGCTCACTCCTCCAGGCGGTTATCAAGACAGATAGACTGGTCGATCAGAACCTCTAAGTCATCTACCAGCTCTTCCAAGGTAAGGGTATCCTTTTGTTCACTTCAGAATCTGTGCTGGTACAGAGTGGTCAAGGTATCCCCATTCAAGCCTCCCTCCTCAGACAAAGTCAAAAACTAGTTCACTAGTTCAATACTTTCATTTAATAGGAAATGTATACAATAAACATCCTGAAATTCTTATTCTTCACAGACATCTACGAATACAGAAAAGTGCCCCAAAGAATGAGTGACAGTAAAATCATTAGAACCCCAAAGCCCCCCTAATCAACCACCGCCCCCCCCCCCCCCACTCCCATGCACAAGCAGCAGCAAAGCATCGGCCCTCAATGGCTGCTGGCCGACCTTCATCAGACAGTCGGAGACTCTGTTTGCTCTGGCGGGATGATGGAACACCACGTTCAAAGGGCCCTGCGTTCCTCTGAATCCAAGCAAATCTCTGACCTCCACTCCCAATGCGCGGTGGCCCAGGCAACAGCTCTCCCATTCAGGAGAGAGATCATGAAGGCTTCCTTTCCGTGCTCCATAGGAAACCAGAATGGCTGGAGTTCAAACACCAATGAACACTGAGTGAGAGAGCTGTGGCGAGAGCCCAGGTTACCATTAGATCTCTCCGGGGTCAGAAGATAGACTGACTCTGTAGAGTGACCAAACCCTCACCCAAGCAACTCTGGTTTCCTCCTTGCGATAGCTGGTGCATGGCGACCTGGAGTTCGTGTATATCCAGACTCTGTCTAGAAATGTCCTCACTGTGGCTAGCTGCAGCTGACGAGATGCAGGGATCTGCTCTGGGACCCCTACCCTTCGTGATTTTTATAAATGACCTGGATGAGGAAGTGGAGGGATGGGTTAGTAAATTTGCTGATGACATAAAGGTTGGGGGTGTTGTGGATAGTGTCAAAGGGCTGTCAGAGGTTACAACGGGACATTGATAGGATGCAAAACTGGACTGAGAAGAGGCAGATGGAGTTCAACTCAGATAAGTGTGAGGTGGTTCATTTTGGTAGGCCAAATATGATGGAAGAATATAGTATTAATGGTAAGACTTTTGGCAGTGTGAAGGATCAGTGGGATCTTGGGGTCCAAGTCCATAGGACACTCAAAGCTGCTGTGCAGGTGGACTCTATGGTTCAGAAGGCATACGGTGCATTGGCCTTCATCAATCGTGGGATTAAGTTTAAGATGCGAGAGGTAATGTTGCAGCTCTATAGGACCCTGGTCAGACCCCACTTGCAGTACTGTGCTCAGTTCTGGCCACCTCACTACAGGAAGGAAGCCATAGAAAAGATGCAGAGGAGATGTGCAAGGATGTTGTCTGGATTCAGAAGTATGCCTTATGAGAGTAGGTTGAGTGAACTTGGCCTTTTCTCCTTCGAGCAATGAAGGATGAGAGGTGACCTGATGGAGTTGTACAAGATGATGAGAGGCGTTGATTGTGTGGATAGTCAGAGGCTTTTTCCCAGGGCAGAAATGGCTAGCACAAGAGCGCACAGTTTTAAGGTGCTTGGAAAAAGGTACAGAAGAGATGTCAGGCGTAAGTTTTTTACAAAGAGAGTGGTGAGTACGTGGAATGGGCTGCCAGCGACGGATAGGTACATGGAGCTTAGAAATATAGAGGGCTATGGGTAACCCTAGCTAACTTTTAAGGTATGGACATGTTCAGCATAGCTTTGTATTGTGCTGTAGGTTTTCTATGATTCCCTGTTTCTGTTTCTTACCTCACTTGGAATTGCTTTTTCATCCTTACGATAGTCATCTATAAGTTATATCTGGAATTCTGGTGCAGTTCTGGATCACCTGTCTTGAACATCACAGATCTAGCCCTTAGGAGACTCCAAATCCCTTGGTTTATCCAACACTCATAAAATGAAAGAGGAACTCTGCAGGTCAGGCAGCTTCTATGGAAAAGAGTACAGTCGATGTTTCAGCCCAAAATGTTGACTGCACTCCTTTCCATAGATGCTGCCTGGCTTGCTGAGTTCCTCTAGCATCTTGTGTGTGTTGCTCAGATTTCCAGCATCCGCAGGTTTTCTCTTGTTTATCCATCATTCCTGGTTTGGGTTTGCAATGCAGTTGCTGATGACTGTGGCCTGATGGACAAACAACCAATGTGCAAAAAACAACAAATCTGAAAATACAAAAAGAAAGAAATAGTAATCAAGTCACCTTTTATTCTCATTTCGACCATAACTGCTGGTACAGTACACAGTAAAAACGAGACAAATTTTTTCAGGACCATGGTGCTACATGAAACAATACAAAAACTACACTAAACTACGTAAAACAACACAAAAACTACACTGGACTACAGACCTATCCAGGACTGCATAAAATGCACAAAACAGTGCAGGCATTACAATAAATAATAAACAAGACAATAGGCACAGTAGAGGGCAGTAGGTTGGTGTCAGTCCAGGCTCTGGGCATTGAGGAGTCTGATAACTTAGGGAAAGAAACTGCTACATAGTCTGGTCGGTCGTGAGAGCCCAAATGCTTTGGTGCCTTTTGCCAGATGGCAGGAGGGAGAAGAGTTTGTATGAGGGGTGCGTGGGGTCCTTCATAATGCTGTTTGCTTTACTGATGCAGCATTTGGTGTAATATCTGTAATAGCGGGAAGAGAGACCCCAATGATCTTCTCAGCTGACCTCACTGTCCTCTGCAGGGTCTTGTGATCCGAAATGGCGCAATTTCCGAACCAGGCAGTGATGCAGCTGCTCAGGATGCTCTCAATAAATACAACCTCTGTAGAATGTGGTGAGGATGGGGGGTGGGAGATGGACTTTTCTCAGCCTTCGCAGAAAGTAGAGACGCTGCTGGGCTTTCTTTGCTATGGAGCTGGTGTTGAGGTACCAGGTGAGATTCTCCACCAGGTGAACACCAAGAAATTTGGTGCTCTTTACGATCTCTGCAGAGGAGTCGTCGATGTTCAGTGGAGAGTGGTCGCTCTGTGTCCTTCTGAAGTCAACAACCACCTCTTTTGTTTTGTTCACATTCAGACAGGTTGTTGGCTCTGTACCAGTCCGTTAGCCGCTGCACCTCCTTTCGGTATGCTGACTCATCGTTCTCACTGATGAGACCCACCATGGTCGTGTCATCGGTGAACTTGATGATGTGGTTCGAGCTGTGTGTTGCAGCACAGTCGTGGGTCAGCAGAGTGAACAGCAGTGGACTGAGCACACAGCCCTGGGGAGCCCCCGTGCTCAGTGTGATGGTGTTGGAGATGCTGTTTCCAATCCAGACTGACTGAGGTCTCCCAGTCAGGAAGTCTAGGATCCAGTTGCAGAGGGAGGTGTTCAAGCCCAGTAGGCTCAGCTTTCCAATCAGTTTCTGAGCAATGATTCTGTTGAATGCTGAACTGAAGTCTATGAACAGCATTCGAACATACGTGTCTTTTTTGTCCAGGTGGGTTAGGGCCAGGTGGAGGGTGGTGGCAATGGCATCATCTGTTGAATGGTTGGGATGGTACGCGAACTGCAGGGGGTCCAGTGAGGAGGGCAGCAGGGTCTTGATGTGCCTCATGATTAGCCGCTCGAAACACTTCATGATGATGGATGTGAGTGCGACGGGACGGTAGTCTTTGAGGCAGGACACCGAAGATTCCTTCAGCACGGGGACGATGGTGGCGGCCTTGAAGCACGTAGGAACGACGGCGCTGCTCAGGGAGATGTTGAAGATGTCAGTGAGTATCTCAGCTAGCTGTTCTGCACATCCTCTAAGAACTCTACCAGGAATATTGTCAGGTCCAGCAGCCTTCCATGGGTTGACGCTGCACAGGGTTCTCCTCACATCGGCCACGGTAAGACACAGCACCTGGTCGTTTGGAGGAGGGGTGGTCTTCCTCACTGCCACGTCATTTTCTGTAATAAATAAATAAATAAACAAAAAACAAATAGATGAATGAACGAATAAATAAATAAATAAATAAATAAACAGACGGATGAATGAATGAATAAATAAATAAGTAAATGGTTGAATAAATGAATGAATGAATGAATAAACAAATAAACAAACAAATAGATAGATAGATAGATAGATAGATAGATAATACCTGTATTGAGAAAATAAGTTGTGTTCTTGAAATTGAGTCCATAGATTGTGGGAACATTTCAATGAAGAGGCAAGTGAAGTTATATCCTTTGTTTCAAGAGCCTGATGGTTGAGGGGTTTTAATTGTTCCTGACCCTGATGGTGTGAATCCTGAGGCTCCTGGACCTTGTTCTTGATGGCAGCAGTGAGAGGCGAGCATGGCCTGGATTATGGAGGCCTGGATGATGGATGCAGCTTTCCTGCGACAGCACTTCAGGTGGTTGTGCACAATGGTGGGGAGAGCTTTACCTGTGATTATGAGACTTCAGCTCTTTGAGGTTCAATGAGGAATAGCTTCAGAGAGAGAAAGCGAAAAGCTGTAGGTAGATTTTTTTTCTCGCCGTTTATTTACTGTTCTTCCTATTTTAGATTTTCTCAATTAGGGATGCCAGGCAAGCTGGTTGAATGCTCCTCTTGTGGGATGTGGCAATGCGGGGAGAGCTCCTGTGTTCCTGATAATTTCACCTGCAAGAAGTTGCAGCTTCTAACACTGCACGTTAAGGAGTTTGAGCTGGAACTGGATGAACTCTGGATTATTCAGGAGACTGAGGAGATGATAGATAGGATATATAGAGAGGTAGTTACACCCAAGGTGCAGAACACAGGAAACTGTGTGACAGTCAGGAAGGGAAAAGGGGTTAAATTGCCAGTGCAGAGTACCCCAGTGGCCATCCCCCTCAACAACAAGAATACCACATGAATACTGTTGGGGAGTATGACCTAGCAGAAGAAAGTTACAGCAGTCAGGTGTCTGGCTCTGTGATTCACAGGGGAAGGAGGAAAAGAGGTGAGCTGTGCTGATAGGGGATTTGTTGATTCAGGGAACAGAAAGGAGCTTCTGTGGTCGAGAATGAGATTGCCGGATGGTTATATTGCCTCCCAGGTGCCAAGGTCTGGGACACCTTAGTTCAAGTCATCAGCATTCTTAAGTAAATTGGTGTAGGAGGGAGGACATCAGATATTTTGGTTCACTGGGCTCTCTTCAGGGAAGGTGAGCACTGTGCAGAAGAGATGGTTTGCATCTTAACTGGAAGGGGACTAACATACTGGTGGGAAGGTTTGCTAGAACTGCACTGCTGGGTGGGCTAGGGGTGCGGATTAGAGTTTAAACTACAGTTTCAGGGAGGTGGGAACCAGAGTGCCAGAACAGATAGTGGAGAGGCTGTGGAGACAGATGTTGTTAAGACCTCAGACAAAATCAGGAATTAAAAGGTTGAGCCTGGTGTGACTAATGTCCCGAGCTGCGTATATTTCAATACCGAAGGAAAGGCAGATGAGCTCAGGGCTTGGATCAACACATGGAATTATGATACTGCAGCCACTAGTGAGACTTGGTTGCAGGAGGAACAGGACTGGCAGCTCAATATTCCGGGGTTCCGTATTAGATGCGACATAGTGGGAGGGATTAAAGGAGGAGCGGTGGTGTTCCCAGTCAGGGAAAATGTCATGGCAGTGCTCAGTCAGGACAGACTGAAGACCTCAACTAGTGAGGTATGACAGGTGAAACTGAGTAATAAGAAAGGTATGACCACATTAATGGGGCCGTATAACAGACCGCCCAACAGACCAATACATTTAGAGGAACAAATTTGTTGCGAAATCGCAGACTGCTGCAAGAAACATAACGTTTGCTAGAGTCAGTGATTTTAACTTTCTACATGTTGATTGGGACTCCCATACTGTAAAACAAGTAGATGAGATAGAGATTGTCAACTGAGTTCAGGGAAGAGTCGTTAATCAGTATGTAGAAGTCCCAATAAAAGTGTGTATGATACTTTATCTGCTATTAGGAATGAGACAGAGCAGGTGGCAAAAGTTTGTGTAGAGGAACATGTTGCATCTGATGATCATAAAGCCATTAAAGTAATTATGGAAAAGGATAGGTCTGTTCTGCAGGTTGAGATTTTAAATTGGAGAAAGGCCGATTTTGATGGTGTCAGAAAGGATCTGGCAAGTGTGGATTGGGACAGGCTATTTTCTGGCAAAGGTATACTTGATAAGTGGGAGCCCTTCAAAAGTTAAATTTTGAGTAGAGAGTTTGTATGTTCCTATCAGAATAAAAGGCAATGATAACAGATTTAGGGAAACTTTTTTTTTAATAAATATTGAAGCCCTGGTTAAGAAAAATAAAGCATTTTTTAGCAGGTATCAGCAGGTAGGAACAAATGAGATACTTGACGAGTATAAGAAATGTAAGAGGACACTTAAGAAAAAAGTCAGGAAGACTAAAAGAAGGCATGAGGTTGCCTTGGAGACAAGGTGAAAGAGAAACCTAAGAGGTTCTACTGACATGTAAGAACAAAAGGATTGCAATGGACAAAATTGGCCCCCTGGAAGATGGTAATCGATGTATGAAGTCAAAAGATTTAAGGGGAGATCTTAAAACGATTTTTTGTATCTGTATTTACTCAGGAGATGGACATAGAGTGGACTTATAGACCCTATAAAAATTACAGAGGAGGAGGTGTTTGCCATCTTGAGACAAATTAGGAAGGATAAACCCCCAGGGCCTGTCAAGGTGCTCCCTTGGACCCTGTGAGAGGTAAGTGCAGAAATTGCCAGGGCTCTAGCAAAGATATTTAAATCATCAGTGACAAGCGAAGTACTGGAGGATTGGAGGATAGCTAATGTTGTTTTGCTGTTTTAGAAAGGCTCTAGAATAAAACTAGAAAATGATAGACCAGTGAGCCTAATATCCGTAGTGGGGATGTTATTGGAAGGTATCCTAAAGGACTGAATATATGAGTATTCGGATAGACTCGGACTGATTAGGGATTGCCAGCATGGTTTTGTGCATGGTAGGTCATGTCTAACCAATCTTACAGAGTTTTTCGAGGAAGTTACCAGGAAAGTGGATGAAGGCAAGGCAGTGGATGTTGTTTACATGGACTTTAGCAAAGCACTTGACAAGGTCCCGCATGGGAGGTTGGTCAAGAAGGTTCGGTCGCATAGCGTTCGAGATGAGATAGTAATTTGGATTAAACACTGGCTTGGTGGGAGAAGCCAGAGAGTGGTAGTAGGTGGTTGCCTCTCTGACTGGAGGCTTGTGAGGAGCAGAGTGCCACAGGCATTGGTGTTTGGTCCATTGTTGTTTCTCATCTATATCAATGATCTGCATGTGGTTAACTGGATCAGCAAATATGTGGGTGGCACCAAAACTGGGGGTACAGTCAACAGCAAGGAAAACTATCAGAGCTTGCAGCAACACCTGGATCAGCTGGAAAAACGGGTTGAAAAATGGCAGATGGAACAATGCAGACAAGTGCAAGGAGTTGCACTTCAGTAGGACCAACAAGGGTAGGTCTTACACAGTGAATAGTAGAGCTCTAAGGGGTGCTGTAGAACAAAAGGATCTGGGGATACAGGTTCATAATTCATTGAAAGTGGTGTTACTGGTAGATAGGGTCATAAAGAATGCTTTTGCCACATTGGCCCACATAAATCAAATTACTGACTACGGGAGATGGATGTTATGTTGAAGTTGTTTCAGATATTGGTGAGGCCTAATTGGAGTACTGTGTGCAGTTTTCATCAACTACTTACAGAAAAGATGTAAGTATGTTTGAAAGAGTACAGGAAAAAAATAGAAAGATGTTGCCAGGTATGGAGGATTTATAATTTATTCTTTGGATCGTAGAAGGTTGAGGGGAAATTTGACAGTGATAAACAAAATTATGAGGGGTAAAGATAAGGTAAATGCAAGCAGCATTTTCCATTGAGGTAGAGTGGGACTACAACTGGAGGTCATAGGTTAAAGGTGAAAAGTTTAGGGGGAACACAAGGAGGGACTTCTTCACTCAAAGGGTCATGAGAGTGTGGAATGAGCTGCCAGTGCAAGGGGTGCATGGGAGCTCAATTTCAACATTTAAGAGAAGTTTAGATAGGTACATAGATGATACGGGTATGAAGGGCTGTGGTCCCAGTACAGTTCGATGGGAGTAGGCAGTCTAAATGGTCCGGCACAGACTAGATTGCCCGAAGGGCCTGTTTCTGTGCTGCGCTTCTCTACAACTCTAAGGCCCTATAAAAAAGCATCAATCATCTCAGAGAGAGGGAAAAATGAAAATAATTGTCTGGATTCTCAGTGTAATGAGGTAGAAACCTTGAGCAGCTCTGGTTTGTGGCCTTTGCTTAAAGGCAATTTGAGAAATATGCTTGAAGGTTGTCTCATGTCTAATTGCACAAAGCTCAGTTAATGACCCATTTTGTTATTGTCAAAGATAAGTGTTTGTTGTATCATGTGCCTTAATGACTAATGGGAAGAAGATTGAAAATAATGACAGTTAATGGAAGGGAGTGACAATTAGGAGTAAATCTACCTTGATGAGCTCTAATTAATCCAGCTGTTTGCTTACCACTAAAATTATACTCCAGAGATAAATGTGGCAAAGTGAAGCACCCTTCCCTTAATATTAATGAACACAGAATTTAGAATGAGCTGAAATAATGATTTTCTTTCTTTTTCTCTCATTTATTTTAGCTTGGTTCTTTCTCTTCACCCACATTTTACTCTGTTAATTCACCCTGACTCAATGGCTGCATTCCCCCAAGTTCTGAAAGCGTTGTTGGAGATACTTGAGATTTCTGGGATAGAAGGGCTCCTGGTCTTTTAGTCCTGATGTTCAGCAGTACATGAGGGAGCACTGGGGATTTGTCTGGAAATTTTGAAGAATTTCTCACTGTCAAAAAACAAAACTTAAAAATGAAAACAAGCATGGGAGAAACAATTTTGTAAACAAATACATTCCCCTGATCAGAATAGCAATGCAGAACAAAGAAATTAGATAGGTAATCCAAAGGGTTGTTCTTTGAAAAGAATCCAGAAATTGAAACAGACATTTTCCAAATCTTCATCAGTTTCAATTACACTATTCAACTAATGCAACTTCAATGAGCCTGGAGGAGAGCACTCAGAAGTTATTCCAGAACTATCATTATAGAATGTACATAGAACATAGAATAGTACAGCACAGGACAGGCCCTTTGGCCCTCAATGTTATTCAACCCTTAAACCCTGCCTCCCATATAACCCCCCACCTTAAATTCCTCCATATACCTGTCTAGTAGTCTCTTAAATTTCACTAGTGTATCTGCCTCCACTACTGATTCAGGCAGTGCATTCCACGCACCAACTACTCTCCGAGTAAAAATCCCTCTAATATCCCCCTTGAACTTCCCACTCCTTACCTTAAAGCCATGTCCTATCGTATTGAGCAGTGGTGCCCTGCGGAAGAGGTGCTGGCTGTCCACTCTATCTATTCCTCTTAATATCTTGTATACTTCTATCATTTCTCCTCTCATCCTCCTCTCCAGAGAGTAAAGCCCTAGCTCCTTTAATCTTTGATCATAATGCATACTCTCTAAACCAGGCAGCATCCTGGTAAATCTCCTCTGTAGCCTTTCCAATGTAATTGATCTGTTGTGAAAAATGTAGAGATAGGTACATTAAAGATTTTCATTGATCACTAACATACGTACCTACATTACAAACATCAAGTGCTGGAGGAACTCAGCAGGCCAGGCAGCATCTAAGAAAACAGTACAGTCGCCATTTCGGGCAGGACTGCTGAAGGGTTTCAGCCTGAAATGTCAACTGTATTCTTTTCATAGATGGGCTGCCTGGCCTGTTGAGTCCCTCCACAATTTTGTGTGTGTTGCTCGGGATTCCAGCATCTGCAGATTTTCTCTTGTTAACATTACAAACATTTTTTTTAAATGGCTTTAGTGTTAGAACATAAGAATTAGGAATAGGCCGGCTAGCTCTTTGAGTATGGTCTTGCATACATCTAAATCAGGAGCACCCAACTTGTGGTTCATGGAGCCCTTGCTTAGTGATATTGGTCCATGTCATAAAAATGTTTGGGAGCTGTTGTTTGCCTTGAGGCAAATTAGAGTGGATAAGTACCCAGGGCCTGACAAAATGTCCCCTTAGACATTATGGGATTCTACTGTAAAATATCAGGGGCCCTGGCAGAGCTATTTGAAACAGTCTTAGCCCCACGTGAGGTGCCAGAGGTCTGGAGGATAGCTGATGTAGTTCTATTGTTCTGAACAGTCTCTATGAATAAATTGTGAAATTATAGGCTGGTGAGCTTGACGTCAGAAGAGGGTAAGTTATTGGAAGGAATTGTAAGGGACAGGGTATATAAGTATTTGGAAAGACAGGGCGTGACTCGGGATAGTCAAGATAGCTCTGTGTGTGGGAGGTTGAGAGCAAGCAATCTTATAGAGTGTTTTAAGGAGGTTACCAGGAAAGTCAATAAAGGAAAGGTAGTAGATGCTGTCTATGTGGACAAGGTTCAGTCACTTAGCATTCTGGATGAAGTAGTAAATTGGATTAAACATTGTCTTAGCAGGAGATGCTAAAGAGTGGCAGGAGATAGTTGCCTCTCTGACTGGAGGCCTGTGACAGCGCTGTGCCACAGGGCTCAGCTGCATCCTTTGTTGTTTGTGATCTATGTCAACGATCTGGATAATAACCTGGTAAACTGGATCAGTAAATTTGCACATGACACCAAGGTGGGGGTGAAGGCTATCAAAGCTTGCAGCAGGATCTGAACCAGCTAGAAAAATGACAGATGGAATGAATGCAGACGAGCATGAGGTGTTGCACTTAGGGAGAACAAGCCAGTGTGGGATTTACAAAATGAATGGTAGGGCATTAAGGAGTGCAGAAGAACAAAGCAATCTGGGAATACAGATCCATAATTCCCTGAAAGTGGTGTCACAGGCCATAAAGAGAGTGTTTGGTACATGTGCCTTCGTAATTCAAAGCACTGAGTTCAGGAGTTGAGATGTTATATTGAGGCTGTATAAGATGCTGGTGAGGCCAAGTCAGGAGTACTGTGTACACTTTTTGTCACCAACCTACAGGGAAGAGCACAGAGAAAATTTACGAGGGTTTTGCCAGGACTTGAGGACCTGAGTTATAGGCAAGTGTTGAGTAGGTTAAGATCTTATTCCCTGGAGCACAGGAGAATGAAGGGGGATTTGACTGAGGCATACAAAATTATGAGGGGTATAGACAGGGTAAAGGCAAGTAGGCTTTTTCCACTGAGCCTGGGTGAAATCAAAGCTAGAGGTCATAGGTTAAGGGGAATTAAGGGGAATATTTAAGGGGAACCTGAGATGGGACTCCTTTAGTCAGAGGGTGGTGCGAATGTGGAATAAACTGCCAGTAGAAGTGTTGAATGTGTTTTGTGTTGGAGTGCTCTATGACTCTATGAAATATAATCCCCCCAAAATAACCACTATAATTTCTAAATGTGGACCAGAAATCATTGAGAGTTTCATTGATAAAAAATTAAGGTGAAGAGGTTAAAAAGAGCAGTGTCTTTTAATTACTATTCTGTCTGGGATTTGTATGTTTAACTGGCTATCTTACCATGGACAGCTCAATGCTTCATTTCCCAGGTCTGCCACACCATGAGCAAGGCAAGTGTGATAGCTCAATCCAGAAAGAGAGTATCATAGAAATATTTTATTCCAGCAGGCACGCACATAAGTACATTTACTGCTGGGACTGGGTGGGTCTCTGACTGACTGACCCACACTCCATTGAAAGAACTTAGTCATGATTTTGATACCACTGAGGAATCGATGTCTCCAGCTATCCAGCTGAATTACCTATGTGTCAACAGAAAGGCTCTCCATTTCTTTCCACAGATAAGGTAGTTATCTATCTTTAAGAGTTTGTTCTATTGTTCAAAAGGTTTCAAACACACAAGCAGGATCCAGTACTCCACTAGCTACACAGAATTTTTATTAGATTTGAGATGGCTAAGTAACAATGTGCATTTATATAGTGCCTCACTCATCACAAAGACTCTGAAGTACTCAGAAGTCAGAATTTAATTGTTTGTCAGTTTGATATTAAGCCCTGCAATTGTTTCCCAAGCCTGTCAGATCCACTGCAGCTCTTCCTTGGTGTTTAATTTACTTTGCAGCTCTCTGGTGCTTTTGTGATCAAAAGTTCACAGCCAAGGTAATGACAAGAACTGTGGAAGCAGAGTCCGAATTAGACAGTAGTAGCTGCAGGCTTCTCTAGCACAGCATTCAGAAATAGAACAGCTACTGAGAAAGACACCAAGGACAAGAAATGCAAGGGCCCCATTTACCAGCCACACACACCTTTCAGATGAAATTTCAAATCTCGTAGGAACTGAAGAAGTAGGAGTAAGCTATCCAGCCCTCTGACATTCAGTGAGGATATGGACGATCTTTTTACCTTATTTTCACTTTCCTGAATTTAAACACAAACCCATTGATCCTCAATATCTAAGAATCTAGCAATAACTGTCATGAAAAGACGAAGCAAACGAGCCTCTGCAGCCCTTCTCGGTAATGTATTTCAAATATTCTCTTCTATCTATGTAAAGAAGTTTTTGTTTATCTTAGTCCAGAATGGCCAAATCCTTATTTTGAGACAGTGATCTCCTGATTTTGGATATGCTATCCAGCAGGCATACCGACTCCACATCTGTCAAGCCCTTTGGAAGCCTTGTCCTATCTGTCCGCTCTCTATGCGCAATCAAAAGCCTTCCTGCTATCCAAAGAACAGCAGTAAGCATTGGGCTGAAATTTGATCAAAGTTCTTACAATGTCAGTGAGTGAATCTTACTTTATATTCCAGTGTGACCAATTCTGCCAGCAGGCCCTCTCCTCCTTCTCCTAATCACATTGCAGTCCCGAGGATAACAAAAGCACCACGTCTGAGACGAACAGAGCTTTGCTGAAGCTGTGAAGGCATATCATCATATCACTTCAAAAACTGCCTCATGGTTGAGATGTGCCGGGACCCTGTGGCCATTCCCTTCCGCAGCAAGTATAGTCCTCTGGATACTGCTGGGGGAATGACCTTTATGGGCAGAGCATCAGTAGTCAGGATGGTGGAACTGGAACCGGCTCTAAGGCTCAGTGGGAAAGGCAGAAATTAGGCAGGTCAATAGTTAGAGGGAACTCACCAGGAAGGGGCATAAACAAGAGACTCTTTGACTGCAAAAGAGATGTCAGGAAGGTGTGTTGCTTCCAGGTGCCAGGGTAAGGGATATTTCAGATCAGCTGCAGAACATTCAGAAGGGGGAGGGTGAGCAGACTGTGGTCATGGTGCATGTTAGTAGCAACAAAAAAGGATGAAAGAGTGATGAAGTTCTTCACAGTGAATATAGGCAGTTAGGAGGGAATCTAAAAAGCAGAACCTCAAGGGTGGTAATCTCTGAAATACTTCCAATGCCACGTGCTAATGAAGGTGCTCATGCTACGGAGGATTATTCTCAGTACCACCTGCTAAAATAATAACTCTGATAAATATGTGGCTGAGGAGCTAGTGCTGGGGATGGGGATTAAAGCGTCGGATTACTGGAATTTTTCCTGGCATAGGCATGACCAGTAAAATTGAGATAGGTTCCACCTGAACTTGGAGGACTGGGAGATTTACTAGTGCTATTCGGGAGGGTTTAAACTGGCATGGTAGGTGGGTGGGCCCTGAGCACTAGAACATGCACCATGACTTCTGTCTCCTCACCCTCCCTTTGTGAATGTTCTGCTGTCCATCTGAGACATCACTGAACCTGGCACATGGTAGGCAACACACCATCCTGTAGGTTATTGATACCATCCCAACAAGAGCAAGACTGGTCATCAGGTTAGACAGGGACACAGTAAAG